>NC_141687.1:796538575-797138575 GCF_964263255.1 Lissotriton vulgaris
AACTCACCCGCCGATGGGAGGCTCCAATGAGGCTTCTGGGAAGTGTAGTGCGGAAAGCACACAATCAAGTCCTGTATGGACTCCACAAGTGGGCCCGTCCTCGATCCCATGTACGGCTGCTGCTTCACTGCCGTGACCCCCACGTTAACGGGGTGGTGCATACTCCGCGGCTGGACTGCCGCGTATAAATTGTCGCTCACGGTTGTCCACTTCTTGAGTAGCACGCGAGCAGCAGCTTTATTTATGTGTAGGTGAGGACGGGGATCCGCTTGTAGACGCCGCTCCATAATGGATCTGCCCGACGCGTTTCGAAGCTCCATCTGCTTCTCTTCAGGGGCTTTAACGGAAGCGGTGTGCGCACCCGCTACACTTCTCCAATTTCATATAACTCACCCGCCGATGGGAGGCTCCAATGAGGCTTCTGGGAAGTGTAGTGCGGAAAGCACACAATCAAGTCCTGTATGGACTCCACAAGTGGGCCCGTCCTCGATCCCATGTACGGCTGCTGCTTCACTGCCGTGACCCCCACGTTAACGGGGTGGTGCATACTCCGCGGCTGGACTGCCGCGTATAAATTGTCGCTCACGGTTGTCCACTTCTTGAGTAGCACGCGAGCAGCAGCTTTATTTATGTGTAGGTGAGGACGGGGATCCGCTTGTAGACGCCGCTCCATAATGGATCTGCCCGACGCGTTTCGAAGCTCCATCTGCTTCTCTTCAGGGGCTTTAACGGAAGCGGTGTGCGCACCCGCTACACTTCTCCAATTTCATATAACTCACCCGCCGATGGGAGGCTCCAATGAGGCTTCTGGGAAGTGTAGTGCGGAAAGCACACAATCAAGTCCTGTATGGACTCCACAAGTGGGCCCGTCCTCGATCCCATGTACGGCTGCTGCTTCACTGCCGTGACCCCCACGTTAACGGGGTGGTGCATACTCCGCGGCTGGACTGCCGCGTATAAATTGTCGCTCACGGTTGTCCACTTCTTGAGTAGCACGCGAGCAGCAGCTTTATTTATGTGTAGGTGAGGACGGGGATCCGCTTGTAGACGCCGCTCCATAATGGATCTGCCCGACGCGTTTCGAAGCTCCATCTGCTTCTCTTCAGGGGCTTTAACGGAAGCGGTGTGCGCACCCGCTACACTTCTCCAATTTCATATAACTCACCCGCCGATGGGAGGCTCCAATGAGGCTTCTGGGAAGTGTAGTGCGGAAAGCACACAATCAAGTCCTGTATGGACTCCACAAGTGGGCCCGTCCTCGATCCCATGTACGGCTGCTGCTTCACTGCCGTGACCCATTGGAGCCTCCCATCGGCGGGTGAGTTATACGTATTTGGAGAAGTGTAGCGGGTGCGCACACCGCTTCCGTTAAAGCCCCTGAAGAGAAGCAGATGGAGCTTCGAAACGCGTCGGGCAGATCCATTACGGAGCGGCGTCTACAAGCGGAACCCCGTCCTCACCTACACATAAATAAAGCTGCTGCTCGCGTGCAACTCAAGGGTGGACAACCTTGGAGCGAGAATCTATATGCGGCAGTCCAGCCGCAGAGTATGCACCACCCCGTTAACGTGGGGGTCACGGCAGTGAAGTAGCAGCCGTACATGGGATCGAGGACAGGCCCACTTGTGGAGTCCATCCAGGACTTGATTGTGGGCTTTCCGCACTACACTTCCCAGAAGTCTCATTGGAGCCTCCCATCGGCGGGTGAGTTATACGTATTTGGAGAAGTGTAGCGGGTGCGCACACCGCTTCCGTTAAAGCCCCTGAAGAGAAGCAGATGGAGCTTCGAAACGCGTCGGGCAGATCCATTACGGAGCGGCGTCTACAAGCGGAACCCCGTCCTCACCTACACATAAATAAAGCTGCTGCTCGCGTGCAACTCAAGGGTGGACAACCTTGGAGCGAGAATCTATATGCGGCAGTCCAGCCGCAGAGTATGCACCACCCCGTTAACGTGGGGGTCACGGCAGTGAAGTAGCAGCCGTACATGGGATCGAGGACAGGCCCACTTGTGGAGTCCATCCAGGACTTGATTGTGGGCTTTCCGCACTACACTTCCCAGAAGTCTCATTGGAGCCTCCCATCGGCGGGTGAGTTATACGTATTTGGAGAAGTGTAGCGGGTGCGCACACCGCTTCCGTTAAAGCCCCTGAAGAGAAGCAGATGGAGCTTCGAAACGCGTCGGGCAGATCCATTACGGAGCGGCGTCTACAAGCGGAACCCCGTCCTCACCTACACATAAATAAAGCTGCTGCTCGCGTGCAACTCAAGGGTGGACAACCTTGGAGCGAGAATCTATATGCGGCAGTCCAGCCGCAGAGTATGCACCACCCCGTTAACGTGGGGGTCACGGCAGTGAAGTAGCAGCCGTACATGGGATCGAGGACAGGCCCACTTGTGGAGTCCATCCAGGACTTGATTGTGGGCTTTCCGCACTACACTTCCCAGAAGTCTCATTGGAGCCTCCCATCGGCGGGTGAGTTATACGTATTTGGAGAAGTGTAGCGGGTGCGCACACCGCTTCCGTTAAAGCCCCTGAAGAGAAGCAGATGGAGCTTCGAAACGCGTCGGGCAGATCCATTACGGAGCGGCGTCTACAAGCGGAACCCCGTCCTCACCTACACATAAATAAAGCTGCTGCTCGCGTGCAACTCAAGGGTGGACAACCTTGGAGCGAGAATCTATATGCGGCAGTCCAGCCGCAGAGTATGCACCACCCCGTTAACGTGGGGGTCACGGCAGTGAAGTAGCAGCCGTACATGGGATCGAGGACAGGCCCACTTGTGGAGTCCATCCAGGACTTGATTGTGGGCTTTCCGCACTACACTTCCCAGAAGTCTCATTGGAGCCTCCCATCGGCGGGTGAGTTATACGTATTTGGAGAAGTGTAGCGGGTGCGCACACCGCTTCCGTTAAAGCCCCTGAAGAGAAGCAGATGGAGCTTCGAAACGCGTCGGGCAGATCCATTACGGAGCGGCGTCTACAAGCGGAACCCCGTCCTCACCTACACATAAATAAAGCTGCTGCTCGCGTGCAACTCAAGGGTGGACAACCTTGGAGCGAGAATCTATATGCGGCAGTCCAGCCGCAGAGTATGCACCACCCCGTTAACGTGGGGGTCACGGCAGTGAAGTAGCAGCCGTACATGGGATCGAGGACAGGCCCACTTGTGGAGTCCATCCAGGACTTGATTGTGGGCTTTCCGCACTACACTTCCCAGAAGTCTCATTGGAGCCTCCCATCGGCGGGTGAGTTATACGTATTTGGAGAAGTGTAGCGGGTGCGCACACCGCTTCCGTTAAAGCCCCTGAAGAGAAGCAGATGGAGCTTCGAAACGCGTCGGGAAGATCCATTACGGAGCGGCGTCTACAAGCGGAACCCCGTCCTCACCTACACATAAATAAAGCTGCTGCTCGCGTGCAACTCAAGGGTGGACAACCTTGGAGCGAGAATCTATATGCGGCAGTCCAGCCGCAGAGTATGCACCACCCCGTTAACGTGGGGGTCACGGCAGTGAAGTAGCAGCCGTACATGGGATCGAGGACAGGCCCACTTGTGGAGTCCATCCAGGACTTGATTGTGGGCTTTCCGCACTACACTTCCCAGAAGTCTCATTGGAGCCTCCCATCGGCGGGTGAGTTATACGTATTTGGAGAAGTGTAGCGGGTGCGCACACCGCTTCCGTTAAAGCCCCTGAAGAGAAGCAGATGGAGCTTCGAAACGCGTCGGGCAGATCCATTACGGAGCGGCGTCTACAAGCGGAACCCCGTCCTCACCTACACATAAATCAAGCTGCTGCTCGCGTGCAACTCAAGGGTGGACAACCTTGGAGCGAGAATCTATATGCGGCAGTCCAGCCGCAGAGTATGCACCACCCCGTTAACGTGGGGGTCACGGCAGTGAAGTAGCAGCCGTACATGGGATCGAGGACAGGCCCACTTGTGGAGTCCATCCAGGACTTGATTGTGGGCTTTCCGCACTACACTTCCCAGAAGTCTCATTGGAGCCTCCCATCGGCGGGTGAGTTATACGTATTTGGAGAAGTGTAGCGGGTGCGCACACCGCTTCCGTTAAAGCCCCTGAAGAGAAGCAGATGGAGCTTCGAAACGCGTCGGGCAGATCCATTACGGAGCGGCGTCTACAAGCGGAACCCCGTCCTCACCTACACATAAATAAAGCTGCTGCTCGCGTGCAACTCAAGGGTGGACAACCTTGGAGCGAGAATCTATATGCGGCAGTCCAGCCGCAGAGTATGCACCACCCCGTTAACGTGGGGGTCACGGCAGTGAAGTAGCAGCCGTACATGGGATCGAGGACAGGCCCACTTGTGGAGTCCATCCAGGACTTGATTGTGGGCTTTCCGCACTACACTTCCCAGAAGTCTCATTGGAGCCTCCCATCGGCGGGTGAGTTATACGTATTTGGAGAAGTGTAGCGGGTGCGCACACCGCTTCCGTTAAAGCCCCTGAAGAGAAGCAGATGGAGCTTCGAAACGCGTCGGGCAGATCCATTACGGAGCGGCGTCTACAAGCGGAACCCCGTCCTCACCTACACATAAATAAAGCTGCTGCTCGCGTGCAACTCAAGGGTGGACAACCTTGGAGCGAGAATCTATATGCGGCAGTCCAGCCGCAGAGTATGCACCACCCCGTTAACGTGGGGGTCACGGCAGTGAAGTAGCAGCCGTACATGGGATCGAGGACAGGCCCACTTGTGGAGTCCATCCAGGACTTGATTGTGGGCTTTCCGCACTACACTTCCCAGAAGTCTCATTGGAGCCTCCCATCGGCGGGTGAGTTATACGTATTTGGAGAAGTGTAGCGGGTGCGCACACCGCTTCCGTTAAAGCCCCTGAAGAGAAGCAGATGGAGCTTCGAAACGCGTCGGGCAGATCCATTACGGAGCGGCGTCTACAAGCGGAACCCCGTCCTCACCTACACATAAATAAAGCTGCTGCTCGCGTGCAACTCAAGGGTGGACAACCTTGGAGCGAGAATCTATATGCGGCAGTCCAGCCGCAGAGTATGCACCACCCCGTTAACGTGGGGGTCACGGCAGTGAAGTAGCAGCCGTACATGGGATCGAGGACAGGCCCACTTGTGGAGTCCATCCAGGACTTGATTGTGGGCTTTCCGCACTACACTTCCCAGAAGTCTCATTGGAGCCTCCCATCGGCGGGTGAGTTATACGTATTTGGAGAAGTGTAGCGGGTGCGCACACCGCTTCCGTTAAAGCCCCTGAAGAGAAGCAGATGGAGCTTCGAAACGCGTCGGGCAGATCCATTACGGAGCGGCGTCTACAAGCGGAACCCCGTCCTCACCTACACATAAATAAAGCTGCTGCTCGCGTGCAACTCAAGGGTGGACAACCTTGGAGCGAGAATCTATATGCGGCAGTCCAGCCGCAGAGTATGCACCACCCCGTTAACGTGGGGGTCACGGCAGTGAAGTAGCAGCCGTACATGGGATCGAGGACAGGCCCACTTGTGGAGTCCATCCAGGACTTGATTGTGGGCTTTCCGCACTACACTTCCCAGAAGTCTCATTGGAGCCTCCCATCGGCGGGTGAGTTATACGTATTTGGAGAAGTGTAGCGGGTGCGCACACCGCTTCCGTTAAAGCCCCTGAAGAGAAGCAGATGGAGCTTCGAAACGCGTCGGGCAGATCCATTACGGAGCGGCGTCTACAAGCGGAACCCCGTCCTCACCTACACATAAATAAAGCTGCTGCTCGCGTGCAACTCAAGGGTGGACAACCTTGGAGCGAGAATCTATATGCGGCAGTCCAGCCGCAGAGTATGCACCACCCCGTTAACGTGGGGGTCACGGCAGTGAAGTAGCAGCCGTACATGGGATCGAGGACAGGCCCACTTGTGGAGTCCATCCAGGACTTGATTGTGGGCTTTCCGCACTACACTTCCCAGAAGTCTCATTGGAGCCTCCCATCGGCGGGTGAGTTATACGTATTTGGAGAAGTGTAGCGGGTGCGCACACCGCTTCCGTTAAAGCCCCTGAAGAGAAGCAGATGGAGCTTCGAAACGCGTCGGGCAGATCCATTACGGAGCGGCGTCTACAAGCGGAACCCCGTCCTCACCTACACATAAATAAAGCTGCTGCTCGCGTGCAACTCAAGGGTGGACAACCTTGGAGCGAGAATCTATATGCGGCAGTCCAGCCGCAGAGTATGCACCACCCCGTTAACGTGGGGGTCACGGCAGTGAAGTAGCAGCCGTACATGGGATCGAGGACAGGCCCACTTGTGGAGTCCATCCAGGACTTGATTGTGGGCTTTCCGCACTACACTTCCCAGAAGTCTCATTGGAGCCTCCCATCGGCGGGTGAGTTATACGTATTTGGAGAAGTGTAGCGGGTGCGCACACCGCTTCCGTTAAAGCCCCTGAAGAGAAGCAGATGGAGCTTCGAAACGCGTCGGGCAGATCCATTACGGAGCGGCGTCTACAAGCGGAACCCCGTCCTCACCTACACATAAATAAAGCTGCTGCTCGCGTGCAACTCAAGGGTGGACAACCTTGGAGCGAGAATCTATATGCGGCAGTCCAGCCGCAGAGTATGCACCACCCCGTTAACGTGGGGGTCACGGCAGTGAAGTAGCAGCCGTACATGGGATCGAGGACAGGCCCACTTGTGGAGTCCATCCAGGACTTGATTGTGGGCTTTCCGCACTACACTTCCCAGAAGTCTCATTGGAGCCTCCCATCGGCGGGTGAGTTATACGTATTTGGAGAAGTGTAGCGGGTGCGCACACCGCTTCCGTTAAAGCCCCTGAAGAGAAGCAGATGGAGCTTCGAAACGCGTCGGGCAGATCCATTACGGAGCGGCGTCTACAAGCGGAACCCCGTCCTCACCTACACATAAATAAAGCTGCTGCTCGCGTGCAACTCAAGGGTGGACAACCTTGGAGCGAGAATCTATATGCGGCAGTCCAGCCGCAGAGTATGCACCACCCCGTTAACGTGGGGGTCACGGCAGTGAAGTAGCAGCCGTACATGGGATCGAGGACAGGCCCACTTGTGGAGTCCATCCAGGACTTGATTGTGGGCTTTCCGCACTACACTTCCCAGAAGTCTCATTGGAGCCTCCCATCGGCGGGTGAGTTATACGTATTTGGAGAAGTGTAGCGGGTGCGCACACCGCTTCCGTTAAAGCCCCTGAAGAGAAGCAGATGGAGCTTCGAAACGCGTCGGGCAGATCCATTACGGAGCGGCGTCTACAAGCGGAACCCCGTCCTCACCTACACATAAATAAAGCTGCTGCTCGCGTGCAACTCAAGGGTGGACAACCTTGGAGCGAGAATATATATATATATATATATATATATATATATATATATATATATATATATATTGCGTTTGCGCTTTCAACTTTGTAACTTTGTTTGCGTTCCCTGATGTGTGTTGAAAATCTCTCACCTGGTGGGCATAAGTACCACAACCGGAGGGGGAAAGTGTTGCCTATGAGAAAAAGAAGGAGTGCTTTGCTTCTATAATACATTTTTATTTTTTATTCTATTTATATATGTAATTTACTTTATCAAATGACCTCGCAGAAATGTGTGTATTAGGAACACTGTGTCCAAAGAAAGAAAGAGCATATTGGGAATACATCCAAGTGATTTCCAGCAGAAACCTAAAATACTCAGGGGTATATTCACAAGAACGTGTGATAACTACCACAAGAGTAGCGTAACGCAAATGTTACCATTGCAGCCTATCGCGGGAAAATAACCTGTGTCAAGGTGGAATTCACAACACAGCGGTAGCATGCAATAGACTGCCGAAACCGTGGACAACATCCGCGATACAACCACCTTGATGGAGACAAAAACACAAACCGCAACACTAAAAAACCTGCCATGGGCCGCAGCGCGATGAGGAAACCAGCGATAACCAGCGCCAGACCTGCAACACACACCTGGTAGGGGGGAAAAATGAACATAAAAGTAGAAAAAAAACACAAACACAAACTGACCAACACCCTAGCACCATGGAGGCTGCTGTAGCAGGCACAGATGACGAGTGCAACCTCACCCGCACCCGGGACGACCAACCCAGGACCTCGGGGTCAGGGCAGGGCAAGGACAAGAAGACGAGGAAGATGAAGTTCAGTCCGCAGGCGAACAGGATCATAGTCACGGAGGTGATGGAACACAATCAACAACTGTTCATCCCCTCCAACGTGTCATTGGGCCCCAGAGAAATGGAATATGGCGGAACATCGTGGACAAGGTGAATGTCGTCTGGGAGCACAAGAGGACAATGGACAAGGTCAAGAGGTGATGGAATGACATCAAGCGGCGGACCAAGGAGAAATTCTCCGCCAACCGGAAGGCAGCAACGCGGACTGGAGGTGGGGGCCCAGCGCCACAGCTCGAGCTGGATGACTTGGAGGAGCTGGTGTCAACAGTCATCAGTGAGGAGACAGTGGCTGGAGTCAGGGGATCAGACACTGCTCGACAGGACATAACACAACCGCAACAGGGTGAGTGACCACCAGGGACTGGGGGGATGGGTGGAGATGGGCACAATGGCACACATGCACAACCAAGCAGAGCACAGTGCACACCCACAAAAACTCTGGGTACTCACCCAGATCTACAGTTACAATGTACAATGCCATGTTGTCTGAATGTCAACATGTACCATGTGGCTACATACATGTGGACATATTGTAATACACCATCTCCCCTTCACATTGCCGGGGCACCGTCAACACTTCCTGCGTTAGGCCCGCAGTGTAGGCCGTGCCAGCGTCCTGCATTGGCCTAACGCAACGTGCCCCACTTTCGAGGTCACAGAGTTAGTGGCACCAATTGGGCTGAGCGGCTGTGCAGGCTGCAATGTTTCCGGGTGCCCTGGTTCATACCATGCCATGGTGTAATATGGCCCCAGCACCAGACGTGTTACCTGGTGGCCAGCGTGGCATGGATGCATGGTGCGGAGGGTCCCATGTCTACGACCACCGGGTTTGTGGCTTGCAGCGGCACATGGTAGGTCCTACAGTCTACCCGCCAGTGGTGGAAGGTGAGCAGTGTCGCCCATGTGTGCATGGGCGGGCAAGCTCTGATGGGTGGCAGGAGGGCCTGGGATGCCTCTGGCTGTTTGTGCATCGGCGGGTGGGTGATGTTTCATTGTGTGTAATGTACCAATCATGTCCCATGTCCCTGGACTCTGTTTCAGAGGACGGCTCTGTCTCAGATATGTGACCTGGTGTGCAGCTCTACGTACTGGCAAGTGATTGGAGACACACCAGTGGCAGCAGGTGAGCAGTGTGGCCTGGGTCGTCTCTCTCCCTCTCCCCTCTCTTCTTCTCTCTCTCCCTGTCTTCTTCTCTCTCTCTCTCCTCTCTCTTCTCTCTCTCTCTCTCCCTCTCTCCTTTGCTCTCTCTCTGTCCTTTGATGTGGGCAGGACACACCTTCCCATTATGTTTTTTGTCTTGCAGACTGTGACCTACAGATTGTGTTGAGAGGAGACGCCATGTGTCTCCATTTAATTTCTGTGTTGTTTCAATAAAGTTTCATTGTTTGCTTCGAAAGTGAATGTGTGATGCTCATTTCTGTGATGACACATGCATGTCACCAGTTGTGATTGTGCGACTTCAGGCGGATTATTTCGTACATGTTTAGATTTAGCTGATGTGGCATGTCTTTGGCGAAGTAGTGGACAGGGGGGTGGTCCTGGGGTTGTTGGCGGTGGGTGTTGTGGCCCTCTTGGGTGTCCGGCCTGCATAATCAATTGCTCCATGGCTTCTGTTGCCCTTCCGATGACGCCCTGTGCTGTGCTCCCTTTTGTGGGGCAGGCTGTGGTCCGACTTTACACCAGGTCAGAGCAGATATAAAAATACTGCTTCTAACACACCTTATTGCGTGTTTTGTGTTCTTATTGCTGATCTGTCTGGTCATTGTGAATGTTGATGTGTGGTGTTATCTCCGCTTTTGTCGCAGGAACGCCTACTGCATCTAATTAGCGATGGTTTCCGGTGTCCTCTGTGGAAATGTTTTTTGCGTCTGCTATCACAGGAAAATGGTGCTGTGGACTGTTAGCGCTTGCTTGTGAATGGTGGGGTAAATTTGTCACGACTTTGGCTGTGATAGAGTGCAGTTAATTCTGCAATAGCTTCTTGTGAATATGCCCCGTAGTGCTGTGCCATTTGGAAAATTCCCATCACAGGAATTGGATGAAATTTACATTCTTTAGGATAGATAAAATGAAAAATAAATGTTGAAGATTATGCAGGCTAAAGTCACATTATATTATTAATTTGAAGGCTTGTGAGCCTATTGATTTGAACATTTTTGAAGAACTAGCAGTACATTTACCATTGTAAACTATACATGGTTTGTATTAGATTGTGTCTATATTTTTCAGTTTCTTTTCTTTTTAAATTTGGTTTTAACACATATTAATGTATTCCATGCAAAAGAACAATTGGAAGTAGATAAATCAAGAAATTAAAATTTTCACAGCAAGATATTTTGACAAGATTAGCCAATTTTGTTAGAATTTAGTAACATTTGTGTCTATGAGAATGAAAGAATAAGAATTGTTAGATAATTGAGTCTGTCTAATATGAAATATATGGTGAGATAATTGGATAGAAAAAGCTAATTTAGGCAGGCATTATTGTAAATGCAAGCTTTGGGCAAAAAGATGTGATAAGTATGAACTATGTTGAATCAAATATATTTCTATGGGTATAATATTCACAGGGGCATATGTACAAGCCCCTATCGTTGCCACAACGTTACATTTACCAAAGTTGTGGGTGCCATCAGAGCTTAGCCTTATTTACAAAGCAGCATTAAGCCAGTTAGCGCGGCTTAACGCTAAGAAATAGCACCATAACACCAATTCACAATGCGAGACACTGGCTAAATTTCTTATTGGTAAGGTGGAAAGCATATTCAGCACATTCTGCCTGGGGAAGGCTTCCTCTGATTTTCAGGAGAATCTATTCACGGATGCTATGTCTCACTACCTCCAAGATCTCCTGCCCATGTCCTCTAAAGACATGGAGGCCCTGTCGGCTAAGGTAAAAATCACATGACAACTGTCCGAAACCAGACCTTTTTAGAAAATTCCACAACTGTCTTCTATCAGAGGGTCAGGAGCTGATCAATAGGTCACAGTCAGTGGCAGTGATCACTAAGTCCTGGAAACATGCCAAAGCTATCCCCCTGTTAAAAAAACCTACGCTGGATGCATCTCTGCCAGAAAGTTTTTATCCAATATCTCTGCTCCCGTACCTTGCTAAAATCACAGAGTCCTATGTCAACACCATTTTGACTCAATAGCTGGAAGCAAATTTGATCCAAGATATGTCACAAAACGGCTTCCCCCCTAGACAGAGCACCGAATCTGCACTACTTGCAGTCACGGAGCAGCTACGGTCTGCCTTGGATGAGGGCAGAACCTCTACCCTGATCCTGCTGGATCTTAGCACGGCCTTCGACACGGTGTCAGGTAGGATCCTGCTACATTGCCTAGAGGAGATTGGGGTCAATGGCAAGGCCTTGGCCTGGTTCTCGTCCTTCTTGGCCGATCACTCTTTCCATGTCTCTGCTCCCCCTTTCACCTCCAGTGCACACCCTCTCTGCTGTGGTGTTCCACAGGGATCGGCCCTGAATCCCACTCTATTTAATATTCACGTCTGCCCTCTTGTCTCCTGGCCAAAGCCGGAACATTGCCATGGTATCATATGCTGATAATACCCAATTGATGTTCCCCTTTTCCAGCAACTATAAGCAGGATCAGGCAAAATTACAAGACAACCTTACGGCCATCTCTGAATGAATGGCTGATAACTACTTGCAACTGAATTCCACCAAGTCAGAAGTGCTCCTGGTGGGCCGAGATACCCATCTATTGGGCAATTAATGGTGGCCTGTGGCCTATGGAACTCCCTCAACCGAAATCCGAGGTCAAGAATGTGGGAGTATTGATGCACGGCGCTCTCTCATTTGAGGGGCATGCTAAGGCACTGGCAACTACATGTTCTAGTCTCTTATGCGGCCAGAAACCCATTTGGGGAATTTTTTGACCAACCCACCCGACAGATGATTGTCCAATCCCCCGTGCTGTCTCGGCTAGATTACTGTAATGATTACTGTAATGGGCTAATACTTGGTGTTAATAAAGCTGTGACCAAAAGACTTCAACGGGTGCAGAACGTGGCTGCTCTTTACACTACCTAAGTATTGTCATGCCTCAGATCTTCTTCGCCGGCTCCACTAGCTGCCTATAGAGCAGAGTGTCTACTTTAAGACTCTGTGTGCAACACATAAGATCTGTATGGCCAGTGTCCACAAATTCTGAGCGAGCTATGCTCACTGTATGTCCTGGCCCGAGCCTTGCACTACATAGACCTGCATTTGGCCTGTGTCCCTTACATGGCAGGGCAAGAGCAGGGGGGCACTTTTTCAGGGCACTGGCACCTGCCCCTTGGAATTCCATCCCTCTTGCAGCCCGCAGCACGCAACACCATTGGGCTTTCTGGAAAATGATCAAGATGTAGTTTTTCAACAACCTTTAGCTTCCTCGACTGTCTGCTTTCTGTTAGATGTAGCGCTGGGACACCCTGTTGTTGGGCCAGCCATGCGCTCTACAAGTGCACATAACATAACATAACATAACATAACATAACATAACATAACATAACATAACGAAGTAATGGAAATCGAGGTCCTCAGTCTAGGTTTAATATTTTGTCCGACATCTGACTATGATTTTACACAGACTCACAGAGACCTTTTCCAATTTGTTGAAAAATTAAAGCTAGCCAAAATACACAATATGGTGTAGAAAAAGTCGAAACATATCTCACAATAGGAAAATGACAATCTTGCGAAGGACTAGCCTCAACAGGTGACTTCTATGGAGAAGATGCACATTTTCTACTTAGAGTGCTCTAGGGCTGCTTGGATTTGCTCACCCACTAGCGCCTAGGTCTCTGATGGATTCTACACAGTCTCCGTATCTGCTTGTTTCCTATTTTCCCTCCTCAATCTATGTATGGTCCAGCCTTGTTTGATAGGAGGACTTCAGTCCGTCTCATCCCATAGTCATGCTGTAATAGTTTTCCGGAGCTGTTCAGTATTTAGGTCACCAAAGTGCGGCCACCCACACCCAAATATTTGTTGCTTGAGGCTATTGAAGAACCTCCACGTGCATCCCTTTCGTCTTCCCGTTGCCTTGCTATATGGGTTCGGATTCTTGCGGATGATTTGTATTGACAGCAGTCACGGGGAGGGAAAAAAGGAGAGACAAGCCCCTAACTAAGAGGTCGTCCTAGAAATGTGATCCCTGCTATTAGTGCGTCTGCTCAGTCTGTGTGCAGGGCCCCTTTTATTCCAACGACTTTGCTTATTATTCGCAATATGATTAGTTCCATCCCACATTATAGATTTCTACGATCTGTGAGGGAGGGCCCCCGGACCGCCACCCTCCCCGTACCTTAGAAAGGGCCCTGCTGTCAAGGCCTTATGAGGGGAAAAAAGACCATTATGGGCCAACAGGTGTGTCCTGCGTGCCAGGCCTCCAAGTCCACTATAACAGGACAAGCATAAACTTTTGTCTTGATGTCACGGAGAGCAATTGAAATCTATATTTAAGAAAGTATAGTAACAGTGTTTTTGTTTACGTAGAGTTTTTAGATCAATTAAACAAGCAAACATTATACTTATGATCGCCTCTTCCTTGTATTTTCCAGTCACAAGAAGGGCAAACGAGGCTAGAAGAGGACGATTTGCTTTTGTCTGATTCCATTCATCAAAATGTGTTATAGCGTGACGAATGAAGTCGCATTCCACTAGGGTGTAGGCTGCTTCCTCCGCTTTGTCCAGGTGTGTGGCTGTTGTCCTCATCTGCAACATGGTCTTTCGTCCACTCCTTCACTAGGCACCACTGCCTTGACATTCTGGTTCGTGGGAAGTCACATTTGTGAGATCTGTAAAATGCAAGATTTATAGGTGTGAATCTTTCCTCAGACCCATCAGCTTGACTTACTGATTAGGTATTCATTTAATTTCATTCATTTTTACATTCTTATAGAGTACACACAAGCTCAAGGTGCCAGCATGCCGTTCACAAATCTATGGTGCACTCTGTTTTAATCTAATATAAACCAACAAGGTGAATAAGTAAAAATATTAGAGAATATCAACCGCCAGAGTGATCAGATGAGGTGTAGACTTCTAGTGGATGTGGCTACAGAAAGGTAGGCGAGAGATTAGAGGGGCAGAAGGAAGAAGAGGAGAGAAAGAGCTAGCTTTGAGTAGAAATGGAAGGCTAAAGGGCTAATGAAAGGGAGAAATACAGAACAAAAGGACATAGAAAAAAACAAGGATAAGCAAAGGAATCCTACGAGCAAGGAAAACTGTTGCATATCAGCAGAAAAGTGGATTATCGTATAGAGGTGGGCAGAGCTAACATGTGGGAAGGCTGACGAGGTTGAGAGCTGTGATCAAAGATAGTAGCATTGGGTACTTAGCTTTAGGTTACATTCAAACAGTAAGGTTATCAGATTAAAGTATTAACAAATCTGTTTGTATATTGTTTAATGCCTTACCTCAACCTGACAGGCTGCTCAGGAAGGAGGCCCCGCTCTGTCCGTCGGTACCTCGTCTCGTAAGAGAGCTCGCCCCGGGTACCGACGGACAGAGCGGGGCCTCCTTCCTGAGCAGCCTGTCAGGTTAAGGTGAGGCAGGGCTATCCTACGGCAGAGGATACCTTGGGTATAAACCTGAAAAAAAAGAAAAAGCAGGAATACCGGTGTTGTATATATTCTGATTTCACTTGTTGCAGCAGCAATATCATTTTTATATCTGGTCCTGAAGAAAGCCGCAGATACATAGGTTTGATCAATAGGCTGAAACATGTCGACCACAATGTGACAGTGGTTATATATCCATACCACTGTGCTGTTTCATTTTTAATCCTATCAGGTGGAACACATTAATAAAACGAGTGTTAGTGATTCTTCCTAGACAGTTTTAGCTCACCTTTTCTATTTTTTCACACAGCGCTGCACACCTCACTACACCGATCATCCTCACATATGGGAATAGTATCCATCCTATTATATAAAAAAACATCTCTGAGCTCCTTCCGTAACTACGAAGTAGTAGCTCCCAGTGGCGACTAGGTTTTCCCCACTGGTAAGGAGGACCCATATGATGAAGCATGTCACCTTCGGGGGAGTGAGGGTTCTAATCCTTAAGGGATGTCTCCCCCTTAATTACACTTAAGTTGGTTTGAGAGAGTTAGGGCCATTTCTTGTTGAGGTATTAAACACATGAGTGAGACTGTAGGTGTTCATTGGTATGCACAGTAGATAAAACAGTACCATCACCAAAGATTTTGGGATATTATTAGATTAAAAATGGAATTAGAAGAATTGATAGCTGGAAATGTAGGAATAGACAGATTAAATACATATTTTAAAGAAGAGATATTATTCATATGTAGAAGCATAACAAGAAATTTCTGTAACTTCTCAATTTCTTATGCAGAATAGTAGTTCATCGGAGGATGAATTATGACGGTGCCTGAGGAGGGGGGAAGAGGAATGCGTACTTGGTGCATCCTTACCGGTAGATCAGTCAGGTCAATATATATAGATGGAAAAGTAGAAGGAAAGGATATTACCATTGGTGCTACCTGGTCTACTGTGAGAACGGCAGACATCCCAAACTCACCCGTCAGGTGAAGCCATCCAAGTGGTTGGAGTTTCTAACAGACAGATCAGAACCCCAACTACAGAACCAATGGAAGTGTGTGAAGGGAACTTTAAAGAGATGAATAAGTTTGTAGTTTGTGATTCTAGTCCTGTAAATTTATTAGGTAGGGATTTACTATGTAAAATGAACCTTACCATATACTGTACACCGGATGGTTCTGACAATCCAAATAATATCTATAAATTGATGTTAGCAAAACAAGGAACAGAGGTAGATAAGATGTATTCCATGATGACAAAATATGACCTATCAGACAAGTTACAATTGACAGTGAATCCAAAAGTATGGGATTTTACTGGAAAAGCAGTAGGATTGATGGCAGATGTGGACCCAGTGAAAGTGATTGTAAAGGAAGGTGCCACTTACCCGAATACAAAACAATATAAAATGAGTCCAGAAATAAAATCAGGTGTCATAGTAGAAATAATGAGCAGCCTTTGTAATTCACCTATAACTGGCATTAAGAAACCAACAGAAAATTTAGAATAGTGCAAGACCACAGAAAAATAAATAAAACAGTGATACCTTGTTGTCCTATTCTGCCAAATCCAGCAAAGATTCTGTTTCAGATACCATGGAACGCAGGATGGTTCACAGAAATTGACTTGTGTCCTGCATTTTTCTCTATTCCATTACACCCAGATAGTCAATACCTCTTTTCATTAAAATTTTAAAATCAAATTTATGTGTGGAATTGTGGTCCTCAATGGTACACCGAAAGTCCCTCAATTTTCAATCAGATTCTTAAAAAGTGCCTTAAATCATTGGTAATGCCCAGGAATTCAGTTTTGGTCCAATATATAGATGATTTGTTAGTGGCATCAAAAACACGAGAAGATTGAGTCTTGGATTCTATTGCATTGTTAAACCATCTTGCAGATGGAGGGCACAAGGTGTCACCAGAAAAATTAGAGTTTTGTTAAAATAATGTAAAATATTTGGGAGATCAACTAGAAAGAGGAGCAAGGATGGTGACACCTGAAAGAATTAAAATAATAAAACTGATTCAGTTACCCCAGACTCAGAAGGAAATTAGAACGTTTCTTGGTGTTATACCGTACAAGTCAGAGGCCTCCGAAGTCATCTGCGGCGTCCCCCAAGGATCATCTCTGAGCCCCACCCTCTTCAACGTCTACATGAGCCCCCTCGCGGCCATCGTACGCAAACACAACCTCAGCATAATCTCCTACGCCGACGACACCCAGCTGATCCTCTCCCTGACCAACGACCCCGCCGCCGCCAGAGCCAACCTGCACGAAGGGATGAAAGAGGTAGCCGAGTGGATGACGACCAGCCGCCTGAAACTGAACTTGGACAAGACGGAGGTCCTCATCCTGGGCTCCTCACCCTCCGCCTGGGACGACTCCTGGTGGCCTCCCGCCCTGGGCACCGCACCCAAACCGACAGACCATGCACGCAACCTGGGCTTCATCCTGGACTCCTCCCTCTCCATGACCAGGCAAGTCAACAACGTCTCCTCGGCGTGCTTCAACATCCTACGCATGCTACGGAAGATCTTCTGGTGGATCCCCACCGAGACCAGGAAGACCGTCACCCAGGCCCTCGTCACCAGCCGACTGGACTACGGCAGCGCCCTCTACGCCGGTACCACCGCCAAGCTCCAAAGGAGACTCCAGCGGATCCAGAACGCCTCAGCCAGACTCATCCTCGACATCCCACGAACCAGCCACATCTCCGGACATCTGAGAGACCTTCACTGGCACCCCGTCAGCAAGAGAATCGCCTTCCGCCTCCTCACCCACGCACACAAAGCCATACACGACCAAGGCCCGAGCTACCTCAACAGCCGAGTCAACTTCTACGCTCCCAAACGCCACCTCCGTTCAGCCAACCACGCCCTCGCCGCCGTCCGCCGCATCCGAAGAGCGACTACAGGAGGAAGGTCCTTCTCCTACCTGGCCGCCAAGACCTGGAACTCCCTCCCGACCGACCTGCGCCTGACCCAAGACCACCTCTCCTTCAGGAAGAAGCTGAAGACCTGGCTGTTCGAGCAGTAGCGGCACCCCCCCCCCAGCGCCTTGAGACCCTACGGGTATGTAGCGCGCTTTATAAGTGTCACTGATTGATTGATTGATTATAGGATATTGTAGGCAGTGGATTGCAGGATTTTCTGTACAGGCCAAACCTTTGATACAGTTAACAAAAAAACTAGCAAAAGATCCTGTAGAATGGGATGATGAAAGCATGAGAGCTTTTGTAAACTTAAAACAATGTCTATGTGATGCTCCTGCTTTGGGAATGCCAGATCACACAAAAGAATTTGCATTATTTTGTTGTGAACGAGATAATTGTGCCTTGTCAGTATTGACCCAAAGACATGGTTTGATGAGACGACCAGTGGCATACTTTTCTGCCACTTTGGACCCGGTAGACGCTGCTTTACCTGGTTGCTTGAAAGCAGTAGCTGCTACTTGCACAAGTCTTGAACAGAGTGAACAGATTGTGATGGGGCATCCTGTTGTAATTCTTTTAACAATGTTGTGTGTCGATTTAGATTCCGTATATAAATTTCCCGATTTATGCCCTTATATAGGTACAATTCACATTGCCCTTATTTAAGCATAGAAATCCAGCCCTTGTTTAGCCATTCTCCATGCTAACCAAATACAGGCATGGCCACCTACATCCGTACATCTAAGTCACAACGTTCTTATGCCCGACTTTTACATCAATACTGGCATTCCTAAACACCTTCAAGGTATAAATATACCTTCACTTGCCATGGCGAATCACGGTCCACGGTTCGGCTGCCTTCTTGCACAACGCAGCTCCAGTGTTTCTGACTCCCCTTGCGGAGTGTTAGAGATCGAGACCTGAAAAGAGATTCCAACCTCACTCATTCTAAGGTATGGAGCGGACTAGAACCTAGAGGGACTTTTGACAAATCTTGGCAACTATAGCTAAACTAGACTATAGCTAAACAGCACCTACTTCTTCCCTTGTACTACACTTAGGTTAGGTACACTGGGGTAAGATTATTTTTGAAGCACCAGATGAGAATTTTAGCCTGTGTTATTTATATATGTATTTTTATGAATATATGTCATAGCTACAAGCCATGCTATTGCTGTATTATTTCATCTTACTGCTAACGCTGTATGTATTATACTTCGCATTCTGTCTTACGATTGTAGCAGTTCATATCTCTTGCATAAGAAATAGGACTGTTCAATAAACCCCTTTTTATTGAAATGGCCGTTCTGTGCAACTCTGTAGAAACGAAGCATGCACGATTGACAGAGTGAAACGGTTATCTATTGTTTCCACGATTATGAGATTGTTCCGATTCTAAGATAAACAAAGTTGTCATGTTTCTGCGGTTGTCAGAAACGAATCCCTTCTTGTTCATTTGAGAAGTTTCTAGTGAATTCGGAGTTAGCTGCACACACAAGTAATTAAGTTTAATGTACTCGATAGGGACATACTGACCTCAGTCCTATGTCAAAACTATAGTGAATATTATTCCAATGCGCAGAGCCTATCAGGGATATAGGAACTACACTACAAGAAGGCAAACCTAGTATCTCACCCCAATTCGAATGACAAAATATTAGAGAATTATTTTGGGAGCAGAAAATGTGACAGTAATTCGTTGCACAGTTTTAAATTAAATCCAGCTACTCTATTACCTGATGTGTACGGCGAAGAAGAAAGGGATGATTTTGATAATGATTGCCTAGATGTAACCGAATATTATACATAACCCCACCCAGACATTCGAGAAGAACCATTGAACAATTGTGAAAATGAATTTCTTGTAGATGGCTCATGCCTGAGGCATGAGGAAGGAGGATTGAGTGCTGCTTATGCTATTTGTACATTGGCTGGAATAATTGAAGCATCCTGTTTACCTGGAGTCAGGTCTGCACAAGTAGCAGAATTGATTGCTTTGATTAAAGCATGCAAATATTGGGAAAAATTGGAGAGTAACCATTTGTCAGTATGGGTATGGGGTTGTGCATGACTTTAGCCAACGTTGGATGCAAAGGAATTTCATGACTTCATCAGGAACCCCTATCAAAAATGGACAATATGTGAAAGAGCTTTTAGAAGCCATACAGTTGCCAAAAGAAGTAGCTGTGATCAAATGTGCTGCACATCAGTCAGAAAATTACTATGTGACTGCTGGTAATCAGTATGCTGACCAAATTGCTCAATACTGTGCTAAAACAAAAATGGCAGTGAACAAGAACATCGAAACTACAGGAATCAGATGCCAACTTATGCTTATTTCAGCATTAGAAACATGGGATGAAGTGAAAAATTTACAAGATTAGGTAGAGGTAAGCGAGAAAGAAGAGTGGATTAAAATAGGACGCCAAAGAAGATAGGCAGGTGGTGTTTGGATTTATCCAGATGGAAGACCAATAATGCCAGATTTTTTACTTTTACAATTAGCAAGAATGTATCATGGAGACACACACATAGGTAGGGATGCTATGATCAGACTTTTCTGATAAGATTTGTACAATTTGAAAATTGAATTGTTGCAGAGAGCCTTTGCCACAGATGCTTAATTTGTCGACAAAATAACCCGGGTAGGAAAACAGTGGTCAGTTGGGGAAGAATTGGAAAAGCAGAAGGACCATTTGTGAGGCTACAATTTAAATTCATTCATTTACCAACATGTAGGGGACTAAAATACATACTAGTCATAGTGTGTCTGTTCTCACGATGGGTGGAAGCATACCTAACCAGGAGAAATGACAGCATAACAGTTGCGGGAGATTATTCTGCGTTTTGGTTTTCCAGTAACGGTGAAATCACACGGAGGATCTCACTTTAATAATGAAATAATTCGATTGATCTGTGAAGCTTTCAAGATTGAACAAATGTTGCACTGTGCCTATCACCCAGAGGCTTCTGGGATGGTGGAACAATTGAATGGCACAATAAAATCAACATTGGCGAAAGTGTGCTCATCCACTTCACTGTATTGACCAGATGCATTGCCTCTTGTTCTTATGGGATGCAGAAACATCCTCTATAGAAATACCGGGTTGAGTCCCTATTAAATATTCATGGGAAGAAAGATGAGATTAGCTTTCATACCTGGACACAGATTGTTAAGCATAACTGATAATCTGGTATTGGATTATTGTAAAAGATTAGCTGACGTACTGCATTCTGTCTCTCACCAGGTTGGAGAAGTCACAGAGGCCCGGCAAACGGATCAAGCACATGATCTAAATCCATATGGCTGAGATACCCGCCACCCCCTCTCAACACAATCCCCAAGGAATGGGAAACCGGAAACGGTTCTGAACTTTTGGAAGACGGGAGGGAGTGACCCTCCCGGCCGTATTTATTAAAATATGGAACAAAATTAAAACATTCAAATAACGGTTTCATATTATGTACAATTTCATTTCCACATTGCGATAATTGGCTAACCTTAACATATTCTCTAATACAAAGGTTCACCTAGCCGAACTAACATCCTTCAAAACATTTAACTTGAAATTGTACATCCTAACGTTTAAGGGCCAACGGCAAGGTCGTAACCGGTGTCAGATCCCTAAACCAGAAATATCCCCCTCACTTGTGAGGGGCGACCGCACAGAGGTGTACCTCACGTGCATCTACCAATTTCCCTTGACTTGACGGGGGCCCCAATAAACTCGACGCCATTTTAAGGTCGTCCGAGGACTCGTGTGAGGTGTCTAGAAGGTAGCGTAAACCCCCTCCCAAACCCCACACAACTTACCACATCTGCCGTCGCAGATGTCCTGGCCCCGGGAAATTCCCCAGGAGGGGGCTGTAGCCCCTCCTACCCAGGAAGGGGCCTTGACCGCCTTTCCTTTCCTTTCGGCGGCCCATCCTTAGAAGGGACCGCCTCCCCGTTGAGGGGCCAATGGCCACCTCCCTCGAGCGCTCCCATCCGTAATGGGTGACGCCCACCCATAGGGATCTTCCAATTACTGCTCACCGATCATGACCTTACCGCCCGACCAAAATAAATACGACAATTCTAGCTAAATTACTAAATAACTAAATCCCCAAATGACAGTAATAATTACAATTTATTAAAAGCATGATTCCTGATCAACACTAGTGCAGAATTACTTTATTTTGCAAAACTTACTATAAATTGACCATTCTTTATTGCATATTCAAAGTTATCACGATAATCAACACAACCTGCAAGAAATAGAGTCACCACATCAAACTTTATTCAAAAACCACTTGCTGTCCTCCGGGGCTGGTGGGTGGGTCAAAATTGGCTCTTCGTTCCGTCTCGAGCTCACGTGCAGCGAGGAGGTGCAGCTTCAGAGCACAGGAACAAGAGGATGCTTTCTTGGCTTGCTGCTCCTTTTATCCGTCTTCAGGGCGGGCGTAAACCCGCCCCTGCCTGCCCCAAGGGCGTGGCCGGCCGCGTCAGTGTCTAGGCCAGCCCACTCCAGGGCGGGAAAAAGGCGCGCCCCGGCTACGCCGCTACGGGCATACCAGCCGAGACTCGCCTCCCGCCCAAGATGGCTTCCCGGGGGGATCGTGGCACTCCGCCATACGTTCGGGGGGACCGAATGGTCGCCCCTTTCCATATGGCTGAGATACCCGCCACCCCCTCTCAACACAATCCCCAAGGAATGGGAAACCGGAAACGGTTCTGAACTTTTGGAAGACGGGAGGGAGTGACCCTCCCGGCCGTATTTATTAAAATATGAAACAAAATTAAAACATTCAAATAACGGTTTCATTTTATGTACAATTTCATTTCCACATTGCGATAATTGGCTAACCTTAACATATTCTCTAATACAAAGCTACCTAGCCGAACTAACATCCTTCAAAACATTTAACTTGAAATTGTACATCCTAACGTTTAAGGGCCAACGGCAAGGTCGTAACCGGTGTCAGATCCCTAAACCAGAAATATCCCCCTCACTTGTGAGGGGCGACCGCACAGAGGTGTACCTCACGTGCATCTACCAATTTCCCTTGACTTGACGGGGGCCCCAATAAACTCGACACCATTTTAAGGTCGTCCGAGGACTCGTGTGAGGTGTCTAGAAGGTAGCGTAAACCCCCTCCCAAACCCCACACAACTTACCACATCTGCCGTCGCAGATGTCCTGGCCCCGGGAAATTCCCCAGGAGGGGGCTGTAGCCCCTCCTACCCAGGAAGGGGCCTTGACCGCCTTTCCTTTCCTTTCGGCGGCCCATCCTTAGAAGGGACCGCCTCCCCGTTGAGGGGCCAATGGCCACCTCCCTCGAGCGCTCCCATCCGTAATGGGTGACGCCCACCCATAGGGATCTTCCAATTACTGCTCACCGATCATGACCTTACCGCCACAGGCCGGATAGTTGACCGGCTATCCGGACCCCCCCACAACACTCCTGCCTAAAAGGTCATGTTATAAACTCCTTAACCAAGCTATGAGGTCTCCTATGAGTAACTCGTTCCCCATCCGGGACAAATGAACACCATCCCCCAAATACATACTGTCCCCTTTTATACAACCATGCGAAACAGAATGCAGTGTACTTGAACGAAACAATCTACTCATTTTGTTATTAATTTTCCTTACTGAATGATTCAGAGCAGAAACCGAAATAGCCCCCCGCCACACTTTTCGTGGGATCATATGGGATCATGCAATCGTGCACCCTGGAACTCTTCTTGCCAACCAACTTACTGTGGAAAGCATCGCCTCAAGAAGAAGTCGTCTACCAGTGGCCACCAAATCGTTGCCCCCAAGATGGACTATGATTATAGACGGCGGTGACCTTGTCCGCCCTAACAAACCCTCAAAAAATGATTGAAATTGGTCAATACAGAGCCCGCCCTTTCCGTAGAAGGACACCCTGTACCCGTATTCCCCAGCCACGTGAATCATGTCACCTGCTTTGAATACGTCCGCGGCACGCCTCACGTATGAGTGGCCCACGACCCACACCTCCTTTTTCACAGCCGGTGATGTCTGACCGCTGGCCCCCCGGTGTCGGGTCGACTGCACAGTCCGCCCCGCCTCGCAGGCTCGCGCAACTGAAAACCAAACAAAACAAGAAGCGTGAGTACATCATTACAGCTTCACAACATGTGCAACCGCACATACCTCTTATAACAGTTCGAGGACCAACGCCCCACACGTTTTACTTGTTCAACACTCAGACCCCTGGCTGTAGCCTCTGTAGCAGCCCCTATCCGAAAGGAATGGGTCCCAAACTCGCCGGGGTTCAAGCCCGCGGCCGAAATCGACATCGCAAGCACCCGCTGAAACTGAAACCTCGTCAGTGGGGTGGCGTCAGCGTGTCTCAACAAGGTCCCCCCCCATGATGCCACCCTTTGCGCTAAATAATCTTCTACGCACACCACAGGGCACATGGGAGACTCGGGAATCCTTTGTATGACTATGCAGTCCCCCATCGAACCCTGATCGGTCTTGGACTTGACAAACGAGACAGTCATTGTCTCCCCTCTGACCTGAAGGTGCCCTCGGCACAGTCCCGCCATGGCATCCTGCTTGTTCTTCGCTACCAGTTCGCTTACCCGCATAGCCCCATGAAATGCTAGCGCAAAAGCAGCTCGGAACAACACTGTTTCATACTGGGATGAACACGTTGCAGGAAGTACAGAAAATAACAGGGCCAACCTATCCAGACCTATCGGGCGCCTTTCATCTATTCTGCGACCCTCAAGGCGTTGCCACCCACGTAGCGCTTTTTGCACAACGAAAGACGCAGTCGGGTCCTGGATCCCATGAGCCCTTGCCATAAAGGAAATGGCGGCCCGATGCCTCTGGGCCGTAGCCACTGATTTGCCTGCCTGATGTAAAGACAGCAAAAATTTTACTACTAACTCCTCCTGGCCCCAAAGCTCCCCCCTAGCAGCCCCCAAAAAGGCCCAATAGGAACGGAACGCCCCTTCATCTGCCTTCCTCGTCCTGGGTGCTAAACTCTCTCCCACGAGGTTCTGTAGCTCGGGGCACCGAGAGACCAAAGAGCTTCGGGAAAGGGTGCCGCCATTGAGTCCGCTGTGGGCAGAAAACCCCAGAAGGCCTGCATACGAAAACGAGAAAGCGCATCAGCCGCTTGATTCATTACCCCCGGCACATGTCTCGCCTTAAACAGCACATTCAATTGCATGCACAATAACACAATTTCTTTGAGCAATCTCAGAATCCATTTGCATCGTGCTGCCTGGCTATTGATACACTCAACCACGGTCATGTTATCAGACCAGAAAACTACAGAGTGATCTCTGAATCCCTCGGGCCAAGTTTTCAGGGCCACCAGAATGGGAAAAAGTTCCAGAAACGCAATGTTACTTGTCAGCCCACTCTCATGCCACCATGACGGCCATTTTTGAGCCGACCATTGTGTGCCGAATATGGCACCAAAACCAATGCTCCCAGCCGAATCTGTCCACAGCCCCAGCTCCTCGGAGGAAACCGCCGGTTTGTTCCAGACTATTCGACCATTGAAATCCGCCAGAAATGCCAACCAAATGCGCATGTCCTGGCGAACCTCTGCCGACAGCCTCGTGCGATGATGACCCTCCTTCCGGCCAACCATGGCTTGAGCGATCGAGCGGGAAAAGGGGCGGGCCATCGGCATTACTCTCAGGGCAAAATTCAGCTGGCCCACCAATTGCTGTAATTGAAGCAGTTTGACCTTAGACTCTCTAATACACATTTCCAGGGATGCCCTGAATCTTAACACTTTTTCTCTCGGTAATCGAAAACAACCTTCCTCTGAGTCGAGCTCGATCCCCAGAAACTCGAGGCAAGTCAAGGGACCCACAGTCTTACCTGGTGCCAATGGCACACCCAACTGCTTCATTAAGACACAAAATTCATTCAAAGCCTGTCCACATTCTGGATCCCCGGCTGCCCCCAGAAACAAAAAGTAATCGAGATAATGCATAACATTTCGAAAACCCGTCTGCTTTGTGAAGACCCATTGCAGAAAACAACTGAATTTCTCAAAATAAGCACAAGATATAGAGCATCCCATTGGCATACATTTATCCATGTAATAGTGACCCTGAAACATGAAACCAAGGAGACGCTGATCGTCTGGATGTACCGGGAGCAACCGGAACGCTGACTCAATATCTGATTTTGCCATCAGCGCACCGGGCCCTAGGCGATTCAACATGACCACGGCCTCATCGAAAGATGCGTACCGCACCGAACACACTTCCGGGTCTATCGCATCATTCACGGAAAGACCACGTGGGGCTGATAAATTATGTATCAGTCGAAACTCACCCGGGTCCTTCTTGGGGACCACCCCTAAAGGGGAACAAACAAAGTTAGCCATCGGTGGCACATCAAATGGACCGGCGACTCGACCTCGAGCAACCTCCTTCCCTATTTTTGCCTGTACCACGGTCGTATGTTGCAAGATCGACAGTTGGTTCTTACATTTGGTTACACCCTGAAAATCCCCCACTGGGATGCGGAAACCACATGAAAACCCGTCCCGCAACACCCCAGCGGAAGCATGATCCGGGTATTCGTTGAGCCAAGGAATCATTGCCATGGTATCAATCGGAGTAGGTAAAGGCGCCCCTCGGACTATTTCAGACCTGTTTGGCGCTTCCCCTACCACCATTATCACCCGTTTTGGCTCTGCACATGGACTCAGGATGGGATGGCTGCCCACACCCCCCACATTCGTGTCTAAACTTACATGAACCCTGGGGCCTCGTACATTTACCCCTGTTAAAATTCCAACAGATCCCCCTTTTACCTGCGTTGTCATTTGGCTTAGAGTGGTAGTCGCTACCTGCACCCGATCGAAAGGGTGTCCCAGCATATTGGCGGGAGGACTCTCCCCCGCTACTTCCTACCAATGGTACTTTCAACATTCCTGTACTCTCCATTTTTGACCATGAAACAGAGTCGTAACAATCCCATGTCAAGTTTTTGTCATGTTCTTTCGCTTTTCTAAAAATATTATCATAGCAGAACCACTGATTGCCCCCATACGATACGTAATACTCCATGATCCGTGACTGATAAATAGGCAATTCGGTCAACAACTCGGGCCTACGTTCGCCCATGATGGAGGTAAAGATTCCCCATGCCCTGCCCCAAGTGCCAATGTTCTCGTCGACCTTAAAGGCGGCCATCTTTGCGCGCCAAACACTCGGATGCATGAGCTCCTTCTGGCTCTTAACATGCTCCATCTCATAATGGTCGGTAAGCAAAGAAAAAATGTTTACATACTCATCCGCCCAAATCTTTTCCTTAATTGCCAGAGGAACATGCTGAGCAACCTTCTCCCTCCGTGAAGGTGCAGACCCCTCCCTCGCAATCGGCAATGGCCGCTTACCTGAACCGGAAGCTGCATCTGCCGCCGGACCTGGGCCTGTTGCTTTTTCTACCGCCGGAGACAGCGGGGTAACTGACGATGGTGCCTTCACCGCCTCCCTAGTTTCACGCAGTTGTCTCATTAACACCCGTGCGTCGTCAGCCGTGGCGCCCTCGCTATCTTTCCCCAACCACGCTGCCAATTGTGCTGCTAACTCGGGAGGCATATCATCCCCGGACACGGGAGTGACCACCACGGGAATCGGATTCCCCTCCTTCGGTACTGGAGTTGGCTCTTTACGTGGGATATCGGGAACCGGGGTTTCCCCCCCAGATGCCCCCCTCCTGGGCCTCTTGCCTCTCCCTCCCGGAGCTGCTCCCGACGAAGGTCGTTTCGGTCCCTCTTCCCCGTCCCTAGTTGCCATCTGCTTCTTCAGATCGGTTACTTCTTTCATGAGCATGCGGAGCATCTGATCCGTACTGACTCGCTTCCCGACTTTCTTAGGCATTCTCCGACAGAGTATCTGGAAGACAAAAAGAAAGATTACCACGCTCAAAATTGGCTCTTCGTTCCGTCTCGAGCTCACGTGCAGCGAGGAGGTGCAGCTTCAGAGCACAGGAACAAGAGGATGCTTTCTTGGCTTGCTGCTCCTTTTATCCGTCTTCAGGGCGGGCGTAAACCCGCCCCTGCCTGCCCCAAGGGCGTGGCCGGCCGCGTCAGTGTCTAGGCCAGCCCACTCCAGGGCGGGAAAAAGGCGCGCCCCGGCTACGCCGCTACGGGCATACCAGCCGAGACTCGCCTCCCGCCCAAGATGGCTTCCCGGGGGGATCGTGGCACTCCGCCATACGTTCGGGGGGACCGAATGGTCGCCCCTTTCCAGGAGACTGGGTGGTAGTGAAGAATAACACCCGAGAAACATGTTTCGCACCCATGTGGAGTACTCCAAAACAGGTCATATTGGTTACAACAACCACAGTGAAATGTGCAGGTTTGCCTAACTGGATACATGCCAGCCATACATAGAAAGTACCAGTTCCTGATGAAGAAAATCAACAACAAGGAATTGAAGTTGAAGGTGCAGAAGGTTGTACAGCTAAAGAACCTTAGAATACCAAATTCTGAAGTAGCTCATCAAGAACAATAAGCGCTAGTCAGGAGGATTGGATGTCAGCAGGTGATTTACCTGATGCAGAAGTCAGAACAAGGAGCAGAACAAAAGCAGAGAAGCTAGAAGTTGATGAGGATCAGATAGAGATAGGAGATAAAGTTCAGGAAATAGAGAATGAAATTGAAGATTCTGAACAAGAACAGATAAGAACAGAAAAATACACAAAGACTGATTTGAGAGATAATTCTGAAAAAGAAAAACGTAATCCAAGCCAAACAAGAATAGGTAAACAAGAACAGGAAAAAGAACAAGTTAATAGGGAATAAGTGCAGGGTCAGTTAGACAATGCGGAACATGTTCAAGTGAAGAATAGTACTTCAAAAAATCCTGAATTCGGTCAACTAGAGAGGGATTCAGAAGACGAAGAGAATCAAGGTGTGCCACAACAAAATACAAGTAAAACAATACTTGAAAGTGACGAGGAGAGTGAAAATACAGTGCAACCCAAAAGAGTCAGAAATGGTGATAAATGGCCCAGATATGTCAAAAAATTGAGGTATCACCTTAAGACTATTAATGAAGAACCTGAACAAGTGAATGAAGTCTCTAGTCAATCGGGACAGAATAGTGAGAAACAAAAACGAAGAAGCCAGAGACAAAGAATATTGAAAAATAAGTTCAAGGACCTGAATGGACTTATGTGTTTCTTGAAGAACTTGAAAATTTAGGTTTAAATGAAGAAAGTGATGAAGAAATAATCGCAGATCAGATTGATGAAGCAGAGGTCAGACCTCCTTGAAAAGGAGCCAAGAAAACTTAACGTTTGCTGAAAAAAAGTAAAGAAAGAAGAGAGATCTTCTTAAAATGGCTACATAATTAGTTGCTAAAAGACCAAAACAAAATTGTTTGAAGAAATGTTGTAGAATGTGTATATGTAGCATCCTATTAGTAAGTCTAGTATGGTTAGTTTTAACCATAGCAATACCATATTTAATGAGTATAGAAAGGAAAAATAATACAAACACAGATGGAAAACTAGCTAACATAAAGGAAATAAAGTAGAACTAGAAGCAACAGATGATTTAGAAATACATCACACAGTAACAGATAATAGCACAGATTTAAATGTTTTCACAAAGTTATTGTTTGAATATGTAAATACTATGGAGATTGGTGATTGTTATGTATGTATGTATGAAATTATCAGCTTCAGTAGCAGAAGGTGTTACATATCACCATTTATATGGCATTTCATGTAGTGTATTAACCAGTCTGTTCTATGAAAAGGGAACATTGCAGTATTATTATTCAAACTTAGATGTGATATTTCCAGAGGTTCATCTTCAAAAGAATATGAACCCAGTGCTCACCGGTTTAGCTGCACAGTTTATGGAAGAATTTTTCCTAGCACAAAATGCAATACATATAGCAAAATCTCATAAACATAATTTAACATATTCACTAAAAGAAGAAGAAAATATATTTTTGAATTTAGTAGAAGACAGGAGACAAGATTTCCAGAAGAAAGCCAATGAAAAGAAACCAAACATTCCATCATGGGTGGAGAAAGGAAAAATGTATACACCTGGCAAGGTTCAGGCTACAATGTCATTAGATTTCGAAAAGAAAGGGAAAATTGTCTCCACAGGTTGAAAACTGACTTTAACAATCTAGTTATTGGTTCCAGTGAATGTGAACATAATTTCTTGATTATTGGAGGATGGGGACTAAAAGAAGGAACCGATCCAGTATTTTCTGGAATTTATTATATATATGGGAACAAAGCTTATTTTAAGCTACCTGAAAGTGGTACAGGAGTTGCTATTTTGGAATAGTATTTCCTAAAGTTTACCATGTAAAGAAAATCACTGGAAACAATGAAAGCAATAAAGAACTAATAAGTAGAAAAAGAGTAGTTTTGCAGAAATTGTAGGAGATATATTCAGTGCATTGATACCTTCAGTGGGAGTGATTCTGAATACACAAAGAATTTGTAAATTATCCACAGTAGTTGATCAATTATCGACTGACACTGCTGATTAATACTGAAATGGTTGCAATCAGATCGATGGTTTTGCAGAATCGACTTGCCCTTGATATATTATTAGCGAAAGAGGGTGGACTCTGTAAAATGTTGAAGGTGCAACATTGTAGCTCTTACATACCTGACAAAAGTATAGAAATTGGAAAATATATTAAGAATATTACTAATTTGGAAGAAGAATTAAAACCACTGGAAGTTGATGGTGTATGGAAAAGACTTATGGTTTACTAGTTTTGGTAAAGGAGTTGAAGCTCACATAATACTTCCTATACTTGGATTAACATTGATATGTTCAATACTAATGATTTGGTGCAAATACAATAAAAAGATAAGAAAATAAGAGAGAAATAAACAGGGAAAGAAGAGAAAACATGACGAACTTTGGTTTGAAGATTTAAAAGGTGAATTATATAAGAAAATAAAGAACATGGAAGGAAAAGAAGAAATAGAAATGGACAAATTAGAGAAGGGAATGGAAATATGCTAAAGTTGGCATTTGATTTGGGTATGGGTAGTTGTTGATGGCATACATGCCATCAAAGAAGGGATTGATGGATTTACATGTAAGCAACTTGCTGTATGAATTCAATTATAAAATTGTAATAAAGTATTAATAAACATTTGTTATACTAATTTACAGGAAATTTGTGAGCAATGTAGGAGTAGGGGAAGCTTGCCTATGTGTCTACTAACAAGTAATCGAATTGAGACTAAAATGGCCGCAAAAAACGCGGGAATTGAATTGTGCTTGCGCCAAATGCATGATGTCATAACGCTTGGAGGGAAAGATTTGCTTCTGCGCACTAATACCAAAAATAGCTGCTTCAGAACTCATGCTAAGCATCTGCTCTGTTTGAAACTAAACTGTATTTTATACTAAGTGCTAATGCATAAATAATTATTTTGATTAAATGGGATTAGAGTAGACATAAGTGGTATACTGTGAAGGTATTTTATTTAAATCTAACGTCTTGCCTTTTTGACTTCACAGTTAGTTCATATTTGAGCCTAAAATGAGAGACGAGGGTCAAAACCACATGGGTAGTGCGAGCACTAGCATGGGAAAGCAGCCCTGGAGTTGAGATCTCAAGTCTTAAAACTCGATCAAGGACGACCTTTTCTCATAGACAGAAAGATGATGTTAAAGAAGTAATATGAAAACGGGTGGGAATAAAGCTTGAGCGAAACAAATTAAATGGGCTGGAACATAATACAATGCTTTTAAGTAAAGTAATAAGCTTATTATGGTGTGACGGTCATCCCCTTCGCTTGTCCAATCAGAATTCACAATTTTCACAAGTTGAAACATTTGGGGGTGGAACATGCCACAAAAAAGTATAATTGGGATCGGCAGCTAAATGAAGTAGCCTAATCGCTGCCAGAATGCTGTGAGATAGAGATGCTGTCTGATTGCTGATCAATTTATTGGAATGCAGACTTAGAATTTTACAAATAAATTTAGGAACGAGATTTGTGGAAGAGGACGGAGGAGGCAAGGAAACTAGGAATGAGATTGCGGAAGACATCCGAGGAGGGAAACTAGTATCAAAGAGGGATTTGACACTGGCCTTAAATCCAGAAGAGGTGACCTGTCCTGTCCTAATCCTGTTCTGAACCTGTTACCTGTTATTTTCCGAGGGGACCAAACCCTTGGCCAGAGGGGTCTGATCTTGCACCATCCTAGGTAAATACAATCTGTGTATTGTGTTAATGTGCCTTTTCTCTCTGTCCTCTTTTTCCTGAGGTACTCGTCATTTAAATTAGTACTCTAATTTAAGTATCGAATTGTACCTCTTCAGAATAGTGGATTTAACACTGTAATTTGTTTTCGATTCACTAAAATATTTCAGATAAAACTTTAAAACCAAACTGAGTCTGTGGTTATTCAATGAATAAACAGGTAAATGTTTAAATGTCATTAATTACCAACTCTAATTCAACTAAAATAGATCCAGAGTAAGGAAGGGCTTAGAAATTAAATAGGTTCAATGCACTAGGCAGCAACACATAGAAAAGCCCTAAAATTGATCTCCAGTGAGGTTTCATTGACCGGATATTGTAAGTGAGAGCGGCATATGGGCCCGAATGTGTGCATTTTAGTGATATTTGTCCGCAGGTTGGTGTCACGCTGTATCACCTCAAATTGGATCCTCCTGTTTTGTTCCTAGGTAAATGCCATACATTCCTCCTTTGATGGCTCAACAATACCTCCAATGGTTTGCTATACTGTCACTCCTAGGTTGACCACATAAATGCTAACCATCTCCTGCACAACTCCCAGTCTGGCTTCAGATCAGGCTGCATCATGGAGTCTGCCGCCATACACATCATAGACAATGCCCTCTTCTCCACAGATGAAGATGACCCATGCCTGTGGATATATTGCTGACCTCTCAGCTGCCTTCAACATAGTCGATCATCCCACCCTCATATGTAACCTCAAGTCACAAATGGGATTCACTGGCAGTGCTCTTCACTGAATCTCCTCCTATGTTTCCAACCAAGACTGGTTTTTCCACATGTGTACCTCGAGGTCACAAAAGATTTCTATCTATGATAGAGTTCTGCACAGTGTCATCTTGGACCTTTACAGGGTGCCACTAGTTGCTATACTCACAGATAACAGCATCAATATTTGGCATATTGATGTCTGTTTCAGACATCCAATGCCTCAAACACTGCCTGCACATCTTTCAGACTTAGATGTCCAGCACATTTCTGAAGCTCACCCAACTAAGAAAGAACTCATTTTATTTGTCAAAAACAACAAACAAGATACAGTATAAACCTGACTGTATACCATACCATTGATGGTTTCAAACCTCATCTGTCACCTAATGCCAAATCACTTAGGTTCACCTCGAAAATCAACCTCTCCTTCAAGGAACATATTGCCAAAAAAATAAAGATGGCTGGTACCAGCTCTTTCTTCTAAATAAAGTCAAAGTGTTTCTTTCACAAAGCAACGCTAGAACAGCTTTTCAAGACCCTGAACTCTTGCATATGGATGGTGGTAATGTCCTACTCTGTGGCATTCCACTCTCCACAAAGGCACCCCTTAGGGTCATCCAACACGCCAAAGCACGTCTCATCCAGGGGCTAAAGAAATATGATCACATCACCCTCACCCTGATGAAACTTCATTGGCTCCTCTTGCCAGCCCCCACCATCTTCAAACCTAGCTACAACGCTGTTCCATAAGTGGAAAGCGTTGAAGACTCACCTTTTTAAAGACTAATATCACAGTCCTTTAACCATCTTTAACTCAGTGTCCTCTCTTATTACTCCCCAACTTTAAGCTTGCCTTTGATCATGTACAGCACTCCACTGCCTTTTGGCTATGTTCGCGCTATAGAAATAACATCTATATGCATACATACACAGACCCTATGTAATAATTTCTGGCTGTTTAATGGTGCTTCCAATGGGATGTTCTTCTGTCACTCCAAATTAATGCTATGGATTTCTCCTTTGTATTTTAACAATGCCTCCAATGGATTGCTCTTCTTGTTCTCCATGTTGCTCCTGGATAGACACCATATAATAGTCCGTAGTGGTTTAACAGTGCCTCCACCATATGGCCGGGATGCCCGCCACCCCCTCCCAACACCAATTCCCAATGGGAGAAGACAGACACAGGTTTGAGCTTTTTGGAAGGCGGGGGGAGTTACCCCCCCGGCCGTATTTATTAAAATATGAAGCAAAATTTAAAACATTAAATAAAAAGTTTCATGAATTATGTACAATTTTACTTTTATTACATTTTGATGAAGACATGTTCTTTGGCTAACCTTAACAGATCTCTAATACAAAGGTTTCCTAGCCGAGTCTAGCATCCTGAAAATGCATACATTCTAAATTAAAATTGTACATCCTAGCATTAAGGGACAACGGCAAGTTCTTAACCGGTGTCAGATCCCTACTACCAAAATCCCGCCCTCACGGTGTGAGTGGCGCATGCGCAGAGGACTTTACCCTCATTGCCAACTGTAACTTCCCTTGTCGTGGGGGCCCCCTTTCACTCAACGCCATCTTAAAGGTCGTCCGAGTTCCCGTGTGAGGTATCTGTAGGAAGGACAGCGTGGACTCCCCCCATCCCCACACTCTCTTCTGCCGGAGCGGATATCCGGCCCCCGGGAAATTCGTAGGAGGGGCATCTAGCCGCCTCCCCCCTGGGAGGGGCCTATGGCCGTCTCCCCCTAGGCGACCCATCCTTAGTGGGTGCCGCCTCCCCGTGGAAGGGGCCAATGGCCGCCTCCCCCCGGGCGCTCCCATCCATTCTGGGTGGCGCCCCCCCTCTAGGGACCTTGAAATTACTGCTCACCGATCATGACCTTACCGCCCGACCAACAAATAAATAGGACAGTTGTTTTATCTACTAAGGGAAGAAAAAATTCTGACATAGCCTTGACGAGTCATCAACTTTATCTTTCTACAAAGGGAAAAAATTGTCCTAAAAGCCGAAGCAACATCATTATATGAAACACTCCCCTACTTTCCTAAAAAAAAAAGGGCCTATACACTTCTTTTAATCCAAGGCATATATAATTACTGAAGGCGAGACTGTATCTCTTTAATACTATCAGATATCCTCGACAACTTTATTCAAACAAACATTGCAATAGGGGCTGGTGGGTGGGTCAAAATTGCCGCTTGTTCCGTCGAGGGCTCACGAGCAACGAATGGTGCAGCCTTCAGAGCACAGGAACAAGAGGACGCTTCTTCGGATTCCCGCTTTATTTATCCGTCTGCGGGAGGGCGGGGACACTTCTCAGGTATGCCTACTGGGCGTGGTCTTCCGTGCGGGTGTCTAGGACAACCCCTCCTGGGCGGGAAAGGGCGCGCCCTGACTACGCCACTTTGGGCATACCAGCCGAGCCACGCCTCCCGCCCAAAATGGTTTCCCGGGGGGATCGGGGCACCCATCCATACGTTCGGGGGGACCGAGTGGTCGTCCCTTTCCATATGGCCGGGATGCCCGCCACCCCCTCCCAACACCAATTCCCAATGGGAGAAGACAGACACAGGTTTGAGCTTTTTGGAAGGCGGGGGGGAGTTACCCCCCCGGCCGTATTTATTAAAATATGAAACAAAATTTAAAACATTAAATAAAAAGTTTCATGAATTATGTACAATTTTACTTTTATTACATTTTGATGAAGACATGTTCTTTGGCTAACCTTAAAAGATCTCTAATACAAAGGTTTCCTAGCCGAGTCTAGCATCCTGAAAATGCATACATTCTAAATTAAAATTATACATCCTAGCATTAAGGGCCAACGGCAAGGTCTTAACCGGTGTCAGATCCCTACTACCAAAATCCCGCCCTCACGGTGTGAGTGGCGCATGCGCAGAGGACTTTACCCTCATTGCCAACTGTAACTTCCCTTGTCGTGGGGGCCCCCTTTCACTCGACACCATCTTAAAGGTCGTCCGAGTTCCCGTGTGAGGTATCTGTAGGAAGGACAGCGTGGACTCCCCCCCATCCCCACACTCTCTTCCGCCAGAGCGGATATCCGGCCCCCGGGAAATTCGTAGGAGGGGCATCTAGCCGCCTCCCCCTGGGAGGGGCCTATGGCCGTCTCCCCCTAGGCGACCCATCCTTAGTGGGTGCCGCCTCCCCGTGGAAGGGGCCAATGGCCGCCTCCCCCCGGGCGCTCCCATCCATTCTGGGTGGCGCCCCCCTCTAGGGACCTTGAAATTACTGCTCACCAATCATGACCTTACCGCCACAGGCCGGATAGTTGACCGACTATCCGGACCCCCCACTCCTCCTAAAGGTCATGCTTACTCAAACCCCTTAACCATGCTATGAAGTCTCCTATGAGTAAATCATTCCCCTCCCTGGACAGGTGAACCCCATCATTCAGATACATGTGATCACCCCGAATACACCCGTGAGGAATGCTATGCAACTGCGCGGAGCGAAACAATTTCCCAATTTTATTGTTGACCCTCTTCACTGAGTGGTTCAACGCTGACACTGAAAGACCCCCCCGCCAAATCTTCCTGGGGATCATGTGGGACCAGGCAATCGTGCACACCGGGAGTCTCTTAGCCAACCAGCTAACTGCCGACAGGATGTGTTCTAATAACACTCGTCTTCCCAGCAGGTGTACTATGACTACAGATGGCGGTGACCTTTGCCTCCCTAAAAGACCCTCCAAAAACGATTGAAATTGGTCAAAACAGAGGCCGCCCTTCCCGTGGAAAGTCACTCTGTACCCGTATTCCCCAGATGCGTGAATCGCGTCACCTGCCTTGAATACGTCCCCGGCGCGCCTCACATATGAGTGGCCCAGGACCCATACCACTCTCTCTCCAGTCGGTGATCCTCGACCGCTGGTCTCCCGATGTTGGGTCAACTTCCAATTCCGCCCCGCGTGACAGGCTCGCGAAACTGTAATTCAAACAAAAGACAAGAAGCGTGAGTGCACGTCAATTGACTTTTACAACAGGTGCAATCGCACATACCTTTTGAAGCAAATCGAGGACCAACGGCCTAGCTGTTTTACTTCCTCCGCACTCTGAACCTCGGCCGTAGCTTCAGTAGCAGCCCCTATCCTAAATGAGTGGGTCCCAAAATCGCGCGGGTCCATGCCCGCGGCAGCGATTGTCAGTGCTAGCACCCTCTGAAACTGAAATCTCGTCAGAGGGGTGCCATCATTGTGCCTAAGCAGGCTCCCCCCCCCATGCAGCCATCCTCTGTGCCAAGTATTCCTCTAAACACTTTATCGGACAAGTGGGGGACCCTCGTGCGCGCTGCACGACAACACTCTCTCCCATAGCTTCCTGGTCTGTCTTGGACCTGGCTATCGAGATTACCATCGAATCACCCCTTATTTGTACGTGATCCCTGCACAAGCCTCCCTCCATATCCTTCTTGTTCCTTGCCACGAGTTCGCTTACCCGCATAGCCCCATGGAATGCCAAGGCGAAAGCTGCCCGGAACAGAACTGCTTCGAAAAGGGAGGAGCACGTCTCATCCAGCTTTGCTAAAAGTAGAGACAATCTGTCAAAGCCAATCGGGCGCCTCGTATCCTGCTTGCGACCCTCGAGGCGTTGCCAGCCGCGGAGTGCCTTCTTAACCAAAAATGAACCCGTCGGGTCGCTTATGCCGTGCAGCTGTGCCATGAACGAAATGGCCGCCCTATATCTATTGGCCGTTGCCGCTGATCGGCCTTCTCTGTGCAGCGCTACCAGGAACCCCAGGAAGGATTCCTCCAGACCCCAGCTCTGTCTCCCTGTTGGACCCAAAAATGTGCAGTAGGAACGAAACGCTCCTTCGTAAGCCTTCCTTGTCCTGGGAGCTAAGCTGGCTGCCACGAGGTCTTGTAATCCGGGGCACCGATTAGCCATAGCGCTTCGGGGAACGGTGCCGCCACTAGGTCCGCTGTGGGTAGATAGCCCCTGAACGCCTGCATGTGTGAACGAGAGAGTGCATCAGCTGCATTATTCAGTACACCTGACACATGTCTTGCCCTGAACTGTGCATTCAACTTCATGCAACGTAAAACAATTTCTTTTAACAATCTCAGGATCCGCTTGCAGCGGGCTGCCTGCTGATTAATGCACTCAACCACAGTCATATTGTCAGACCAAAACACCACCGAGCGGTCCCTAAAATCGTCTGGCCATGCCATCAGAGCAACCCAAATGGGAAATAGCTCCAAGAACCCAATGTTACCTGTCAGACCGCTGGAGTGCCACCATGTCGGCCATTCTTGCGCCGACCATCGATTACCAAAGATGGCGCCAAAGCCCACGCTCTCAGCTGAATCGGTCCACAAACCTAGTTCATCCGATGATGCTGGTGGTTTGTTCCACACAACTCGACCGTTGAAGTCTGCCAGAAATGCCAACCAAATGCCAACCAAATGCGCATATCCTGGCGAACCTCTGCCGACAGTCTCGTACGGTGGTGTCCCTCCTTGAGGCCAACCATAGCTTGTGCAATAGAGCGTGAGAAGGGGCGGGCCATTGGTATCACCTTTAAGGCAAAGTTAAGCTGACCCACTGTTTGCTGTAACTGGTGCAGGGTCACTTTCTCCTTGCCCAGGCATTGGGTCAAGGAAGCCCTAAACTTGGCCACCTTTTCCATTGGTAAACGGAAACATCCTTCCACAGAATCGAGCTCAATTCCCAGAAACTCCAGTGAAGTAGATGGTCCAACCGTCTTACCTGGTGCCAATGGGACTCCGAACTCCCGCATGAGGATGCAGAAGTCCTGCAGCGCCTGCGCACATTTCGTATCGCCGGCCGCTCCTAAGAACAGGAAGTCATTCAGATAGTGCATAACGTGCCTATGCCCTGTGGTCTCGGTGAACGCCCACTCTAAAAAACAGCTGAACATTTCAAAATAGGCACAAGAAATGGAGCAACCCATAGGCATGCATTTATCCATGTAATAACTCCCTTGAAACGCAAAACCTAGCAAGCGCTGGTCCCGCGGGTGTACCGGGAGCAGCCTGAATGCCGATTCGATGTCCGATTTCGCCATCAGCGCTCCGGGGCCTAGATGGTTTAATATGGCAACGGCATCATCGAACGATGCGTACCGAACCGAACAAATATCCGGGTCAATGGCTTCGTTCAGCGAGGAACCCCTTGGGGCAGACAAGTTGTGAATGAGTCTAAACTCCCCTGGGTCTTTCTTTGGAACCACTCCTAGCAGTGAACACACGAAATCCGCCACCGGCGGGCATTGAAAAGGCCCCGCCACCCGCCCCAAGCTGACTTCTTGGAAAATTGTCTTTGCTGCTAGCCCGGCGGATACATGATCAGGGTATTTGTTCAACCAAGGAGTCAAAGCCATGATATCGACAGGTGTAGGCAATCGGTTCCCAAGCATCACCTCACTCTTGCTTAGATCCCCCTTTTCCTCCCGTTCCGCTGTTCTTTGATCTGCAGCTACTCTCCGGGTGTGAGGAGTTCCCACAGCCCGCACACGCATGCCTGAAGCTACATGTTCCCTGGGGCCTGTTACAGTTGCCTCTATTGAAGCCCCAACAAACCCCCCGCTTGCCGCCATTTCCGCCGGTCTTGGGCTGAAATTCCCCACCGGCGCTTGACAGAAAGGGCAACGCAGGCTTTTGGCGAACGGACCCCGGCCCGCTCCCGCCCGGCGAGGACGTACCCGCCGCACCAGGCAAGAGCTGCTTGTGCCATGACACCGAGTCGAGGCAGTCCCAGGTCAAAGTTGCATCAAACTCTTTCGCTTTTCGGAATTTCATGTCATAACCTTTCCACTCGTCCCCCCCATACATGGTATAAAAATCCATAATCCTATTTTGGTAACAGGACAACTCGGTCATCACTTCCGGCTTTCGTTCACCCATGACTGCCGTAAATATCGAAAAGGCCTTTACCCAGTTTGCTACGGTCTCATCCACCCTAAATTCCGCCATCTTGGCCCGCCATACACTGGGGTGCCATAAATCTTTCTGGGATTTTGCATATTCCATCTCGCGATGGTCAGTCAATAATGAAAACATATTCACATATTTTTCCCCCATATCATTTCCTTTGTGGCCACAGGGATGTGCTGGGCCACCCTTTCGCGCCTTGAAGGTAATGAACCTTCCCCCGCCATTGGCAATGGGTGCTTACCGGGTTCAACCGTCGTATCTGCTGCCTTTTCCCGGCTAACCGTAGGTACTCCTGGCGCCACCTGTGGGGGAACAAAAGGAACATTTGCCGTCCCGGCTTCTCTCGACTGCCGTAACTGCTCGATTATTAGTCTAGCCTCCTCGGCCGGGTCCCCCGCGGCCACTGCCCCCCCCGCTTTCTTCTTGAGCCAGGGTAATACTGCCGCTAACTGGATGGCCAGTTCCGGGGGCATCTGATCATCATTAACAGGGGTAATTACCACCGGGATTGATAGACCTATATCTGGACTCGGTACTGGGCTGTCTGCCGGTGTGATGGGGGCGGCTGGGGGCACCTCAGGAACCGGGTTCTCCCCTGAAACCGCCCTCTTCTTAATACACTTCCCCCTACCCTCAGGGACGACTCCCGGCAAGGCCGGGCCTATTACCTTCTTAGGGCGGCCCGAGGGGTTGTTCTGGGCCGCTAACTGCTTTTTAACTTCGGCCAAACCTCGACCGATCGAATCAACTTTACCGAGTTTCCGGTCCATGATCGCCATTCGGTTAGACAAGGTGCGCAGTACCTTCTCCAGCTCGGAGCTCTTTCCCGCTTTTTTGCCGGCCATAGCTTCGTTTACTCCGCTCTAGTCGATTCAACAAGGTCCCAGATCCTTCGTACTCCAGATAACTGAAAGAGAAACAACAAGATTACAAGTTCTCAAAATTGCCGCTTGTTCCGTCGAGGGCTCACGAGCAACGAATGGTGCAGCCTTCAGAGCACAGGAACAAGAGGACGCTTCTTCGGATTCCCGCTCTATTTATCCGTCTGCGGGAGGGCGGGGACACTCCTCAGGTACGCCTACTGGGCGTGGTCTTCCGTGCGGGTGTCTAGGACAACCCCTCCTGGGCGGGAAAGGGCGCGCCCCGGCTACGCCACTTTGGGCATACCAGCCGAGCCACGTCTCCCGCCCAAAATGGTTTCCCGGGGGGATCGGGGCACCCATCCATACGTTCGGGGGGACCGAGTGGTCGCCCCTTTCCATAATGGTCCTTTGTCTTTCCTGGGTGAACTCAACGCACCACTCCTTTGGTGGTTTAGGAGTGCCTCGAATAGGTTTCTCCATTGTGGTTCCTGACTAAACCCCACATAAAACTTTCTGGTTAGCTGGCATCTATCTGTAGATCTTATAATATGGCAGTGTGTGCTATCAAATTGCTTTAAGTCAATCTTTTACTCCTACTCGCTCTCTCTCGAACTCAATCACTAAGTCACTCACTTATTGACTCTCTCTTTCTGACTCATTTGGATCCATGTTTTGGTTTATAAGTGGATGGTCCTGACTCATAGTCTTTCGCCAATCTAATAAGCACATTGAGGTGTATTTCTATGCATTAATAAATTGCTAACTGCTTTGCTGCAAATAATGTTAGAGGCAATCACTTCCAAACCAAGTAACAAAGGACCTAATTTAGAGTTCAGCGGATGGGTTAATATGTCACAAACATATCAATCGAATGTCATTTGTAATACGACAGATTGGGTATCCATCACATTTGTGGGAAGTCACCTGTCTGCCAAACTCAAAATCAGGTCCAAAGATACCAGTTTCTGATTTTTGTCCGTCTATATGCTAGTTTTGGAAAGCCTGTTTTCTTCATGTTAGAAAAACAAGATTTTGTTATCTAGCAGTCTTACAGGCTGCTTCGGGACTATGGTAAATGTTGTACACATAAAGAAACGTATAAATGAAAGAAGACCAAGGTGTTGATCAAGTAGCCATAATCAACCCATCCTATCTTAGGTCTATTTGAAGGCCATTACTAGAATTATTATGCAAATAAACTCACCATCCTTAACACTTGATCACATCATCAAAGGAATCACATTAATTTGAGTATTTGTTTACTAGTATGTTTGCAGTGTAACCTCAATATATTGCATCAGGGTCAGCCCTTGAAGATAAATATTTGTCTCTAACTCCCTTGTCGGGAAACAGCCATTACAACGCAACTAAAACAACGCACTACCATTACAACAAAACTTTTACAACGCAGGATCCATTACAACGCATGCCATTACAAAGCATGCCATTACAATGTAAGTATGGGTAAGTATTTATTTACATTTTAACCCCTACACCATCCAACACTTACCCTACTATTACGCCCCCCTGGAGTTAGAATAGTAATTTTAACACCTACACTATCCAACACTTACCCCGCTATTACACCCCCGTTGCAACGCATACATTCACAATGCATTGCATTACCATAAAACTTTTACAACGCAGGATCCATTACAACGCATGCCATTACAACACATGCCATTACAACGCAGCTGCTATTACAACGCATGCCATTACAACGTAAGAATGAGTAAGTATTTTCTTTTTTATTAATGGGAATGTAATAGTAGTGTAAGTGTTGGATAGTGTAGGGGTTAAAATTATTATTCTAACTCCATATGGTGGAGGAGGCACAGGATACTTTTGATCTAGGACTAGGTCAATTCCTACAGTACAGGAAAATCTCTAGTGCTGCCTGTGAGCTTTGGCCAGGGTTCCCGGAGGAACCTCTTAGCACTAATACTCTGAAAGTCATGTTGTACATGGTGCAGGATAGGCGGCTAATTTCTCATCAGAGCACTGAGAGATGATTTACCAGGCGAAACCCTGGGAATCCTGCAAAAGTGGGATGCATTAATGAATGAACCCCTGATGACAGAGAGCGAATGGAAGAGAGCACATGAAGGGGTCAAGAGGGTCAGTGAAATGAACGGTTTAAGCTCCTCCAATACAATGTAATACATCAAGTGTACCTCACTCCATGCTCATTACATATAATCTATCCCGACCATAGGGATGAGTGTCCCAGATGCAGACAGCGGAGGGTGAATTTCCTCCACACGGTTTGGTCCTGTTCATTGTTACTCCCTTATTGAGAGGAGGTACTTGCAGGTCTGCGAGGAGCCACGGGCTGCATCATTCCCAGAGATATTCGGAATGCTCTATTTGGAGTGTTGCCCACGCCAAAATGCAAGAAACTAAGCAGGCAATTTATTAATTTGGAACTGGTCCTAGCTAGGAGACGTGTATATAGTGTGGATGTGTCCTCGGCCCCCGAGGCTTGCCGATTGGATTAGGGATGTGAGCGAATAGGCGACTGCAAAATCTCTATGAATTAAATTTGTGAGGGCGGATGATATGGTTGGGGGAGCAAGAATTACTAGCGTGGGCCACTATGTTGGGGGACCTGCAAGGGGACCAAACACCTACATCTCAGGAGGTCATGGGAGGGGAGAATTCCCAAAACAGGGAATAAGAGTGGACAACTGCCAAGACCATGTTTATTATTCCAACAAACAGAAGTATTTTGTATTGTGCATTTAACCATGTAACCTGCCACGGACTCAATTGGGGAAGGGAGGGTTGAGGGTGGGGGAAGGGGAGTTAGTTTATTGATACACTCTGTATGCAGTATCTTAGCATGGATCGTGTGCTGCAGCAAGTTGTCAATAAATGGTATTGAAGGTAAATGATGCTCATGCAGACACATGTAATGCTATTACTTATAAATGCCAATACAACTTTATGAGAAAAAAAATACTTTCTGTTGGTTAAACCTGCTGGAGCATTATAGTTGTAAACGGCATACTAAATAACGGGATATGTGGATTTTGGAGCAGAATTCACCAAAATCGGCATCTAATGCCCCATTACTGTGGGCAAAACTCGAACAGACACACCCAATACATTTCAAAACACCTCGGTGCTATTACTTGTCTTATGTTGAATATATCTTTCTCACTATAGAATGTTTTGTATCTTTCTTGGCAACAAACATTTTCAGATGAGTCAATAAAGACCTGTTATCCATCAGCGGATTAAATAGGCTTGCCCCATGTGACAAGGCTATACTGTGGTGCCCTCATTTTTATTCTTTGACAATAATTTTTAGCTACCAGAATTCGGACTCGTTAATTTAGTTTGTTCATTAAAACTTTAGAAGAATTCGTTTTTCTCTGACAACAATGTTTTTGGGACGGGCATCACCACCCTACAGAGCATATTGCAACAGTGACAGGAATAGCTGCAAGCGGTGGGCTGTAAAGAATATGGAACAGAAGTTAAGCAAATTGAACAACTCCTTATTTACGTGAAAATGTATGAATACAATGAAAAAATGCACAACAGGTCTCTGAATAGATCCCATCCATCATTATATCCTGTAGTGAGTATTTCTAAGATCCTCACAAAAGAGGGTTACTCTGCAGATAAGTATCCATTCATCATGTTGAGTGTCTTAGAAACAGATGTCCATTATTTTAACATAATGTTCTTCATTCTTTTTTTTGTTTCTAAAAAGCGGTGTTGAGATGAAATATCCATTTTGCTTTATAGCCTGGTTTGCAATTGTAAAATGAGGAACCACGTGTGGACGTGCACATCGTGTGCAATCATGCCCCTTATTTATAAGAAAATATGAAATACACTACAGGTGTTGTTGCACATAGCAACTGTAGGCGTATCCTCAGTTCCTGCCAAGAGGAAGCTGAAGCCCGGAATACTTGCAATGTTGCTTCCACTTGTATCAATTCTACTGAGCGATAGGTAGGCTGTAGCAAATAATTTGGGATGTAGCTGAAGTGTATCTCTCCGGTGAATGACTTGCCAGTAGTGTTCGTTACAGTCTACTCTTTCTCACCAAAATTCTTAATCCTGCAGGAAGTGCAAATAGAGCCGACATTTCTATCAGCACTCTCTGTACTGTCCATCAAGGCAGTAAGCCTCCTAATCAATGTCACAAGTCACCAGGGTGGACCCACTGGTGAGGCAAGGTCCTTAGAGTATAAGGTTATATAATAAAGTTTTGTGTAAAGAGGAGTTCTGGTGAACAATCATAGCATTTTGTTTCACTCACTTCCCTTGCCCAAAGCAATCAGTAAAAGGTCATCATAAAAGGAAAGCTAGATAAACGGAGTGCTGCAACGCCACAGACCAACGCCAATCTTAACTGCACAGGACCTTCCAGACTCCAAACTGTAATGAGTGAATGAATGAAAGATGTTATTTGTAAAGCCTGCAGCAGCTCCAGCGAGGGTCCTAGTGCTAAAAAGCCTCTCATTGATAGAACTCCACAGGAATTTGCTGGAGGCAAACCACCAAGTTTCTCCTTACTGATATGAGGTAGGCATGCTAGGAGACTGTTCCAGGCCCTAGTTACCAAAACAGAAAAGTACCTTTGCCTATCCTGGCCTGCCTAAATAATAATAATAATTATTATTATTATGTTTCTTATATAGCGCCAGAATCGACCCCCGAAGGGGTATCTCCGCGCTTGCCTTGGGAACCCGTCCTGGCTTTTCCCTGTGAGATAGCCCCTACAGGGCATCCCCAAGGTGAAAGCCAGGCATCCCGCCGCGGGGGGCTGTTGTGGAGATTAAGCAAGCTTAATGCCCAGAGTTGCAGAGTGTGAACCCATGATTAGGTCAGGCACCGAAGCGAGAATTATCGAGTCCATGGACATTTGAGCTCAAGACCCTGCCGCGTCGGGAATTGAACCCTGGTCCCGGGTCTGACCTCTGCTTCAGGGTCTGCCTGCTCTAACCAGTGAGCAAGGCAGTGGTGGGCCGTTGGGGAGATTAAGGCCAGATGTAGGTGGCCGTTACCGACCGGTATTGGGCTTTTTAGATGTAGGTGGCATTTTTTTAGGATTCGGTATTTTACCGAATCGGTAATTTAGGGATTCGGTAAAATACCAAATTCTTAACATACCTATTCGGTAAATTACCGAATCCAGGATGTAGAGAGCACTCAAGTTGGTGCATTCCTCTGTTAAGGATTCGTTATTTGCCACCAACTACAAGTTGAGGGTAAATAATGAAAACTTTTGAAAAAGCATTTTTTTTGCTTTTCCAACAGTGCGATGTGGCAGACACACATCCCCTTAGGGCATGTATGTGTGCCACATGTGCACCCATACACAATTGAGGGGTGCAACAGGGTGTCAAAGTGACACCCTGCCACCCTTTAATGTTTTCCCCCTTTTACCGTATTCGGTAATTGCCATTCATTCCTATGGGCCTGAGGCCCATAGGAATGAATGGCAATTACCGAATCGGTAAATACCGATTCGGTAATTACCGAAACTTACCTATTCAGTAATTTTTAACGAAAAATTACCTACATCCCATTTACCTATTCTTAAATACCGAAACGGTATAATTAGGTATTTAAGAACAGGTAAATTGAGATTACCTACATCTGGCCCTAACTGAGCTATTGCTCAGAGTCACATGATTCTGATCCAAGCTGCCACCAGCGATTGAACTGCAAGCCCTGTGCTCTGGAGTCAGCTGCTCCGGCAGCTGCACCACACCTCTCCTCCTTGAGTGTAACAGCCAATAAAGCCTCTGAGGATCAGAACAATCTAGCAGGTGTATAGACACCTGATTGGACAGAAATTTGGGTCCTGTAGCGTGTAAGGCTCTATGTAATAATAACAGTGCCTTGAAATGGATCCTGTGAAAGACAGGCAGCCAATGCTGAAAGACAGAAGCCAAGCATGATATTTTTTGAATTAAGCATGTTGCTGCATTTTGAATTGTCAGAAGTTGCTTAATCAAGTAAGCAGAAAAGCCCAGATAAAGAACATTTCTGTAGAAACTCTGTTTTTTACATCTCTAACGGAAGCAGTAGAGAAATATCTTTATCCACCGGTGCAGTAGAAAGCAGGTGCTGGCAACTGATGTGAAGGGGGGCGGAAAGAGAGTTGATTGCAGAATATTACTCTCAAAATCCAAGCAAATGTGGCCGGTTTTAGGGATGGTGGCCCCCACCGGTTCTCTAACCAGTTGTCTTGAGTAGAGTCAAAGAGTATAATTTGGATATTATAAGAATTGTATTTAAGATTGCTTTCCATCATCTACGCTAATATACTGGATAAGCAGACTTCAAACGCCTCCAGGGTGTCTGTGATCCCTTTATCATTTTCAGCTGCATGTCATTTGCAAATGAGATGACGTTTAAGATGGATATCTCAACAATGGGGGACAAAGGGGCCGTATAGATGTTAAATAAAGTTAGATTTAATGACAAACCCTACCATACTCCAACGTTTAGAGGCTCACTGTCACAGACAAAGGGAGCATCTCCTATAGTCTGCTTACTAGACTCCAGAAAAAATTAGTCCCAACCCAACCCAACACCGACCTGCCAACGCCAATGTCTGCCTATTATTGAAGGAGAATGCAATGAGAGACCATAGTGCCCACCACCAAAAGGGTTCACAAAATATTGGCGGTGTTGCTGCTTTGATCAAGAGCATATTGGATCAAATTCCACACATCCAAAAGGGCATTCTCTGTCGGGGTATGAAGCCAAACTGGCTGGGATGTGCTAGACCAAACTATTCTAAACAGTTGAAGAGAGATGCAAATTAATCAATCTTTCCAGCATTTTAGTTACTGTAGGGAAAAGCAATTTTGGCCTGTAGCTAGCAGGAGGTATTGGGTCAGATGTAGATTTTTTAAGGAGAGGGATCCCCCTTAGCCTGGACAAAAAAAACACCTTTTGATGGTCACACAAGGAGGCTGCTCGACAGATCTACTGGCCTATCTTTTTATATGTGGAGTTCCCCGCCCCAACTGCGGAGTCTCCACAGTTGTAAAATTACTATTACTAAATTATACTCATAGTTTGTGAATACCAAAAAATAGTAAACCTGCAAAATAGTGGAAGTTTACCTTTGTGAATTAGACCTGATACATCAGGAGCATAGAATGAATGGCATTAGACCAATAAAGTGCAATATTTGATCATTTATCAAATAAAGCACGTAGTGCAAGAAGAAAGGGCCCCAAAGTCAGCGGCAACTGGGATATGGATTCCAGAGGGTGGACAGACCGGAGGGCAGGGGAGGAGGCCTGGGCATACTTTTCAAAAACCACTATCATTGTAGGACCAGCCCTGCTACAATATCTAATTGTGAGAGCATGCATTTTGCGCTGGACTTTGCTCCCACTGCCACTTTTTCCGGTATCCTTATTTATCGACCCCCTAATCAAATGGGAGAATTTCTTGACTCTCTTCAATCCAAAGTTGCAGAGGCTGTAGTCATCAGACCTCACTTTTCTCTGTTAGGAGACATTAATATCCATATGGATGATCTAAATAACCCAGTGACCAAGTCTTTGCTGGACAATTTGGAGGCCCTACAAATCACACAGAAGGGTTTTAAACCTACTCACGAAAAAGGTCACCTCCTAGACGGGGTATTTAGTAATGATCCAAGACATCAGGTATGGACTCCCCTACCTCTTACATGGTCAGATCATTATTTGATTCCCATACAGTGGCTGCCAGTCACCTCAGCTCTAGTACGTCCTCGTACTATTTTGCAAGGGAGAGAATGGACAAAACTGTCCACTGACGAGTGGATTAAATCCCTGTCCCCTGCTCCCTCCCAAGTTGAGGCTGACCCCACATCTCTCTACCACAGCTATACTAATTGGCTATGTACATCCTTGGACGCGATCATACCCCAGACAGCCCTTAAAGAGAAGACTAAATCAAGGGACTCACCTTGGTATACCCCCCAACTCAAGGAACTGAAGAGAATCTGTAGGAAACTCGAAAGAACGTGGAGGGAATCCCGTAGCAATTTAGATAAAGCAAAACATCACGAAGCAATAAAAAAATACAAAGCTGAAATACGAAGCACGAAAGCCTCCTACTTTGAAGGAAAAATTACTAATGCTTCTAACTCCCCGAGAGAAATTTTTAAAATTGCTAAATTCCTTATTGACACTCCCCCTATTCCCCTCGACCCCAGTAAAGCTCAGATGCGCTGTGATAAACAGGCTGAATATTTCTACACGAAAATACAGACCATTTCCTCTACTTTTGCCCCACCCAATCTGGTCTCTGATGTGGGAATGTCTCCACCGTGCACTAGGTATCACCAATTGGAAGAGTTCCCTCTGCTTAATGATGATTCTCTTGATATCCTTATGAGGAAAGTTAAATCAGGGTCCCCCACTGACCCCGCTCCCCCGTGCCATCTAGTAAAGATTTCAGACACTATTAGACCTGTTATTCTTAACATACTAAACACCTCTATCACCACTGGCCTAGTTCCTTCAGCATGGAAATGTGCCCAAGTTAGGGCACTGCTGAAGAAACCCACCTTGGATCCTGAAAATATGGCCAACTACAGACCTATTTCTTTACTTCCCTGGGGCAGTAAACTACTAGAAAAACATATCAATACCTCCATCACTCAATTTCTGGAAAATAATCATCTGCTCCACGATTCCCAGGCAGGATTTTGTCCTAAATTAGGAACTGAGGCCGCCCTGCTGAAGGTAACTGAACTGGCCAGGAAACAGATGGACGAAGGCGGCTCCACAGCAATTATGTTGCTTGATCTTAGTGCCGCCTTCGACATTGTCAACACTAGCATCCTCCTTCACCGCCTACATCAAATAGGAATCGCAGGAAAGGCCATTCAATGGTTTCAGTCCTTTCTGGAGAACCGTTCCTTTGAGGTAATAGAAGACACTGTCCACTCAAAAACCTGGCTTCTCGACCAAGGTGTGCCCCAGGGCTCTGCCTTAAACCCTACCCTTTTTAATATTTACATGCAACCTCTCGCTGACATAGTGCATTCGTTCGGTTTAGATATAGTGACCTACGCCGACGATACACAACTGGTTGTATCTCTGAATCAGCCCAATACCTCCCCTCACAATCTTAGTAACTGCATGATAGTGGTTACCCAGTGGATGACCACCTCGCATTTGAAGCTCAACGGAGAAAAAACTGAGCTAATGATTCTGGGCAATCCTTCTATTTCTACTCCTCTGCTGGATTGGCCTACATGCTTAGGTACCCCACCACAACCAAAAACCCATATAAAAAGCTTGGGCATTTGGCTAGATGCCAACTTAAACTTTACACAACAAGCAACTATTCTGTCTGCCACCTGCTTTGGCCTTATGCGCATGCTTAGGAAGGTGTTACCTCTTCTTCCCCCCCAAGCCGTAGAATAACGGTACAAGCCATCATCTTGTCCCGTTTGGACTACGGGAACTCCTTATACCTTGGGGCCCCGGTATCTACCACAAGGAAGCTCCAGGTCACTCAAAATGCGGCAGCCCGCCTTTTGTTGGGCCTTAACCATCGTGAATCAGGCACAGAGGCTCTCAAAAAACTTCACTGGCTTCCTATTAAGGCTAGAGTACTGTTCAAATCTATGTGCATCATGCACAAGGCCATGTGGAAGACCGCGCCAGCAATGATTCGTTCCTTAGCAACTCCGTATCTCCCCCATCGAACTTTGCGATCTAGCACTGCTTTTCTGGCCATCATCAATAAGATCAAACGAACCAGATGGGGCGGACGTTCTTTTTCTTGGAATGCCGCCAAGGCCTGGAACACTCTGCCCACTACCCTGCGCAGCGAATCGAACCTTCTGAAATTTAGGAAGAAACTGAAAACTTTACTTTTCATCTAATCTTAGTTTTTCGCTCTCTGTCCAAGTTTGGCAACACTTAGCGCTACGAGGCCCCCGGGTTGTTTGCGCTTAATAAAACTCAATTAATAATAATAAAAAGCGGCAGCTCTACTTGTGAGCTTGGTAGTCATGTGAGGTATGTGGACTTTGTTATCATTCCACCCAGATTGTTAGTGTCTTCCTTCTAATAATCGATATTGGGTCAGCTCGTGCACTGCTGTGTTTTAATGTGGGTAAACGTGGCTGTTCCGTGCTCCAGAGTATCACCCACTGAACAGGGTGTAAACGATATCACTCCACTCGTATCCCCCAAATATACGGGGAATGTCCCCCGGGCACTGGGTTAGTCCTCGTTAAAGGTTTCAACTGTTTGAAAAACTGAGTTCCATTAAATGGATCCTTTAATTCAAGTAGATTTTAATATTGTTGTTTTCATCACAAGCACATTTAAAAAAAAACTTCAATTCCCAGAATACATCATTCTTGATGCTTGGTTTAACATTCTTTCAAGCTTTCACTCCCAATGCATTTCGGCCAATGGCCTTCATCAAGGGGATTGTCTGTAAGCGAATAAATGACTAATATGAATCTATGTTATACAATGGGAGACCACATTACCATTCGTGATTATTAGTGAAAAAAAGTGGTTAGACATGCCGTGCTGTTGTGATCGAAAACGCGCAGAGAAAGTTATGTTTTGTGATGTTATATGAAAAATACTCGAGCGTCAACCAGTACGTTATGTATTGCGCTCATCTCTTTAGTAGAGAAACAGTGAAGAGTTCTCCTTTTCAAATACATGTGAATTAAAAAGTGCTCAATGTGCTTTGTGATCAACTTAAAAAAACACTTGTAATGCTTTGTTTGGGCTGAAATGCCGTGCAAACGTGGCGTAAGTGGCGAGCGCAATTTCGGATCACGTTAATCAACAAAAGATGGTAAAAGCTCAGTGCTGCTTATACTTTAACACAACGCTATCTTACTTTGCGCTTACCGTTATATTTCGTAACCCGATTTTTTCGGCGTGTGTACCTCGTCAACCTCCATGAAGGGATTCGATATATGTGTCATAAACCGGATGTGCGGTTTAAATCTCTGTCACTGGATGTTAGTGATCAGTGGAAACAGACTATGCGCGTCTGTATTACCGGATTGAATATGTGCAATAAAGTAATTTTAAAAAAGTGCAAAAAATGTGATGCATTATTTGTGAGCAGGACATAAATAAGGAGTCGCAAAAAAATGTCTCTCACCGATAAATTACCATGAATAGTGTGCTGCGATGGAAATTCAAACAATAAGTAGTAATCACAATTCCATGTGAAAAACGCGTAAATAATTTAGTATCAATATTCACACGGATTTGAAAAGGAGAACCCCTTACCATTTCTCTACTAAAGAGATGAGCGCAATACATAACGTACTGGTTGACGCTCGAGTATTTTTCATATACCATCACAAAACATACTTTCACTACGTATTTTCGATCACAACAGCACAGCATGATGAACCACATTTTTTCACTCATTCTTTTCACTCATGATCACGAATGGTAATGTGGTCTCCCATTGTATAACATAGATTCATATTAGTCATTTATTCACTTACAGACAATCCCCTTGATGAAGGCCATTGGGAGTGAAAGCTTGATGGAATGTTAAACCAAGCATCAATAATGATGCATTCTGGGAATTGAAGTTTTTTTGAAAAAATTGCTTGTGATGAGAACAAGAATATTAAAAACTACTTGAACTAAAGAATCATGTAATGAAACTCAGCTTTTCCAAACAGTTGAAACCTTTAACGAGGACTAACCCAGTGCCCGGGGAACATTCCCCATATTTTTGGGGGATGCGAGTGGAGTTCCTTCTAACAATCCACATCCTTCACAGGAATTTAGCATTAGCACAGGCAAATAAAGGACTGGGATCAGATCCTAATATTTGCAAGGCAGTTGCATGACTTTGTGTGCCCCTCAGTCTGCTAGCCAGTTTGATCCACATAGAGCGTGGGCACGCATATGCTGCACAAGAAAAGGGAACATTTGCTACAGTTTAGTTGGTGGCTTGATAGCCTGGGCACAACATGGATGTGGATGGCTTTGCTGACCATTTGATAGTGAATGAGTTGAGAGGAAGGGAGCCTATCCTGAACTTGATATAGCGCTTTCTATCCATTGGCACAGCAATAGTGTCAAAATAAAGTTCAATGCGCGAGCTGGTTTGAAATCCAGAAACTCACTAGTTAGTGAAGCTCTAGTTTTAGCGTTAGACTCGTTTTGCTCTACCCACTCCCAGTAGCATGTCTTTAATTGGTCTTTGGATGGAAAGGACTCTTGTGTAGTGAGATCCCAGACCTCTTGCATTCCCTGGGAAGACAACAGCTTCCTTATATTACTGATCCACGCTATCTTTTTGGAAATGTCTAGATTACTGACTTCCTGAAGCTCGTCGGCATTGGAGGACAGTTCAGGTGTAGAGTTGGTTCTCCTCCAAAACAACAATCGATTTTCTACCCACGTCAAGCTTTAGGGGATAAAGTAGGGTACTTAGCAGCAAGACTATTAGTTTCCTTAAAACATATATTCAGTTCTTGTCAAATTAACGGGGTTGACAAAACCACAAAGTTCAGCCTCTTAAAGTGCTTAGCCCACTGCTTTCTAGTCATAAATCTGGAATGCGGCTGCTACTGGTTTGCTAGTGGATGCATGATGTTAATTCAATAGCACACCAAAAATGTGCTTGTGCTTCATGGTTACCTTTACCACATGAGGTTTCCAAGACATACTGGTTGTACGTTTTATACCCAGATACTCAAAGCTGTGTACACTTTCTAGTACAGCACCACCGCAGTGTAGGCCTCACCCTGTATAAGAGTTAATCGCCATATATTTGGTCTTTGATGTATTTATCTTCATATATTTATTTGGGTTAATCACCATATATTTGGTATTTGATGTATCGAGCACAGTACCTCAAATTAGTTTAATATTTGCTGGAGACCGCCAGGGTTTTTTTTTAAACCAATAAGGTGTCATCAGCGAAAAGAAATGTGGAGATGTTTGCCTTACCTAGGGAGGGTGCATCTCCTGGATATGTGGAGAGAAATTAGACTACATTGTTCAGGTATAATGGAAACCAAGTTGGGGCTCAAACACATTCTTGGCGGATGCCCCGGTTTACATTGATCGGCTTGTTGACTGCCCTTGCTGACCCCAGAATATCCTAGAAAAATTATCCCAGAGTAGATGAATGATTAAAGATAGAATGTCCAGTGGCATTCCCATGTTGCACAGCGTAAGCCAGAGATTATATCTTGGGACAAGGTCAGATGCAAATTTAAGTCAACAAAGGCGAAGTAAAGGCTGAAATTCGAGATTGCAATGATTTTCCCGAACAAAAGTAAGAAGTTAAAGACCTGGCCAATTGTACTGTTTATTTTCCTAACTCCAGCGAGGTAGGTTGTTAAAACGTCATTTTCAATGTTCCAGTCCTGAATCTTGGACAGGAGAGCACGACAGAATACTTTCTGAATAGGGTCGATGAGGTTAATAGGTCTATAACTGATGTGTTTTTCCTGTCCCCCTTCTTAAATATAGGTACCACCTCGGCTCCTTTCCAAGACCCAGGTAATAGGGCGCTTCTTGTAAATGCATTTGACAATATCAAAATGTATGTTTACCAGTTGTTCTTCTTGTGTAGGAGGATATCTTCTGGTAAGCCGTCTGGGCCTGGGGCGTTGGCACGTATGATAGCATCTAATGGAGCTTCTATGTTTCCCAGGTTAAACAGATCCCCATGTCTCGACTGGTCAGGTGCAGGGAGGGCTTCCTGTAGCTGTAACTGGCTTTCATCTGTATAGAGAGTTTTGAGGTGGCTAAACCAGTCATTTGTGGAGATGTGGTTGTCTGGTTGAGAAGCAGCATTGCTGCCCCCTAGGTAACCAGGGACCAGAACTTGTTTGAAACTTTTCTTCCGTATGCTTCCTTGATGCCCCGCCACCTCTCCTCATCCCATTCCCTTTTAGATATAATCTGTGTCTGCGTATATGCCTTTTTAGGGGTCCATATTGAAGTAATGTCTTTAGATTTTATGAGCAGTCAATTGGTTTCTGAGTTGCCTACACTCCTTATTGAACCATGAGTTGGAGTTTTGGAGTGGGATATAGGCACTGTGAAATACAATGCAAGCTGCTCAGAAACAAGAGTGAGTGGTTGGGCCTGCATTTAGCCGTCCTTCCCCAGCCTGCAAGCCATCTATGCAGTTATACTTTCTAGTAGGTCAAGGTTAATACTTAGGAGGGTAGGCTCCTGTGTGGCTAGATGATGCCACTTAAGGTGGCATTTATTGTTAGACAGTACCACATGCTGTGTTAGATGATGTGAGTAGGAGACATTGGACTGCCTGTACGTACCATAAAAACCATAAGCTAAGGCATTAGGATTGTGGTCGCTCTCCAATCCCTTCCTAATTACCAAGTCCTTGTCATTGTGCCAAAGTCTCAGGTCTACCAGGACATAATGCAGCTCATACTGTTGGTTCTGTTCAATGTAGATGCCCCTGTCTTGTTGAATGTGGTTCTACCATTGGTTTCCAAACGCAAGGATCAGGATCTTCAACTGGAGTGCAGTTCAGGACCATGTTTTCCCTGGGATTAGATCCAAACATGGGATAAACCACAGTACGTCTTCTTCTTTTGATATGAATATGTTATCCAGCTGTTCGAAGGTGACATTGATGTCACCTGCCAGGATTAGATAGTGTTTGGGGTCCCTCTTATGCATGTGCTCCTTTAATATTTGCAGGGTTTCTGATTGCTTGCTACCTTTGGCGCCTCTTGCATATATGTTATAGATGTGCATGGTGGCATTCGTGTGACTCTTTATTTGAATTCCTGAGATGTTCGGGCAATTGATAGATAGCTGGCCAATGGAACAATTAAGTGAGATTTTCACCCAGGTCAACAACCCTCCAGAGGGCCACTCTTGCCAAATGAGGGTAGCGGGAACTTAGTAACTTAGGTATCCTGACCTAAAGACTGGCTATGTGCTACAAGTTTTTTGCAGCACACATATGTCAAAATCTTCCAGAAACTCATTCCAATGTTGCGGATTGAGGAAACCCTGTAAGACCTTGACCTCAGTCACAGGCCTGCACTCTCCCCGGCAGCTCCATTGGTCTGTTTCCGCCGCTGAACCTCTTGCCTGGTTGTTCTACGCTGCTCTTCCCCCTGCCTGCCGCGATGCCGTAACTGCACTAATTACTGCTGCTTCGTTCTGTGCTTTTTTCCCTCATAGCTGTTCTCTGTTTTAGCTCTGTTTCTCCCACATGGTTGTCATTTGGGATTGCTGGTGTCTTTTAAAGTGTTGTCTCCATCTTTCTCCCACACTGTTGTCATTTAAAACTGCTAGTGTCAGTTAAATAGTTTTCTTTGTTTTTCTTCCACATTGTTGTCATTTAAATTGTTGGCTGTATCTGTGTCCCCACTCTCGTCCCCTCGCCGTTCCTGTTCCTGCCGCTGCTGACCTGTGGCCTTGCCCCCCTGCCCTCACCCAATTCCTGCCTCTCAGCTGAGCGCCCCTCCCTGCCTCTACATAATGCTGACCGCTGCGCGGTCGCTCTGCTGGCGCGCCATAGGCAAGCCCGTCTGCGCCCATCACTGTCCACATCCGCATCCCGACTGCAGGCAGTGCAAGGATCCCTGGCACTCCCGGGCCCCACCACTATGACTCCGCAACCCTCCATGCACTCAATCCCGGAAGACGATCAGAGTGCGAAAGATCCTTGCCGAACACCACCCATGGACAGTTCTCGTGTAAATCCTGCCATAGATCCTTCACCACCGACAAAGTCCCAACTACCACCAAAGGCCTGCCTGATGGACACACCGCTGGAACCCTTACATGCATCCTCCTCAATGTACGCTCCCTGATCGATACCCTCTCACCCAACGTCGCATTCTTCACAGAAATTTGGACAAACACTACCTCAGGCCCAACATCGCCTCTGCCATCTCCAATGGCTACAAGATCCAGTGAAAGGACCGCCCCCACCACCCAGGAGGAGGAGTAGCCATTGCACACAAGACCCCCCTGACTCTTCACCTTTAGCACAAGTGACCCTCACTCCAACACAAAACACCTCCACTTCCGGATCCAGACCAACCCCAGGACCACGCTACGGGGCACCCTCATCTATAGACCACCTGGACCCCGCACACAGTTCACTACCACCATTGCCGAGCTTGCCGCACCCATAGCCATCACCTCCACAGACTGCATTCTTCTCGGAGACCTCAACTTCCACCTCGACAACCGCAACGATCCAGACTCCACCACCCTCCTTGACAACCTTGCCAACCTCGGACTGAAGCAGCTGGTCAACACGCCCACTCACATAGCCAGACACACCCTCGACCCCATTTTCGCTGGAGGAACTAACATCCGCTTCAGCCACATCACCCAGCCCCACTGGACGGACCACCACTGCATCCACTTTACCTTCTACACCACCACTGCACCCAAACCCGCCCCACGCCCGCTACGAAGGAACTGGAGCAAGGTCACAGAAGAACTCCTCAACAGCACACTCCTCCAAGACCCCCCCACTGCCACAACCAACACCAACTCCGCAGCCAAAGAATTTCACCGCTGAGACTGCCGCTGCGCCGACAATCCTGCACCCCTCCACCACCCCTACAAACAATGCCCTCTGAAGGCCGCCTGGTTCACCACAGAACTCCAAGAAGCCAGGCACTCATGCAGACGCCTAGACAAAAGCTGGCAAAACCAGAAAACCACCGAAGCACGGGACCACCACAGGCATAAGAGACACCAAACGGACCTTCATAGGAGACAGATTCCAGACCAATGCGGCCAACGCCAAGGAACTTCAACATCATTCAGCAGTTCACCAAATCCGCCCCAGCGAAGCCACAGTTGTCACACCTTCCCAAGAACTCTGCAACAAGCTCAGCTCCTACTTCCATCAGAAGATCCAGACCCTCTACGACAACTTCAGCAAGCAGACGCCGGACACCACCCCCCTCTCCACTACCAAAGACAAGCCAATCATCACGACCTGGAATCCCACCACCATTGAGCACATCACCACAACCATGAAAACAAACACTCAGGGGCCCCAACGGACCCCTGCCCACTGCACATATTCCACAGGGCCACCGCCGCCATCGCATCCGAACTAGGATGTACCATCAACGCCTCCTTCAGATCTGGCTTCTTCCCAGATGACTGGAAGCAGACGTAGGTTAAACCTCTTCTCAAGAAGCCAACAGCCGACCAAACCGACCTAAAAAACTACCGGCCCATCTCTCTCCTCTCCTTCGCAGATAAAGTCACTGAAAGACTCTTAAACGGCCAGCTGACCACCTTCATTGCAAAGAACTCCATCCTTGATGTAATCTGGAATTTGGATCTTGCAACAACCACACCACCGAGACTGCTCTCCACACCACCAAGGACCCCATCCGCTTACTACTTGAACAGGGACACACCACGGCCCTCATCCTCCTAGACCTCTCTGCAGCCTTCGACACTGTCTCTCATTGCACGCTCACAGCCAGACTCTGCAACGCAGGAATACAAAGAGCTGCCCTTGACTGGATCCAGTCCTTCCTCTCCAGCAGAACCCAGAGTATCAGACTCTCTCCCTTCCTCTACAAACCCACTGATATCAACTGCAGAGTACCCCAAGGAACATCCCTCAGCCCGATGCTCTTCAACATCTACATGGCCCCCCTCTCCGCCATCGTCATACGGCATGGGCTCATCATAGTATCCTACGCAGTCGACACCCTGCTCATCCTCTCACTCACAAAGAACTCAGAAGATACCAGACTCTGCTTCCACGAAGGAATGAAGGACATTGCAGCTTTGATGAAGGACAGCTGCTTGAAGTTCAACTCAGAGAAAACCCAGGCCCTCTTCCCTGGCCCCTGCTCCTCCACCTGGGACAGCACCTGGTGGCCCTCCACCCTCAAGAAGCCACCCACCCCTACAGACCACACATGAAACCTCTGCATCATCCTCGACTCCTCTCTCTCCATGAACCGCCAGATCAACGCCATTGCCACCACCAGCTTCAACTGCCTGCGCATCATCCGCAATACCTTCAAATGGATCCCCTCAATTGCAGAAGAACCGTCACCCACGCTCTCATACTCAGCAGACTAGCCAACGGCAACGCCCTATACACCGGAAGAAGAGTGTCACCTACAAACTCCTCACCCACACCTACAAATCCATCAACAACATCAGACCCAAATACCTCAACGAGAGAGTCTCCTTCCATGTACGGCTGAACGGAATTACACCAAATTTGGCAAAGTGGTAGTCCTTGGTTCATACTAGTGCCTAGTGCCTTGCTTAAATGGTGTAAATCCGTTCAGTAGTTCCTGAGAAAATTACAATTAAAAATACATATATACCTATGACCTCGGTGGATCCGCACATCTTGCGCGCACTCTAAGCGTACCATCCCGATGAGGCACTGAATGCTAATTGGCTGTCAAGTGGTTGTTAACATTCAAAACCAGGAATTGTTGGTAGCCATTTTGTGCCTCTGTTGAAGCGAGGATCTAGAAAATAGTGGGACAAGTGTTTAAAAGGTATAAAGGGGGCATGTAAGAAATATTTTGATCCTTTAGACCTGCTTATGGGGTTCCACAAGGACCCCTAAGGTCCCCCCCCAATTTTTTTTGGGGGGGGGAAACTGAGAAATGTGCGTTGGGTGCATGGATCCACTGTAATAAAAATAAAAAGGAAGCGGGGGCTCCTGTACTTGTTTAAGCATTAGCTACCTGGGAGGGCCAAATCCGGGGGTCTAAAATATTACATTTGATGGGGCTCCAGAGGGGCCCTGTAGCCCGCGGACCACCATTCCTTGGTGCTACAAAATAAATGGGTGAGGGAGCTCAAAGGTCCATCTAAGCCTCGGGGATTAACACTCTGTGGGGCTTTTTATATTTTGAGAGGAGGGCCGCGTGGTCTGCCGTCTGGAGCAGTCGAAAGCCTTGGGAAACACCACCCCCAGGAGCGGCTCCTACTGTGTCTGGGAGTGTCTACTCCCGGGACACTGCTGTTTGCTATGGCAGGGCGGGAGTGCCATTTCACCACATTTTTAAAAAAAGGAAAAAATGCGGTGAAAGTTATATTGCCCTATTTACTAGGTGACGCAAAAATGCATTAATACATGCTTTCAGCCGGTTTGCTAAGGGCTCGCCTCGTATCTCCAATGAGTTGCAATGTAGGTGTTGTCAGTGGGAAGGTAAGTGTTTCTATGAGAATATAAAAAGGAAGAGTGAGGTATGACAATAGCGTTGTATTTACAAGGCGGCCCTGGATTTGAGGACCGATAGGAAAACTCTCGCTAATTGCGGTTTATGTCGGATCCTAACATCTGTTCTGAAGTAGACTTAAGCATGTTCAATATGCGATGTGGCAGATTTACAAGTTCCTTGCGTGACAATTGCATCCCTTTTAACATGGGAAAAGTGACGCGAAAGTGGTGCAAGGGGCTTGTAAATCTGCTACACAGTGTTCTGTCTTAGTTTGCTTTCCTTTCTGTATTGTAGAGGATCCGGGGTAAATATAACGGTTTCTGTACAGAAAGTACCTTTCAACCCTACCTCCAAACTGCTTACTGCCTTTTTATAATAGCAACAGTACATGGAATACTTAAGTGAGCACATAGGTTCCAAGTTCACCACACAATGTTGCTAATCCAAACAGTTACTGTGCTGGAGGTTTTAAAATGTTCCATAGGAACCGTTAATCCCAGGTGGAGACTTTGGTAAAGAGCTGGTAAAGAGTTAGCCTCAGTATTATACTTCTAGTTATAAACATAATTTCTATTTTAATTGTTAAATGTTTTGTAAGCATATGATTATCACAGTAAATAATAGTGAAATGTTGTCAGAAAAAGAAGACGTATATACTTTTTTAAATGAACTTTTATTAAAACAACAATAAATAACTAGAAAAGTAACTTTAAAATAACAATATAATACATAACTAGAAATATAACTTTAACGTAACAATATAATAAACAAAATGTTCGATGGACTCCAATGCAAGGAGGGTAGGTAAATGGCAAAACAAAAAATGAAAATAAGTGTTTAAAATTAGATCGATGTGACTGAATGAGGTCAACGATCACAAATCAAGGTAACACTTGGCAATATTTGTTAATTTGCACGTCTGTAGTGTGCCTGATACATTCCACCTCTCTTATAGCCCACGTTGAAGAGGTGTCTGTACAGAAGTGCCTACTGCATCAGATTTACAATATGGACCAACAGGTCTTTAAAATGATTCAGAGATGAGACAGAATTAGTTGAGAAATTACTTCATTATGCAGGACGCTATTCTTAATTTGGAACACATTTAATCGGAGGCCGTGTGTATGTAGGCTGCTCTTCTTACCTTGTGTAAACACTGTGGCGAACAGAGTTCACAACTTGAACTCAGCTTTAGTTCTACACGGCAGACTGTATTAAATTCAGCCTTTATTTTTTTTATCAGCAGAGTGGACAGCAGTGTCCATAACTTTCACCCCTTCAGTGCTGCGAACGTCCAACGGTCGTCGCGTGCACTACCTCGCTAGTGCTGCGCACGACCGTTGGACGTCAGAATCCCGTTAGCGCGATCGAACGTCCGCACTGGGGCGGAATTTTCGGCGTGCTTAACGGGTTAAAAGAGAAAGAGAAACAAGGTGATAGAGAGTAAGAGAGAGAAAAAGAGAAACAACGACATTAAAAGTGTGAGAGAGAGAAAGTAATAGATGGAGCAGTTAATACTGGAGAAAATCTTTGTAGCTCACCGTTTTGCCTTCGTTGTGTGTTCAAGCACGTGCCGGTTCATAGTGCACCCTCCAGTTTAGTGATCTGAAAGATAGTATAGAGTTAGTAATAGCATAGTACATACAACTGCACAAGTATATTTTTGTTTTATGTCTTTGTACACTCAGGATATTGTATGTTATCAACTTCCCCTGCAAGGAGGTGTTTGTGCGATGTTTTTCTTCCAAAGTACTATACCCCATGCACTCCCACTGCATAGTGGTGAGTTCTTATTACTGCGTACCCAGACTGTTGCACCCCATTGACTCCCAGAGTCCGGAGGTGAGTGTCTTTTCTTGCGCACTCAGGGGCAGATTTACAAGCTCCTTGCGCCACTTTTGCATCACTTTTCCCATGTTAAAAGTGATGCAAAAGTGGCGCAAGGGACTTGTAAATCTGCTCCTGAGATTGTGGCAACCTATCTATTCTCACTGCTCGAAGGTAATTTTACATTCCCACGTAGTCAAGCTGCTGCACACTACCCACTCTCTCCGCTCACTGGTGACTTGTTGTTGCTTCAGAAACAAGCTTCTTTGCTCACCTGGTGCCATTGGCATGATTCAAAGAGGGTGCACCATGTGTCGAAGCAGTCTTCTCAGACGTTGTTAAGATGGCCATGCATCATCACAGAATCCTCGAACGTTGAGCTTTGGAGGTGTTGGACGGGGGACGCCAATTTGTGAAACACAACCTGTAAGATAAAAAGGAAGTTAATATTGTGCGTAATTTCTTTATCAAATGAGAGAGGAAGTGAAAGAGTGACTGAAAAGAATATTCGCAGCTCACCTTTCTGTCACAGGTATGTCTTTCACCACGTACCATGACATAATGCACCCTGAGGCTTTACGTCTAAAAGATAGTAAAAAAAAGATGTTATGATTGCTAATTGTTACTATCTTAATGTGGAGTAGAATTACATTGCCATTTCACACACCTTCCCTCACGCATTTAATAAAAAAAACTGTTTGTACAATTCCAACTTGTTTAATAGGCTTCGATTTTTGAAAAATTACTATAGTAGTAATGTTTTTATCCAGTTGTGAAAGTAAGTGGGGCGCAGTAATGCACGTGGTTTCGATCATCAAGAGCGCCAGACATTTGACCGATTTAAAAAACTTTCCTGCTATTGGAAAAAAAAGTACAAATGCAATAAGATACGGTACGATATATAGGACTGCATGCACCTAAATCGCTGCTTAGCCTTTTTGCATCCAGTCTGTTGCACCCGATGTACTCCTTCCGCTGCGCACCCAGACCCCACTGCTCACCTTTTCCTGGACAGGGCACCTTCTGCTTCATGCAGTCCCGCTCTGCCACCATGAAGTCTCAGATTTGGTGCTGAGTGTTGATATCACTGTGGCAAAGGACATACTCTTGCGACTATCTTCATCGCAGGTTCCTTACCTGCTCAGTCTTTGTGGTACCAAAAACTCTGTTACCAAAGAGGCCACGCACGTGGTGGTGGGCCCATTGTTTGGTAGTTCGTGCCTACATGAGGTGTTCAAACCACTAGAACGGGCCATCATAGCGCTTGTGATGGGATCAACTCTAAAATGGCTTAGAGCACATGCGCCAAGTCATTTTTATTTGTAGGGTCACGTGTGTTGTGACGTATGTGCTGGATGGGTGTGGTGTGGGTGTATACCAGCCATGAGGGAGTGTGTGTTTGCCGTTGTGACAACTAGACCTGGAAGTAAGAAATCACTACAATGGGAATCTGGGCCATGTTTGTACTGTTGTTGTATTTTCCTGGTAGCGTAAGCGGAGTGGGCTGGACTGACGTATGCCAGTGCTGTGCGAGGCTGTGAAGATGACTCCGGAGCTATGGGCGTGGTTCCGTTGTGAGCTATATGAGAAATCAACTGATTTGGGTGTCCTTGTTGTAGTGCTGCCATCACCCGGGTCTTACACGCAAATTTGTCATTATGTCTGTAAAGTCCCACAATATGGCTAACTTGGAAGGTACAGGGTATCACTAACCCTATATTCATTCATAGTTGCACATATAAAAGATGGTGGACATGATGTATTTTGCAAATATGAATGTTTGTTGTAAATTCAGTGGAGTGTTGAGCTGTAGTAATACATGGCTGTGAAAGGTTTAACTTGCAGTTTTTGGCACATGAAAGGCAGATAATATATATACGTATGTGGTCATTCAGGTATACTGTCTAACTTGGTGCTGGAAATCAGTGTTCGAGGCTCAGAGTTGCGTTTACATCCTGTTATTGTAGAGTAATGACATAATCTACGTGTGCCTGATAATGTACTGTAAATACAGTGCTCATGTAAATTGCTGATATAGTTTTGGGTTGACTTTGCACTATATAAATATGATTTAAAAAAAGGAGGAATAGCCCACACTTACTGTCAGAGGTAAGATGGTTGTAAACGCTATTTACAGCACAATATAATGTGGTAGGGCGAAGGAGCAGCATTTTACAAACATAATAAATACGCAGACACAGATAGATAGTTGAAGTGTGTACGGGCACGTGTGCTCGACTTCATTTTATTATGTTGCTGTTGGTAACAAGTAGAATAGTAATCATGATATCATACATAGATATTCAATTGTAAACGGTTTATGACTTCTGATGTACAAAGGTAGGAGCACTACATGTGAAATAATACACAGAAGATTCTATCGTAAAGGGTTCATGAGTTGTGGTGCACTAAGGTAGGGTCGGTTTGTGTGGAACCTGCGATGATGTGTGGTTCAGGCAGACCGCACTGGTAAGAATGTCTTTTGGCTACTGAATTTTTCCTTAATAAGGCCATGTTGCGATGATTTATTATGTACTGAGTTAGTGGTACGTATGGTACGCAGCGTGTTGCCTACTATGATCTGTAATCACGATTGAAATAAAAGATGAAACATGTATGGAATACATTGTCGAAATATGTATGTTTTAGAGATATTATAGTTCAAGTTGTGACCTGTGCTGTCTGCAGTGTACACTACCATTGAGTGTACCTTTGCACTTGCAGCGTGAATTTTGTTTTTCTCTTAAACCTAGAACTGATATAAAAGAAGTTTTTAAAGGAAGGCTACTAAAGGGATATTGTGTAAGTTTGAGGAACGTTATACTTTTTTTGGTACTGCACTCTAAAAATAATGAATGAAGAATCAGTTGAATTCTGCTTGATTACGGCCATGTGGTGATGAATTATGGTGCACCGAGTTAGTATTAACTTTGGGACTGAGCGTGTACATAAACTTTGATGATGCGTGGTCGAGGCAGGCCGCACTGGGGATAATGTTTTTTGACTACTGAATTTTGCCTTAATAAAGCCTTGTGGAGAATATTTATGGTGTAGTTAGTGGGACATCTGGTGTTTAGCGTGAGCTCACCCTGCGATGATGCTTGGTCTAAACGGGCTGCACTCAAAGTATTGACTGTTGCATTCTGGACTGCATGAACTTTGAGTAGAAGAAAAAAAATACCATGGATGGTTATCACTTCTTCAGCAACAACATGATCAGAATCAGATGATTCTTCCAATGGTGTAACCATTTTTGTCTCGAAAAAATAATTCAGGTTTCCAATGAAGAAGAAGTGAGGTTCAAATTGTGACATATGCTGTCCATAGTGTAGACTGTCATTAAGTGTGCCTTTGCACTTGCAGCGTGAATTTTATTATTCAACTACATCTATAAGTGATATAAAAGAAGTTCTTAGAGGAAGCATACTAAAGGGATATTGTATTGGCTTTGATAAATGTTATAGTTTGGTATTGTATTCTGCAAATAATAAATCAACAGTCTAATTAATTGTGAGCTCTGATGACTGCAGTGTAGGCAGGAGGCAGCAGTTAGCAAGAGCTCATGGCCACGTGGCATTGAGTAGAGCTGCACAGTATTGGTAATTTAGTGTGTGTGCAGCCAGCGATGATAAGTGGTGCACAGAGTTAGTGGCACCTGAAGCAACAAGGTTCTGTGGAGCCTGCGATGATGCGTGGTCCGAGCAGGACGCGCTGGTAGCAAACTCTTTAATATCAATTTTTCTTATAAATACTGGTTGTCCTTTAATGGGAGTAAGTTGCAGTAGATCTCCAAAAACTATGATATGTTTTCGTCAAAATAAGACATCTGACTCAATACGGTCACGTGGTGGTGAATTATGGTGCACTGAGTTAGTAGTAGCTTTGGCACTGAGCGTGTACCTAACCTGCGATGATGCATGGTCAGGGCATGCCACACTAGAAGCAATGTTTTTTGCTTAGGGAAATCTGCCTTAATATGGCCACGGGGAAATGACTTGTGGTGCAGTGAGCTAGTGGTACCTGAAGAACTCAGCGTATGCACACCCTGCGATGATTTGTGCATCAGGCCGGTCGCACAGGTACAATGTCTCTTGCCTACTGGAATGCGTCATGTTCAATCGCCATTCCACCTGAATCGTGAACCCTCACAATGTAGATTGAAGGCAGTAGTCATCACAAACATCAAGTCATTCTTTTTGTCATATCCTTTAACAAAATCTGAAGACATACAGTACAATTGTCTCTTCCTTAAAAAAAGCAAAGCTAAATTCAATGCTGTCCATAGTGTAGATGCAAACCTGAATTCAAGTTGTGAACCCTGCTGTCCGCAGTGTACATCGAAGCAGTAGTCGGCACAAACATCGATGAATGCTTTTTTGTCACAGTTAACAAAATCTGAGTACACGGTACACTTGTCTCTGCCTTAAATAAATTGAGAATGAATTTAATATTGTCTGTAGAGCTGATGTGTTTCTGGTATCAAGTAGTGAACTCTGTTAATCGCAGTGTACATTTGAAGGCAGTACTCAGTACAGACATTGAGGAATGTTTTTTGTTGCATCATTTAACAAAATTGTCTCTGCCTTCCACAAATCAAGGTTAATGTCAATGCTGTCCGTAGTGTAGATGCAAAGCTGAATTCAAGTTGTGAACCCTGCTGTCCGCAGTGTACATCGAAGGCAGTAGTCAACACAAACATCGATGAATGCTTTTTTGTCACAATTAACAAAATCTGAGGACACAGTACAATTGTCTTTGCCTTAAATAAATTGAGAATAAATATAATATTGTCTGTAGAGCTGAAGCGTTTCTGGTATCAAGTAGTGAACTCTGTTAATCGCAGTGTACATTTGAAGGCAGTACTCAGTACAGACATTGAGGAATGTTTTTTGTTGCATCATTTAACAAAATTGTCTCTGCCTTACATAAATCAAGGCTAACGTCAATGCTGTCCATAGTGTAGATGCAAAGCTGAAATCGCAGTGTACATTTGAAGGCAGTACTCATTACAGACATTGAGGAATGTTTTTTGTGCATCATTTAACAAAAATGTCTCTGCCTTACATAAATCAAGGCTAACGTCAATGCTGTCCATAGTGTAGATGCAAAGCTGAATTCAAGTTATGAATCCCGCTGTCCGCAGTGTAGAGCGAAGGCAGTAGTTGGCACAGACATCTAGGAATGCTTTTTTGTCACCTACTTTAACAAAATTGTCTTTGCCTTACATAAATCAAGGCTAACTTCCATGCTCTCTGGAGTGTACTTGGGAAGCTGAATTCAAGTTGTGAACCCTGCTGTCCGCAATGTAGATCAAAGGCAGTAGTTGACACAGATATTGAGGAATGCTTTTTTGTCACATACTTTAACAAAATCTGACGACATAGTACAACTGTCTCTGCCTTAAATAAAAAGAAACTGAATTCAATGTTGTCTATAGTGCATATCCGCAACTGGTATCAAGTTGTAAACTCTACTGACCGCACTGTAGATCGAAGGCAGTAGTCAGCACAGATTTGACGAAGAATTTTTGGCACTTATTTTAAGAAAGTCTGAAGACATAGAGTACAATTGTCTCTGCCTTACACAAATCAAGGCTAGCTTCCATGCTCTCCGTAGTGTAGATCCAAAGCTGAATTCGAGTTGTGAACCCTGCTTTTCGCAGTGTAGATCAAAGGCAGTAGTCGATACAGACATAAGTCTTCGGTGCTGTTGCGCTGAGTTCGCAATGGGCCTGTATCGAGGGGGCACTTGGTCATGGCAGCAACCACGTGGCAGGGTAAGGACCTTCACTGTGGTGGAGTCTCTATGGCTGAGATACCCGCCACCCCCTCTCAACACAATCCCCAAAGGAGGGAAACCGGAAACAGTTCTTGAAGTTTTTGGAAGTGGGAGGGAGTGACCCTCCCGGCCGTATTTATTAAAACAAAAAATTATAAACATTTTAAACATTAATGTACAATTTCATACCACATTGCGATGTTTGGCTAACCTTAACAGATTCTCTAATACAGAGGTTCTCCTAGCCGAACTAACATCCTACAAAACATTTACTTGAAATATTGAAATTGTACATCCTAACGTTTAAGGGCCAACGGCAAGGTCGTAACCGGTGTCAAGATCCCTAACCAGACATACCCCCCCCACTTGGAGGGGCGACAGCACTGAGGCGTACTCAAGTGCAACTACAACCAATTTCCCTTGACTTGACGGGGGCACTTATCAACTCGACGCCAGTTAAAGGTCGTTCGAAGACTCGTGTGAGGTATCTAGAAGGTATCGTAGACCTCCCCCCAACCCCACACAACTTACCGCATCTGCCGTCGCAGATGTCACTGGCCCCGGGAAATTCCCCAGGAGGGGGCTGTAACCCCTCCTACACAGGAAGGGGCCTTGACCGCCTTTCCTCTTCTTTCGGCGACCCATCCTTAGAAGGGACCGCCTCCCCGTTGAGGGGCCAAAGGCCACCTCCCCCGAGCGCTCCCATCCGTGTTGGGTGACGCCCACTCATAGGGATCTTCCAATTAGTGCTCACCGATCATGACCTTACCGCCCGACCAAAATAAATACGACAATGCTAACTAAATGACTAACTAAAATCACAGTAGCAACTATACTTTCATTAACAGCATGCTACCAATGAACACTAAAGCAGAATTTCTTTATTTGCAAAACGTACCACAAATCGACATTCTTTATTACATACTCAAAATCATCACGATAATACCACAACCTGTAAACGAAAATCAGAGTTATCCATTAACTTTGTTCAAAACCACTTGCTGTCATCAGGGGCTGGTGGGTGGGTCAAAATTGGCTCTTCGTTCCGTCTCGAGCTCACGTGCAGCGAGGAGGTGCAGCTTCAGAGCACAGGAACAAGAGGATGTCTTCTGGTCTTGCTTCTCCTTTTATCCGTCTTCAGGGCGGGCGTAAACCCGCCCCTGCCTGCCCCGAGGGCGTGGCCAGCCGCGTCAGTGTCTAGGCCAGCCCACTCTAGGGCGGGAAAAAGCGCACCCCGGCTACGCCGCTTCGGGCATACCAGCCGAGACGCGCCTCCCGCCCAAAATGGCTTCCCGGGGGGATCGAGGCACTCTGCCATACGTTCGGGGGGACCGAGTGGTCGCCCCTTTCCATATGGCTGAGATACCCGCCACCCCCTCTCAACACAATCCCCAAAGGAGGGAAACCGGAAACAGTTCTTGAAGTTTTTGGAAGTGGGAGGGAGTGACCCTCCCGGCCGTATTTATTAAAACAAAAAATTATAAACATTTTAAACATTAATGTACAATTTCATACCACATTGCGATGTTTGGCTAACCTTAACAGATTCTCTAATACAGAGGTTCTCCTAGCCGAACTAACATCCTACAAAACATTTACTTGAAATATTGAAATTGTACATCCTAACGTTTAAGGGCCAACGGCAAGGTCGTAACCGGTGTCAAGATCCCTAACCAGACATACCCCCCCCACTTGGAGGGGCGACAGCACTGAGGCGTACTCAAGTGCAACTACAACCAATTTCCCTTGACTTGACGGGGGCACTTATCAACTCGACGCCAGTTAAAGGTCGTTCGAAGACTCGTGTGAGGTATCTAGAAGGTATCGTAGACCTCCCCCCAACCCCACACAACTTACCGCATCTGCCGTCGCAGATGTCACTGGCCCCGGGAAATTCCCCAGGAGGGGGCTGTAACCCCTCCTACACAGGAAGGGGCCTTGACCGCCTTTCCTCTTCTTTCGGCGACCCATCCTTAGAAGGGACCGCCTCCCCGTTGAGGGGCCAAAGGCCACCTCCCCCGAGCGCTCCCATCCGTGTTGGGTGACGCCCACTCATAGGGATCTTCCAATTAGTGCTCACCGATCATGACCTTACCGCCACAGGCCGGATAGTTGACCGGCTATCCGGACCCCCCACACAACTCCTACCTAAAGGTCATGTTTCAACGATTTTAACCATGCTAAGAAGTCTCCTAAGAGTAACTCATTCCCCACCCAAGACAAATGCACACCATCCCCCGAATACATACTGTCATCATTAATACAGCTATGAGAAATAGAATGCAATGCCCTGGAACGGAACAACCTACTCACTTTATTGTTAAGCTTTCTAACAGAATGGTTCAAAGCAGGAATAGAGATAGCCCCCCGCCACACCTTTCGTGGAATCAAATGGGACCATGCAATCGTGCACCCCGGAACTCTCCTCGCCAACCAACTTACGGTGGAAAGCATTGCCTCCAGGAGTAGTCGTCTACCGATGGTGACCAAATCATTACCCCCAACATGCACTATAACTATAGACGGCGGTGACCTTGTCCGCCCTAACAAACCCTCGAAAAATGTTTGAAACTGGTCAATACAGAGACCGCCCCTTCCGTAGAAGGACATCCTGTACCCGTATTCCCCAGCTACGTGAATCATGTCACCTGCTTTGAATACGTCTGCGGCACGCCTCACGTATGAGTGGCCCACGACCCACACCTCCTTTTTCACAGCCGGTGATGTCTGACCGCTGGCCCGGTGTAGGGTCGACTGCATAGTCCGCCCCGCCTCGTAGGCTTGCGTAACTGAAAACCAAACAAAAACAAGAAGCGTGAGTACATTATTACAGCTTCACAACATGTGCAACCGCACGTATCTTTTGTAACAATTGGAGGACCAACGCCCCACTCGTTTCACTTGCTCAACATTAAGACCCCTGGCTGTAGCTTCCGTAGCAGCCCCTATCCGAAAGGAATGGGTCCCAAATTCGCCCGGGTTCAAGCCCGCAGCGGCAATCGACATCGCAAGCACCCGCTGAAACTGAAATTTCGTCAGTGGGGTGGCGTCAGCGTGTCTCAACAAAGTCCCCCCCCATGATGCCACCCTTCGTGCTAGGTAATCCTCTAAACACTGTACCGGACACATGGAGGACCCAGGAATCCTGCGTATGATGACGCAGTCACCCATCCTATCTTGATCAGTCTTGGATTTTACAAAGGAGACAGTCATTGTTTCACCCCTGATCTGAACGTGTTCCTGGCACAAACCCCCTGCCACATCCAGTTTGTTCCTTGCAACTAGTTCGCTTACCCGCATTGCTCCGTGAAATGCTAGCGTAAAAGCGGCTCGGAAAAGCAACGCCTCAAACTGAGATGAACATGTGGCCGGGAGTGTGGCCAACAACTGGGACAATCTATCCAAACCTATCGGGCGCCTTTCATCTACTCTGCGACCCTCAAGGCGTTGCCACCCACGTAGCGCTTTCTGTACAACGAAAGACACTGTTGGGTCCTGGATAGCGTGTGCTCTGGCAACAAAGGAAATGGCAGCACGATGCCTCTGAGCCGTAGCCACCGATTTCCCAGCCCTACGTAATGACATCAGGAAATTTACTACCCATTCCTCATGACCCCAAAGTCGCTCTCTATCACTCCCCAAAAAGGCTAAATAGGCCCGAAACGCCCCTTCGTATGCCTTCCTCGTCCTTGGTGCTAGACTCTCTCCCACAAGGTGACGAAGTTCGGGGCACCGAGAGACCAGAGAGCTTCGGGAAAGGGTGCCGGCTCTGGGTCCGCTGAGGGGAAGAAACCCGAAAAAGCCTGCATTTGAAAACGAGACAGTGCGTCAGCCGCCTGATTCATCACCCCCGGAACATGTTTTGCTCTGAATAGCACGTTCAATTGCATACATAGTAAAACAATTTCCTTAAGCAGTCTCAAAATCAGTTTACAACGTGCTGCCTGACTATTGATGCACTCGACCACGGTCATATTGTCAGACCAAAATATGACAGAGTGATCTTTGAACCCATCGGGCCATGTTCTCAAGGCCACCAAGATGGGAAACAGTTCCAGGAAAGCAATATTACTCGTCAGACCATTCTCATGCCACCATGACGGCCATCTTTGTGCCGACCATTTCGTGCCGAAAATGGCGCCAAAACCTATGCTTCCTGCTGAATCTGTCCACAGCCCCAGCTCTTCAGAAGACACGGCTGGTTCATTCCAGACGATTCTACCATTGAAGTCCGCCAGAAATGCTAACCAAATACGCATGTCCTGGCGGATCTCGGCCGATAGTCTCGTGCGATGGTGGCACTCTTTAAGGCCGACCATCGCTTGGGCAATTGAACGGGAAAAGGGGCGGGCCATTGGTATTACCCTCAGGGCAAAATTCAACTGTCCCACCAACTGCTGTAATTGTTGCAGCGTAACTTTTGATGCATTTATACACACTTGCAGCGCAGCCCTGAACTTCAACACCTTCTCAGCTGGCAAACGGAAACACCCTTGAATGGAGTCCAACTCGATCCCCAGAAACTCGAGGCAAGTCGTAGGACCCACTGTTTTACCCGGCACCAATGGCACACCAAACTGTTTCATTAACACACAAAATTCGGCCAAGGCCCGGGCACATTCAAGATCCCCGGCTGCCCCAAGAAACAGAAAATCATCAAGGTAGTGCATTACATCTTGGAAACCTGTTTTCTTTGTGAAGACCCATTGTAGAAAACTACTGAATTTCTCGAAATAAGCACAGGATATAGAGCACCCCATTGGCATACACCTATCCATGTAATAACAACCCTGAAACCTGAATCCTAGGAGACGCTGGTCGTCTGGGTGTACCGGGAGCAATCGGAACGCTGACTCGATATCTGACTTCGCCATCAGCGCCCCGGGCCCCAGGCGATTTAAAATGGCTACGGCCTCATCGAAGGATGCGTACCGCACCGAACACACTTCTGGATCGATTGCATCATTTACGGAAAGACCTCGTGGAGCTGATAAATTATGAATCAGTCGGAACTCACCAGGGTCTTTCTTGGGGACTACCCCTAAGGGAGAACAAACAAAATTCTGGACCGGGGGTAAACTAAACGGGCTGGCGACCCGACCTCGAGTCACCTCTTTCCGGATCTTATCCTGTACTACGGTCGTATGCTGCAGGACGGAAAGTTGATTTTTACACTTTTCCACACCCTGAAAGTCCCCTACCGGGATGCGGAAACCATACGAAAAACCGTTCCGCAGCACCCCAGCAGAAGTACGATCCGGGTATTCACTGAGCCAGGGAATCATCGCCAGGGTATCAATTGGGGTAGGTAAAGGCGCCCCTCGGACTATATTAGACCTGTTTGGCACCTCCTCTCCCCCCGTTATCACCCGTTTTGGCTCTGCACGAGGACTCAGGATGGGACGACCCACAACCACTACATTCATGTTTGAATTTACACGATCCCTGGGGTCTAGTACATTTACCTCTGTTGTAATTAAAGCAGAAACCCCTTTTTCCGGTATTGCCGGCAGGTTTCGAGTAATCGTCGGCACCCGTACCTGATCGAAAGGGCGTCCCCGCATATTGCCGGGAGGATTCGCCAACATTACCTCCCACCAACGGCATTTTCAACATTCCTGACTCCTTCATTTTATCCCAAGTCAAGGAATCATAACAATCCCAGGTTAAACTTTTATTATGCTCCTTTTCCTTTCTGAACAGATTATCGTAACAGAACCAATGATTACCCTGGTGCGATGTCGAGTACCCCATGATTCGTGATTGATAGATTGGGAACTCGGAAAGCAATTCAGGTCTACGTTCCCCCAAGATTGATGTAAAGATTCCCCAAGCATTGCCCCAATTGCCGATATTCTCATTCACTTTAAAGGCGGCCATTTTTGCGCGCCAAACACTCGGATGCATGAGATCCTTCTGACTCTTCACATGCTCTACCTCATAATGATCAACAAGCAGTGAGAAAATGTTCACATACTCCCCCGCCCAAATCTTTTCCTTAATTGCCAAAGGAACATGTTGCCCCAACTTTTCTCTCCGAGAGGGTGTTGACTCATCCCTCGCGATCGGCAATGGCCGCTTACCTGCACCTGACGCTGCCTCTGTGGTCGCAATCATCCCTGGTGTCTTGTCCCCTACTGCAGCCGGCACGGGCACCTTGGCTGCTTCCCGTTTCTCACGCAATTGCTTTATCAGCGCCTGCGCATCGACAGCCGTGGCGCCCTCGTTACCTTTACCCAACCACGCTGCCAATTGTGCCGCCAGCTCGGGCGGCATATCATCCTCGGACACGGGGGTGACCACAACGGGAATTGGATTCCCCTCCTTCGGCACGGGAGTTGGAGCCTCGAGCGGGGCACTGGGACCCGGGATGTCTTCACCCGCTGCCCCCCTCCTGGGCCTCTTGTTTTTCCCTCCCGGGGCTGCTCCCGCCAAAGGACGTTTTGGACCCCCTTCCTCATTCTTGTCCACCCGCTTCTTTAGCTCGGACATCTCCTTCATGAGAACGCGCAGCATCTGGTCAGTAGTCATGCGCTTTCCCACCTTCTTCGGCATTCTCCAACAAAGTAACTGTAAAACAAACAAGAACGATTAAAACGCTCAAAATTGGCTCTTCGTTCCGTCTCGAGCTCACGTGCAGCGAGGAGGTGCAGCTTCAGAGCACAGGAACAAGAGGATGTCTTCTGGTCTTGCTTCTCCTTTTATCCGTCTTCAGGGCGGGCGTAAACCCGCCCCTGCCTGCCCCGAGGGCGTGGCCAGCCGCGTCAGTGTCTAGGCCAGCCCACTCTAGGGCGGGAAAAAGCGCGCCCCGGCTACGCCGCTTCGGGCATACCAGCCGAGACGCGCCTCCCGCCCAAAATGGCTTCCCGGGGGGATCGAGGCACTCTGCCATACGTTCGGGGGGACCGAGTGGTCGCCCCTTTCCATTCTCTTTGCAGAAGTGAACCACGCCCAAGGCGTAGCCTAATTATTTATAGTCTTATGCTGATGTTGCGTACGTTGGACCAGCCCACTCAGCTTCTGCTTCATGGGGGGGAACACAGATACATGACCGAAATATTCCCCAGTGTCTGAGATAATATGGTTGCGTCCATTGTGCAGTACACTACACATATCAATAGTATATCTACACATGGAAACGTTTTTGGTTTTTATAGTGAGTTGTGTACAGCATTTCACTGGTAGTCTTGGCATTGTGTTAATTATTGTTGATGTGCAAGTTTCTTCCCTTATACATAGTTGGTTGCAACATCTATGAACATTCAGCTATTGTGCGCTTGCGAGGATATGGTATCTAGGGATGGTCCATTGTCTTGTTTTGCGTTGCCTCTGAGGTAGCAGGGGGGTGGGGTCCGGGGGGGTGGTTGTGTTGGTGGTGGTGCTGGGTGTTGTGATTTTGTTGGGTGTCGGAGGTGCATGTACCTCTTTCACATATTCATCTTTAAATATGGGTGTGATTTAGATGTAATTCACGCAGTACATAGTCGACATCCTTACACTACTTAAATGTTGATGTTGATTTGTTAGTGGTAAGTGTAACTATTGCCTGTTTTTTTAGGTAGCATTGCGGGAGACGCTGCGTTCCACACCTGGGGAGCAACTCACCGGCACCAGTGCTGACGGGGGCAGGAGTCGGAGCCCCAGCACCCAGCGCGGCTGTGCGATCACCCGCGGCCCCTCCCCTTCCTTCACCGAGGGCTTCAACTGCTACTTGCGCCTCCCGCTCCGCGGGAGACGCTGCGTTCCACAGCATCAGCGCTGACGGGGGCAGGACTCGGAGCCCCAGCACCCAGCGCTGTTGTGCGAGCACCGGCGGCCCCTCCCCTTCCTACATAGGGGACTATTTAACATCCAATTGACTCCCGCGGCGCGGGACACGGGCGGGCGGGCGCCGGGCCAAGCCTGGGCCAAGGGCGGGCCCGTTTGAGCCCGTCCGAGGTAGTCAGAGGCAGGGCTGGGTCAGGACCTTTACATCTGCTCAGGTATACGGTTCCCTTTGCTTCCTTGGTGTATAACTGTGACTATTATTCCTGTGAAGCCTGTCCTTGTACCTTGAGTGGGAATAATGCTATTGAGTTTCACTGGAAAGTTCTCATTGTATTATTTACAGCGTGATGGCTCTTAGATTTGGTCCCATAGGGGGTGCTGGCCATTACCAATGGGGAAGAGGAAAGCAATGGAGGGAGCTGGGGGAGCTAATGGGCCATTAATAGTCCAAAGTAGCAAAAAGAGGCAAAGAAAAATAGCCAAAAGCGCTGCCGCAAATTGTGTAATGGATAGGATAGATAGTGTCATCCAGGAATGTGAAGATATTCTAAATGAAGACTCCAGTACTAAAGTGGTAGAGCCAACAACTAACACTCTAGCAGTTCATCCCCAAAAAGTAGTAATCCCGCAATTGTTTCACAGATCCAAACAGGGCAGCAAAAAGGGGGCAGCAAATCAATTACAGTTAGATCCAGAACCCCATGTTCATAATGTTGAGGAAGCACAGACAGAGAAGAGGGTGTTAAGTGAGGTGGACCCCATTGTTTTATGCACTAATAGATATGCTCCTCTAGCCTCACCAAGCGACCTACCCGTCCCCGTCCTCATACCAATTCCCCCGTCCTCGGTTAGTTCGAGGATGACACAATGTTGCTCTTGTAGTCACTCTTCTGAGGATTTAGTAGCGGTTATTGGGGAACTCAGAGGGGAGATTGTGAGGATGCGAAGTATGCTGATGGAACTCCTTGCTCCCGTTTCCTCCTCACACATTCAGAAACCCAATTTTAGCTAAGGTGGTCAAAACCTACACTCTGTCCGAGATTCTTCATATTTAAATGGGGGTCAAAAAATGAATTCTTTGGGTATATTGGGGGTCACGCTAGAACCATCTAGGGGGATAGGAAGTGCATGAATCAACACATCCAATGGTCCTCATAATGGCCCGAGAGGGGAGATAGATCATCTCCCCTTGTTACCCCCCAAAGTGAATTGCAAAAAGCACAGAATACTGGCGCCTCTCGGACCATAGCATCCTCCCTAGGCCCAAAGCAAACCAGGGTTGTGAGCACACCTTTAAATGTAGTCTTTATGGCCAATGTTCCCAAACTTACCGACCCTAGTAGATACGAAACCAGCGATTCTCTAATTAACAAATCGATCCATTGGATCAGACATGTGCGAGGGTGCCGCTCTATTATCAGGGAAGACATTATTAAAGCTAAGAGATGCACCTCTCCCAACGCTCTATTGGATAATATTGAGTTAACCTTAGTGGATGCTACTCTGGTTGATAATCTGGTTGCACTTGAGTTTAGAACGTCATCCCCAGACTCCTGCGTATTCAGCTCAGACGCTACCCAATTATACCTGTTTGTAGTGCGGCATATGAGTTCGTCCCAGGTAGTGGAGGAGTTTCGTCTGCGTTGGACGCAAATGATTGACTCTATTACAATTCTTCTGAGGCAACTGAAAGCAGGTATCGTCCCATATGTTATGAATCCTTAGGTTCGCATCACTACAGGCAGCCCCTGGCATCCCCTTTGCCCATACCCCAAAACACTGTTAATAATAACGACGCTCCCCACCAAAACACTCAAGCACAGAAACATTTGAAAATCCTTTCATGGAATATAGCCAGTCTAAAGAAAAATATGTCTGTACCATTGTGGAATGGGTTTGTGGGAACCCATGATGTATGCCTATTCCAGGAAACTTGGAGCGTGGGGGCGTTATACAACTCAGGCTATACCACATTCCATACCCCTGCCATCACTTGCGGAAAAAAAGGCAGACCGTCTGGAGGTTTAACAGCATGGATTAGAATAGATTTGGGGTGGTCTGCATCTATACATGATAGCGATAGCCACGATATCATGTGGTTAACTCTAAAGGGCCCTAAGTGTGGCGAGTCCCTGGAACTTTTCCATGTTTATATAAGGGGGACCGTGAGTGGCAAGTCCTCTGTAATTCTGAACAAGCTGGAAGATCTTTTATCCAAATGCCATCCTACTGCTAAAATCATTGTAGCTGGCGATTTTAATTGTACATTTTAGCCTTTGAGCCATGAAGATCTTTTTGATACTATGGATGAGGACAGTAAATGGGGTGTGCCCCCCTTAGCTTTGATGACTCTTAAAAGATGGTCCGAGATTATAACACAAGTAAATGCCATAATTTTGGAATTTGGGCTTATAGCTGCCAATGGCAGAACCCCTTCTGACACATGGGGGGAAATACTTTTAACAAACTAGCATACCCATCCCGAATTCATTATATTCTGGTGGACTTGCGTTTATGGGTAGATGTCATAGATATGGAGGTGGGCCATACCGTTGACATTGACCACAACCCATTAACACTAAAAATGAATTATCGATGGGCTCCACAATCTATAAATCTATCCTCTAGTATGAAGGCCCAACTTCCCACTAAGGAGTTAATAGTGTCAAATTGTGGCAGGCGCCAAAGGTGGCCCAAGGTGGCGGGGGAGGATCTAAAGATTGCGCATATCTCCACAATTTTAACTACAAAGATAGATGATTTGGAGGAAGCCATGGTATCAGTGCAAGGGAGGGAGAAGATTACCCAAATCCACCGAGAAACCATTTGTTCGATTGGTGCACACTTCGTAGGAGGTTGCCGTACAGGTCCTGCGAAGAGGCAACAAAGAAACCCTAATTTATGGTTCACAGAGACCTGTAAAGAGAAAAGGCATGTTTTAATAGTAGCTGTAAAGCAGAAAAACTCTGTCATGATCAAAATAGCGAGAAAGGATTACAAACTATCCCTGAAATTAGCTAAGCGTGATTGGGAGGAGGCTCACTGGGAGGACCTAAAAGAGGCGTTGAGTAAGAGAAATTCTGCTTCCTTTTGGGTACTAATTAAGAAGAGAGAAAGGAGTGATAATCCTCCCATTCCTAATCATATTGGGAGCCAGGTTTGGTGGGATCACTTTGCTTATCTATATGCGGAGGAAGTTGAGGGGGAACCAGAAAATTTGCCCGGTAATCAGACCACAACTCTCTACGAAGCCACAAATTCATTTAGTCTGACTGAGGTCGTGAGTGCCATCAACAGTATCATACCTGCAAAAGCGGCAGGCCCAGATGGTATCCCGGGCGATCTGTTTTTATTAGAACCACACAAGTGGGCCCAATATATTCTACTCGTGATCAATAGTATAATGGAAGGAGCGGAAGTCCCGAATTCGTGGAAAGAAGCAGAGGTAATACCCATCTACAAAAAAGGCGATCGTCAGGACCCTGCCAATTACAGGCCTATTAGTTTATTAGATTGCATGCAGAAAGTGGTAGGCAGAACCCTCTTAAATAGGATTCAGCTTTGGATGGAGGAGGAGGGGATCCTTTCCAATTGCCAAGCAGGCTTTAGGAAGGCAACAAGCACAGTTGATCAAGTCTTTAGACTACTTCTCCTTTATTGGAAAGTGGTAGTCATTGGTAAGGGAAGCCTATATCTTGCGTTCATCGATCTCAAGACAGCTTTTGACTTGGTCCCACACGCAAAGCTATGGTCGGTGCTACAGGACATGGGTATTCCCCCCTACATTCTATCACTTTTAATTCACCTCCATGAGGATACTTACGGGCAAGTTAGTTGGGGGGAACAAGGGCAAACCACGGAGAGGATACCAGTAAACAAGGGTGTCCGCCAGGGTTGCGTATTGGCTCCCACACTTTTTTCACTCTATGTGAGGGGTGTGGTCGATTTTTTGAGCCAAGTTCCAGCTGACGCTCCAACCCTGGCGGAAGAAAAAATTGGCACCCTTTTTCCCGACGATACCCGTCTAATTTCAAAAACTCCGATAGGTCTCTAAAAACTCCTTAACCGTTTTCAATCTTTTTTGTTCAGCAAGGGGTCTTTCTATAAACATTTCCGAGACTAAGTTCATGGCTTTTAACCCTGGGAACCATTTTAGACCTAAACTCGCACTTAATGGCTCTCTTCTTGAGCGAGTTCACTCTTTTGATTATCTGGGAATTAGGCTCTCAGATAAAATGCTATGGGGGCCCCATCTGAGTAAGATGCTTCTAAACCATAAGCGGGTCGCAGGAGCTATCTCAAGAGAGCAACGTTCTTCCTCATGTACATTAATTGCCCCGACTTTGGTAGTATATGAAGGCAAAGCGGTGAGTTCGGCAACCTATGGTGCCGAACTCTGGGGTTTTGAAAAAATAGCAGAGATTCAAAGATCTGAGAATAAATTTATCAGAGACTTGGTCTCTGCTCCTATTTATACTCCAATAAAACCCTTGTTCCTTGACATAGGCAGACGCCTGATCAGTGAGGTGACCAGACTCTGTCCCCTCTTGTATTGGGCTAGACTAAGACGCAACGCACCCCTGAATTAACACATTATGCGGCTGGCCTTTCTGAGCTGATCACCCTGGACTCTAACAAAAGAATCAAATGGCTAAGGCATTTGAAGGACCTCATGTTTAAATTGGGCCTAGCCGAATCTTGGGAGAATCAGGCCCCTTTGACTAAGGCAGAGCTAAAAAAGACCTACTGGAACTGGGTTAATCACCAGCTTCTACAACACCCTAGGCTTGGGAGATTAACTGATGAATTTCTCCTCCACAAACAAGTAGGTTATCAGGAGCCATACCTAGATTTTATTAGAATCCCTAGAGATAGGACACTTTACATGCTGTTCCAATTTGGATCCCTAATTCTAAATTCCACGCTTGCACAATGGGAGCCAAATAAATACACCTCAGCCCATTGTCCATGCTGCCAAGCCCAGCAAGAATCGGTAGCCCATCTATTATTTGCATGCCCTGCTTACAAACAGGCAAGGTCAAAATGGCTTAAGCCAATTTGTGCCTAACTGGGAACAAAAAATCATTTAGTGGCACTTCGTATTTTGCGAACTGATGCCTCAAGGCCTCTGTTTGTCTGTGGAGTTGCCAAGTTTTTGGGCTGTGCATGGATTATCCGCTTAAAAACAAATTATAAGGTAGTAGGTCCGAAGGTGTAGCCTAACAACCACTGTTTCAGCGGACTCAGCCCCATGTCCTTTTGCCTTGTTAACCTTGATGCTTAGCGACACGCATGAGATATCTGAAAAAGAAACTGTGTATTTTACCTGGTAATGGCAATTTATTATTTATTATTCTGAAAAATTATGTTTCCCCCTAGGATGGCTAAGAAGTGTAATGTTTTAAATCTCTGTTTTTAATTTGTAATACTTTTATGCACTGTCAAACTTTTATATTCCTTTTATGAATTTGTAATGATTTTATGATACTTGCTATCGAATAAAGTTTATTTGATTGATTGATTGAGATTTGGTTTCTTGTTGAAAATATGGGGAAGTGGTCAATATTATAATTTGAATGATTTTGTATGAATGAAATGTCAAGCTAACTATAACACCCCTGAAACTTATGTTTTTTTCAGTGAATTTCTAAGGTTTTTTAAATGATAAATGTGGCTCAGGGGTTAGAGGCGGCAGACCCGGAAGCTGAGATCGGCCCTGGACCAGGGTTCAATTCCCCGCCTCGGCGGGTCTTGGGCTCAAAAATTCCACAGACTCAATAATTCTCGCTCCGGTGCCTTCTCAACTCACGGGTTCACACTCTGCGACTCTGGGCAATAGCTTGCTTAATCTCCACAACGGCCCCTCGTGGCGGGATGCCTGGCTTTCACCTTGTGGATACCCTGCCGGGGTTATCTCACAGGGGAATACCAGGACGGGTTCCCTAAGCAAGCGCCGGGAAACCCTTTGTGGGTAGCTGTGCGCTATATAAGCTCAAATACATTTACATTTAACTATAACCTGCTTGAAACCTATGTTTTTTTTCAGTGAATATATATATAAATATAAATTCACACAGTTGGGTACTAGAACCCACAAACAGTAACATGTATCTCTATTTCATATGTAAACTGTGAATAATGCTGGGATTCTGCTTAATTATACACTTGGGTACTAGACCGCAAATGTGTTGTTTACGTTATAATTGACTGGAGCTTACAACAATGTAACTATGCAATAGTAAGTCCTTTTTTGTACTTTAGCACAAAGTATTGAATATACAAAAGTATTGTAGGTTAATACTTACAATTGCTCCGAATGTAGATGGCAATCTTGAGTCTTTTCTTTATGTTTCTCTTAATGCACTTAAACCCTGAAGTTGGAACTGTGGTCATGTGACCAAGAGCTGGATAGCTCGAAATGAGTCTTCTTTTTTGGCCGAAAATAAATACTTTTTTCCAAAGACTGGATTGGTGTGGCTCGTACTTCCTCGAATTAAGGGGGTTCCTGTTTGAGATATATATGTATATATATATATATTCACTGAAAAAACCATAGGTTATAGACCATATATAGTTAGGAATTAGCATTTACAAAACCTTGAAAATTCACTGAAAAAAACATAGGTTATAGACCATATATAGTTAGGGATTAGCATTTACAAAACCTTATTTTACTAACACAAAACCATTGAAATTCGCATATATAGTTAGTTGCACTAACTATATATCGCGCACCCGCAATCCACTGCTAATCATGTCACATATTACATCATTCATGACATGGTCAGTGACATCACTGATGACATCACTGATGACAACATCCAGTGACTCTATGTTTCTGTAAAGTTAAAATATGTTTTACATATTGAAGAATGAGTGGATGTATAAGTGTCTGGATGAAGGATTTAGAAGGTGCATGACTGACTGTATGAGAGAGTGATTAAATGTGTCTCACCGAGTGCATGGGTTAGTGACTAAACTGTCTTAATTTGTGCATCATTATGTCTGTTGCTCTGTAAACTGCTGTATGTGTTGATTAGTAGCTATATGAGTAACTATATGGGTTATTGATTGGTTGCCCAAGTATTTGTATGGGAGAGTGAGTTTGTGTGTGGGGGTGGCTGGGAGGTGTGTGACTCTGTGCATAGTTGTGTGAACAGTTGATTCACTAGATGTATGGGTTCAAAAGTGCATGTGAAAACAACTGCATGGGCAGTTGACTGTGTGCATGAGTGTATTGGTGAGTGAATGGATATCTCAGTGCTACATGTCAAAGTAAGTACATATGTAAAACACAGTACATGTGAGAGTTGACATATATAAATAACTGTATGTATGTATGTATGTATAACACACTTGTAAAGCGCTTGCTGTCACCCAACGGGCATCCTGGCGCTGAGATCTAACAGGTCCTGAAGCACAATCAAGAGAAGGGTCAGAGAGTGATTATCTTAGCCTGGGGAATAAATGAGTTTTTAAAAGTTCCGAACTGTGCATAAGAGCCAGTGAATGTGTGAGTGGCTGTATGGATCATTGTGAAGTTGTATCAGGGATTGTATAAGAGAGTAAATATGTGTTAGAATATGTTTGAATTAGTAAGGTGTGTATAACTGTATAGTTGAGGAAATGGAGGAGTGATTGATTCTTTGCATGACTGACTAGATGTATGAGCAACTCCATGGATGAGTGACAATCTGAGAGTGTCTGTTTACACTGAGTGTATCTAAGGTTATATTAGAGTCTGAAGAGGTTGATCGTATTATCACATGAATGATGTCATCAGTGATGTGGTCAGTGATGTCATTTGAGATGTCATCAGTGATGTCATCAGTGATGTCATTTGAGTTGTCATCAGTGATGTCATCAGTGATGTCACTGACCATGTCATGAATGATGTAATATGTGACATGATCAGCAGTGGATTGCGGGTGCGCGATATATAGTTAGTGCGAATTTCAATGGTTTTGTGTGAGTAAAATAAGGTTTTGTAAATGCTAATCCCTAACTATATATGGTCTATAACCTATGGTTTTTTCAGTGAATTTTCAAGGTTTTGTAAATGCTAATTCCTAACTATATATGGTCTATAACCTATGGTTTTTTCAGTGAATTTCAATGGTTTTTTAATAGCAAATATCAAAAGCTGTAAAATGTATTCTTATTTTTATGGAAAAATATATTTTATATGTTTTTAATATAATTCTTTTAGGTATATATTTTTTTATTTATTTTTTTTTGTTTCGCTACCGGTCCGCGCACTGGGTAGCTTCCCGTTAGCTCAATTTGGTTCCGCGACCCGGTCCGCGAACTGGTAAACGTTCCGTTAGCGCAACCACCGCGTTAGAAAACAACCTCGTGACGCGTCGCGTAAGCGCGACGTATCGCGTTGCCGCGTAATGCGTCTTATGACGCGCCGCGTTAGCGCACCCGGAAGCGTTCTGGAACGCGAACCGAGGCGCGAAGCGCAGCTACCCGGAAGCGCTCCGGGTGCGTAGCGGGACGCGTAACGTAAGCGTAACAGGTCATGTGACTTGAAAATAACACTTTTCATTGGTTGATTTCACTTTTGGTTTCTGAATGATGTAAGGCTAAGTCATGTGACCTAAAAATAACACTTTTCATTGGTTTAGAACATTTTTTTTTCCCAAATGATGAAAGCCCCCTCCTATTTTTCTCACTCTGACTTTCATCTTTGTGAGAGGAAGACCTATTTTGATTATTGGAAGATGGCTTCAATTGTAGCTGCAGCTGGTGGACCCCCACCACCACCACCACCTCCTAGGAAGGATGGACCACCTCCCCAGTTCATTCCCAACCCTGAAGAAGAGGAGGAAGAAGAAGAACAGGATGTACATCACATAGTATTTTTGCCTGAAGAACCCCGGGAATCACACCACCAGGAGAATTTCATTTGGCAGTTTTTTACATTTCCTCAAGGCCAAAAAAAGGTGAATGCCCGTCATGTTACATGCCTGATATGTAAAGAAGTTCTGTCAAGAGGCACTGATAAAAAGTATAGCTTTGGGAACTATACAATGCATCGCCACATGCAATGGTGGCATCCAATAAATTACAGTGCGGCGGAGGTGCGTAACCTACGTGAAAATCCACCAACTCCTGTGGCCACCACCTCAACGCATGAAAGTCTTTCGGGACCAGAGGCGAGGGAGGCGGTCCCCTGTATCCAGAGTAATTTTCAACATATCAAGCTGGTGTGTAGATATTGTGGGGGACTACTATGTTATGGGGAGATGAGTATAAACTTAATGAACAGAGCATTTGAAAATCACAAGTGCTCAAAACGCCCCAGAAAGTGATTTTTTTTTTTGCTCCTGTTGAGCCGTTTCTAATGCCTGTTTTTCGTTCTTCCCCCTGAAAAAAACAAAAAAAAAATTGTTCAAAAAATACAAATAAAATAAAAAATGTTCAGAAAAATAATTAAAAAAATAAAACAACAAAAACAATAAAAAAAAAGTTCTTTTCAGAACTACCTCCCATTTATAAAAAATTGCTAAAATGTTTAGCACTCTTGCATTCTCTTTTTTTTTTATTCGCTTCCTGGTTCGCGCCCCGGTACGCGAACCAGAAGCGAACCAAAAAAAAATAGTGTATATAAGGGAAGGAGACAGAGAGAATAATGTTAAAAGAAAGACAGCTAGAGGGAGTAACACAGAGATACTGTATAATAGATAATTATACAAAAAAAAGTTGTAAGCGGGAAAAATTGAGAAAAAGAAAATAGAAAAGGAAGTGAAAGAAAAAAAGAGTGTAGAAGAATAATAAACAAGAGTTACTTTAAAGAGTGATGAGTCAGAGACAGTGAGAGTAATAGAGATGGAGTGAGTGAACAAGAGTGAGGAACTATGAGAACAGAGGGACTGAGAAAAGGAGTGGAAGGAGTAGAATAAGTAACTAATAGAAAAAGGAATGAGGGAAGTAGCAAAGGCAGGAAACTGAGGGTTAAAGAAATGAAGCAGTGGAACTAATAGAAATTAAATGTGATAGAGACGTAACGGAAAGAGTACAAAACACTTACCTTATAATTGCCGTTAACTTAGTCACTTGTTATTTTTATACTTTCAATCTGTGAAAGAAAGAACAAAAATTTAAAAATTGTTAGAAAGTAGTAAAAGATGAGTGAGCATGAGACAAGATGAGTACATATTAAAAATCACAATTCAATATACAGAATTAATTATACATATTAAATGGTTTATTTTTGCTGTTCTCAGAATATATCAAATTTCACTAAAAACAGTGACTTGAAGGTATTCATCATATAACAGTGGGACAAAAAAAACACAATCAAAATGATTGTGTTTAAAAAACCCATATAATATAACCAATCAGAAATCAGAACTCCTCAAAAGTAACTTACTTTCCATGACGTCAAAGGATGTCCTATGAACAGCTTATACTCTGTTGTGCTGTTATTATTTTCTGCCCGCCAATTTCTGAAAGATAAGCTCCATCGTTTTGAGAAAAATGAGACATACAAAGCAATTTAAAACAACACACTAAATTACAGCAACACCTAGAATCATTATAGTCCAGTTACCTACCCTAAATTCTCACTTCTGAAAACAAGTCAAAAGGCAACATTGCTTCCTAGTCAAATGGAAATCATTGCCGAAAGACCAGCATTTTTTACATTTCAAAAAAGCTGTGTAATATCCTGATGTTGTCAAAGGACCATCATGTCATATAATAGCAGCAGTTACAAATGTTCTTCCTGAAATCGACGACTGTGTAGCCAAAACATTTTTAATTAGACTTGACAACTTATTTACATCCGGTTTATATAGTTGGGAATTGCAAAATTACATTTCACCCATAAGTTTCTATAAATAATGTGGACAGCATTGCAGACTTTCATTACCTCTACTCCTTGTTTTGATCTGCAGCATGAAATAGCTTATTAAAACAAACAGTTTTCGCTCTGTACTACACTTATCCACAAGGCTATATAGTGTAGGAGCCATTAGAACATCTTGAAATTCCTCAGAACAAATCCCGAGATTTCTTCCCTAAAATATTGGTTGTAAGAACACCAGGTAAGAATTTTTAAGGTGAAAAGGCAATCTTTTTTTGAAAGTTAAAACAGAATCATTGCAGAATGACCAGCCATTTCCAGACTTCAAATAAGTTGTGTAATGTCCTGATGTTGTTGAAGGACCCTCATGATATATAATTGCTGCAATTAGAAAAGTCCTTCTTGATATTGACAACTGAGAAGCCACAAAATCTTTAATTAAAGTTGTCAATTTTGTTCCATCAGGCCTACATCGTTGGAACATTAAAATGACATACTGGCCATATCTTCGTATAAATAATGTGGACAGCATTGCAGACTTACATTGGCTACACTCCATGTTTTGATCGGCTGCTTTTACTAGCTTATTAAAGGATACTGATTTACTGTCTGGCAAAGTTAAATATATAAATCTTTCTGAGTCTACACTAGTAGTACTTGATAACGTACAATTCTCGCAGTCATGCTGCCATTGATAAGAAAGGCCAAACAGATGATCTACATCTACACCTTCATCTTGCAATACATTAAGCATATACATTAAAAACTCCTGACAATCTTGCTGAATATTTTGAGAGAATTGTGTTTGACCTGAACATTTGTCTAACAGATTTCGAATTTCAGACACACTTTCTACTCTTGTTCTATCAGTGCTACATTTCTCAAACACAGAATTCAACAAACAGCAAAAACTTTGATCCGAATTGATCACAATCTGTTCTTTTAAAGTTTCTAGAGAAAAGACAACATTAACCACTACATTGGCATATCAGTTCACACCAAAACTATTTTCAAATTGAAAACCAACAACATCTTCAACAGAATTCATTTTCTTTCTGCTTACAATTTTCGGTTCATCGACTTTTGGTCTTTTTGCTCCAACCTCCCTACTATTACTGATATTTCTTCGTTTATGGCCTACCACACGTTTCTCAAACAAAAGATATTGAGGCAAATGTGGCGCATACTCTCTTCTTAACCTATTGTATTCCTTAACACAATCTAGATCCGCACAAATGTTTGTGGCATCACACTCAACCAAGTACAAACCGGATAATGTTCTGACTCGTGACAATGCTACATAAGCCATACCCTCTTTGAACACAGAACTGCCAATATTCACCAAAGCACTGTCTACACTTAAACCTTGTGATTTATGGATTGTCACTGCATATGCCAAGCAAACAGGAAATTGCTTACGGCGAACATATAAGTCTTTTACAAGCAAAAACCTAGCTGTGCAACGACCAATTAGCTGTACTTCCTCAATGCCATCAAATTTAATTTTTAAAAATTCAATTCCATCTCTATTTCTGTATTTCTCAAAATCAACAACATTACCCATTGATCCATTTACCAGACCTCTTTCAACATGTAAATTCCTTCTCAAAATGATACGGCAATTTAAGCACACATTCAGAGTCTTTTCAAAACCAGCAGTTTTAGATATAGTCTTCTCTAATGAATCCAATTTAGATTTCAAATTCTCAGACAAAATAATTGTTGCTCCCATATGCTCTATTCTGTCAATAGCTTCCAGTTTCACAATCTCTTGGTTTTCTAAATTCAACATTTTGTTGTTGAAGATGGAACATTCTGCAAGAGTTGGCATCAAACATATTCCCGATTTCTTCTCAGTAATTTTCTGAAAAATATTCTCTGGCAGAACGTCTTCTTCTGGATACAAATTTGACAGTAATCGTGCATGTAAAGCTTCTTTCCCACCCTCGGTCACTTTCCCGATTCTAACATCTTGTAGAATATTCTTGTAATCTTCATCCTTCGCCTATAGCATATTTTCATGCAGCTCAGCATAATTGAAGTTTAACCATATGTTAACGTTGCCAATGCTCCCTAGGCACTTCCTGGTATCTTCATGCGTAAGCAATTTAAACACTGGTTGTCCTTTCACTGGTATCAGCTGCAGAAGATCACCGAAAACAATAATGTGTTTGCCACCAAATAACACATCATACTCTGTTTTAAGAACTTCCTGCATTCTCAAATGCACAAAGGCAAGCATGACATTGGAAACCATGCTTACTTCGTCAATGATAAGAAGTTTCATCTTCTTCAGGACTCTAGATACTTCACAACAAGCATCTCCAGATAACTTGTGGTATTGTAATTTGTTATCATGCTCCACTGGCAGCATCAGTAGCCGATGCAAAGTAATACCTTTAATGTTATGTGCTGCCAGTCCAGTTGGAGCGGTGATAACACAAGACAGTGATGAGTCAGTCCTTTTCTGCAGATAACATTATGGCTGAGATACCCGCCACCCCCTCTCAACACAATCCCCAAGGATGGGAAGACGGAAACAGTTCTGAACTTGTGGAAGGCGGGAGGGAGTTACCCTCCCGGCCGTATTTATTAAAATATGAAACAAAATTAAAACGTTAAAAATGACAGTTTCATATCATGTACAATTTCATTTACACATTACGATGTTCTTGGCTGACCTTAACACATCTCTAATACAAAGGTTCTCCTAGCCGATACTAAACATCCTGCAAATGCATTACTCAAACTTTGAAATTGTACATCCTAACATTTACGGGCCAACGGCAAGGTCGTAACCGGTGTCAGATCCCCACTACCAGAACTCCCCCCCTCACTTGTGAGGGGCGGTCGCACAGAGGACTGTACCTCTGTGCCAACTTCCAATTTCCCTTGTCTTAGCGGGGGCCCCTTGATAACTTGACGCCATCTTTAATGGTCGTCCGAGGACTCGTGTGAGGTGTCTAGAAGGTAGCGTAGACCCCCCTCCCACCCCACACAACTTACCACATCTGCCGTCGCAGATGTCCTGGCCCCGGGAAATTCCCAGGAGGGGCCCTAGCCCCTCCTCCCCAGGGAGGGGCCTATGGCCGCCTTCCCTTTCGGCGTCCCCATCCTTAGAGGGGACCGCCTCCCCGTTTGAGGGGCCAATGGCCGCCTCCCCCCGGGCGCTCCCATCCTAAATGGGTGACGCCCTACCTCTAGGGATCTTCTAATTTCTGCTCACCGATCATGACCTTACCGCCCGACCAAAATAAATACGACAATCTAAGACTAAAAATGGAGAAAACAATTTATACTTAAGCGAATCGAAGTATAATCTCTACCGAGCATCCGTTGCAACTATTTTGCTGAATAAAACATGCTGAAAAGGAAAAATTATCGACTTTATTACACACCAAATTACCAACTTTATTCAAAACAACCTGTAAGAAAAAACCATATCATGACACTCGACTTTATTCCACAAATCGCTGTCATCAGGGGCTGGTGGGTGGGTCAAAAATGGCTCTTCGTTCCGTCTCGAGCTCACGTGCAACGGGGAGGTGCAGCTTCAGAGCACAGGAACAAGAGGATGCTTTCTTGGCTTGTCGCTCCTTTTATCCTTCTTCGGGCGGGCGTGTACCCACCTCCAATCCGCCTCCAGGGTGTGGCTAGCGGTGTTGGTGTCTAGGACAATCCCCTCTTGGGCGGGAAAAGGCGCGCCCCGGCTACGCCGCTTCGGGCATACCAGCCGAGACTCGCCTCCCGCCCAAAATGGCTTCCCGGGGGGATCGGGGTACTCCACCATACGTTCGGGGGGACCGAGTGGTCGCCCCTTTCCATATGGCTGAGATACCCGCCACCCCCTCTCAACACAATCCCCAAGGATGGGAAGACGGAAACAGTTCTGAACTTGTGGAAGGCGGGAGGGAGTTACCCTCCCGGACGTATTTATTAAAATATGAAACAAAATTAAAACGTTAAAAATAACAGTTTCATATCATTTACAATTTCATTTACACATTACGATGTTCTTGGCTGACCTTAACACATCTCTAATACAAAGGTTCTCCTAGCCGATACTAAACATCCTGCAAATGCATTACTCAAACTTTGAAATTGTACATCCTAACATTTACGGGCCAACGGCAAGGTCGTAACCGGTGTCAGATCCCCACTACCAGAACTCCCCCCCTCACTTGTGAGGGGCGGTCGCACAGAGGACTGTACCTCTGTGCCAACTTCCAATTTCCCTTGTCTTAGCGGGGGCCCCTTGATAACTCGACGCCATCTTTAGTGGTCGTCCGAGGACTCGTGTGAGGTGTCTAGAAGGTAGTGTAGACCCCCCTCCCACCCCACACAACTTACCACATCTGCCGTCGCAGATGTCCTGGCCCCAGGAAATTCCCAGGGAGGGGCCTATGGCCGCCTTCCCTTTCGGCGTCCCCATCCTTAGAGGGGACCGCCTCCCCGTTTGAGGGGCCAATGGCCGCCTCCCCCCGGGCGCTCCCATCCTTAATGGGTGACGCCCTACCTCTAGGGATCTTCTAATTCCTGCTCACCGATCATGACCTTACCGCCACAGGCCGGATAGTTGACCGGCTATCCGGCCCCCCCACAAAAACTCCTACTTAAAGGTCATGGCTGCAAACTCTTTAACCAAGCTACGAAGTCTCCTATGAGTAAAGAATTCCCCACCCGGGACAAATGAACTCCATCTTCTAGATACATTTGGTCCCCCCTGATACACCCATGCGGAATAGAATGCAATGTACTAGTACGGAATAATCTACCAAGCTTGTTATTCACCTTCTTCACTGAATGATTTACAGCAGCCACCGAAATAGCCCCCCGCCACACTTTTCGTGGAATCATATGGGACCATGCAATCGTGCACCCTGGAACCCTTCTCGCCAACCAACTCACTGTGGATAGTATCAACTCGAGAAGTATCCGTCTACCAGTGGTCACCAAATCATTGCCCCCAAGATGCACTATGATTATAGATGGCGGTGACCTTGTCCGCCCTAACAAACCCTCGATAAAACTTTGAAACTGGTCAATACAGAGCCCGCCCCTTCCGTAGAAGGTCACCCTGTATCCGTATTCCCCAGCCATGTGAATCATGTCACCTGCTTTGAATACGTCTGCGGCACGCCTCACGTATGAGTGGCCCACGACCCACACCACTCTTTCCTCAGCCGGTGATCTTTGACCGCTGGTTCCCAGGTGTCGGGTCGACTGCACAGTCCGCCCGCTTCGTAAGCTCGCGACACTGTAAACCAAACAAAAACAAGAAGCGTGAGTACAAGACATAGGCTTCACAACATGTGCAACCGCACATACCTTTTATAACAATTCGAGGACCAACGCCCCAACTGTTTCACTTTTTCCACACTCAGACCCCTGGCTGTAGCCTCTGTAGCAGCCCCTATCCTGAAGGAATGGATCCCAAACTCGCACGGGTTCAAGCCCGCCGCTGCGATCGCCATCGTTAGCACCCGCTGAAACTGAAACCTAGTCAGCGGGGTGGCGTCGGCGTGCCTCAGCAAGCTTCCCTCCCATGATGCCGCCCTCTGCGCCAAATACTCCTCAACGCATGCTACCGGGCACATGGGAGATCCCGGAATCCGCTGAACCACTACACTGTCCCCGATCGCTTTCTGATCGGTCTTGGACCTGACAAATGAGACTACCATTGTCTCCCCCTTAATTTGGATGTGCTCACGGCAGAGACCTCCCCCCGTATCCTGCTTGTTCCTCGCTACCAGCTCGCTTACCCGCATAGCCCCATGGAATGCTAATGCAAAAGCGGCCCGGAATAGCACTGTCTCTGATTGAGACGAACATGTCGCAGGGAGTACGGACAGTAACAGGGCCAACCTTTCAAGACCTATCGGATGTCTTTCATCCACTCTGCAACCCTCACGGCGTTGCCACCCACGCAGCGCCTTCTGCACCAAGAAAGACGCCGTGGGATCCTGTATGCCATGAGCCCGTGCCATGAAAGAAATGGCGGCCCGGTGCCTATTGGCCGTAGCCACTGATTTGCCTGCCTGATGTAATGATAACAAAAAGTTCAGGACATACTCTTCTTGGCCCCACAGCTCCCCCCTAGCTGAACCCAAAAAGGACAAATAAGAACGGAACGCCCCTTCATAAGCCTTCCTTGTCCTGGGTGCTAAACTCTCTCCCACGAGGTCTTGTAGTCCGGGGCACCGAGAGACCAGAGAGCTTCGGGAAATGGTGCCGCCACCGGGTCAGCTGAGGGCAGAAAACCCCAGAAGGCCTGCATACGGGAACGAGAAAGTGCATCAGCTGCCTGATTTAACACCCCTGGCACATGTCTCGCCCTAAAGTGGACGTTTAGTCTCATACACAGCAGGACAATTTCCTTCAACAGTCTCAAGATCCATTTGCAGCGTGCTGCCTGACTATTGATACACTCAACCACGGTCATATTATCCGACCAGAAAACCACAGAGCGATCACGAAAATCCTCAGGCCATGTTTTTAAGGCCACCAGGATAGGGAACAGTTCGAGAAACCCAATGTTACCTGTCAGCCCATTCTCGTGCCACCATGGCGGCCATGTCCGTGCCGACCAATGATTAACCAGGATGGCACCAAAACCCACGCTCCCTGCCGAGTCCGTCCACAACCCCAGCTCTACGGAGGAGACCGCTGGTTAGGTCCACACGACACGACCGTTGAAATCCGCCAGGAATGCCAACCATATGCGCATGTCCTGGCAGACCTCTGCCGAGAGCCTTGTGCGGTGGTGCCCTTCCTTAAGGCCGACCATGGCTTGAGCAATAGAGCGGGAAAAGGGGCGAGCCATCGGTATTACTCTAAGGGCAAAGTTCAGCTGACCCACAGCTTGCTGCAACTGATGCAAATTTACCTTCGTCTCACCAATACATGTTTCAAGTGATGTTTTAAACTTCGTTACCTTTTCCTTAGGCAAACGGAAGCACCCCTCTTCGGAGTCGAGCTCTATTCCAAGAAACTCGAGCGAAGTAGCCGGGCCCACTGTCTTACCTGGTGCCAATGGCACTCCAAAGCGGGTCATGAGATCACAAAATTCATTCAAAGCCTGTGCACATTCCATGTCCTCGGCTGCCCCCAGAAATAGAAAATCATCAAGATAATGCATAACATGTGTAAACCCTGTTGTTCTTGTGAACGCCCATTGTAAAAAACTACTGAATTTTTCAAAATAGGCACAAGAAATGGAGCAACCCATTGGCATACATTTATCCACGTAATAGCGTCCCTGAAACATGAAACCAAGGAGACGCTGATCATCTGGGTGTACCGGGAGCAACCGGAACGCCGACTCAATGTCCGACTTGGCCATCAGCGCTCCGGGCCCCAGGCGATTCAACATGGCGAAAGCCTCATCAAAAGATGCGTACCGCACCGAACAAACTCCCGGGTCAATCGCGTCGTTCACAGAAAGACCCCTTGGGGCTGACAAATTATGTATCAACCTGAATTCCCCTGGGTCCTTTTTGGGGACCACTCCCAGAGGCGAACAAACAAAATTAGCAACAGGCGGCATGTCAAATGGGCCGGCAACCCGACCTCGGGTCACCTCCTTCCCTATCTTAGCTTGTACCACCGCCGTATTCTGCAGAACCGACAGTTGGTTCCTGCATTGCGCTTTACCCTGAAAATCCCCCGCCGGGATGCGGAAACCATATGAAAAACCATCTCGCAACACCCCAGCGGAGATATGATCCAGATATTCGTTCAACCAAGGAATCATTGCCATGATATCAATCGGGGTAGGGAGAGGCGCCCCTCGGACTATTTCAGACCTGTTTGGCGCCCCCTCTACTTCCCGGATCACCATTTTTGGCTCTGCACATGGTCTCCGGGTGAGAGGACTGCCCACACCCAGTACATTCATGCCTAAACCTGCAAGATCCCTGCGGCCTAGTACATTTACCTCTGTTAAAGCCCCAGCAGACCCCTTCTTTTCCTGAGTTGCCATTATTCCTTGTGTGCTGATCATTGCTCGATCCTGCCCGAAAGGGCGTCCCAGACGAATGGCGGGAAAACTCGACCATACCCCCCCTAAAGATGGCGACTTCGCCGTGCCTGACTTCTCCATTTTCTGCCAGGAAATGGAGTCGAAACAATCCCACGTCAGGGATGAGTCGTGCTCCTTGGACTTACGAAATATGCTATCGTAATACAATCATTGATTGCCACCATATGTTCCAAAAAATTCCATGATACGTGTCTGATACACGGCTAATCCCACCAATAATTCGGGCCTACGTTCCCCCATAATTGCAATGAACATTCCAAACGCTCTGCCCCAATTGTCGATCGACTCATCCACTCTGAAAGCGGCCATCTTGGCGCGCCATACACTAGGATGCAGAAACTCTTTTTGATTTTTCACATGCTCAATCTCATAGTGATCGGTCAACAAGGAAAACATGTTCACATATTTATCAGCCCATATCCTTTCTTTTACATCAATCGGGATATGCTGAACAACTTTTTCCCTCCTTGAAGGTACCGATCCCTCCCCCGCAATCGGCAATGGCTGCTTACCTGAACCGGCCACTGTGACCGTAGTTCCTGCCAAACCAACGCCCGACACTGGTTGTTCCACGGGAGCCTGCAGGGAAACAAAAGGAGATGGTGCCTTCGCAGCATCTTTCGATTGCCGCAACTGCTTCCTTATTGCCCTGGCTTCTTCAGCCGTGGCCCCCTCGTTTTCTTTGCCTAACCATGCCGCCAACTGGGCAGCCAGCTCAGGAGGCATATCCTCCCCGTTCACAGGAGTGACTACCACAGGGATCGGTTGGCCCACATCTGGGACCGGAGTTGGGGCCTCGATCGGGGTGACCGGGTGCGCAGGGGGTACTTCGGGCACCGGGGCTTCCCCCCCCCGACGCCCCCTTCTTGGCCCTTCTGCCTCTCCCGCTAGGGACTACTCCCGGCAATGCTGGTCCGATGACTCTCTTAGGCCCCCCCACACCATTCATTACCGCCATCTGCTTTTTCATATCCGCCATGTCTTTCATCAGCATACGGAGCATCTGATCGGTCCCGATCCTCTTTCCGACCTTCTTGCTAGGCATCGTCCACGAATATTCCTCAAAGGTCCTAAGCAGAAAGCCCCGAACTCACTGAAAGAAGAAAACACACGATTAATTCTCAAAAATGGCTCTTCGTTCCGTCTCGAGCTCACGTGCAACGGGGAGGTGCAGCTTCGGAGCACAGGAACAAGAGGATGCTTCCTTGGCTTGTCGCTCCTTTTACCCTTCTTCGGGTGGGCGTGTACCCACCTCCAATACGCCTCCAGGGCGTGGCTAGCGGTGTTGGTGTCTAGGACAACGTCCTCTTGGGCGGGAAAAGGCGCGCCCCGGCTACGCCGCTTCGGGCATACCAGCCGAGACTCGCCTCCCGCCCAAAATGGTTTTCCGGGGGGATCGGGGTACTCCACCATACGTTCGGGGGGACCGAGTGGTCGCCCCTTTCCAGAAATTGCTTTAATGAGGAAACTTTTTCCAGTTCCTGCTTCTCCACTCACGTACAGTCGGACAGGCTTCAACGAAGTACATGCGCACTCTTTCTGCTCATGACTTAATCCATGATCAATTTGGTTGGTAACTTCGTCATATATTTTCCTCTGCTCAACGTTGAGTTGTCTTTCCAAATCTTCTAAGTTAACCGCATCCTCCTGAGCATGTGCCATGGCTCTTTCCACTTCATTCATGGCAGTGGCAGCTTCATTTTCGATAAGTGGTCCTCCTAGTGGATCCTGACTCAATGAAACAGAACTCTGACTGTCCTGAGAACTGTCTCTAGCAATCTCGGCTGCAATTGTTGCTTCCTGCTCGATTTCTGCATTCAACATTTCTAGATATTTTGGAAAAACAGGACATTCTATGGACTCCTTGGCTGCATGGAAAGAGTCTTCGTAACAGAGGAAATCTCCAAGCAGTTCCTCTTCTGCACGCCAAGGCTTGAAAAGTTGCAAAAGAGCTAAATAGAAAAACTCTTTTCTTTCTGGAGATTCGCAATCCAATTTTCGATGATTTACCAATAGACATTTTTTTTGCTTGACCAGACATTCCTCACTTCCAATTACAACATACACTCCTTTATCAATATCTTCTGTGATGTTCCTCTTGAAAATGTAATTTTGTAGAACTTCATACAGACAAACATTCTCCAGGTGACTGCTTCAATTTGGATAATATGTATCCAACATGTTGGTCTTCAAAATATCTGTACTGCTTGGCTCCTTCTCCGCCAAATACTCAATTTCCCGTACAGGTTTGAGAACTCGATTACGCGTTGCAGCAAGACCAAGACTTGCCCAAATGATACTCCTAGATTTGGCATAGAGACTTGCAGAAGATAACCGGTCAGAACATTCGTAAGCTCCGATTTCTCGATGCGACAACATCTTCAGACTGTAACTGTACAACTTCTTACTGAGGCACTTTTCATGGGAAATGCCCTCCCACATATCCTTGAGTTCTGTCTTTTCTTTTTTTGTGATGTAAGACGTCACATACCGAGCCACAGCCATACAGTTGTCAGCCACAAACTGTATATCCATGTTAGCATTCCACATGGACAAAATCACTGGGTTGTAGTCATTGATGTTCTTGGACTCTTCATTTCTCTTCAAATTGTACATATTTTTGGGTGATTTCCTCGTCACATTATGTTGCAGCGAAGACATCAAATTGTTCACTCTTCCTTTAGATATCACCGATCGTGGAAATCCAAAACGACATTTTGTATAGTACTTGATCTTGTTTTTGAATTTACGACGACAGTACTTTCCACAACGATGGCTTTGAAACCGTAAAACATGTTCTCTTAGACTTTTGTCTTCCTTTGTCTTTGGAACAGCACATGTAGAATACTGTTCTATGAAATTCATCACTAAGTCATCCGGATCTGTTCCAAATTTGGGTGCATCTTTGATCCATAGCAGCACATGTATATGAGGAGCACCTCGTGCTTGATAATCCTTTCTCCAGAAGAAATCCAACACCTCTCCAAGAGGTGGATTTTTCTTGTTCATGATGAAAGACATCATAGCTTCAAATCTATGATTGAAGTACCTGCATACATTCACTGGATCCAAAGAGCACAGTTCTCCGGGTGTCTTGAATTTGATATTTTCAATGTTTCCATTTGCCTCTCTTAGAAATTCAAGTAAGTCTTCCCAGCCATACTCAGCACAGCTGAGAGTGAGGAACCATGTGGGAGTTTCTAAGTTCCTCAGCATACATTTTAACCGCTTCCGTGCGGCGCAAATTCCCCACCCATGCTGACTCCGCCTTGCGCGGGCGGAGTCAAGACGGAACGGTTCCGTCATCAGCACAGCTCAACCGACGCTGATGACGGAACCGTTCTGTCATCAGCATGGAAGGGGTTAAGTCACCATGACGACGGTACCAATACTCATTAGTACCACGCTGACATGCCATCAGATTAATCAGGTGAGAATCCAAAATACTGTCTTGCACATTGACTTAATCCATAAAGTCCCTTGCTGAGATATTTCGCAGTTGTACACCACTTTTCAGGATGTGATTCACTGCATAAGACAGTCCAGACAGATCACTTACAAACAATAGATGAAACAAATAGGGAATGCATTGACGAAACCTAGGATCTTCAGCATACAATCGTAAAGTCCGGTATTCAGAAGCAGGAATTTGATCAGGTCACTCATCATATCGTCCTCCTCGACCTGTGGGAAATAATTGTGGAAAACAGCGAGCTTCCAAACTTTCCTCCCAAACACTAATGGGACTCCCTTTGGCTTGTTTCATTTGAAACAACTCAATAGCATTCCCCATGACTTCCTTGGAATGCAAAGGATGAACACTATAATGTTCATATATTTCTTAATTTTTAGAGGCTTCTACTTTCTCAATTTGTCCAACACACAATTCGCTGTCTTCTTCTTCACTTACTTCCTCTTCTGCAACACATACATTCTTGTAGTACTCATTGTTTTTTATCAAATACAATGTTGTCTTTTTGACTTTCCTAACATCCACTAAATCTTGCCAGATTTTCTTACTCTTTGTCGGAACCCCATTAACTAGGATAACCAGAGGTTCCTCTTCCACTTTCTCTACTCCAATTGTATTAATGTTTTTCTTCAAATCTAAAGGCAAATAAACAACTCTTCCCTTTAATCCTCTCTGTAAATCTGATGGAGGCAATTTCCCTGTCTTTGGCTCCATTCGTACAATAGCCTGAAAGGGATGCACACTTTGAATCAAAATAGATTCATAAGTATTTAAATCCTTCAATTCAGAAGGAATGTCAACCAATTCCAGATTATTATAAACCGCTCTAGCAGGCATCCTGTTTTGGTTTAATTTGTTAAAACAATAAGTACACATACGTTGGTCCGATCCCAAATCAAAACAATTTTCTACCATCAAGTATGTGGCAAAATCCTTCCATTCACTATTGTTTTCCATTTCACTTTTTGCATATAAATCCACTAACTTAGTCTGATTCTTATAATAAGTCCGTCGACAACACACACAAGTGAAATTAGGCCTCTCACTTGATTTCACCTGAAAGAAGGAAATTTCCTTGTGAAACTTATCTATATTAGAAATCTGTACACTCTCTTCCACATTACCTTCTTCTACTGGGTCAATTTCAACATTGTTTTCTTTACTAGCAAAGTAACAGAACTCAATTTCTTCACAAATATTCTTCACATGTAGTTCGGAGCAATGCAAAAGAGCACTGCTTAATTGTTTAAGCATAATTGCTGGACTTTTAGCATAATACAACATTCTCACTAATTTCCTCACTTTATTATGATGCACTGCAAGCATCCTGAAATGATGAAAAACACTCTGACATACTCTTCTGGAAAGACAAGCCAGTGAATGCCCATGCAAACCTGTTACTTCTCTCACTCTGCAAGGATCTAATTCTTGCAACAACTTCATTTTCTGTTTTAAACTTTTCTTATTAAATGTACGAACAAAATCACAAAGCAAATTGATGGAATCCTGTCGCACACTACAAATACTACTACATTTCCAGGTGTAGACTGGTCCCTTAGGACGTCTTCCTAAAACGTCATCACCTAACACCTCTTCTGCATCTGCAGACACAAGTTTTTCTTTTTCAACCGGACAACCATCTTTTACCTCATATGCTCGACCACTGCTGTCAACTGCATGCACCAAATCATTGTCCTGAAAGTAACTCTCCTCATTGAAAAATGCCTCACAACTTGAACTATGCATCCATTCTCCTGAAAAAACTTCACAAAAATTACTACGATTAACTACTCTCTTCCATCTACTATTTGATTTGAAATCAGAAATTACCTTGTTTAGTTTCCTAATTCTATTGATTACCAAAATAAATAACTTTCGCTTAATTTCGAAAGCCTGATCAATAATTTTCTCTACATTTTTCTTTTTCTTATAAAATGCCACTTTCTGTTGGCCTTTCTTAAAATTTTTTAACAAATTGACAATTATCCTGTTGCGGAACATTCGTCTACGAATGTCCCTGAACTGATTTACCCTTCTACTGCCATGCACAGACTTATCTCCTGCTCTAGCAGAAACTTTTTTGACGGGCCTTTCCTTTTCCTTTAAATTGTCTCTCTTCTTATGCACTAAAACATGTTCAATACTGGTATTTTTTTGTCTGCAAATTCTTTTAAAAAATGATTTTATTTTCTTACCCGGAGCTATTTTGGCGACTTGATACGATTTAATAGTAGAGGACTGCTGCAAATCTTTACCAAGTTGGAGTGTAAGTCGCTTTGCTTCTTTTTGTTTTCTCTGCCTTGAGGGCATTTTTAAAGTTTTCTAAAGATCTTCAGTTAAATTTGTGGAAAAATTTGTAAAAAATTGATATTAACCACTATTACCAAACAGTAAACCAATAACAGTAGGCAAACAATTAACACACTAGTTGTCAATTTTATCTACAGTAATTTAACAACATAGACAAAGGGGGCGTATTTACAAGGCACTTGCACCATGGGGGAAGTGAGTTAAAATTCCAAGAACACTCGGGTCGTATTTACAAGGACCTTGCACCAGGGGAAAGTGACTTAAAATTGGCAAGCAGACATGAGGGCGTATTTACCACACCCATGCACCAGAGGGAAGTGAGTTAAAATTGCCAAGCACACATGAGAGCGCATTTACAAGGCCATTGCACCAGGAGAAAGTGACTTGAAATGGCCAAGCACACATGAGGGTGTATTTACAAGACCCTTGCACCAGGGGGAAGTGACTTAAAATTACCAAGCAGGCATGAGGGCATATTTACCACACCCATACACCAGGGGGGAGTGAGGTAAAATTGCCAAGCACACATGAGGGCGTATTTACAAGGCCCTTGCACCAGCAGGAAGTGACTTAAAATTGCCAAGCAGACATGAGGGCGTATTTACCACACCCATGCACCAGGGGGAAGTGACTTAAAATTGACAAGCAGACATGAGGGCGTATTTACCACACCCATGCACCAGGGGGAAGTGACTTAAAATTGACAAGCAGACATGAGGGCGTATTTACCACACCCATGCACCAGGGGGAAGTGAGTTAAAATTGCCAAGCACACATGAGAGCGTATTTACAAGGCCCTTGCACCAGGAGGAAGTGACTTGAAATGGCGAAGCACACATGAGGGTGTATTTACAATACCCTTATACCAGGGGGAAGTGACTTAAAATTACCAAGCACACATGAGGGCGTATTTACAAGGCCCTTGCACCAGCATAAGGTGTGGCCTATCCAGAGCTATGCTGGATTGTCTAGCAGCCATGGTAAAACCAAAAAATATCTAGGAGCAAAAAGGCAAGTCTTGCAGTCACAAACGTTTGTTTGAGGTGAGGCCAACTCAGGGTTGCAGATGACATTTTGGCTTGTTGAAGAGTACAGAGGACATAATACATGTGCAGGCCAACAGATGAAGTGAGTCATGTCCACTGCACACTTGAACAAAGGCCATACCTCCTCTGTCTCCCTGGACAGGCCTAACCCTCATCTGCACAATGTGATTAGTAATGTAAGGAAACACAGGTGATGTAATTGAAAAACGTGCAAATATTTTTGCTCATTTCACAATCACATCACCTGTGTTTCCTCAGCTTAAGTACCTCATTGAGCAGATATAGTCTAGCATATCCAAGAGTACGCAGAAGGTGAGAACTGTATGCAGCAGTGCAATGTACATAATTCTCCTCCTATGACAATTACAGAAGCCTCAGCATAACGATGCCCCCTAAACAGTCCTAAATGTATATCATTATTATCATAGTGACTATGAAACTCTAGCAGTACATATTGTGAAACCTAAATGACTTCAACAAACGAGTTTTTAAACCAAAAAACAAGCAAATTATTCTCCCATATTCATGTTGGGAAGTGAAATATTTATTTAAAAAAGCAAACCCCATGTTGTCCTTCTCATAAATATAAAATGTATTTCTTTTTTTTTTTAAAACGTTTTTCTGGTCATAATTTGAAAACACAGCACAGCTCCTATGTACAAGCACACCCTAGCTGGCTTCCTTATTTTCTCCAAAAAGCATACTAATCTCTTTCTAAATTGAAGAAACCTTTTCTCACCTTAGCACAATTTTTAAACACATCATGTAAGCAAATTAATCTCCCAGATTCATGGGAGAAGTAACTTAAAATTGTCTAGCACACATAGGGGCGTATTTACAAGGCACATGCACAAGGGGAAAATGACTTAAATTTGCAAAGCACTCATGAGGGTGTATTTACAAAGATCTTGCACCACATTTAAAGTCACTTTTAAAATGGGGAAAATGACGTGAATGTGGCTCATAAGCCTTGTAAATATGCCCCCATGTTGACTATGTAACTCTTGCACAACATATTGTGAAACCTAAATGACTTCAAGAAACGAGTTTTTAAACCAACAAACAAGCATATTATTCTCCCATATTCATGGTGGGAAGTGAAATATTTATTTAAAAAAGCTGACCCCATGTTGTCCTACTCATAAATGTGAAAAACATTTCTTTTTTTTTAAAAACGATTTTCTGGTCATAATTTGAAAACACAGCACAGCTCCTATGAACAAGCACACCCTGTCAGTACTAATACTTCACATTATCTATAATTATAATTTGTCAAATAAGCAAAATATTTTTGTAAAACACTTGACACAAAGCAACATTTTAAATGCACAGCTGGCTTCCTTATTTTCACCATAAACTATACTAGTCTCTATCTAAATTAAATGAATTTTTTCTCACCTTAGCAAATGCTTTTTGAATTTCAAAATAGTCTCAGACACACACCAATTTTTCTTTAGCAGAGCAAAGGGTATGCACTCCAGAGGCTGGAACCAACAAAAGCACAGACATGCTGTATTTCATCACACATATCTCTCATGTAACCCAATCAAAACTCTTCCCTCACTTTTTTCAAATCAACAGCCTTCCCCCCTCTGCCCTTTCTGCTCTTTTTCCATAGCAACTACCTCCTGAAAGACCTCTCATGTTTACAAGTTCACACAACAATGTTTCAAATGAACTCTGAACTCTCAGTACACCTGCTAATCCACTGCAATGTTCCTTAAAATCATTTTTTTCTTAACCATTCAAATTACATCTTTCAAAGAACACATCCATGCACCCTAACTTTCTGTTTTCAGAAATGAAAATCCACCAATCACTGCTAGTGAATCATTAGCACTGAAACTCCACAGTTTTTTTTCTTTACAAACTCCTACTGTTTCAACTGCCATTTCATTCCCACACTTCATCTGACTGCAGCAGAACCTCCTCTCACCATGTTTTCTGTCTGGATTCTTGGACATAGCTACATCCACTGGGCTCACAGGTATGCTGATAACAGAAATTTACACAACCTCAATTTACAAAATGTGGAAATCAAATGGATTGGCCAAAGAGGATTGAGATGTCACCAATTGATACCATTGGTGAAAACCTTTTTACATTTGCCAAACCCTGACCTCATAATAGTACACTGTGGAGGAAATGATTTAGGCATTTTGACTGGGGTAGGTCTGGAAATGCTTTTAAAGGACACCTTTGAGCAATTGATGTCACTTTTTCCTCAAACTGCCTTGGTGTATTCCAATATATGCCAAAGACAGAAATGGAGGTGGTCCAATCAATTTTGTCCACAAATTGAGAAAGCGAGGAAGCATGTAAATAAGTCTGTTTCGGCTTACATGAGAGACCATGGAATGGGCTTCGTTTACAACAATAACTTGCGCTACTACATGCAAGATATCTACAGAGGAGATGGTGTGCACTTCTCAGATGAGGGCAACAGAGTTTTCATACAAAATTTAAGACTGTGTATTGGTACCTACTTATAAGTACCTAGAACTTACACAGAACCCAAAAGCTCTTTTCAGAGCTACCTTAACTATACTTATTCTTTAAAAATTTCGAATGTACCTTTTTTCACTAATTTTCACTTATGTTCGCTTCCCGGTTCGCTACCCGGTTCGCGTACCGGCAGCTAACCGCGCAAAAAATTAAAAAAATGTTGTTTTTCCGACATATATGAGCCTCCTCAGCCACCCTCAGAAAACCTAGGGGGTCAGGATACATCTCCCGTGCCCCCTTATACTCATTTCCCCACATTGTTTTTCCGCCATCTTGTGATTAAATTCGACTGAAACACAAAATGGCGAACTCCCGTTACGCTACCGGTGAACTACCCGGTTCGCGGACCGGGTAGCTACCCGGTTCGCGTACCGGGTAGCGCTTCGAATGCAAAAAATCGATTTTTTTTTGTTTTGCCCCACGGGACCCTTTAACAAACCCCACATCATTCCTAGGGGGTCAGGAGGGGTCTACCTTGCCCCCTTTCATTAAAATCCCCCTTAGTTTTTCTCCACCTCTTGTCTCTCGATCCTACCAAGAGATAAGATGGCGGCCGGTCCGGACTGTTTAGAATGTTGACAGACACCGGAGAGCCAATCAGCTTCGCTTCGCGAAGTTCCGTTACACGTCAGGTACGCGAACCGGGGCGCTAACTGGAGCGCTGTCACAGATATATCTGTTTTTTAAAACGTTAATTTCTCAAAATCCACTGGAGCACATATATTGAGACATAGCAAAGGCACGTCGGGCAAACCATATCTACAATTTTGCCAAGTTTTATGTAAATCCATTCAGCCGTTCGAGCTAAAAGTGATTCCAACCGCCCTATGGAAAAATGAATGGGAAAAACGTGTTTTGGGCCCCCCCCGTTTTTCTCGGCCCCCCCTTTGACGAAACCCCCCCAAATTTTCAGGGGCTGCTCAGAAACCAAATGTGCAATTTTCCTGAAAATGTCAGCCAATTCCGTCCACAAACGCCAAAGTTATTCGACATAGAATTTTCAGAAATCCCATAGGAAAAAAATCCTAACTATATACATACCTACTGGCGACCGCACCACCCATAGACGGCAGGAGCCGACAACATGGGGCCGTGAAGGCAGGCAACGCCCTGCTTTAGACAGCACGACAGGGGCTCATCACTAAAGGAAGTGTTTTTCCATTCGGGGCGCACTGAAGCGCCTGTATCAGAGGACTCGTACAGAACCCCTGAACCTTGTCACCAATATAGTGGACTGCGGAACCCGCGATGGGTAATGAATGAGGCAGGACTAAACTACAGTGCCCATAATACTTTGCAGCTACTACAGTTTGAAAAGAATTCATCCGCTACCAAGCGCTATGAATCAAGGGACACTGTAAAGAACTGCCGACTCCGCCTTTCACTTGCCAAGCCCAAGAAGAAGGAACTGTGCTTCCGAAATGCGTAGGCAGGCAAAAGGACAATTACGAGTGGAAAGCCATCTTCCTAATCTGCAATAAAGTGAATCGACGCTTACCTGCTTGTGGAGTGCTTTTTCAAGTCACAGAGGCCTTTTGTAAAGAGATGTTACACGGCGGCTTCTGGCCGTGGAAGAAGCACCACCCATAGACAGCAGGAGCCGACAACATGGGGCCGTGAAGGCAGGCAACGCCCTGCTTTAGACAGCACGACAGGGGCTCATCACTAAAGGAAGTGTTTTTCCATTCGGGCGCACTGAAGAGCCTGTATCAGAGGACTCGTACAGAACCCCTGAACCTTGTCACCAATATAGTGGACTGCGGAACCCGCGATGGGTAATGAATGAGGCAGGACTAAACTACAGTGCCCATAATACTTTGCAGCTACTACAGTTTGAAAAGAATTCATCCGCTACCAAGCGCTATGAATCACAGGACACTGTAAAGAACTGCCGACTCCGCCTTTCACTTGCCAAGCCCAAGAAGAAGGAACTGTGCTTCCGAAACGCGTAGGCAGGCAAAAGGACAATTACGAGTGGAAAGCCATCTTCCTAATCTGCAATAAAGTGAATCGACACTTACCTGATTGTGGAGTGCTTTTTCAAGTCACAGCGGCATTTTGTAAAGATATATATATATATATATATATATATATATATATATATATATATATATATATATATATATATATATATATATATATATATATATATATATATATATATATATATATATATATATATATCCATCCAAAAAAGTTTTTGCTACAGTGAGGACGCCCTCCCTCAGGGTTGACTCGATAAGGCGTGTGAAAGCAGCACAAAACAGCCTCTCGTTCTCAATCCATTAATCCGTGGCCCAACGCGTTTCAAACTCTTGTTTTTCATCAGGAGCCTTGAAATAATTAAACCGCAGCAGCAGCAACGAAAAACGCCATTAAGCATTTAATCAAGTGGTCAACTGGATAAAAAAACATAAACATAACAAATAATTTATGCTTTGTCGCTATTTGAAAACTCAGAAAATATGTCCACATTTTAGTTTTTTAGAGCACTAACCATAATTTTGATGCAAATATGACCCTCTCACATATGTAATTTCTAAAAGAAATGCTCTAGGTATTACAATTTTGATTACATCAAGATGACATCAGGCGTTCCACACTTTTGTAATAAATACAGAATTTTAGCAATCTAGTTGTTCATTAGGATACTGTTGAGAGGCACAGGCCAGAGGCACCGACTCTGAAAATTGAAGGCTGGTAGGAGGGTGCAGAGGCAACAATTTGACCACACTGGGCAGGCAGGAAGGGCAGTGGCAGCAAAACAGACAATGGAGGGGAGTGGAAATGGGGGCTGGGGCAACGAATCAACAATACAGGACTGGCAAGAGAGGCTGTGGCAATATAATAGACCATTGTGGGCAGAAGGAAGAGGCATTGGTAGTACAACCATACATTCCAACAGACCTGATTCAGCCAGGAAACGTCCAATGTTTTTAGCCCAAATGAGCTTTATTAGATCTGTCTCCTGTCTACAATCTCCTCTTTTTCAATGTAAGTCAAAAGGCAAAATCAATACCCCTGTTGTTTTTCAAAATCTCCCTCTTACCAAGTTCAAAATGTTAGCAAATATGGTACATTGGATCATGGAAGGCAGGAGGAATTGGGGTAGTGACATGGACTTGGATAACAGAGGACTGGAGGGACATGGAGAGGTGCACCAAACTGACCCTACAGGCCAGGCATCAGGCTTTGCAGCAGCACAATACACCACACAGGGAGTCGAGCTCTATTCCAAGAAACTCGAGCGAAGTAGCCGGGCCCACTGTCTTACCTGGTGCCAATGGCCAAAGCGGACAGACTGATTTGCATATAGCCAGGTTCTGAGCTGGGATGGGGCAGTGAGATAAATAACGGTGATGGATCAAGCCCTGATCTTTGGACTGGGTAAGAGTGGTCTGTTTAACTCAGACACTCTGTTCATCACCACCCCCTTTTCTTAATCGTTTTTGGCCACTATAGGTGTGGCAGGGTATACTCAGACATGAGTCCCTTTCTCACTGCTCCATCAGGATTCAAGCAAGCCGGGCCGAAGAAGGCTGAAATGCCAGAAACCGGTCCCCGGTAGCTTGTCTCCTTTCTGGTGAAGAATTGGCTTGGTAGTTTAGTCTGCCCTGTTCCCATGATGCACTGGGCCAGGGACAGACTGATTTGCATATAGCCAGGTTCTGAGCTGGGATGGGGCAGTGAGATAAATAACGGTGATGGATCAAGCCCTGATCTTTGGACTGGGTAAGAGTGGTCTGTTTAACTCAGACACTCTGTTCATCACCACCCCCTTTTCTTAATCGTTTTTGGCCACTATAGGTGTGGCAGGGTATACTCAGACATGAGTCCCTTTCTCACTGCTCCATCAGGATTCAAGCAAGCCGGGCCGAAGAAGGCTGAAATGCCAGAAACCGGTCCCCGGTAGCTTGTCTCCTTTCTGGTGAAGAATTGGCTTGGTAGTTTAGTCTGCCCTGTTCCCATGATGCACTGGGCCAGGGACAGACTGATTTGCATATAGCCAGGTTCTGAGCTGGGATGGGGCAGTGAGATAAATAACGGTGATGGATCAAGCCCTGATCTTTGGACTGGGTAAGAGTGGTCTGTTTAACTCAGACACTCTGTTCATCACCACCCCCTTTTCTTAATCGTTTTTGGCCACTATAGGTGTGGCAGGGTATACTCAGACATGAGTCCCTTTCTCACTGCTCCATCAGGATTCAAGCAAGCCGGGCCGAAGAAGGCTGAAATGCCAGAAACCGGTCCCCGGTAGCTTGTCTCCTTTCTGGTGAAGAATTGGCTTGGTAGTTTAGTCTGCCCTGTTCCCATGATGCACTGGGCCAGGGACAGACTGATTTGCATATAGCCAGGTTCTGAGCTGGGATGGGGCAGTGAGATAAATAACGGTGATGGATCAAGCCCTGATCTTTGGACTGGGTAAGAGTGGTCTGTTTAACTCAGACACTCTGTTCATCACCACCCCCTTTTCTTAATCGTTTTTGGCCACTATAGGTGTGGCAGGGTATACTCAGACATGAGTCCCTTTCTCACTGCTCCATCAGGATTCAAGCAAGCCGGGCCGAAGAAGGCTGAAATGCCAGAAACTGGTCCCCGGTAGCTTGTCTCCTTTCTGGTGAAGAATTGGCTTGGTAGTTTAGTCTGCCCTGTTCCCATGATGCACTGGGCCAGGGACAGACTGATTTGCATATAGCCAGGTTCTGAGCTGGGATGGGGCAGTGAGATAAATAACGGTGATGGATCAAGCCCTGATCTTTGGACTGGGTAAGAGTGGTCTGTTTAACTCAGACACTCTGTTCATCACCACCCCCTTTTCTTAATCGTTTTTGGCCACTATAGGTGTGGCAGGGTATACTCAGACATGAGTCCCTTTCTCACTGCTCCATCAGGATTCAAGCAAGCCGGGCCGAAGAAGGCTGAAATGCCAGAAACCGGTCCCCGGTAGCTTGTCTCCTTTCTGGTGAAGAATTGGCTTGGTAGTTTAGTCTGCCCTGTTCCCATGATGCACTGGGCCAGGGACAGACTGATTTGCATATAGCCAGGTTCTGAGCTGGGATGGGGCAGTGAGATAAATAACGGTGATGGATCAAGCCCTGATCTTTGGACTGGGTAAGAGTGGTCTGTTTAACTCAGACACTCTGTTCATCACCACCCCCTTTTCCTAATCGTTTTTGGCCACTATAGGTGTGGCAGGGTATACTCAGACATGAGTCCCTTTCTCACTGCTCCATCAGGATTCAAGCAAGCCGGGCCGAAGAAGGCTGAAATGCCAGAAACCGGTCCCCGGTAGCTTGTCTCCTTTCTGGTGAAGAATTGGCTTGGTAGTTTAGTCTGCCCTGTTCCCATGATGCACTGGGCCAGGGACAGACTGATTTGCATATAGCCAGGTTCTGAGCTGGGATGGGGCAGTGAGATAAATAACGGTGATGGATCAAGCCCTGATCTTTGGACTGGGTAAGAGTGGTCTGTTTAACTCAGACACTCTGTTCATCACCACCCCCTTTTCTTAATCGTTTTTGGCCACTATAGGTGTGGCAGGGTATACTCAGACATGAGTCCCTTTCTCACTGCTCCATCAGGATTCAAGCAAGCCGGGCCGAAGAAGGCTGAAATGCCAGAAACCGGTCCCCGGTAGCTTGTCTCCTTTCTGGTGAAGAATTGGCTTGGTAGTTTAGTCTGCCCTGTTCCCATGATGCACTGGGCCAGGGACAGACTGATTTGCATATAGCCAGGTTCTGAGCTGGGATGGGGCAGTGAGATAAATAACGGTGATGGATCAAGCCCTGATCTTTGGACTGGGTAAGAGTGGTCTGTTTAACTCAGACACTCTGTTCATCACCACCCCCTTTTCTTAATCGTTTTTGGCCACTATAGGTGTGGCAGGGTATACTCAGACATGAGTCCCTTTCTCACTGCTCCATCAGGATTCAAGCAAGCCGGGCCGAAGAAGGCTGAAATGCCAGAAACCGGTCCCCGGTAGCTTGTCTCCTTTCTGGTGAAGAATTGGCTTGGTAGTTTAGTCTGCCCTGTTCCCATGATGCACTGGGCCAGGGACAGACTGATTTGCATATAGCCAGGTTCTGAGCTGGGATGGGGCAGTGAGATAAATAACGGTGATGGATCAAGCCCTGATCTTTGGACTGGGTAAGAGTGGTCTGTTTAACTCAGACACTCTGTTCATCACCACCCCCTTTTCTTAATCGTTTTTGGCCACTATAGGTGTGGCAGGGTATACTCAGACATGAGTCCCTTTCTCACTGCTCCATCAGGATTCAAGCAAGCCGGGCCGAAGAAGGCTGAAATGCCAGAAACCGGTCCCCGGTAGCTTGTCTCCTTTCTGGTGAAGAATTGGCTTGGTAGTTTAGTCTGCCCTGTTCCCATGATGCACTGGGCCAGGGACAGACTGATTTGCATATAGCCAGGTTCTGAGCTGGGATGGGGCAGTGAGATAAATAACGGTGATGGATCAAGCCCTGATCTTTGGACTGGGTAAGAGTGGTCTGTTTAACTCAGACACTCTGTTCATCACCACCCCCTTTTCTTAATCGTTAATGGCCAAAGCGGGTCATGAGATCACAAAATTCATTCAAAGCCTGTGCACATTCCATGTCCCCGGCTGCCCCCAGAAATAGAAAATCATCAAGATAATGCATAACATGTGTAAACCCTGTTGTTCTTGTGAACGCCCATTGTAAAAAACTACTGAATTTTTCAAAATAGGCACAAGAAATGGAGCAACCCATTGGCATACATTTATCCACGTAATAGCGTCCCTGAAACATGAAACTAAGGAGACGCTGATCATCTGGGTGTACCGGGAGCAACCGGAACGCCGACTCAATGTCCGACTTGGCCATCAGCGCTCCGGGCCCCAGGCGATTCAACATGGCGACAGCCTCATCAAAAGATGCGTACCGCACCGAACAAACTCCCGGGTCAATCGCGTCGTTCACAGAAAGACCCCTTGGGGCTGACAAATTATGTATCAACCTGAATTCCCCTGGGTCCTTTTTGGGGACCACTCCCAGAGGCGAACAAACAAACAAAATTAGCAACAGGCGGCATGTCAAATGGGCCGGCAACCCGACCTCGGGTCACCTCCTTCCCTATCTTAGCTTGTACCACCGCCGTATTCTGCAGAACCGACAGTTGGTTCCTGCATTGCGCTTTACCCTGAAAATCCGCCGCCGGGATGCGGAAACCATATGAAAAACCATCTCGCAACACCCCAGCGGAGATATGATCCGGATATTCGTTCAACCAAGGAATCATTGCCATGATATCAATCGGGGTAGGGAGAGGCGCCCCTCGGACTATTTCAGACCTGTTTGGCGCCCCCTCTACTTCCCGGATCACCATTTTTGGCTCTGCACATGGTCTCCGGGTGAGAGGACTGCCCACACCCAGTACATTCATGCCTAAACCTGCAAGATCCCTGCGGCCTAGTACATTTACCTCTGTTAAAGCCCCAGCAGACCCCTTCTTTTCCTGAGTTGCCATTATTCCTTGTGTGCTGATCATTGCTCGATCCTGCCCGAAAGGGCGTCCCAGACGAATGGCGGGAAAACTCGACCATACCCCCCCCTAAAGATGGCGACTTCGCCGTGCCTGACTTCTCCATTTTCTGCCAGGAAATGGAGTCGAAACAATCCCACGTCAGGGATGAGTCGTGCTCCTTGGACTTACGAAATATGCTATCGTAATACAACCATTGATTGCCACCATATGTTCCAAAAAATTCCATGATACATGTCTGATACACGGCTAATCCCACCAATAATTCGGGCCTACGTTCCCCCATAATTGCAATGAACATTCCAAACGCTCTGCCCCAGTTGTCGATCGACTCATCCACTCTGAAAGCGGCCATCTTGGCGCGCCATACACTAGGATGCAGAAACTCTTTTTGATTTTTCACATGCTCAATCTCATAGTGATCGGTCAACAAGGAAAACATGTTCACATATTTATCAGCCCATATCCTTTCTTTTACATCAATCGGGATATGTTGAACAACTTTTTCCCTCCTTGAAGGTACCGATCCCTCCCCCGCAATCGGCAATGGCTGCTTACCTGAACCGGCCACTGTGACCGTAGTTCCTGCCAAACCAACGCCCGACACTGGTTGTTCCACGGGAGCCTGCAGGGAAACAAAAGGAGATGGTGCCTTCGCAGCATCTTTCGATTGCCGCAACTGCTTCCTTATTGCCCTGGCTTCTTCAGCCGTGGCCCCCTCGTTTTCTTTGCCTAACCATGCCGCCAACTGGGCAGCCAGCTCAGGAGGCATATCCTCCCCGTTCACAGGAGTGACTACCACAGGGATCGGTTGGCCCACATCTGGGACCGGAGTTGGGGCCTCGATCGGGGTGACCGGGTGCGCAGGGGGTACTTCGGGCACCGGGGCTTCCCCCCCCCGACGCCCCCTTCTTGGCCCTTCTGCCTCTCCCGCTAGGGACTACTCCCGGCAATGCTGGTCCGATGACTCTCTTAGGCCCCCCCACACCATTCATTACCGCCATCTGCTTTTTCATATCCGCCATGTCTTTCATCAGCATACGGAGCATCTGATCGGTCCCGATCCTCTTTCCGACCTTCTTGCTAGGCATCGTCCACGAATATTCCTCAAAGGTCCTAAGCAGAAAGCCCCGAACTCACTGAAAGAAGAAAACACACGATTAATTCTCAAAAATGGCTCTTCGTTCCGTCTCGAGCTCACGTGCAACGGGGAGGTGCAGCTTCGGAGCACAGGAACAAGAGGATGCTTCCTTGGCTTGTCGCTCCTTTTATCCTTCTTCGGGCGGGCGTGTACCCACCTCCAATACGCCTCCAGGGCGTGGCTAGCGGTGTTGGTGTCTAGGACAACGTCCTCTTGGGCGGGAAAAGGCGCGCCCCGGCTACGCCGCTTCGGGCATACCAGCCGAGACTCGCCTCCCGCCCAAAATGGCTTACCGGGGGGATCGGGGTACTCCACCATACGTTCGGGGGGACCGAGTGGTCGCCCCTTTCCAGAAATTGCTTTAATGAGGAAACTTTTTCCAGTTCCTGCTTCTCCACTCACGTACAGTCGGACAGGCTTCAACGAAGTACATGCGCACTCTTTCTGCTCATGACTTAATCCATGATCAATTTGGTTGGTAACTTCGTCATATATTTTCCTCTGCTCAACGTTGAGTTGTCTTTCCAAATCTTCTAAGTTAACCGCATCCTCCTGAGCATGTGCCATGGCTCTTTCCACTTCATTCATGGCAGTGGCAGCTTCATTTTCGATAAGTGGTCCTCCTAGTGGATCCTGACTCAATGAAACAGAACTCTGACTGTCCTGAGAACTGTCTCTAGCAATCTCGGCTGCAATTGTTGCTTCCTGCTCGATTTCTGCATTCAACATTTCTAGATATTTTGGAAAAACAGGACATTCTATGGACTCCTTGGCTGCATGGAAAGAGTCTTCATAACAGAGGAAATCTCCAAGCAGTTCCTCTTCTGCACGCCAAGGCTTGAAAAGTTGCAAAAGAGCTAAATAGAAAAACTCTTTTCTTTCTGGAGATTCGCAATCCAATTTTCGATGATTTACCAATAGACATTTTTTTTGCTTGACCAGACATTCCTCACTTCCAATTACAACATACACTCCTTTATCAATATCTTCTCTGATGTTCCTCTTGAAAATGTAATTTTGTAGAACTTCATACAGACAAACATTCTCCAGGTGACTGCTTCAATTTGGATAATATGTATCCAACATGTTGGTCTTCAAAATATCTGTACTGCTTGGCTCCTTCTCCGCCAAATACTCAATTTCCCGTACAGGTTTGAGAACTCGATTACGCGTTGCAGCAAGACCAAGACTTGCCCAAATGATACTCCTAGATTTGGCATAGAGACTTGCAGAAGATAACTGGTCAGAACATTCGTAAGCTCCGATTTCTTGATGCGACAACATCTTCAGAATGTAACTGTACAACTTCTTACTGAGGCACTTTTCATGGGAAATGCCCTCCCACATATCCTTGAGTTCTGTCTTTTCTTTTTTTGTGATGTAAGACGTCACATACCGAGCCACAGCCATACAGTTGTCAGCCACAAACTGTATATCCATGTTAGCATTCCACATGGACAAAATCACTGGGTTGTAGTCATTGATGTTCTTGGACTCTTCATTTCTCTTCAAATTGTACATATTTTTGGGTGATTTCCTCGTCACATTATGTCGCAGCGAAGACATCAAATTGTTCACTCTTCCTTTAGATATCACCGATCGTGGAAATCCAAAACGACATTTTGTATAGTACTTGATCTTGTTTCTGAATTTACGACGACAGTACTTTCCACAACGATGGCTTTGAAACCGTAAAACATGTTCTCTTAGACTTTTGTCTTCCTTTGTCTTTGGAACAGCACATGTAGAATACTGTTCTATGAAATTCATCACTAAGTCATCCGGATCTGTTCCAAATTTGGGTGCATCTTTGATCCATAGCAGCACATGTATATGAGGAGCACCTCGTGCTTGATAATCCTTTCTCCAGAAGAAATCCAACACCTCTCCAAGAGGTGGATTTTTCTTGTTCATGATGAAAGACATCATAGCTTCAAATCTATGATTGAAGTACCTGCATACATTCACTGGATCCAAAGAGCACAGTTCTCCGGGTGTCTTGAATTTGATATTTTCAATGTTTCCATTTGCCTCTCTTAGAAATTCAAGTAAGTCTTCCTAGCCATACTCAGCACAGCTGAGAGTGAGGAACCATGTGGGAGTTTCTAAGTTCCTCAGCATACATTTTAACCGCTTCCGTGCGGCGCAAATTCCCCACCCATGCTGACTCCGCCTTGCGCGGGCGGAGTCAAGACGGAACGGTTCCGTCATCAGCACAGCTCAACCGACGCTGATGACGGAACCGTTCTGTCATCAGCATGGAAGGGGTTAAGTCACCATGACGACGGTACCAATACTCATTAGTACCACGCTGACATGCCATCAGATTAATCAGGTGAGAATCCAAAATACTGTCTTGCACATTGACTTAATCCATAAAGTCCCTTGCTGAGATATTTCGCAGTTGTACACCACTTTTCAGGATGTGATTCACTGCATAAGACAGTCCAGACAGATCACTTACAAACAATAGATGAAACAAATAGGGAATGCATTGACGAAACCTAGGATCTTCAGCATACAATCGTAAAGTCCGGTATTCAGAAGCAGGAATTTGATCAGGTCACTCATCATATCGTCCTCCTCGACCTGTGGGAAATAATTGTGGAAAACAGCGAGCTTCCAAACTTTCCTCCCAAACACTAATGGGACTCCCTTTGGCTTGTTTCATTTGAAACAACTCAATAGCATTCCCCATGACTTCCTTGGAATGCAAAGGATGAACACTATAATGTTCATATATTTCTTAATTTTTAGAGGCTTCTACTTTCTCAATTTGTCCAACACACAATTCGCTGTCTTCTTCTTCACTTACTTCCTCTTCTGCAACACATACATTCTTGTAGTACTCATTGTTTTTTATCAAATACAATGTTGTCTTTTTGACTTTCCTAACATCCACTAAATCTTGCCAGATTTTCTTACTCTTTGTCGGAACCCCATTAACTAGGATAACCAGAGGTTCCTCTTCCACTTTCTCTACTCCAATTGTATTAATGTTTTTCTTCAAATCTAAAGGCAAATAAACAACTCTTCCCTTTAATCCTCTCTGTAAATCTGATGGAGGCAATTTCCCTGTCTTTGGCTCCATTCGTACAATAGCCTGAAAGGGATGCACACTTTGAATCAAAATAGATTCATAAGTATTTAAATCCTTCAATTCAGAAGGAATGTCAACCAATTCCAGATTATTATAAACCGCTCTAGCAGGCATCCTGTTTTGGTTTAATTTGTTAAAACAATAAGTACACATACGTTGGTCCGATCCCAAATCAAAACAATTTTCTACCATCAAGTATGTGGCAAAATCCTTCCATTCACTATTGTTTTCCATTTCACTTTTTGCATATAAATCCACTAACTTAGTCTGATTCTTATAATAAGTCCGTCGACAACACACACAAGTGAAATTAGGCCTCTCACTTGATTTCACCTGAAAGAAGGAAATTTCCTTGTGAAACTTATCTATATTAGAAATCTGTACACTCTCTTCCACATTACCTTCTTCTACTGGGTCAATTTCAACATTGTTTTCTTTACTAGCAAAGTAACAGAACTCAATTTCTTCACAAATATTCTTCACATGTAGTTCGGAACAATGCAAAAGAGCACTGCTTAATTGTTTAAGCATAATTGCTGGACTTTTAGCATAATACAACATTCTCACTAATTTCCTCACTTTATTATGATGCACTGCAAGCATCCTGAAATGATGAAAAACACTCTGACATACTCTTCTGGAAAGACAAGCCAGTGAATGCCCATGCAAACCTGTTACTTCTCTCACTCTGCAAGGATCTAATTCTTGCAACAACTTCATTTTCTGTTTTAAACTTTTCTTATTAAATGTACGAACAAAATCACAAAGCAAATTGATGGAATCCTGTCGCACACTACAAATACTACTACATTTCCAGGTGTAGACTGGTCCCTTAGGACGTCTTCCTAAAACGTCATCACCTAACACCTCTTCTGCATCTGCAGACACAAGTTTTTCTTTTTCAACCGGACAACCATCTTTTACCTCATATGCTCGACCACTGGTGTCAACTGCATGCACCAAATCATTGTCCTGAAAGTAACTCTCCTCATTGAAAAATGCCTCACAACTTGAACTATGCATCCATTCTCCTGAAAAAACTTCACAAAAATTACTACGATTAACTACTCTCTTCCATCTACTATTTGATTTGAAATCAGAAATTACCTTGTTTAGTTTCCTAATTCTATTGATTACCAAAATAAATAACTTTCGCTTAATTTCGAAAGCCTGATCAATAATTTTCTCTACATTTTTCTTTTTCTTATAAAATGCCACTTTCTGTTGGCCTTTCTTAAAATTTTTTAACAAATTGACAATTATCTTGTTGCGGAACATTCGTCTACGAATGTCCCTGAACTGATTTACCCTTCTACTGCCATGCACAGACTTATCTCCTGCTCTAGCAGAAACTTTTTTGACGGGCCTTTCCTTTTCCTTTAAATTGTCTCTCTTCTTATGCACTAAAACATGTTCAATACTGGTATTTTTTTGTCTGCAAATTCTTTTAAAAAATGATTTTATTTTCTTACCCGGAGCTATTTTGGCGACTTGATACGATTTAATAGTAGAGGACTGCTGCAAATCTTTACCAAGTTGGAGTGTAAGTCGCTTTGCTTCTTTTTGTTTTCTCTGCCTTGAGGGCATTTTTAAAGTTTTCTAAAGATCTTCAGTTAAATTTGTGGAAAAATTTGTAAAAAATTGATATTAACCACTATTACCAAACAGTAAACCAATAACAGTAGGCAAACAATTAACACACTAGTTGTCAATTTTATCTACAGTAATTTAACAACATAGACAAAGGGGGCGTATTTACAAGGCACTTGCACCATGGGGGAAGTGAGTTAAAATTCCAAGAACACATAGGGTCGTATTTACAAGGACCTTGCACCAGGGGAAAGTGACTTAAAATTGGCAAGCAGACATGAGGGCGTATTTACCACACCCATGCACCAGAGGGAAGTGAGTTAAAATTGCCAAGCACACATGAGAGCGCATTTACAAGGCCATTGCACCAGGAGAAAGTGACTTGAAATGGCCAAGCACACATGAGGGTGTATTTACAAGACCCTTGCACCAGGGGGAAGTGACTTAAAATTACCAAGCAGGCATGAGGGCATATTTACCACACCCATACACCAGGGGGGAGTGAGGTAAAATTGCCAAGCACACATGAGGGCGTATTTACAAGGCCCTTGCACCAGCAGGAAGTGACTTAAAATTGCCAAGCAGACATGAGGGCGTATTTACCACACCCATGCACCAGGGGGAAGTGACTTAAAATTGACAAGCAGACATGAGGGCGTATTTACCACACCCATGCACCAGGGGGAAGTGACTTAAAATTGACAAGCAGACATGAGGGCGTATTTACCACACCCATGCACCAGGGGGAAGTGAGTTAAAATTGCCAAGCACACATGAGGGCGTATTTACAAGGCCCTTGCACCAGGAGGAAGTGACTTGAAATGGCGAAGCACACATGAGGGTGTATTTACAATACCCTTATACCAGGGGGAAGTGACTTAAAATTACCAAGCACACATGAGGGCGTATTTACAAGGCCCTTGCACCAGCATAAGGTGTGGCCTATCCAGAGCTATGCTGGATTGTCTAGCAGCCATGGTAAAACCAAAAAATATCTAGGAGCAAAAAGGCAAGTCTTGCAGTCACAAACGTTTGTTTGAGGTGAGGCCAACTCAGGGTTGCAGATGACATTTTGGCTTGTTGAAGAGTACAGAGGACATAATACATGTGCAGGCCAACAGATGAAGTGAGTCATGTCCACTGCACACTTGAACAAAGGCCATACCTCCTCTGTCTCCCTGGACAGGCCTAACCCTCATCTGCACAATGTGATTAGTAATGTAAGGAAACACAGGTGATGTAATTGAAAAACGTGCAAATATTTTTGCTCATTTCACAATCACATCACCTGTGTTTCCTCAGCTTAAGTACCTCATTGAGCAGATATAGTCTAGCATATCCAAGAGTACGCAGAAGGTGAGAACTGTATGCAGCAGTGCAATGTACATAATTCTCCTCCTATGACAATTACAGAAGCCTCAGCATAACGATGCCCCCTAAACAGTCCTAAATGTATATCATTATTATCATAGTGACTATGAAACTCTAGCAGTACATATTGTGAAACCTAAATGACTTCAACAAACGAGTTTTTAAACCGACAAACAAGCAAATTATTCTCCCATATTCATGTTGGGAAGTGAAATATTTATTTAAAAAAGCAAACCCCATGTTGTCCTTCTCATAAATATAAAATGTATTTCTTTTTTTTTTAAAAACGTTTTTCTGGTCATAATTTGAAAACACAGCACAGCTCCTATGTACAAGCACACCCTAGCTGGCTTCCTTATTTTCTCCAAAAAGCATACTAATCTCTTTCTAAATTGAAGAAACCTTTTCTCACCTTAGCACAATTTTTAAACACATCATGTAAGCAAATTAATCTCCCAGATTCATGGGAGAAGTAACTTAAAATTGTCTAGCACACATAGGGGCGTATTTACAAGGCACATGCACGAGGGGAAAATGACTTAAATTTGCAAAGCACTCATGAGGGTGTATTTACAAAGATCTTGCACCACATTTAAAGTCACTTTTAAAATGGGGAAAATGACGTGAATGTGGCTCATAAGCCTTGTAAATATGCCCCCATGTTGACTATGTAACTCTTGCACAACATATTGTGAAACCTAAATGACTTCAAGAAACGAGTTTTTAAACCCACAAACAAGCATATTATTCTCCCATATTCATGGTGGGAAGTGAAATATTTATTTAAAAAAGCTGACCCCATGTTGTCCTACTCATAAATGTGAAAAACATTTCTTTTTTTTAAAAAACGATTTTCTGGTCATAATTTGAAAACACAGCACAGCTCCTATGAACAAGCACACCCTGTCAGTACTAATACTTCACATTATCTATAATTATAATTTGTCAAATAAGCAAAATATTTTTGTAAAACACTTGACACAAAGCAACATTTTAAATGCACAGCTGGCTTCCTTATTTTCACCATAAACTATACTAGTCTCTATCTAAATTAAATGAATTTTTTCTCACCTTAGCAAGTGCTTTTTGAATTTCAAAATAGTCTCAGACACACACCAATTTTTCTTTAGCAGAGCAAAGGGTATGCACTCCAGAGGCTGGAACCAACAAAAGCACAGACATGCTGTATTTCATCACACATATCTCTCATGTAACCCAATCAAAACTCTTCCCTCACTTTTTTCAAATCAACAGCCTTCCCCCCTCTGCCCTTTCTGCTCTTTTTCCATAGCAACTACCTCCTGAAAGACCTCTCATGTTTACAAGTTCACACAACAATGTTTCAAATGAACTCTGAACTCTCAGTACACCTGCTAATCCACTGCAATGTTCCTTAAAATCATTTTTTTCTTAACCATTCAAATTACATCTTTCAAAGAACACATCCATGCACCCTAACTTTCTGTTTTCAGAAATGAAAATCCACCAATCACTGCTAGTGAATCATTAGCACTGACACTCCACAGTTTTTTTTCTTTACAAACTCCTACTGTTTCAAATGCCATTTCATTCCCACACTTCATCTGACTGCAGCAGAACCTCCTCTCACCATGTTTTCTGTCTGGATTCTTGGACATAGCTACATCCACTGGGCTCACAGGTATGCTGATAACAGAAATTTACACAACCTCAATTTACAAAATGTGGAAATCAAATGGATTGGCCAAAGAGGATTGAGATGTCACCAATTGATACCATTGGTGAAAACCTTTTTACATTTGCCAAACCCTGACCTCATAATAGTACACTGTGGAGGAAATGATTTAGGCATTTTGACTGGGGTAGGTCTGGAAATGCTTTTAAAGGACACCTTTGAGCAATTGATGGCACTTTTTCCTCAAACTGCCTTGGTGTATTCCAATATATGCCAAAGACAGAAATGGAGGTGGTCCAATCAATTTTGTCCACAAATTGAGAAAGCGAGGAAGCATGTAAATAAGTCTGTTTCGGCTTACATGAGAGACCATGGAATGGGCTCTGTTTACAACAATAACTTGCGCTACTACATGCAAGATATCTACAGAGGAGATGGTGTGCACTTCTCAGATGAGGGCAACAGAGTTTTCATACAAAATTTAAGACTGTGTATTGGTACCTACTTATAAGTACCTAGAACTTACACAGAACCCAAAAGCTCTTTTCAGAGCTACCTTAACTATACTTACTCTTTAAAAATTTCGAATGTACCTTTTTTCACTAATTTTCACTTATGTTCGCTTCCCGGTTCGCTACCCGGTTCGCGTACCGGCAGCTAACCGCGCAAAAAATTAAAAAAAAGTTTTTTTTCCGACATATATGAGCCTCCTCAGCCACCCTCAGAAAACCTAGGGGGTCAGGATACATCTCCCGTGCCCCCTTATACTCATTTCCCCACATTGTTTTTCCGCCATCTTGTGATTAAATTCGACTGAAACACAAAATGGCGAACTCCCGTTACGCTACCGGTGAACTACCCGGTTCGCGGACCGGGTAGCTACCCGGTTCGCGTACCGGGTAGCGCTTCGAATGCAAAAAATCGATTTTTTTTTGTTTTGCCCCACGGGACCCTTTAACAAACCCCACATCATTCCTAGGGGGTCAGGAGGGGTCTACCTTGCCCCCTTTCATTAAAATCCCCCTTAGTTTTTCTCCACCTCTTGTCTCTCGATCCTACCGAGAGATAAGATGGCGGCCGGTCCGGACTGTTTAGAATGTTGACAGACACCGGAGAGCCAATCAGCTTCGCTTCGCGAAGTTCCGTTACACGTCAGGTACGCGAACCGGGGCGCTAACCGGAGCGCTGTCACAGATATATCTGTTTTTTAAAACGTTAATTTCTCAAAATCCACTGGAGCACATATATTGAGACATAGCAAAGGCACGTCGGGCAAACCATATCTACAATTTTGCCAAGTTTTATGTAAACCCATTCAGCCGTTCGAGCTAAAAGTGATTCCAACCGCCCTATGGAAAAATGAATGGGAAAAACGTGTTTTGGGACCCCCCTTTTTTCTCGGCCCCCCCTTTGACGAAACCCCCCCAAATTTTCAGGGGCTGCTCAGAAACCAAATGTGCAATTTTCCTGAAAATGTCAGCCAATTCCGTCCACAAACGCCAAAGTTATTCGACATAGAATTTTCAGAAATCCCATAGGAAAAAAATCCTAACTATATACATACCTACTGGCGACCGCACCACCCATAGACGGCAGGAGCCGACAACATGGGGCCGTGAAGGCAGGCAACGCCCTGCTTTAGACAGCACGACAGGGGCTCATCACTAAAGGAAGTGTTTTTCCATTCGGGGCGCACTGAAGCGCCTGTATCAGAGGACTCGTACAGAACCCCTGAACCTTGTCACCAATATAGTGGACTGCGGAACCCGCGATGGGTAATGAATGAGGCAGGACTAAACTACAGTGCCCATAATACTTTGCAGCTACTACAGTTTGAAAAGAATTAATCCGCTACCAAGCGCTATGAATCACGGGACACTGTAAAGAACTGCCGACTCCGCCTTTCACTTGCCAAGCCCAAGAAGAAGGAACTGTGCTTCCGAAACGCGTAGGCAGGCAAAAGGACAATTACGAGTGGAAAGCCATCTTCCTAATCTGCAATAAAGTGAATCGACGCTTACCTGCTTGTGGAGTGCTTTTTCAAGTCACAGAGGCATTTTGTAAAGAGATGTTACACGGCGGCTTCTGGCCGTGGAAGAAGCACCACCCATAGACGGCAGGAGCCGACAACATGGGGCCGTGAAGGCAGGCAACGCCCTGCTTTAGACAGCACGACAGGGGCTCATCACTAAAGGAAGTGTTTTTCCATTCGGGCGCACTGAAGAGCCTGTATCAGAGGACTCGTACAGAACCCCTGAACCTTGTCACCAATATAGTGGACTGCGGAACCCGCGATGGGTAATGAATGAGGCAGGACTAAACTACAGTGCCCATAATACTTTGCAGCTACTACAGTTTGAAAAGAATTCATCCGCTACCAAGCGCTATGAATCACAGGACACTGTAAAGAACTGCCGACTCCGCCTTTCACTTGCCAAGCCAAAGAAGAAGGAACTGTGCTTCCGAAACGCGTAGGCAGGCAAAAGGACAATTACGAGTGGAAAGCCATCTTCCTAATCTGCAATAAAGTGAATCGACACTTACCTAATTGTGGAGTGCTTTTTCAAGTCACAGCGGCATTTTTTAAAGATATATATATATATATCCATCCAAAAAAGTTTTTGCTACAGTGAGGACGCCCTCCCTCAGGGTTGACTCGATAAGGCGTGTGAAAGCAGCACAAAACAGCCTCTCGTTCTCAATCCATTAATCCGTGGCCCAACGCGTTTCAAACTCTCGTTTTTCATCAGGAGCCTTGAAATAATTTAACCGCAGCAGCAGCAACGAAAAACGCCATTAAGCATTTAATCAAGTGGTCAACTGGATAAAAAAACATAAACATAACAAATAATTTATGCTTTGTCGCTATTTGAAAACTCAGAAAATATGTCCACATTTTAGTTTTTTAGAGCACTAACCATAATTTTGATGCAAATATGACCCTCTCACATATGTAATTTCTAAAAGAAATGCTCTAGGTATTACAATTTTGATTACATCAAGATGACATCAGGCGTTCCACACTTTTGTAATAAATACAGAATTTTAGCAATCTAGTTGTTCATTAGGATACTGTTGAGAGGCACAGGCCAGAGGCACCGACTCTGAAAATTGAAGGCTGGTAGGAGGGTGCAGAGGCAACAATTTGACCACACTGGGCAGGCAGGAAGGGCAGTGGCAGCAAAACAGACAATGGAGGGGAGTGGAAATGGGGGCTGGGGCAACGAATCAACAATACAGGACTGGCAAGAGAGGCTGTGGCAATATAATAGACCATTGTGGGCAGAAGGAAGAGGCATTGGTAGTACAACCATACATTCCAACAGACCCGATTCAGCCAGGAAACGTCCAATGTTTTTAGCCCAAATGAGCTTTATTTGATCTGTCTCCTGTCTACAATCTCCTCTTTTTCAATGTAAGTCAAAAGGCAAAATCAATACCCCTGTTGTTTTTCAAAATCTCCCTCTTACCAAGTTCAAAATGTTAGCAAATATGGTACATTGGATCATGGAAGGCAGGAGGAATTGGGGTAGTGACATGGACTTGGATAACAGAGGACTGGAGGGACATGGAGAGGTGCACCAAACTGACCCTACAGGCCAGGCATCAGGCTTTGCAGCAGCACAATACACCACACAGGGCATGCGGAACGGGAGTGCAGCACAATAATCCATAGAAAGCAATAGGGAGGGAACAGGACAATGCACATGGAAACAGAGAACAGAGGGGAAAGAGGCAGTGGAACTAGCTGACCATAATGGACAGACAGGAGAGAAAGCTGTAGCACAACGGACCATAAAGGGCAGGAGGGAGGGGTCAGGGGCATTACAATGGAACAGACAAGCCAGGAGGGAGGGAATAGGGGTCTGCACATTGAAACAGAGGGCTGGGGGTAAGGGGGCAGGGCAGGAGAGGTAAGATGACCATGGAGGTCAGGCAGAATGGGCACTAGAAGCAAGACACACGATGGAGAGCAACAGTGAGACTATAATGGCATACACACAGAACATGAAGGGAAGGTGGGAGGGGGTCATAGGCAGCTAGCAGACCACACAGGGAAGTTGGGTGGGGCCGGGGCAGCACAGAAGACCATGCATGGCAAGCGAGAGGGTTAGTGGCAGGACAATGGCTATGATGGGCAAAAAGTAGGGTGCTGGGACATGCACAAAGCACCATGGAGGATAGAAGGGAGGGTCAGGACCTGGGCACAGACAAGAGAGTTCAGGGGAAGGGGCCTCACAACAGACCACGCAGGGCAGGCAGCAGGAGCTGTTGTAGCACAACAGACCAGGGAGGGCAGATGGGTGTTGCAGTAAAATGGACCATGGAGGCCAGGAGGAAAGGGATAGGGGCATGCAATGTGGACAGGCAGGGTGGAGGTGGCAGAGACAGGCTACAGTCATCTGACAATGCTAGACAGGTGGGAGGGGAGTGGCAGCTCAACAGAACACTCAGAGTAGATAGGAGTGGCAGGTCCATGGAACATGATGGGCAAAAAGGATGGAGCAGAGGCATGCACACAGACATCAGAGGGCAGGGGGAAGAGAATAGGGGCAGCAAGCTAAGCACAGAGGCTAAGCAGGAGGTCAATGATGGGGCACATAATTGGGAAATGGAGGGCAGGAGGAGTGGACTGGTACATCATGCTAAATGGAGGGCAGTGGTAGAACATAAGACCATGCTTGGCAGGAGGGAGGAGGCTAGTCCATGGATTCAGACAACAGAGGATAGGGAAGAGGTGGATGGGGCAGCAAGCTAACTGTTCAGAGAAGGCGGGAAGGCCAGTGGCAGAACAACGGCCACACAGGGTTGTAATAAGGGAGCAGGGACATGGACTTGGACAATGGATGGCTAGGAGGAGGGAAGGCAGGAGCAGCAAGCTTGGGTGGGGGCAGCACAATGCCAAGCCCTGCTTCAAACCCCCCACCATCCATTCTGATATGCATCTTACTTAACATTAAAAAAACCTAGAAATTTGTTGAAAAAAACAAAGATTTCCAGGACGGCATAGTTACACTCAGATTTCACTCATACACAACCAGTGAAATTCAGCAGTTATAGTTACCTAAGCTAACTATAACTTACGCCCCCGCAATGTACTGCTAATGACCTCAGACATTACATCATTCATGACATGGTCAATTATATTACTCATGACATCACTCATGACATCTCAAATGAGCTGTGAATGGAATGGAAATATACTCGCTAGAACTTTATTTAGGGATAGTGTGTGTATATTAACACCCCTTTTTTTCTTTTCTTTCGTGTAAGAACCAATATAATACGCAACATGCCCAGATTAATATGGTCGATAGCCTTTCACTTTAAAGTAATGTTAAGTCCATTGTTTATGTTGATGTTTGCAATCCTAAGTATGTTTATTATGAATAAGTCGCATTGACGAACATACAGGTATGGCGATCACGGGGCAAGACATGCTGAAATGACATTGTGTGCATATTAACACTTGTTTTTTTTCTTTATTGTATCAATTTCTGAATTTTCACATTGTGACCAGGCTAATATGACCACTAGCTTTTTGGATTAAAGTAATATGTAATCCTTTGTTATTGTTAGCAATTGGAGGCATTTGTACATTTAAATAAGGATGCTACATTGATGTCTTGTATCGTTATCAAGGTTCGGACGATCCAAAACGCGTTGATCACGCCCTTTACAGATTAAATACTTCCAAACTACAACCTCAGTGCTGATTTCTTCCTTGTAAGAGTGAGAGGAGGTTAAATACATTTATATATATATTTATATATATATATATATATAAATATATATATATATAATTCACTTAAAAAAACACAAGTTTCAGGGACATTATGGTTAGAAATTAGCATTTAGAAAACCTCAGAAATTCACTGAAAAAAAAACAGGTTTCATGGGCTTCATAGTTAGTTGGACATTTCACTAGTACAAAGCAAGAGAAATTCGGGCGTTATATTTAGTTGTGCTAACTATAACTTGCATCCCTGCAATGCACTGCTGATGACGTCACATTTTACATCACTCACAACATGGTCAGTGACATTGATGGAGCCCAAAAACTAAAATTCTTTATAAATGATGACACAATCCACTATCACACTTACCAATCAATACCAGGCCCATAAACATAGAGAGTGAGGTGAATGGATACTATATGTTGTAATTGAACTCTTTTCAAAAAACAAAACCAGCTTGTCATTTTAAAAAGTTTATTAAAACATATTTAGAAAACTTAGGTTTGGAACTTTATTAAGCAAGCATTAGGAAAAGTCATAAGAAAGTTTTATTCAGCATTTTATAAAGAGAACTTAATTCAAGATAATATTATTAATTAACAGATATAAGTGACAAGGAAGAGCATTTCCAAAACCTAACTAACTCTCTGTCGCTACCCTCATCGCCTGAAAACAAAGTCTTAAAAGTTACATTTCTTACGTGTAATCAACGGACAGCAGAACACGTCCTTCTGGAATCAAGAGCGTAAGCCAAAAGTTTGCAGCTAACGCCTATTCTTATACTCTAAAATAAGCTGAGCTAACTATTTTTCACATTCCAACAGCTGAATTCTGGCTCTCCATTGGCTGAATCACCTCACGCCACAGTAAACTGTGACATCTTCCACCACGAGACCAGGCTTTACACAAAGTCATTGTTCATGCACAGAATCCTGGCAATAGTTCCATAGTCCGCTACAATTTGTAGCAAAAATGTTCAAGCAATAGGAAATCTTGTCACGTCTCTTCCTTTTAGCCTTGAGCCAGACCGTTCTAAACTTTCGTGGCACATCCAAACCCACTCCACAGAGTTGTCTTTAGCAGTTCATTTTTTAAAACTTTCATAATAAAAGGCTTTTCTTCCACTTCAGAATAAAGTTGTCTCATGTGGGTTTGCATCAGCAGGCCTTTTCTGCGCTGCTTCTGATTGCGTCACTGCGCCACTTTCTGCCTGCGTCACTTTTTCAGAAAACTATTATTTAAACAAACACAAAAGAATAATTAATTCAGGTAAAACAAACCCTTCTGTTACCCACCCTTTCCCTGCTAGTAATTAACCCATTAATAAATGACAACTAGCAGAAGCAAACAAATAAAGCAACACATATAATAACTACCATTCTTCATGTAATCCAGCTTTATGTTTCTGAAAGAGTAAAAAGATGATTAAATAATACACAGACAGACAAACACAACATAGGACATACATGTAAGCACATATAAAAGCACATGCCATGAATGATCAGCTGCATATTAATAGTGACAAAGACAATAGGACAAACATAACAAACAGGACAATATTAATAATGTGTTACAAAAACAGACTTGCAAATGCAACAAGAGCACATTTAATTAGTTTCCCGCGTGTTCATGTGTGGTGCAAGCTTAATCTAGGTTGGTTTAATCAAACAAATCATGCAAACACTTATTAATATATTAATTCAAATTATGAGAGTATGACATCACAAGCTAGAATAAAATATTTTCTAAAGCTCGCTCTATCAACTCCCTCATCTGGTGATTTCAAAATCACCAAACAACACCCAAAAATTTTTAACTAAAATTTTTATCTATTGAACATGTTTCAGGCTTACTCTGGATTAGTATTTAAGCTCTAATTTCATTTTTCTCATAATTAGTATTGAGTCTTACATCTTACTAATTCTGTATCCTTTACCCTTTCTTTATTCAGCTAAGTTGGATCCTTTCCACCTTTGAATCCCCAACCCCCAATGAATTTAGGTAACTAAGTTTTAAAATTGCATAACTACATTTGAATTGCACCAACAAAACAAATATCAATCTGAGTATTATAAAACAAAACAAAAAACAAAAGTAAATTTTTTGAAAATTTTTGAAAAATTAGTACATAGTATATACCCCCTCTTTTTTTTTTTTTTTTTTTTTCAAACTAAAACATGTTTTCTTCGACCTTGCGTCTTACATAGAAGTGTTTCCAGCTAACACAATTTCTTCGACTTTGTGTCACCCTAACACAATTTCTTCAGCCTTATGCCAAAAATAAATCTCAACTTAAAGAAAACTAACACAATTTCTTCAGCCTTATGCCAAAAATAAACCTTAACTTAAAGAAAACTAAACTTAGTCATTGTCACCATTTTCTTTCAAGACCACCTGACTGCTACTGCGCTCCTCAACTATTGGAGAGATAGTTATGTAGGCCCATTCTAGAGACTTGTATTTTACATTTGGTCTCAATGGTCTTTTGCTTTTCCTAGCAATCATTTCAATCTTTTCTTCAGTTTGCTCTTTTTTGTCTGAATCACTCTTCTGACTTAACACTTCATATTTGAATTTTAAATCTTTAGGCCAGACATCACCTTTTCTCAAGAGTTTCTTCTTAGGCTTGCTTTCTTTATATTCAGCTTTCCAAGCCCATTTTCCGAATTTTCTTATTTCAGACTCTTCACTCCCATCTGTAACATTTTCTGAGACTTTAAATCTGTACCAAGGAACTTCTTTACTCAGCAGCTTCACTCCATTAGAAACATCATCCTTACAGCTGGTACTTGGTAATTCTTCCTCTTCTTCAGGGATTACCTTTAGCTTCCCAGTTTCAGGATTCTTGTTCCCACACACAGAGCTACTCTTCTGCTTTTCAATACTCTCCTGGACTTCATTATTTTCTTGCTCAGAATTTTCTGCTTCTTAATCTTCTCTTTCTGCTTGACATTCTTCTAGCATATTTTCTGAATCTAGAATCACAATCTCTAGATCTTCTTCATTCAATGTTTCATTCACATTGACATCATCATCCAGATATCGACCACCTTGTCGATCTTCAAGATCTGGATTTTCTTCAGGAATTTCTTCAGAGTCTGAATCAGTTGTAGTGTTTTCGCTAACTTCATCAGTGTTATCAGGTACAGGTGCACAAATGGTATTACTGATATGCATCCATCCAGTATCTGTTGTCACCTGACTTGCTTTCTGCCACCTGGGCACTAGACAGTTTCTCCTCCGATGAACCTTTGTTCTGACCAAGTCTTTTGGCAATAGATCATGAGCCTGCTCCTCTTCCACATCTGTTCCCAACTGATGGAATACAGAAACTGTATCATTCTTTCTTGTTGGAAAAGCTTCCACCCATTTTGTAAATAAATAAATGATGACTAGGACATATCTCAGTTTGTTTTGTTGGGGCATTTCAAAGAAATCTATTTGAATTTTTGCAAATGAACCACCCTCCCGACCTATGGTTCCCAAATTCTCAAATGTCTTTCGATCTGTATTGTTTTTCTGGTATGTGTTTTTCTGACATGTCAGACATATTTCCCTGAACAGTTGAATCATTGTGTCTCTTGCTAAATGACTTGGACCATGGTACATCTGTGCCATGTCAGCAGTTATGCAATTGAGCATAATAGGTCCGCCATCTTTGTAAACCCACTCATCTTCTTCTCGCTGTCTGCAACCTTCTTTGAGCCATGTGTTTTTCTCCTCAACATGTGCCTCATCTTGTAATTGTTTTAACTCTTGCCATGTCTGAATTGCAAACGTTAGTATGAGGATGCTTGAAACATGTTCATTGAATTTTTCCCCTTTGATTGCAACCCTCTTCTGAGCACAAAATTTAACAATGGTACCTGCGTGCTCATTGCCTTTTGAGACAAAATTATTTTTCTCTCCATTTGCAGCACATTTTATCACTGCTATTTTATCAAGAAGCTCAATTTCTTTATTGAAGTCTAGCATGCCCTGAACAGGAGCTTCACACAAACTCCTTTTAAATTGCTCAAAGGCCTCAAGTTTAATTTCTGTCAGAACAATTGGGTCTTTTATATCTGCTTTTGTCAGTCTTTGCAATGGCCTCATAATTACTGAGAAACCACTAATCCATTGGCAACAGTATCCAACCATGCCTAGGAACATTCTTACCTCTTTTTGCGACTTTGTGCATTCCATTGCCTCAATTATTTTTATTTTCTCATTAGTTACCTGTCTGGGAATTCTCTCTTGGAACTTGAAAGCAAAAATTATTTGACTCTCTGGGTGCATTGGAACCCAATACCACTTAGCCTCATGTGGTATCTGATAAAAGATCTCTGCTGGTTTAGGCACAATAGGACAACAAGCGATAACTATCTCGTTAACCTTTCTCAGGTCCTGTACTATTCTGTGCATTTCATCTGGCTTTCTAATTCCCATATCTGGTGAATTACAAAGACTGTTCTCAATCTCTTTTAGGACACCCTGCTTAAAGAATGTTTCAATAACAGGAATTGTTTCTGGCCTCATCTTGTACTGTGGAACATTAGGAAATGACTTTCCCTGCTTGTTTGCAATTTTAACTATATCAGGTCTATTTTCCTCGACTCCACTAAATCCTGTATCTCTATTGTATTTCTGCTCATTAACATAATTTAGAAATGGCGGCGAAGATATCTCATTCTGCTGAATCACCACCTGTCGCTGAATTTGTAGCTGTTCATTCAGCAACTGTTGCTGCTGATTTATCTCATCCTGCATCTGTGGATTTTTACACTCACCTACAAAAGCTAAAGTCACTTTTTCCTTCTCTTTTTTCTTTGTCCATTTTGTTTTCCATTTATTCAAACTACCCCTTTTTCTCAAAGCCCAAATTAAATCTTTTATATGGACAGAGGCAATCCTACCTGTATTGTTCAAGTCTTCCATGTCCTCATCATCCTGCAATCTTTTTAATCTGTCTGTACTGATTGTATTATTCAGTAATTTATACTCACCAGGCTGTGTCAGGTCAACATCAGTATTTTCACTAGGTGAAACTAGAGTCATCACTCTCTCTTGCTGAGTATGAATCATTACTAACTCATTTTCAGGTACATTAGAATAAAGTTTTTCAGCAAACTTTTGAATTGGGACCGTTAAAGCTGTGGGACTAGTTTCATCTTTTCCAAGCACTGGGGGAACAGGTCCAATTATCACAGGGACTATCACTGCTTCCATGTCTGATGTTAACTGCTCAATTAAATCACCTGTAGAACTTACATGATCAGGAATATTAATTTTAGAGGTACTAGGCATCTCATCATACCTACCTGTTGTGACACCTTGAGAAGAGGTATGGACTGGGACTCCATTAATCTGAACTGGAACTCTTGGCGACACATTAATCTGCTCTTTTGGCGTCACATTAATCTGTTCTGGGAACCTGCTTTTATTTCTGTCCTTATCTGTATTTACAACATAATTTTTATAATGATCAATTAATTCTTCTCTGACAGATTTATTATTTACATTTGCTAATTTGGGAATCGAATTTTCATTAAAAATGATTTCTTTTGGGGGAGACGGTATTCTTTCAGAATATGTGTCATTTAAAACTGCATCTTTAGCATCTGTATTTTTATTATGACCAGTTACTTCATTACTCACTTGTGTATTCATTAATTTGCTCTCACACGTAGCAACAACCCTTTTAACTTTTTTGAAAATATTTTCCATTTTCTGATAGCAGAAAAATGTTTTCTTCTTCAAATAATGACTATCCATATTTTAAAATACTTACCTTTATTAAAATTAATTAAAAACAATTACAATAAGTAATTACGTTCACTTGATTGGCCTAATAGCGTTTACTGATCAATTAATTAATTAATTTAACAAGGTCAGGTGAAGTATAACTTTATAACCTGATCAATTTAATGTAACTCCTAATTTACCTGCATCGCTAATTTTAATAAACCTGGAAAGAAAAACATAAATTTGCAAAAACAATAACAACGCAAAATATTCATTTATTTACAACAATAAAAACCAACATATATTCACATGTGTTTTAAATGTACTTATTTTTTACTTACACACCATCTGGAACATATACCTGTAAAAAATAAGCCTAAATGTGCTCGTGCTGTTAATACTATAATTTTATTTATAACTCTAAACAATTTTTTTTTACCTAATAATATACTAATTAAATAATTAATGTCCTTATTTTAATCACCATTTGCTACTAATATCCTAATTAGGGTCTTTATTGCTGTATTATTTACTAATTATCAATGATAAATATCAAATTATTTTTTTCAATTTAAAGAATTAAAGCTTTAAGCATTAATAGCATGGGAAAATCACTTCAGGGAAATGTAAACAATGTATTTGTGTATTTCAACCAATCACCATGTGGCTACACACAGCACTCAACCAATGGAAATGCCTACAGTCTCTCGACCAATCCGGTCGCAGCCTCTCTGTGACACCGTAGTGTCAACAACCAATCAGCACAAAGCTAGACTCCATGTGACTGCACACGTCACTACCAGCTTCCCCCTATCCCTCGTGATGCACCTCGTCCCCAGGAGCCCCACCAAACCTCCTCCCAGCCTCAGCTCCTTAATAGAACCCAAACAAATACCAACAAGCAAAAGGGCGTGCCACCACAGCACAGTGTTCGCTCCTAAAAAAAAAAAATTCTGCGCACTTCTAACACTCGCTCCTCAGAGCGTGTCAATTTAAAATTACTCGCGTGTTAATTCAAAATCACTCGCGCTCACACAGCGCGATCGTAGCAAAACCTCGCTTGGCTTCAATCACGAAGCCTCGCCCAATGAGAGCGCGGCTCTCCTGTGACGCGACGCTCCAGTAACCAATGGGGGCACAACTTCAACAATGATGCGACGCGTTGGAAGCGCAGCTGAGCAAGAATGCAAGCGGACTTTAATTAAAACCTGGACGCGCTGCCAACTTCAAACTAAATACGAGTAAAGCTTCTCCTAATGAGAGCGCGGCGCGCGGCTCCTCCTAATCCTACACAACACACGGAGCTTCGCCGGCTCCTCCGTGGGCTCGACCACCTCGCCCAATCACAGCGTGGGAGCTTGCCGACTCCTCTGTGGGGGCTCGCCGGCCTCGCCCAATCAGAGCGCGGCCTTTGAATGACGCGACGGCGCGTCCCCCAATCACAGCGCGGCGGCTGACGTAATCAGCCGCTGCAGCTTGTCAGCCTCTCACCACTCACTCGCAGGCCTCCCCCCTCCTTTACAAACACCGAGAACGCTCGGTGAAATACAGAAGAAAACGAAGGAAGGAAAACAACTCACAATTTAGAGGGAAACAAGCAAAATATTTAGATAGGCTCGAGGTGAACAACGCATGTAGTTAGGCGGGTTGTAAAAAACTTTAAAAAAAAAAAAATATATATATAAAAATGAACAAGCGCATAATCAAAGAATCTGAGGAAATCAAATCCACACATTTAGAATCAATATAAAATACTTATACTTATAACAGTATTTAAATAAAGAACGTATTTTGACCAATGGCAGCGCTTGCTAAGACTTCCAACCAATCAGAGCGCAACAAGCTCTGACGTATGCAGCAGGCTGCAGCTGCAAAGTCTCCTCACACGCTTTCACTCCTCCAAATCAGCCCCTCCCTTACAATTTTTGATCGAGGCAGTTTTTAAAGCATTTAAATAGTGTAAAATGCTTTTAGAATGTTCACAATAACGCACAATGCCTAAAATAGCGTATTCTTCACCATAAAGGCTTAGAAACACTTTTAATCATTTTTTATAAAACGCAATTAATAACAACATAAAAACAAACCATTTGTCTGCTTCTCTAACAAAGAGATAGTTTTACACATTCATACAAGTATTCTCAATGTGGAATAGACGACGCTATTCTCACAGAATAGTCTCATTCACTAGTAAGGCAATTCTTACCCTACCCTTCTACCAGGTAATAATCAAAAAGAGTCTCATTTAAAAGCAGACACCTAGATCCAGCAAGTTCAAACTCAACCCAGTTGACATTACAAATCATTCACGCACTTTCACACAGAAAACCCTGATCATACACACAAATTCTTGGCAGGACTTGAACCAACCACAGAAAACGTCAGGCGTTGATAAGAATAGACGACGCTTATTTCCTTCCTCAGGACTCTAACCTTGGAAGAGAAATCAACGCTTATTTTTCTTCCTAGGACTCTAACCTTGGAAGAGAAAACAACCCTTACCCTTCACACAAGCTTGGATATATCTACTACTCTCTTCACAGAAAGTTTTAAAACAGGCTCACCAGGTCCCTCTGCTTAATGCTACAATTTCATAGGCAATCCTCACTATACATTCAACCATGCAATCTAAGGTCCCTAAACATGTGTTGTACGCCCACAACACGTGATATATGCTATACCACAATTTTGAAGCAGACAAATGCACTGTGTAACTCTTCTAGCTACACTACCTTGCTGGCCGGCAATTAACCAGGAATCTTTCACACTACTGGAAAAATTCCTTAAGACTACATATAACAACCTGACAAAATCAAAACTTAACAAATGTTAAACATCAATCCTATGTCTATACCAACATATATGTAACATGCATGTCAAAAACAGCATATAAACCGTCTGAAGCTACCAAATTGATGGAGCCCAAAAACTAAAATTCCTTATAAATGATGACACAATCCACTATCACACTTACCAATCAATACCAGGCCCATAAACATAGAGAGTGAGGTGAATGGATACTATATGTTGTAATTGAACTCTTTTCAAAAAACAAAACCAGCTTGTCATTTTAAAAAGTTTATTAAAACATATTTAGAAAACTTAGGTTTGGAACTTTATTAAGCAAGCATTAGGAAAAGTCATAAGAAAGTTTTATTCAGCATTTTATAAAGAGAACTTAATTCAAGATAATATTATTAATTAACAGATATAAGTGAAAAGGAAGAGCATTTCCAAAACCTAACTAACTCTCTGTCGCTACCCTCATCGCCTGAAAACAAAGTCTTAAAAGTTACATTTCTTACGTGTAATCAACGGACAGCAGAACACGTCCTTCTGGAATCAAGAGCGTAAGCCAAAAGTTTGCAGCTAACGCCTATTCTTATACTCTAAAATAAGCTGAGCTAACTATTTTTCACATTCCAACAGCTGAATTCTGGCTCTCCATTGGCTGAATCACCTCACGCCACAGTAAACTGTGACATCTTCCACCACGAGACCAGGCTTTACACAAAGTCATTGTTCATGCACAGAATCCTGGCAATAGTTCCATAGTCCGCTACAATTTGTAGCAAAAATGTTCAAGCAATAGGAAATCTTGTCACGTCTCTTCCTTTTAGCCTTGAGCCAGACCGTTCTAAACTTTCGTGGCACATCCAAACCCACTCCACAGAGTTGTCTTTAGCAGTTCATTTTTTAAAACTTTCATAATAAAAGGCTTTTCTTCCACTTCAGAATAAAGTTGTCTCATGTGGGTTTGCATCAGCAGGCCTTTTCTGCGCTGCTTCTGATTGCGTCACTGCGCCACTTTCTGCCTGCGTCACTTTTTCAGAAAACTATTATTTAAACAAACACAAAAGAATAATTAATTCAGGTAAAACAAACCCTTCTGTTACCCACCCTTTCCCTGCTAGTAATTAACCCATTAATAAATGACAACTAGCAGAAGCAAACAAATAAAGCAACACATATAATAACTACCATTCTTCATGTAATCCAGCTTTATGTTTCTGAAAGAGTAAAAAGATGATTAAATAATACACAGACAGACAAACACAACATAGGACATACATGTAAGCACATATAAAAGCACATGCCATGAATGATCAGCTGCATATTAATAGTGACAAAGACAATAGGACAAACATAAAAAACAGGACAATAATAATAATGTGTTACAAAAACAGACTTGCAAATGCAACAAGAGCACATTTAATTAGTTTCCCGCATGTTCATGTGTGGTGCAAGCTTAATCTAGGTTGGTTTAATCAAACAAATCATGCAAACACTTATTAATATATTAATTCAAATTATGAGAGTATGACATCACGAGCTAGAATAAAATATTTTCTAAAGCTCGCTCTATCAACATCATTGATAACAACACAAATGACATCACTGATGACAACATCCACTTGATCATCTGATGCACCTCCTCACACCCTAAAATACAGACTAAAATACAGACTACCATTCTCGAAACCATAGACACACCAATACTAGTACAGCTACAATATTCTGTGCACTATGTGTGCAGACCTCTAATCAGCTAAAAAGCATTGATACAATCTTTCAAATACTCAGTTAGTACCTATGCAGTCTAGGAAGCCTTCTGTCTGTCCCATGCACTTGTCCATTCATCCATCCAGCACTATGTACGTATCCTATCACTCGGCCAATACCTAAGCACTTATAAATTTAGCATGCACTCTCTTTGCAGCACTGAAATTACTCCAGTTATTGGACATATACTTAAGGAATGGCCTATCCACTAACCCAAGTACAGGTACAATGTTTTGTACACTATGCATGCGGATCTCTAACAAGCTACATACTATTAATACGCTCTTCTATATACCCAGTTAATACCTATGCAGTGTTGGAATCCTTCTGTTTGTGCCATGTATTTCTCCAATCACCCATCCAGCACTATCTGCGTATCCTATCACTCCGCCAATACCTAAGCACTTATAAATTCAACATGTACTCTCTTTGCATCACTGAAATTATTCCAGTTACTAGTCAAGTACCTAAGGAATGGCCTAGCCAGAAAAACTAGTACAGCTACAATATTCTGTGCACTATGCATGCAGACCTCTAATCTGCTACATAGCATTGATACAGTCTTTTAAATACTCAGTTAGTACCTATACAGTCTAGGAATTCTTCTGTCTGTCCCATGCGGTTCTCCATTCATCCATACAGCACTATCTTTGTATCCTATCACTTCACCAATACCTAATCACTTATAAATTGAGCATGCACTCTCTTTGCAGCACTGAAATTACTCCAGTTATTAGTCATATACTTAACGAATGTCCTAGCCACTCATATAAATGCAGGTACAATATTTTGTACTCTATGCATGCCGACCTTTAACGAGCTATATACTATTGATGCGCTCTTCTAAATATACAGTTAGTACCTATGCAGTGCAGGAATCCTCCTGTCTGTCCCATACATTTCTCCAATCACCCATCCAGCACTAGCTACGTATCCTATTACTCTACCAATACATAAACACTTATAATAACTGAAAAAAATGTTAAGCATTTTTTGATATGTACTACTGTCAAGGTAAGATTAAGTAACCCAAACACTATCAATGCACAACTACATTCAGCTGTGCACTATATATATTTAAACCTCTAACCAGCTGAAGAACATAGAAACCTTCTCAGGGGTCTCACTGATACCTGGTCCTTTTAAACCAACACAGAAGAAATTGGCGCAGAAGCTGAAATATAAAAGTAATGCATTTATTCACCTCAGATGAGGGAGACTACGTCACACAGAAGTCTTAGCAACTGAATGACACAGTCTAAGGAGTACAGACAACTGGGGCCTTGTATATGCTTAGGGTTACATAGTCAAACAACACACAAAATGCCTAAACCTATCCTACTTACAAACAATATGCTTTGAGGAACAAACAAAATTAATTTTTAGTCTGTTTGGGTACCTTTATTTATACCCTTTAGAATTTTGAATTATTTTTATGATTTTCCTATTGTTTTCATGTATGAAAAGAAACACTGATACATTCAACAAAATCTATACATGTATTCAACAATATTTTACATACACATATATACATTCCACATCTACATTAGACCAAATAAATCCTATGTGTGCTAATTTAAACAAACAAATAGTTAATCTTTGTGAGATTTATATTCAAAAAGCAAATCAATATACAAGACAATATCCAAACGATTCAAGGACAAAGTCAAATACAAAAGAGGTCATTCCACAAAAGGGCGACCAATTGTGAACCCAGCACTTGCTGGTTTCCACAATGAATGATATTAATCCCTCCTTCACAAATGCCGACGCGTTTCGAGTCCGGGGAAACAAGTTCCCGGATTCTCTTCAGGGCTTTTTCACTTACGTCTGCTTCAATTAGGCAAACCGGGATTCCTGTTGTTCATCTGATTTCACAGAATCACTCTTTCTATTTATTGTATGTAGGTTCATCCTATTCAGCTACGCTGTTATTTCTGTGTTTATGATTCGGAGTGTTTAAATTCACCACCGTAGATAATTTTTATTTTTATCAGGACAACTTTAACGTTCTTTTGCAAGGCCTCATTGGATTTATCTGCACAACATTTGGCGGCACGCCTTGCGCAACTTCTGTTACTTCCGACTGTTCTTTAGCTTCCACACTTCGTCATAAAGGGGCCCACTGCACCCCTGTGTTCTACGTTCCCTGCTTGCTCAACGACCGGGCAGTCAGAAATACCAGTGACTTTGAGGGCACTTAAAAATGAATATCCTAAAATTTTGTTTGCAAAATAGTTATCCTCAGAATGTTCTCTACAAATTCCAGATATTGAGCAACAGAAATATCATATATACCCTTATAAAAATTAGTTTTTTACGCCTGTGCAGAGTGATATTTCATATGCAAATTATCCCATTATGCAGTACAACACAACTTAAATTTAATTTTAATGCTAAGAGGTCACAGTATGAGAATTAAGCTTTATAAATATTAAAAAACGACTTTAAAAGCATTTATTTTTTTAATAATATTTTTCATAATTAATAAAAAAAAATGTTTTAATAAAACCAATCATTTTGATAATTCCACGTAGGAAAAGCAAGCTTCATTCCTTCTCTTTCATATTTAGACGCATTCATTCATAAGCCTAAGCACAGAAGCCTAACTTGAAACATGAAACATTTTGCGCCACTTTTTTAAAAGGACAATCATTATTTAACATCAGAACCAAGAATGTGCTTATGTAAAAAGGCCTTAAGGAAGGAAATCCCTACTTTAAATGTTTTCCTGTTATCCAAAATAATGAACCTCATTTTTGTAACTTTTTAAGACAGCAGTCTGAAATGCAGGGTTTTACCCCGTGTTTAACTGACAAAATCCTATATGAGTCAACATTCCTGTCTCTTTGTGGCCTACAATCAAAACAACAGCTTTTGCTCAGGGGCAGTTAAAACACAGCTGTTGGAAAGCTTTTTTGTGTGTTGAAATGTAAGCAGGGTGACAGTCTATTTCAAACTGAGGCATTTCAATGCATGTTCTATAATATGTGTTTTAGTTCAGCAACATCCAATTTACTCAGATGATGTGTTTGCCTGTTTATTTCTAACACAATGTATCTAAGGAAAATGTTGTAACATCTTATAATTGTTTATTTATTGCAAAACACACAATTTCGTTTTTGAGGCCTATTTTATTCCTATTAAATGTGAATTCCAATTTTATCTTTTAAGCATTGGCAGTTTGTACATGTACATAGTTGCTTACTCTATCAATTTAATAGTAACATGTAGTTATTTTAGCGTATCATATGGTTCATTTCTGGATTTTTATTTAATTTTTATTTAATATTAATTAAATGACATTTTGCATAACAGACTGAAGACAGCAGAAAAACACAAATAAACACATTGAGCTAATTTCAGACATATAGTGGTGCGGTGTGGCTAACTGGTTAGAGGCGGCAGACCCGGAAGCAGAGGACGGCCCGGGACCAGGGTTCAATTCCCGACGCGGCATGGTCGTGGACCATGGTCAGCGGACTCGATAATTCTTGCCTCGTGAATACTCTAACCAGGGATCATACTCTGCAACTCTGGGCATTAGCTTGCCTCATCTCCACAACGGCCCCCCACATACACCGGGGATGCCTGGTTTCACCCTTGAGATACCCAGTAGGGTCCATCTCACAGGGAAAGCCAGGACGGGTTCCCCAGCGGTCTACAGCGCGAGGATACCCCACGTGGGGTGATTCATGCGCTTTACAAGACATCATTACATGACATTACATTACATCTAAAGAAGGGGTCATACACTCAAAACACATGACACAGCGCGCTTAAGGCTAGCCATTTTTACACAAAGAGCGCAATTGCTATTTACTCACAGAAGTATCACTAATGGGAAAAGCACGAACCACATAGACATGTAAACACATGATTAACCCATAGATCAACACTTAGGACAGAAACAAAGGACAGCCCACAGACTGTGCTTAAACCAAACCATTTGTAAATACTAGTTGTAAGTCATATTTACAAGAAGAGCTTCTCAATAGTATTCCAAAAGACTGCAAAAAAAACAGCGCAACAGACTGTTTTATTTTCAAGAAGCCAAAATACACTCAATTCACTAGCTTTGGCTGGCAGAACACCAAAAAATCACTCTGCATATCTCCATTTATAAAACTGCAGAGAAAAGGATCCTTGTATGTATTATTGTCATATTTTAATTCCCTGGGGTAAAGAATCACCAAGGAAGCAATATGTTTTTATACCTAAACCTATGTAGGTATTCCCTCAGGGGAGCCGACTAATTTAATTCACATCTCACTATATATATATATATATATATATATATATATATATATATATATATATATATATATATATATATATTACCTACTGGCGGTCGCCAGTAGGTATATATAGTTAGGATTTTTTCCCTATGGGATTTTTGAAAATTCTATGTCTAATAACTTTGGCGTTTGTGGACGGAATCGGCTGAAATTATCAGGAAAATGGCACATTATGTTTCTGAGCAGCTCCTGGAAATTTGGGGGGGGTTCGTCAAGGGGGGGCAGAGAAAAAAGGGGGGTCCCAAAACGCGTTTTTCCCATGTTAATTTCCATAGGGCGGTTGGCCTCACTTTTAGCTCGAACGGCTGAATGGATTTCCACGAAACTTGGCAAAATTGTAGGGACTGTTAGCCCGATGTGCCTTTGCTAGGTCTCAATATATGTGCTTCAGTGGATTTTGAGAAATTAACGTTTAAAACAAGATATATATCTGTAACAGCGCTCCGGGTAGCGCTCCGGTTCGCGAACTTTTCGCGTATCGGAACTTTGCGAAGCGAAGCTGATTGGCTCTCCGGTGTCTGTCAACATTCTAAACAGTCCGGCGCGGCCGCCATCTTGTCTCTCGGTAGGATCGAGAGACAAGAGGAGGCCAAAACAAAGGGGGAAATTACCATAAGGGGGCATAGTAGATCCTCGTTGACCCCCTAGGTTTTATGTGGAGGTTTTAAAAGGGCCCAGCAGGGTCAAAAAAAAAAAATTTTTTTTTTTTGCGTGGTGAGCGCCAAGTTCGCGAACCGGGAAGCGTTCTGGGCAGTGTACTATAAGGAAAAAAGAATGATAGACTTTTCAAATACTGTATGTTAATTGTTTGTTGTTTTTGTTGATTTTTTTTGTTTTCTTTATTTTTAAAGCTTTTTTTTTATTTTGTTTGTGTTTCATAATTTATTAAACTTTCTAACATTTCAGTGTCTGAAATGTCATTATTTTCTTGGAATATTGTTTGCAATCTGTGAGGTTGTAAAATGTCCTCATTTTCAAGGAGGTCATCTACTGCTTGGACACATTGCAGTAGTTCTTTGTCCAAAGTTTCGTCCATAAATTCAATGTCAATTTGATCAATTGTATCAATCAATTCTTGGCTTCTCTCTTGCAGGTCCATTTCAAAAGAAACTTTGTTTTCGCCTTCCATTTTGCCTGAAATTTGGATTAAAAAAATATATATTAGTAGAGATAGGGCACTGTTGGGAATAATTTTAGGCATTTTTTATCAGTGAAATTATCTTTGGGCAGTGTATAGTATCAGAGTGGAAGTAGGAATATAAAAAAGTGTATGTGATTTAATGTAAGTAAGTTTATAATTATACAAGAGAAGTCTAAGTCCATCCATAACTATAACAGAGAAGTCTATCTAAATCTATAACTACTACAGAGGGATAGTATATAACTATCTGAAAAAGTTTACCATATTTACTTATAGTGCACAATATACTTCAGTTTTAAAAATAACAACTTACCTTTAGAAACAAGTTGAAGTGATTAGTGATATTCCAAATGATACATACAACCAGAAGTAGTAGTCAAAATGGCTGTGTTTCCTTCTCTTCCTTTATATATATTCAGGTATATAACCAATCAAATGTCAGGTAATAAAAGTAGAAAATGAAAGTAACAGTTTCATTGGTTGTCAATTCCAACACTTCAGATGTGTTTTGTGAAGTAATTTACCTCACGGTATTTAGAGAGGTCTACAGGCTTAATGGCTAAATGGAATTTCAATCAAATTTGTGAAAATGAAAGGGATTGTTTGTAGTATGAGCTAATCTATATTTGGTGAGAGTGTCTCTAGTCGTTTTTCTGTAAATTACTTTCCCACCTTTTTTTTGGACCGCTTCCCGGGAAGCGGCTCGGTTCGCGAACTTTAAGCGTCACGGGAGTCCTCCATTTTGTGTTTTGGTCGCATTAAGATACAAGATGGAGGGCAAATAATGTTCAGAATGGGTAGAAGGGGGCATGGTAGATTTATCTTGACCCCCTAGGTTTTCTGAGGGTGGCTGAGGAGGCTTATATGTGTGGAAAAAACATTTTTTTTAAAAATTCAGCGAGGTTAGCTTTCGGTTCGCGAACCGGGTAGCGCCCCGGGGAGCGTATTTTGTGGAAAATTAGTGAAAAAAGTTAGAAAAAAATAATAATTGTGAGTGATCAGATGAAGGGTAGCTCTGAGAAGAGCTTTTGGGTTTATGGTACATTTAGGTACTTATAAGTAGGTACCAATGCACAGTCTTAAATTCAGAATGAAAATTCTGTTGCCCTCATCTGAGAAGTGAACTCCATCTCCTCTGTAGATATCTTGCATGTAGTAACGCAAGTTATTGTTGTACAAGGAGCCCATTCCATGGTCTCTCATGTAAGCTGAAACAGATTTGTTTACATGCTTCCTCGCTTTCTCAATTTGTGGACAAAATTGGTTGGACCACCTCCATTTCTGTCTTTGGCACATATTGGAATATACCAAGGCAGTTTGAGGAAAAAGTGCCATTAATTGCTCAAAGGTGTCCTTTAAAAGCATTTCCAGACCTACCCCAGTCAAAGTGCCCAAATCATTACCTCCACAGTGCACAATTAACAGGTCAGGTTTTGGCAAATGCATAAAGGTTTTCACCAATGGTATCAATTGGTGACATTTTAATCCTCTTTGGCCCAACCACTTAATTTCCACATCTTGTAAATTGAGGTTAGGTCAATTTCTGTTCTCAGCATACCTTTGAGCCCAGTGGATGTAACTATGTCCAACAATCCAGACATTAAACATGGTGGGAGAAGGTTGTGCTGCAGTCAGATGAAGTGTGGTAATGAAAGGGCAGTTGAAACAGTAGGAGTTTGTAAAGAAAAAAAACTGTGGATTTCCAGTGCTAATGATTCATTAGCAGTGATTGGTGCATTTCCATTTCTGAAAAAAGAAAGTTAGGGTGCATGGATGTGTTCTTTGAAAGATGTAATTTGAATGGTCAAGGAAGAAACATTTAATGAAAGATTGCACTGGATACGCAGGTTCACTGAGAGTTCAGAGTTCAATTGAAACATTGTTGTGTGAATTTGCAAACATGAGAGGTCTTCCAGGAGGTGGTTGCTATGGAAAAAAGGCAGAGAGGGCAGAGGGGGGAAGGGTTTTGATTTGAAAAAAGTGAGGGAAGAGTTATGATTGGCTAATATGAGAGATATGTGTATTGAATATCTGTATTTCTGTGCTTTCAATAGCTGCAGCCTCTGGAGTGCATCCTCTTTCTTCTGCTGAAGACAATTTGGTGTATTTCTGAGACTGTTTTGAAACTCAAAAAGTATTTGCTAAGGTGAGAAAAGATTTATTTAATTTAGATAGAGAATAGTATGATTTAAGGAGAAAATGATGAAGAAAGCTGTGTTTTTAAAATGTGGCTTTGTCTCAAGTGATACAAATAGATTTTGGTTTTAAATTTTAATTGCATATTCGGTGTAGCATTCTGGCATGCAGTAACACAAGTTATTGTTGTACACGGAGCCCATTCCATGGTCTCTCATGTAAGCTGAAACAGATATGTTGTTTTTAAAAACGATTTTTGAAAACAATTAAATTTCGGGATATGTACTGCTAGAGCTTCATAGGTTGTTTGGGTCATATTTATAAGGCATTTGAGTGTCTATGATATTATTTTTCCCTTTTTAAATGGAAAGCGTTCCTCATGGGGCAAGTTTCTTGTAAATACGCTTCCACCTGTGCTTGGCAAATTTAGATTTTGATTATGGGAGTTACATAGCCATGTTAATAATGTCCCAAAAATGGTGCTAGGGCATTCCAAAAAACGCTTTCATGTGTCTCAAGGACATTTTCAGTCATTTCCTCTTGAATGCAGGTATACAATTGATTTATATGCTGTGTTTAAAAACGATTTTTTGAAATCAATTACATTTCTGGATATGTACTGCTAGAGCTTCATAGGTTGTTTTGGGTCATATTTATAAGGCATATGAGTGTCTATGATGTTATTTTTCCTTTTTAAATGGAAAGCGTTCCTCATGGTGCAAGTTTCTTGTAAATACGCTCCCACTTGCGGTTGGCAAATTTAGATTTTGATTATGGGAGTTACATAGGCATGTTAATAATGTCCCAAAAATGGTGTAAGGGCATTCTAAAAAACTCTTTCATGTGTCTCAAGGACATTTTCAGTCATTTCCTCTTGAATGCAGATATACAATTGATTTATATGCTGTGTTTAAAAACGATTTTTTGAAATCAATTACATTTCTGGATATGTACTGCTAGAGCTTCATAGGTTGTTTTGGGTCATATTTATAAGGCATTTGAGTGTCTATGATGTTATTTTTCCCTTTTTAAATGGAAAGCGTTCCTCATGGTGCAAGTTTCTTGTAAATACGCTCCCACCTGTGCTTGGCAAATTTAGATTTTGATTATGGGAGTTACATAGCCATGTTAATAATGTCCCAAAAATGGTGCTAGGGCATTCTAAAAAACGCTTTCATGTGTCTCAAGGACATTTTCAGTCATTTCCTCTTGAATGCAGGTATACAATTGATTTATATGCTGTGTTTAAAAACGATTTTTTGAAATCAATTACATTTCTGGATATGTACTGCTAGAGCTTCATAGGTTGTTTTGGGTCATATTTATAAGGCATATGAGTGTCTATGATGTTATTTTTCCTTTTTAAATGGAAAGCGTTCCTCATGGTGCAAGTTTCTTGTAAATACGCTCCCACTTGCGGTTGACAAATTTAGATTTTGATTATGGGAGTTACATAGGCATGTTAATAATGTCCCAAAAATGGTGTAAGGGCATTGTAAAAAACTCTTTCATGTGTCTCAAGGACATTTTCAGTCATTTCCTCTTGAATGCAGGTATACAATTGATTTATATGTTGTTTTTAAAAACGATTTTTTGAAATCAATTACATTTCTGGATATGTACTGCTAGAGCTTCATAGGTTGTTTTGGGTCATATTTATAAGGCATTTGAGTGTCTATGATGTTATTTTTCCCTTTTTAAATGGAAAGCGTTCCTCATGGTGCAAGTTTCTTGTAAATACGCTCCCACCTGTGCTTGGCAAATTTAGATTTTGATTATGGGAGTTACATAGCCATGTTAATAATGTCCCAAAAATGGTGTAAGGGCATTCTAAAAAACTCTTTCATGTGTCTCAAGGACATTTTCAGTCATTTCCTCTTGAATGCAGATATACAATTGATTTATATGCTGTGTTTAAAAACGATTTTTTGAAATCAATTACATTTCTGGATATGTACTGCTAGAGCTTCATAGGTTGTTTTGGGTCATATTTATAAGGCATTTGAATGTCTATGATGTTATTTTTCCCTTTTTAAATGGAAAGCGTTCCTCATGGTGCAAGTTTCTTGTAAATACGCTCCCACCTGTGCTTGGCAAATTTAGATTTTGATTATGGGAGTTACATAGCCATGTTAATAATGTCCCAAAAATGGTGCTAGGGCATTCCAAAAAACGCTTTCATGTGTCTCAAGGACATTTTCAGTCATTTCCTCTTGAATGCAGGTATACAATTGATTTATATGCTGTGTTTAAAAACGATTTTTTGAAATGAATTACATTTCTGGATATGTACTGCTAGAGCTTTATAGGTTGTTTTGGGTCATATTTATAAGGCATTTGAGTGTCTATTATGTTATTTTACCCTTTTTAAATGGAAAGCATTCCTCATGGGGCAAGTTTCTTGTAAATACGCTCCCACCTGTGATTGGCAAATTTAGATTTTGATTATGGGAGTTAATTAGCCATGTTAATAATGTCCCAAAAATGGTGCTAGGGCATTCCAAAAAACGTTTTCATGTGTATTAAGGATATTTTAAGTCAATGAGGAAACACAGGTGATGTAATTCTGATATGAGGAAAATAAACTCCACATTTTTCAATTACATCACTAGTGTTTCCTAAGTTTATGAATGACATTGTGCAGATGAAGTTTAGGTGTAACCACAGATTCAAAAGAGGTCTGCCCTTTGTTCAAGAGTGAAGAGGACATGACTTACTTCATTGGTAGGCCTTCACATGTATTATCTCCTTTGTTTTCTTTAGTGAAAATCTTATCTGCAACCATGTGTTGGCCTCACCTCAAACAAACAAAACAGGTGATGGACCGAATGTGGATCAACGACACACATTCACCCCAGTCCAAAGATCTGGGCCTAAACAAACCTTTAGATAGGCCACACCTTATCGTCATCCTGAATTAATCATTTAAAATGTTAGGGAGAGATTTATGATTGTTGTATGCCTGTTTTGTACCACTGTGTGTCATTTTTGTGACGCAGTGCTGGTGCAAAAGATTTGCTATGTTAAATAATAAGTAGGGCGTTAAGTTTTTGATGACTGTTATTCATTTACTGTTTGGTAATAGTGGTTAATAACATTTTTTATTATATTTTTCCACAGATTCAACTACAGATCTTTTCTAAATTTGAAAAATGCCAACTAAGAATCGAATTAGAAAGGCTAGAAAATGTCAAAGACAGCAGGATGATCTTTTATTGCAGCAGTCCTCTCCCCAAAATACTTTTGAAATCACCAAGAAAGCTCCGGGTAAGAGCACAAAATCATTCTTAAGAAATATTTGTAGTAAAAAAAGTATTTATCCAAAAAATGTTTCAGTTCAGAAAAAGAAAAGCAATTTAAATGGAAAGGAAAGACCAATCAAAAATGTTACTGGTAGAGCAAGAGATAACTCTGTGCATGATAGTAGAAGGAAACAACAGTTTAGGGACATTCGAAAACGAATGTTCCGCAATAGGATAATAGTTAATTTATTAAAAAATATTAAGAAAGGCCAACAGAAAGTAGCATTTTATAAGAAGAAGAAAAATGTAGAGAAAATTATTGATCATGCTTTTGAAATTAAGCAAAAGTTGTTTATTTTGGTAATCAATAGAATTAGGAAACTAAGCAAGGTAATTTCTGATTTTAAAACAAAAAGTAGATGGAAGAGAGTAGTAAATCGTAGTAACTTTTGTGAAGTTTTTTCCGGAGAATGGATGCATAGTTCAAGTTTTGAGGCATTTTTTAATGAGGAGAGTTATTTTCAGGATAATGATTTGGTGTTTGCAGTTGACACCATTGGTCGAGCTTATGAAGTGAAGGATGGTTGTCCAGTTGAAAAAGAAAAACTTGTGACAACAGAGACAGATGAGGTGTTAGGTAATGAGGTTTTAGGAAGACGTCCTAAGGGTCCTGTGTACATTTGGAAGTGTAGTTCTATTTGCAGTGTGCGACAGGTTTCCATCAATTTGCTTTGTGATTTTATACGGACATTTAATAAGAAAAGTTTGAAGCAGAAAATGAAGTTGTTGCAAGATTTAGATCCTTGCAGAGTGAGACAAATGACAGGTTTGCGTGGTCATTCACTGGCTTGTCTTTCCAGGAGAGTATGCCAGAGTGTTTTTCATCATTTAATGATGCTAGCAGTGCATCATAATAAAGTGAGAAAATTAGTGAGAATGTTGTATTATGCTAAGAGTCCAGCAATTATGCTTAAACAATTATGTGCTGCTCTTTTGCATGGTTCTGAAATAGATGTGAAGAATATTTGTGAAGAAATTGAGTTTTGTTACTTTGGTAGTAAAGATGAGAATGTTCAAATTGACCCAGAAGTAGAGGGTAATGTTGAAGATAATGTACAGGTTTCCAGTACAGATAATTTTCAGAAGGAAATTGCCATGTTTCAGATGAAATCAAGTGAGAGGCCTAATTTCACTTGTGTGTGTTGTCGACGCACTTATTATAAGAATCAGACTAAGTTAGTAGATTTATATGCAAAAAGTGAAAGGGAAAATAATAGTGAATGGAAGGATTTTGCCACATACTTGATGGTAGAAAATTCTTTTAATTTGGGATCGGATCAACGTGTGTGTACTTATTGTTGTAACAAATTAAACAAAAACCAGATGCCTGCTAGGGCGGTTCATAATAATCTTGAATTAGTTGAGATTCCTTCTGAATTGAAGGATTTAAATACTTATGAATCTATTTTGATTCAAAGTATTCATCCCTTTCAGGCTATTGTAAGAATGGAGCCAAAGACAGGGAAGTTGCCTCCAGCAGATTTACAGAGAGGATTAAAGGGAAGAGTTGTTTATTTGCCTCTAGATTTGAACAAAAGCATTAACACAATTGGAGTAGAAAAAGTTGAAGAGGAACCTTTGGTTATCTTGGTTAATGGTGTTCCGACAAAGAATAAGAAAATATGGCAAGATTTAGTGGATGTTAGGAAAGTCAAAAAGGCAACATTGTATTTGAAGAAAAATAATAAGTACTATATATAAATGTATATGTTGCAGAAGAGGAAGTAAGTGATGAAGAGGATAGCGATTTGTGTGCTGGCCAAATTGAGAAAGTAGAGGCCTCTAAAAGTGAAGAAATATATGAACATTATAGTGTTCATCCTTTGCATTCCAAGGAAGTCATGGGGAATGCAATTGAGTTGTTTCAAATGAAACAAGCCAAAGGGAGTCCCATTAGTGTTTGGGAGGAAAGTTTGGAAGCTCGGTGTTTCCCACAGCTATTTCCCACAGGTCGAGGAGGAAGATATGATGTGCGACCTCATCAAATTCCTGCGTCTGAATACCGGACTTTACGATTGTATGCAGAAGATCCTAGGTTTCGTCAATGCATTCCCTATTTGTTTCATCTCCTGTTTGAAAGCGATCTGTCTGGACTGTCATATGCAGTGAACCACATCTTAAAAAGTGGTATACAGATGCGAAACATCTCGGCAAGTGATTTTATGCATAAAGTCAATGTCCAAGACAGTATTTTGGATTCTCACCTAATTAATCTCATGGCGTGTCAGCGTGGTACTAATGAGTACTGGTACCGTCGTCATGGTGATTTAAAATGTATGCTGAGGAACTTAGGAACTCCAACATGGTTCCTTACTTTGAGCTGTGCCGAGTATGGCTGGGAAGACTTACTTGAATTTCTACGAGAGGCAAATGGAAATATTGAAAATATTGAATTCAAGACACCTGGAGAACTGTGTTCTTTGGATCCAGTGAATGTATGCAGGTACTTCAATCATAGATTTGAAGCTATGATGTCTTTCATCACAAATAAGAAGAATCCACCTCTTGGAGAGGTGTTGGATTTCTTCTGGAGAAAGGAGTACCAAGCAAGAGGTGCTCCTCATATACATATGTTGTTGTGGATCAAGGATGCACCTAAATTTGGAACAGATCCGGATGACTTAGTGATACATTTCATAGAACAGTATTCTACGTGTGCTGTTCCAAACGCAACGGAGAAGAAAAGCCTAAGAGAACAAGTTCTACGTTTCCAAAGCCATCGTTGTGGAAAGTACTGTCGTCGTAAATTCAGAAACAAGGACAAGTTCTACACCAAATGTCGTTTCAACTTTCCACGACCGGTGATTTCTAAAGGAAGAGTGAACAGTTTGATGTCTTCGCTGCGACATAATGTGATGAGGAAATCACCCAAAAATACATGCAATTTGAAAAGGAACGAAGAGTCCAAGTACATCAACGACTACAACCCAGTGATTTTGTCCATGTGGAATGCTAACATGGATATACAGTTTGTGGCTGACAACTGTATGGCTGTGGCTCGGTATGTGACATCTTACATCATCAAAAAAGAAAAGACAGAATTGAAGGATATGTGGGAGGACATTTCCCATGAAAAGAGCCTCAGCAAGAAGTTGTACAGTTTCAGTCTGAAGATGTTGTCGCATCGTGAAATCAGAGCTTACGAATGTTGTGACCGGTTGTCTTCAGCAAGTCTCTATGCCAAATCCAGGAGTATCGTTTGGGCGAGTCTTGGTCTTGCTGCAACGCGAAATCGAGTTCTAAAACCTGTCCGGGAAATTGAGTATTTGGCAGAAAAGGAACCAAACAGTACCGACATTTTGAAGACCAACATGTTGGATACATATTATCCAAATCAAAGCAGTCACCTTGAGAATGTTTGTCTATATGAGGTTCTACAAAATTATATATTCAAGAGGAACATCAAAGAAGATATTGAGAAAGGAGTGTATGCTGTAATTGGAAGTGAGGGATATCTGGTCAAGCAAAGAAAATGCCAATTAGTAAACCATCGAAAATTGAGTGGCGAATCTCCAGAAAAAAAGGAGTTTTTCTATTTAGCACTTTTGCAACTTTTCAAGCCTTGGCGTGCAGAAGAGGAACTGCTTGGAGATTTCCTCTGTTATGAAGACTCTTTCACTGCTGCTAAGGAGACCATAGAATGTACTGCTTTTCCCAAATATCAAGAAATGTTGACTTTGGAAATTGAGCAGGAAGCAACGATTGCAGCTGAGATTGCTAGAGACAGTTCTCAGGACAGTCAGAGTTCTGTTTCATTGAGTCAGTATCTACTAGGAGGACCTATTATCGAAAATGAAGCTGCCACTGCTATGAATGAAGTGGAAAGAGCCATGGCACATGCTCAGGAGGATGCAGTTAACTTAGAAGACTTGGAAAAACAACTCAACGTTGAGCAGAGGAAAATATATGATGAAGTTACCAAGCAAATTGAGCATGGATTAAGTCATGAGAAGAAAGAGTGCTCATGTACATCGTTGAAGCCTGTCCGACTGTACGTGAGTGGAGAAGCGGGAACTGAAAAAAGTTTCCTCATTAAAGCAATTTCTTGTTATTTGCAGGAAAGGACTGAGACATCGTTGTCTTGTGTTGTTACTGCTCCTACTGGATTGGCAGCACATAACATTAAAGGGATTACTTTGCATCGTCTACTGATGCTGCCGGTGGAGCATGACAACAAATTACAATACCACAAGTTATCTGGAGATGCTTGTTGTGAAGTTTCAAGAGTCTTGAGGAAAATGAAACTTCTTATCATTGATGAAGTAAGCATGGTTTCCAATGTCATGCTTGCCTTTGTGCATTTGAGAATGCAAGAAGTTCTTAAAACTGAATATGATGTGTTATTTGGTGGCAAACACATCATTGTTTTTGGAGATCTTCTGCAGCTGACACCAGTGAAAGGACAACCTGTGTTCAAAATACTCACGCATGAAGATACCAGGAAGTGCCTAGGGAGCATTGGCAACGTTAATATATGGTTAAATTTCAATTATGCTGAACTGCATGAAAATATGCGTCAGACGAAGGATGAAGATTACAAGAATATTCTACAAGATATTAGAATTGGAAAAGTGACCGAGCATGGGAAAGAAGCTTTAAATGCACGATTACTGTCAAATTTATATCCCGAACAAGACATTGTGCCTGAGAATATTTTTCAGAAAATTACTGAGAAGAAATCCGGAATATGTTTGATGCCAACTCTTGCAGAATGTGCCATCTTCAACAACAAAATGTTGAATTTAGAAAAGCAAGAGATTGTGAAACTTGAAGCTATTGACAAAATAGAGCATATGGGATCAACAATTATTTTATCTGAGAATTTGAAATCAAAATTGGATTCATTAGAGAAGACTATATCTAAAACAGCGGGTTTTGAAAAGACTTTGAATGTGTGTTTAAATTGCCGAATCATTTTGAGAAGGAATTTACATGTTGAAAGAGGTCTGGTAAACTGATCAATGTGTAATGTTGTTGATTTTGAGAAATACAGAAGTAGAGATGGAATTGAATTTTTAAAAATTAAATTTGATGGCATTGAGGAAGTACAGCTAATTGGTAGTTGTTCTGCTAGGTTTTTGCTTGTTAAAGATTTATATGTTCGCCGTAAACAGTTTCCTGTTTGCTTGGCATATGCGGTGACAATCCATAAATCGCAAGGTTTAAGTGTAGATACTGCATTGGTGAATATTGGCAGTTCTGTGTTCAAGGAGGGTATGGCATATGTGGCATTGTCACGAGTTAGAACTTTATCGGGATTGTACCTGATTGACTGTGATGTCACAAACATTTGTGCGGATCTAGATTGTGTTAAGGAATACAATAGGTTAAGAAAAGAGTATGCGCCACATTTGCCTCAATATCCTTTGATTGAGAAACGTGTGGTAGGCCGGAAACAAAGAAATATCAGTAATAGTAGGGAGGTTGTAGCAAAAAGCCCAAAAGTCGATGAACCGAAAATTGTATGCAGAAAGAAAGTGGATTCTGTTGAAGATGTTGTCGGTTTTCAATTTGAAAACAGTTCTGGTGTCAACTGCTATGCAAATGTAGTGGTTAATGTTCTCTTTTCACTAGAGACTTTAAAAGAACAGATTGTGTTCCATTCGGAACAAAGTTTATGCTCCTTGTTGAATTTTGTGTTAGAGAAATGTAGCACTGATCGAACAAAAGTAGAAAGTGTGTCTGAAGTTCGTTATCTGTTAGATGAATGTTCAGGTCAAACAGACTTCTCTGAAAATATTCAGCAGGATTGTCAGAAGTTTTTAATGTATATGCTTGATGTATTGCAAGATGAGGGTGTAGATGTAGATCACCTGTTTGGGCTTTCTTATCAATGGCAGCATGACTGCGAGAACTGTATGGTATCAAGTACTACTAGTGTAGACTCAGAAAGATTTATATATTTAACTTTGCCAGACAGTAAATCAGTCTCCTTTAATAAGCTAGTAAATGCAGCGGATCACAACATGGAGTGTAGCCAATGTAAATCTGAAATGATGTCAACATTATTTATACGAAGATATGGCCAGTATGTCATTTTAATGATCCAACGATGTAGGCCTGATGGATCAAAATTGTCAACTTTAATAAAAAAATGTGTTGCTTCTCAGCTGTCAATATCAGGAAGGACTTTTGTAACTGTAGCAATTATCTATCACGATGGTCCTTCAACAACATCAGGACATTACACAGCTTATTTAAAGTCTCGAAACGGCTGGTCATTCTGCAACGATTCTGTTGTAACTTTCAAAAAAAAATTGCCGTTTGACCTTAAAAATTCTTACCTGGTGTTTTTAAAACCAAAATTTTAAGGAAAGAATCTTGGGATTTCCTCTGAGGAATTGCAAAACGTTCATGAAGTAGAGGGAATGTAAGTCTGCAATGCTGTCTAGATTATTGGTCCAAAACTTTTAATTATAATGTCAATTTAAAAATCCAACTATATAAACCTGATGCAAGTAAGTCTGCTTCATAGTAAGCAGTATCAGTGTCATAGGAAAAGGAGAACATGAGTGAGAAAGAAGGGTAAGATTTTAGTAGTCCAGGATTGTGAAAATAATCTTAAATGTTTTCTTTTTGAAAGTTGCGAAAATAGAAAATGACGGGATTTGATTGGAAGAATTACAAGAGTTGTGAATCGCTGCAACATGATTTGGCCAAGTGGAAACATGTGGTAGAATGTGAGAAGTGTTTTATTGTATGTAACATATTTTTCAAAACGATGGAGGTTTTCTTTCAGAAAGTGGCGGGCTGAAAATATTTATAGCACAACAGAGTGGACGCTGTTCATAGGACATCCTTCGACGTTATGGAAAGTAAGTTAATTTTAAGGAGTTTTGAATTCAGATTTCTTAGGTTGTACGGGTTTTTTAAACACAATCATTTTGATTGTGTTTTTTTTCCCCCGCTGTTACATGATGAATACCTTCAAGTCACTGATTTAAGTGAAATTTGATACATTCTGAGAACAGCAAAAATAAACCATTTAACATGTATAATTAATGTTCTGCTTTTTGTACTTATGATATACATTTAGAAATGTGAGGTAGATATGGAGAAACTGAGTCTTCTGTAAGTGTCAAAGTTAATGCTTACAGTGCAGTACTTCTGGGTACTGTTTTTTAAAAAAAAAACTGAATAGGCCTCACCTCAAAGAAACCTCTTGAAAGGACACATCTTATTTGCATCCTGAAACAATCATTTACAATGTTAGACACAATTTTATGATGGCTTTACATCTCTTTTGCGCTGCTATTGCATCACTATTGTGAGACATCAGCAGTGCAAAAGAAGCACCATGTTCCAAAATAGGCCTCACTTCATCAGCATGAAGATACTGTTTGTTTAAAATATATATCTTTAGGATTGTGTAGGGGACGTAGAGAAGCAGAGGCTTCTGTAAATGTCAAAGTTGTTGAAAAACTGTTTGTTTTTGAACCTTTTCCCTTCTCTTTTCTAATTTTTAAATACATGTTTTAATATTTTTGGAAATGTTTGTTCTCTCTTTTACAGATTGAAAGTATGAAAAAATATTTTTAAAAGTTAACAAGAATTATAAGGTAAATGTTTTCTACTCTTTTTACCCACAATGCACTGCTGATGATGTCACTGACCATGTCATGAATGATGTAATAAGAGGACATGACTTACTTCATTGGTAGGCCTTCACATGTATTATCTCCTCTGTATTCTTCAACAAGCGTAAAATTGATCTGTAACCCTGAGTAGGTCTCACCTTAAACAAACCTCAGGAGAGACCACACCTTATCGTCATCCTGAATTAATTATTTAAAATGTTAGGGACAGATTTATGATATATGTATGCCTCTTTTGCGCCACTGTGCATCAGTTTTGTGATGCAGTGGCGGTGCAAAAGATATGTTATGAGGCGTCAAAATTACAAATTGATGCATCTAGGCAAATGTGTCATGCTGTTTTAAAACCGTGCCACATGAAACCGATGCAGCAGTGATGAAAAAGATGCACCATGTTGCAAGACAGGCCTCACTTGGGGTCATATGTATCAAGCTAATTAGAATGCGTTGGCGACATATTTCTGCTGATAAAAAATGCAAAACTTTTATTGCCTATGTTGATGATATGGCTCTATGTTATTTACATTTCTTTGCTGTTTCAATTAATCTTTTTCTGTTATTTTTTCTTTTCTGTTTTCTATTTTTTCTCTCTGTTATTCCACATGTTTTAATCTTATTTTGAACATTCACTCACATTCTCCAAGAAACTCTTCTTTGTTATTGTTCTACTCTCTTTTTTTTCTTTCACTTCCTTATCCATTTTGTTTTTCGCAATTATACCCTCTTCCATCTTTTCTTCGGTAAATAGATCTATTAAACAGTATCTCTGGTTTACTCCCTATAGCTGTCTTTCTTTTAACATTACTCTCTGTTTACTTCCCTTATACTAACTCTTCTTTTTAAAAAAAAAAAAATTTTGGTTCGCTTCTAGTTCGCGAACCGGGCAGCGAACGGGAAAGCGAACCAAAAGAAATAGAGCTTGCCAGAGTGCTAAACATTCTAGCAATTTTATTTGAAAGGGGAGGTAGTTCTGAAAAGAACTTTTTTTTATGTTTTTGTTGTTTTTTTTATTTATTTTTCTAAACATTTTTTGTTTTTTTTGTATTTTTTGAACAGTTTTATGTTTTTTTTTTGTTTTTGATGGAGGGGAAACAACAAAAAACAGGCATTGAAAAGGGCTCAACAGGAGCAAAAAAAAAATTACTGTCTGGGTTGGTTAGGGCAATTGTGATTTTCGTAAGCAATGTTCATTAACTTTATGCTCATGTTCCCACATGAAAGCAATGCACCGCAATACAAGCAGGTTAGTTTCATGTGTTTAAAGTTCTTCTGAATGTTTGGCACGGTTTCCTGTGCCTCTCCTCCTGTCAAAGAGATATGCAAGGTTGACCTGGCCACAGGAGTTGTTAGGGGATTATCCTGCAGGTCACGCAACTCTGCACGGCTGTAGTTGAGTGGATGCCACCTGGTCATATGGCGATGCATGGTATAGTTTCCCATGCTATACTTTTTTTCAGTGCCTCTTGATAATCTGTGTTTGCAAATGAGGCAGGTGGCATACTTTGCATTCACTTTCTTCTCCCCTCGAGGGATTGAAAAAAACTGCCAGATGAAACTTGTTTTCTGACGGGAAACACGGGGCAACTCCTGTAAAAACTGTGGTTCTTCTGTCTCCTCTTCCTCTAGTTCATCCTCTTCCTCCTCTGTGTTGGTGATGAACTGAGATGGTGGTCATCTCTTCCCATGAGGAGGTGTAGGTGGTGGTGGGGGTGCAGCAGCTGAAGCAAGTACAGAAGCCATTGCTCAACTATAGGAAAATGGTCTTTCTCTCACCAAGATGAAAGTCAGAGTGAGGAAAGAAGGAGGGGTTTTCATCATTTGGGAAAAGCAAAAGTTCTAAACCAATGAAAAGTGTTATTTTTAGGTCATATGACCTAGTCTTACATCATTTGGAAACCAAAAGTGAAACGAACCAATGAAAAGTTTTATAAACAAGTCACATGACTTGTTCCGCTCACGTTACGCGGTGCGCGCCGCGTCCCGGATCGCTTCCGGTTCGCGGTCCGGAGCACTTCCGGGAGCGCTAACGTGGCGCGTCATAACACGCATTATGCGACAAAGTGATACGTCGCGCTTCCGCGACGCGTCACAGTTGCGCTAACGAAACGTTTACCGGTTCGCGGACTAGGTCGCGGCATCAAGATGAGCTAACGGAAAGCTTCCCGGTTCGCGAACCGGAAGCGAAGAAAAAAAATATTTAAAAAAAAATGATTAATAAACATCTAAAATATATTTTTGGATTTAAAGAAGAATACATTTTACAGCTACAGATGTTAGCTTTTAAAAAAACAATGAAATTCACTGAAAAAACCATAGGTTATAGACCATATATAGTTAGGAATTAGCATTTACAAAACCTTGAAAATTCACTGAAAAAACCATAGGTTATAGACTATATATAGTTAGGAATAAGCATTTACAAAACCTTATTTTACTCGCATAAAACCATTGAAATTCCATATATAGTTAGTTGCACTAACTATATATCGCGCACCCGCAATCCACTGCTGATGATGTCACACATTACATCATTCATGACATGGTCAGTGACATCACTGATGACATCACTGGTGACATCTCAAATGAAATGACATCACTGATGACATCACTGATGACAACATCCAGTGACTGTATGTTTCTGTAAAGTTAAAATATGTCTTACATATTGAAGAATGAGTGGATGTATAAGTGTCTGGATGAAGGATTTAGTAGGTGCATGACTGACTGTATGAGTGAGTGATTAAATGTGTCTCACTGAGTGCATGGGTTAGTGACTAAACTGTCTTAATTTGTGCATCACTATGTCTGTTCTGTAAACTGTTGCATGTGTTGATAAGTAGCTATATGAGTAACTATATGGGTTATTGATTGGTTGCCCAAGTATTTGTATGGGAGACTGAGTGTGTGTGTGGGTGGCTGGGAGGTGTATGACTCTGTGCATAGATGTGTGAGCAGTTGATTCACTAGATGTATGGTTTCAAAAGTGCATGTGGAAACAGCTGTATGGGCGGTTGACTGTGTGCATGAGTGTATTGGTGAGTGAATGGATATCTCAGTGCTACATGTCAAAGTAAGTACATATGTAAAACACAGTACATGTGAGAGTTGACATATATAAATAACTGTGCATAAGAGCCAGTGAATGTGTGAGTGGCTGTATGGATCATTGTGAACTTGTATCAGGGATTGTATAAGAGAGTAAATATGTGTTAGTATATGTTTGAATAAGTAAAGTTTGTATAACTGTATAGTTGAGGAAATGGAGGTGTGATTGATTCTTTGCATGACTGACTAGGTGTGTGAGTAACTCCATGGATGAGTGACAGTCTGTGAGTGTCTGTTTACACTGATTGTATCTAAGGTTATATTAGAGTCTGAAGAGGTTCATCGTATTATCACATGAATGATATCATCAGTGATGTGATCAGTAATGTCAAATGAGATGTCATCAGTGATGTCATCAGTGATGTCATTTGAGATGTCATCAGTGATGTCATTTGAGATGTCATCAGTGATGTCATCAGTGATGTCACTGACCATGTCATGAATGATGTAATGTGTGACATCATCAGCAGTGGATTGCGGGTGCGCGATATATAGTTAGTGCAACTAACTATATATGGAATTTCAATGGTTTTATGCGAGTAAAATAAGGTTTTGTAAATACTTACTCCTAACTATATATGGTCTATAACCTATGGTTTTTTCAGTGAATGTATATATATATATATATATATATATATATATATATATATATATTCTCTCCAAAAAGGTTGCCCCTGTAGGAGTGCCACACTTAGAAGGGTTACCGCACATGTTTCACCGGTAGCAAAGGCACAGCCAGCAACAGACTTCCCTTGCAAGGCCATACGCGTTTCGAGCGTCGATGCGCTCTTGATCACTGGCAGACAAACGGCTCAACAGCAAACAGATTACTTGCACGTGTATTTATTGAATATACAGAGTTACGCCCTGTTGGGCTCAAGCAAGGCATTGTGGTATATGCAGTTCTCAAGTTGCTTAACTCCGTGCAAAACCCAATGGGTGCCTCTGTGCGCCGTTAGAAAATCTTAATCCCAAGTGGGTAAGGAAAATTGTCCAGTACTGTGCAGTTGCCTATAATTCCAATGTAACAGGCCCCCTCCATTCTCCATACCGCTCATAATCCAATGGCAGTGAAGACCCGCCAGCACTAGCGGTGGGGCACTCCCGTGGCCGGACCAGCCACTATTATTCTCTCCAAAAAGGTTGCCCCCTGTAGGAGTGCCACACTCAGAAGGGTTACCGCACACGTTTCACCGGTAGCAAAGGCACAGCCAGCAACAGTCTTCCCTTGCAAGGCCATACGCGTTTCGAGCGTCGATGCTCTCTTGATCATTGTCAGACAAACGGCTCAACAGCAAACAGATTACTTGCACGTGTATTTATTGAATATGCAGAGTTACGCCCTGTTGGGCTCAAGCAAGGCATTGTGGCATATACAGTTCTCAAGTTGCTTAACTCTGTGCAAAACCCAATGGGTGCCTCTGTGTGCCGTTAGAAAATGTTAATCCCAAGTGGGTAAGGAAAATTGTCCAGTACTGTGCAGTTGCCTATAATTCCAATGTAACAGGCCCCCTCCGTTCTCCATACCGCTCATAATCCAATGGCAGTGAAGACCCACCAGCACTAGCGGTGGGGCACTCCCATGGCCGGACCAGCCACTATTATTCTTTCCAAAAAGGTTGCCCCCTGTAGGAGTGCCACACTCAGAAGGGTTACCGCACACGTTTCACCGGTAGCAAAGGCACAGCCAGCAACAGTCTTCCCTTGCAAGGCCATACGCGTTTCGAGCGTCGATGTGCTCTTGATCACTGGCAGACAAACGGCTCAACAGCAAACAGATTACTTGCATGTGTATTTATTGAATATGCAGAGTTACGCCCTGTTGGGCTCAAGCAAGGCATTGTGGTATATGCAGTTCTCAAGTTGCTTAACTCCGTGCAAAACTCAATGGGTGCCTCTGTGCGCCGTTAGAAAATGTTAATCCCAAGTGGGTAAGGAAAATTGTCCAGTACTGTGCAGTTGCCTATAATTCCAATGTAACAGGCCCCCTCCATTCTCTATACCGCTCATAATCCAATGGCAGTGAATACCCGCCAGCACTAGCGGTGGGGCACTCCCGTGGCCGGACCAGCTACTATTATTCTCTCCAAAAAGGTTGCCCCCTGTAGGAGTGCCACACTCAGAAGGGTTACCGCACACGTTTCACCGGTAGCAAAGGCACAGCCAGCAACAGTCTTCCCTTGCAAGGCCATACGTGTTTCGAGCGTCGATGCCCTCTGATCACTGGCAGACAAACGGCTCAACAGCAAACAGATTACTTGCACGTGTATTTATTGAATATGCAGAGTTACGCCCTGTTGGGCTCAAGCAAAGCATTGTGGTATATGCAGTTCTCAAGTTGCTTAACTCCTTGCAAAACCCAATGGGTGCCTCTGTGCGCCGTTAGAAAATGTTAATTCCAAGTGGGTAAGGAAAATTGTCCAGTACTGTGCAGTTGCCTATAATTCCAATGTAACAGGCCCCCTCCGTTCTCCATACCGCTCATAATCCAATGGCAGTGAAGACCCGCCAGCACTAGCGGTGGGGCACTCCTGTGGCCGGACCAGCCACTATTATTCTCTCCAAAAAGGTTGCCCCCTGTAGGAGTGCCACACTCAGAAGGGTTACCGCACACGTTTCACCGGTAGCAAAGGCACAGCCAGCAACAATCTTCCCTTGCAAGGCCAAACGCGTTTCGAGCGTCAATGCGCTCTTGATCACTGGCAGACAAACGGCTCAACAGCAAACAGATTACTTGCACGTGTATTTATTGAATATGCAGAGTTACGCCCTGTTGGGCTCAAGCAAGGCATTGTGGTATATGCAGTTCTCAAGTTGCTTAACTCCGTGCAAAACCCAATGGGTGCCTCTGTGCGCCGTTAGAAAATCTTAATCCCAAGTGGGTAAGGAAAATTGTCCAGTACTGTGCAGTTGCCTATAATTCCAATGTAACAGGCCCCCTCCGTTCTCCATACCGCTCATAATCCAATGGCAGTGAAGACCCACCAGCACTAGCGGTGGGGCACTCCCATGGCCGGACCAGCCACTATTATTCTCTAAATATATAATTATTAAGACTGTAACCCTTGCATAATGGGAGATGACTTCCTTAGCATTCTTTACACATTTTGAATAACCTCAATTTATTGAAGCTCTTTCTCGAGGCGTTAAGTTCCTATATATTAATATTTAAGGCGTTGATGGCTACATTTTGAGGTCAAGGTTAAGTCCTGTGGTATCTGGTATTTGAACCTCTATATGTTACAAACTGGTTCTAGTTGTCAAGTAAATTTTTATAGGCATGAAATGCAGTAAACTATTTGATGATTTCACCCAACTATTATTGAATTTAGCTAATAGAGATATTTGGAGGTTTTTCTGCAGGTAGGGTAAGGATACACTTTTAGTTTTTAGTCTGACTATAATTTAGATCTATTCACATAAATTATTTTCTTGGATATTGTAACAATTAACATTCATTGCCAGCACTCTTATTACAACCATTGACAACATATGTTACCACTTTTCTTGCGCTATTAGTGAAACACATTAGGGACACAAATGATTTCCTATAACATTTGATATCTAGCCATATTGCTTCTGATGAGAAGTGTGTGTACTATTGCCGCATTAACGTTTTATGCCTCCCAGGTTGAAAAGATGGAGGCTGTAGAATGATAACATTTAAACAATAATGTACATATGGTTAGTTTATAAACTCTTTTGTAATTGATTTACGCTAGAGATTTAATTCAGAGTAGACGAATCATACATCGAAAATTTACAAAAATCCCTGCTACACTTCTGTGAAGTCAAGGAGGCCCCAAGTGAGCAGATTACCTGCTGAATGGTTCTAATCCACCTTCCCTATGTACTCTTATTAGTTAGACTAGGGGTGAACCTCAATCGACACACTTCAACTGGGGCCACCATTTTTATCAAAAACTATTAGCCCTTTGCCATGAACTGATGAAATGGCTCATATTATGGGCGGGCTTAAGTCGTTAGAGATCTGACACTCCTACTCGTTGGAAATAATTTGCATATCTTGCTTCAGACTTCGATTTTTTACTGGGACTGAACTCAAATAAGATGACCATTTCAGTTGCCTTTGTTTTTTAACACCTCCAAACAAGGCCACGCTGGATGTCTGTGTTTTTATATTTTACTCCATAGATATTTACGGGCACACAAAGTGAGCTTAATATTGCATTTTAAATGTGATGCTCTATGATTGTCTTGTTTTATGGATAAATATGCCAACAAAATGACTTAAAATAATAAACAAATAATAACTGATTACCATGGTATTTTCATAAAACAGTGTAAGATAGAATGCATATTAGTACACCTAAATTCAGACACTCTTGGATTTACAAAAAGGTATGCGGCAGCTATGGTTCTGATTTACTGAGCATGATATTTTGATATTGTATTGATGATGATGTACTTGGTATATGGAATGATTGTAATGTTACTAGAGTTTGAAGTTCTTCTGAAATCCATTTCCAGCTCTGTAAATTTTACACAAGAGATTGGTAATCCAGAAGTGCACTACTGGGATGTGCAAGTTACAGTTATAGATCATGTCATCAATACATTAAGTGAAAGTAACAGATATTTAACTTACTAACAAATACTCTTAACACAGATGCATTACAATGCAATATATTTTATTACATCAGGTTTACGGCCTTAGTCAAATACGGCAGTCCTGGCCCTCCCACAAGCCTCCGCTGGGATCAAGGACCCCGCTGCAGCAGCATTCTTACAACGGCCTAAATGTGCTGGCGGTGCCAATGCCGGCACTGCCGAGCATATTCCGACCTGCATATCCACTGTCCTTTTCATGGCTAGGACCCTGCCATAAAAAGTGTGGCAGACATACAGGAAAGAGGGCCATAACAGGCCCTGCCGATTCTGGGCCTGAGGTGCATGCAGGGGGGGCACATGTTGTGCCACCCTGGAATTGCACCCTTGTTCCTGCATGATGTGGCATGCATGACCTGGTGCATGCCACACTGTGCAGGAATGTGCTGTAGGTTCTCTCATGGCGACAGTATGCTAATTAGGTTCTCCTATGAGCCTAACATACGCCTGCTGTGTTGCCACCGCAACGGGAAACATCTTAAACAATGAAGTATTAATAACGACTCACCTTAACAACGAATTCCAAACAATGATTAATCATGATCAACGAAGTCCAGAACAACGAAGTCCTGAACCACGACTCTCTGCATTGCACGTCACTTCCCACTCACCCCCCACTGCTGCTATGGCTCAGCCCCCCGGACTGCTCATGTCACTCTTCTCCACCCCAACCCCTTTATTACAATAAGAAGCGGAAGTGAGGCGATCTGACGGGCAACGAAATATGAAAAGGAATGACATTTTGAACTCTGCTCCCTGGCACAATGTGTGGCATATTTCTTCTCTCCGCCTCACTCATGGAATTGGACGTGTTGCCTCCTGTCTCGCAGACTCCGAGCAGCGCAGGGATGCTGCCAGCCCATATCCTGTATTGTAGCACGACCCCCACCCCCAAATTGACACTTGAATAAAGATATCCGGAAGACGGGGTCAGAAGAACATGGGGAAGCAGCCAGCCATCATACTGTCAGCATGGTAATCGATATCATTAAATAGAAATTGTTGATGTTTCGTATTTAAATGCATTTTAATATTTTAGAATAATATCATTTACAAAAATATAGAATATTTGGAGTTCGTCAGGTTTAAAAAAAAAATATGAGGACATATTAAAATATACTTAGAATAAATTAAGAAATGGGTACCGAGCAATTTAAAAATATTTAAAGGAAGTATTGTTATTACAATACTGCCATCCATTGGGCAGTCACGAGGGGATTCTTTTCGTGGTTTAGGAAGTAGTTGTAAAAAAAATAGTGATTTAGCATAGCTCGTTGTAAAGCTTTCGTGGTTCTGGAAGTCGTGGTTTAGGGAGTAGTTGTTTAGACATACATTCCACCCCAACACTGCCCGCCTGCCTTGGTAGTCGTTATCCAGCAGGCAGGCTCACCACAGACTTGGCGGTCTTCCTGGGACCTTAGTTTGAAATGCTGCATGCAATCTGAGGTCAGTTGATTCAGAGCACACATACTTTACAGTGTGTATCAGTGGCGGCAACAGTGAGAAGGTATCATTGTAAGAGGTGGATCTTCAACTTCTTCCTGTAGGTGAGTTGATTTCCTTAGGCAATGATACTTGTGCAATGAGAAATCCACAGATTTGAGGCCATGAGGCCATTCTTCCTACCACCTACCCTGGATTTCTTGGTCTTAGAAGGGGTGAGATGATTGGCTTGACAGAACTGGATGGTCCCGGTTGCATAGAGCCATTATATTCTAGAGCAGAGACAGGAGGGATTCTTGTTTCAGATTCCTTTGTGGATGTTGTGCACTGTAAGTTAGCTTAAGTAAAACAACTTTAAGGCGTTTAAAGGCAGCATTGATGTGGCTGTAAGGCTTGAAATTAAGAAACCCTTTTGAATGACTGCATCCTTTTGATGGGCAAGATCAGAGCTCTGCAAAGAAGGTGTTACCTTAATCAAGCCAGTATGAGATGCTGGCTCTGATGGGCAATATTTAGTGTTTGATGAGGAGAAGAGGGAGCATTGTGCGCAATACAGATGTTAAAGTAGACTTTGGAAATCTGACTCATATAGGTGTTGAATTCTATTTAGTAGTCAAAGGTGACTCCTATATTCCCGACTGATGAAGATTTTACCACAGGATATCCTGGAGAATCAGGCCAAGAAAACAGGACATTGAGTACATAGGCAACATAATTATCTGTTTTGTCCCCTTTTATGCTAGCCAGCTGCATTTCGTAGAGGTCTAAATGGATTGAAGGCATCATTAGATGGATTCACTGAACTGACTTTTTAGTATCATAAACATAAGGGGGGGTTCTAATATACAACTGAAATTAAAGGTGGAATCACTTGATAATAGCTTTGAGGGGGATCCTGTGAATGTTGAAGAGTCTATGGAAAAGACATCAGTCACAATATATGTCAAGGGATTGGCAAGAAAGAGGTAACTATAAAGAATAGGTGTCAGATATATCATAGTATTGCGTTGCCCTTGTGTCACACTTAGTGCCACAAGGGCAATGCAATACTAATGTCAGATTTATTAAGCAACGCAAGGCACCTTCGATGGCTTTGTGTTGCTTGGTAAATCTGGAGTAATATAAAGCAGCACAAGTTGCTGCCTTGTGTTACACTGCCCTTGGAAGGCGTTCCATGGGTGAAGCATGGGTTTTCCATTGCACCCACCCATAGGTTTTGATGCGATCCTAGATTTACCAAGACTGGTAAACATGGGAATGCATGAAAATGTTATTCCTTCCCAGGGGAGGCACAACGAGGAGAAATTAATATTTTACCTCATTGTTTCCTCTTTCTAAGTGTTCTGCAAAGAGGGAAAGTCTCAGAGGATTGTTTATAATACAGGAAGGTGTCTTTTCCTACACAACAAAAATCCATTGTACCACTTAGCAAGGGTGCCTGCTTGTGCTAGCAGTAGATTGAGCACAGGCAAAGAGCAGGAATGCACCACAAGTCATTAGACATGGTGCATTCATGCCCTCCCCCTTACACATAACACAGTTCAGCAAGTTGTCTTGCTGTGTTGTGTTGTGTGATAGGATTAAAAATCAGACCCTAGAATTCTACCTGTTAGTGCTGTGCCGTGTCTTCTACTTTCCTACTTTCCAGGGCACTCATGGGATGTGATGATCACTCATTTCAAAGAACAAAAAATTGTGACAGCCAGCAAATAATTAATATGCCCTCTTAATTGAAGATATCATGTATTTTAATGAGAAAAGTTCACTATTTTTTTTCAATTTTAATAATGTTCATTTTATGCTATTTGGATTATTAGCATATTAGATTTTATTTGGATTCTTAGCATGTAAAAGACATTAGTTCACCTCATCATTAATAATGATGTTTTAAGTATTTCGGTAAATTTAAATCTTCATCATCAGCAGATTAGGTAACCACTTTAATTGAAAGTTAAAGATTTTACTGTGTTTCCAAAACATCAAGAGCAAACATTCAAATAATGGGGTGATGATGGCACATTTCAGCTGCACAAGTTTGCCTCTTCCAATGAAGAAACTCTTGATAATGGAAGGGTAAAGCACCTTCAACCCGTATCCCTGACCCCGCATGCTGTCACAACGTGGTTGTTATAACAACCGCGCTGTGACAACGCATACCATTACTCCGCAAGTCGACTTGCGGAGGGGGGGAGAAGGTGTTGGATTTAAAATCCAACGCCTTCCCTAAAGTCCACACAGACTGGAGTTGGAATAGTACATTTTACTATTCCAACATCCAGCGCCCCCCCTCCGCAAGTCGTTGTAATGACTTGCGGAGTAATGGTATGCGTTGTCACAACGCTGTCGTTGTTACGACTGCGTTGTGACAGCATGTGTGATAATGGGATGCGGCGTAAAGAGGAATATTCAATGGAAGCAATGGCTAGTGTAAAGGTTGCCATGAGTACGTTTTTGGCTATCACCACTGGAAAAGGGTGGAAGCGAGAGAGAAAAGGAGCTCCCTCTTTCATGTATTTATTAACTGAGGTGAGTAGTAAAACTGAAAAGGGTGGTGATTTTGGAAGTTTTCTGTCTGCTGCACTAATGCTGCACTAATGGGAGTGACTAATGAACTTCAGACTCTAGAACAGATGTCTATGATTTAGTTGAGAAAGAACATTTGAAGTGTTTTAACTAGCTATTCTGATGAACATTTGCCTTCATATTGTATTTCAAAATATTTCCAGAGCCCCTTTAAGAGTTCAGTGATGGCATTATCTGAGCATGCAAATGGGTTTGAAAACCATGCTTTTGGGGAGCATTTATGGCAGTGGTATCTCGCAGAGGTAACATGGGGTGGTAGGGCGGGGGGTAATGGAGTCCAACATACGACAGCAGATATTTATTTACCTTCACCTTTGCCATCGTATGTCAGACTCCACTACCCCGCCACCCAGCCCTGCCCTGCCCGCCTCACCTCCCCACAGTGTTACCTCTGTGAGCTGCTACTGCTTTCTGGGGACTCCTATATGATATAATCAATCCTTAAAAAGATCTGAGCCAAGACATTTTTACTTCTCAGAATCCGGGTCTCTACAGTAGGCACCCACATGACAATCGAGAGTCCCCCGAAAGGGCTTTACAAATGTTTTTCTCACTTTTATTAAAATGATCATTGAGAATATCACCAAATTTCAAACTGTCTCTCAAATTAAGATAATGATAGGTTATACACAGTCTTAGTCCAGAATGGCACATTTCTTCTCTTGAAATCTGGACAACCTGAGTGCAGGATATTCCTTATGGGCAATGATTCTACATCCAACGTTCTCCATTTAAAACTGGCACCCCACCAGTTTTGAATTACTCGAACACAGCTCAGCGTAATTATGTCATACCAAAACCTGCACCCTAGTTTTCACTTAGGGAGTTTGAACACTAATTTTGTAAATTAGGAAATACATGCTCTACACATCATTGTCTGCGAGAATCAGCTGTGACCATGGATGTATGAAGTGGTATTTTTTAGAATGGAATCTTTAATATTCACACCAGGCTTTTTCTCCAGAGTCTGACATAAATACATCATACTTTTAAAAGAAAAAACTGTCAGATTTGATTTTTATGTAAACTGTTCAAATCTGTTTATTGCAGATATTAAAAGCAAACATTAATTTTTACAAACGGAATTAACAGCTGACAACACAAATGCTGCACTACCATGCAGGAGCTTGGACTTCGACACGGATCTTTAATAAAAGTGATGCACTTCTCGAATTAAGCTTGCCATCATCCACAAACCTTTAAAAAATCTTGTTAAAGGATGCATTGCCCTTTGTGTTATGCACACAGTGCTTTTTAAAAACTATAAAACCTCTGTGCTGCCCTACAAGGTGGATTTTACCCAGATCTTTTGACTGGGTGTGAGTGTTTGATTGATTCAGATGCTCCGTCCATCACCACCCCTTTTTGTACCGCTTTTGGCCACCATAAGTGTGGCAGGGTATGCTCAGACGTGAGTCCCTTGCTCACTTTGCCACTGGATTCAAGCAAGCTGGGTTGAAGACGGCTGGAATGCCAGAAACCGGTCCTCGGAAGCTTGTTTCCGGTCCAGGGAAGACATGGCTTGGCAGTTCGGGCTGGACTGTTCCCATGAGGCACAGGGTCAGGCTGATTTGCATATAACCATGTCTGAACTGGGGTGGCAGAGTGGGCTAAAGAACAGTGATGGATTAAACCCAGATCTTTTGACTGGGTGTGAGTGTGTGATTGATTCAGATGCTCCGTCCATCACCACCCCCTTTTGTACCGCCCTACAAGGTGTAGCGTCTTCTGCAGCTGGGGAGCATGCAAATGAACATGCCACAAATGGAGCTTTGTAACAGACGTCTTTATTCTACAGCATTCGATCATATGCTGTATCCTGTATGCATTGCATCATAACTTTCATAACCACACCTTAACATCTCCCAGCAGACTACATAACTCCTGTTTAGAGTCCGCCCAAAGCCACAAGGGCCATAGGGCTAACATAATATCAAAGACACTACATCTCCTACTTTGTTAAATAAAAAGTACAGACAATGTTAGCATCACATTTCCACAATGAGCTGTTAAGGTGTTTGCACTGTTCTTCCAGATCAGGTGGCATGAAGCAGTTTAGATGCATCTTGAATAGGCACCGATGACACAGTCTTAGATGGTTGATCTAGACATTCAGGTGGGGTCACCTCGCTTGTGATCTCAGTAGCTGATGAACATTGAGGGAGGTGTTTAAAGTGTGAAGCGTCCTGTGTGATGGACATTCTGGGATGATGCACTGTCACCATGTGACCTTTACATGTTACAATACTCAAAGGGTCAACAGTAAATGGATTGTCTGTTTTCCACTTCTGTTTCTGTTTGACCAGTACCCAGGCCCCTTTATCAAAGACTTTCCTGGGCATGCCGGCGCTGATGGGCATCTGTTTTCAGTTTGCACTTTCAAGAAGTGTCTGTGACACAAACCTTATTGACATTCATCGATTGAGCCGATGTCCATTGTGGTACTTTTATTTTGATGGCTCTCCCAATTAACAAGATGGCAGGGCTCTCATCAGTTGTGTAGTGAGGAGTTGATCTATAGGCATGAAGGGTTTGACATATGGCTTGGGTTGGATCGATTTCCTCAATCGATGCTCGCTGAATTTCCCTCTTCAGGGTGCCCATAAAGCGTTCAACAACAGCATTGGCTTGGGGCCAGAGATATGTACTCTTGTGATGCTTGACATAGAGTCAAACAAGAAACTGCTTGAATTCTTGGCTGTTGAAATACGGGCCATTATCGGATTTGAGAATAGCTGGGATGCCGCACACTGTAAAGATGTACAAAAGGGGGTAGTGATGGACGGAGCATCTGAATCAATCAAACACTCACACCCAGTCAAAAGATCTGGGCTAAATCTATCACCGTTCTTTAGCCCAATCTGCCTCCCCAGTTCAGACATGGCTATATGCAAATCAGTGTGACCCTGTGCCTCATGGGAACAGTCCAGCCCGAACTGCCAAGCCATGTCTTCCCTGGACCGGAAACAAGCTTCCGAGGACCGGTTTCTGGCATTCCAGCCGTCTTCAGCCCGGCTTGCTTGAATCCAGTGGCAAAGTGAGCAAGGGACTCACGTCTGAGCATACCCTGCCACACTTATGGTGGCCAAAAGCGGTACAAAAGGGGGTGGTGATGGACGGAGCATCTGAATCAATCAAACACTCACACCCAGTCAAAAGATCTGGGCTAAATCCATCACCGTTCTTTAGCCCAATCTGCCTCCCCAGTTCAGACATGGCTATATGCAAATCAGTCTGACCCTGTGCCTCATGGGAACAGTCCAATCCGAACTGCCAAGCCATGTCTTCCCTGGACCGGAAACAAGCTTCCGAGGACCGGTTTCTGGCATTCCAGCCGTCTTCAGCCCGGCTTGCTTGAATCCAGTGGCAAAGTGAGCAAGGGACTAACGTCTGAGCATACCCTGCCACACTTATGGCGGCCAAAAGCGGTACAAAAGGGGGTGGTGATGTGCGGAGCATCTGAATCAATCAAACACTCACACCCAGTCAAAAGATCTGGATAAAATCCATCACCAGTCTTTAGCCCGATCTGACCCCAGTTCATACATGGCTATATGCAAATCAGTCTGACCCTGTGCCTCATGGGAACAGTCCAGCCCGGACTGCCAAGCCATGTCTTCCCTGGACCAGAAACAAGCTTCCGAGGACCGGTTTCTGGCATTCCAGCCGTGTTCAGCCCGGCTTGCTTGAATGCAGTGGCAAAGTGAGCAAGAGACTCACGTCTGAGCATACCCTGCCACACTTATGATGGCCAAAAGCGGTACAAAAGGGGTTGGTGATGGACGGAGCATCTGAATCAATCAAACACTCACACCCAGTCAAAAGATCTGTGTAAAATCCATCACCGTTCTTTAGCCCAATCTGCCACCCCAGTTCAGACATGGCTATATAAAAAACAGTCTGACCCTGTGCCTCATGGGAACAGTCCAGTCCAAACTGCCAAGCCATGTCTTCTCTGGACCAGAAACAAGCTTCCGAGGACCGGTTTCTGGCAGTCCAGCCGTCTTCAGCCCGGCTTGCTTGATTCCAGTGGCAAAGTGAGAAGGGACTCACGTCTGAGCATACCCTGCCACACTTATGGCGGCCAAAAGCGGTACAAAAGGGGGTGGTGATGGACGGAGCATCTGAATCAATCAAACACTCACACCCAGTCTAAAGATCTGGGTAAAATCCATCACCGTTCTTTAGCCCAATCTGCCACCCCAGTTCAGACATGGCTATATGCAAATCAGTCTGACCCAGTGCCTCATGGGAACAGTCCAGCCCGAACTGCCAAGCCATGTCTTCCCTGGACCGGAAACAAGCTTCCGAGGACCGGTTTCTGGCATTTCAGCCTTCTTCAGCCCGGCTTGCTTGAATCCAGTTGCAAAGTGAGCAAGGGACTCACGTCTGAGCATACCCTGCCACACTTATGGCGGCCAAAAGCGGTACAAAAAGGGGTGGTGATGGACGGTGATGGGTTAAACCCAGATCTTTTGACTGGGTGTGAGTGTTTGATTGATTCAGATGCTCCGTCCATCACCACCCCCTTTTGTACCACTTTTGGCCGCCATAAGTGTGGCAGGGTATGCTCAGACGTGAGTCTCTTGCTCACTTTGCCACTGGATTCAAGCAAGCCGGGCTGAAGACGGCTGGAATGCCAGAAACCGGTCCTCGGAAGCTTGTTTCCGGTCCAAGGAAGACATGGCTTGGCAGTTCGGGCTGGATTGTTCCCATGAGGCACAGGGTCAGACTGATTTGCATATAGCCATGTCTGAACTGGGGTGGCAGAGTGGGCTAAAGAACGGTGATGGATTAAACCCAAATCTTTTGACTGGGTGTGAGTGTTTGATTGATTCAGATGGTCCGTTCATCACCACCCCCTTTTGTACCGCTTTTGGCAGCCACAAGTGTGGCAGGGTATGCTCAGACATGAGTCCCTTGCTCACTTTGCCACTGGATTCATGCAAGCCGGGCTGAAGACGGCTGGAATGCCAGAAACCGGTCATCGGAAGCTTGTTTCCGGTCCAGGGAAGACATGGCTTGGCAGTTCGGGCTGGACTGTTTCCATGAGGCACAGGGTCAGACTGATTAGCATATAGCCATGTCTAAACTGGGGTGGCAGATTGGGCTAAAGAACGGTGATGGATTAAACCCAGATATTTTGACTGGGTGTGAGTGTTTGATTGATTCAGATGCTCTGTCCATCACCACCCTCTTTTGTACCGCTTTTGGCCGCCATAAGTGTGGCAGGGTATGCTCAGACGCGAGTCCCTTGCTCACTTTGCCACTGGATTCAAGCAAGCCGGGCTGAAGACGGCTGGAGTGCCAGAAACCGGTCCTCGGAAGCTTGTTTCCGGTCCAGGGAAGACATGGTTTGGCAGTTCGGGCTAGACTGTTCCCATGAGGCACAGGGTCAGACTGATTTGCATATAGCCATGTCTGAACTGGGATGGCAGAGTTGGCTAAATAACGGTGATGGATTAAACCCAGATCTTTTGACTGGGTGTGAGTGTTTGATTGATTCAGATGCTCCGTCCATCACCACCACCTTTTGTACCGCTTTTGGCCGCCATAAGTGTGGCAGGGTATGCTCAGACATGAGTCCCTTGCTCACTTTGCCACTGGATTCAAGCAAGCCGGGCTGAAGACGGCTGGAATGCCAGAAACCGGTCCTCGGAAGCTTGTTTCTGGTCCAGGGAAGACATGGCTTGGCAGTTCGGGCTGGACTGTTCCCATTAGGCACAGGGTCAGACTGATTTGCATATTGCCATGTCCGAACTGGGGTGGCAGAGTGGGCTAAAGAACGGTGATGGATTAAACGCAGATCTTTTGACTGGGTGTGAGTGTTTGATTGATTCAGATGCTCCGTCCATCACCACCCCCTTTTGTACCGCTTTTGGCCGCCATAAGTGTGGCAGGGTATGCTCAGACATGAGCCCCTTGCTCACTTTGCCACTGGATTCAAGCAAGCCGGGCTGAAGACGGCTGGAATGTCAGAAACCGGTCCTCGGAAGCTTGTTTCCGGTCCAGGGAAGACATGGCTTGGCAGTTCCGGCTGGACTGTTCCCATTTATTTATTTATTTATTTATTTATTTATTTCTGACATTTATTGAGCATGAACGAATACCCGTGGGCGTCTCTGTGCTAGACTATTCGGCTATCTTTCCCCAAGGTATTGATGACTGCGGAGAATTGTTGGGCAATGTCACTGGTTAAAGAGCCAGGTTTTTAATCTCTTCCGGAACTGCAGAAGTGAGGGGCTGGTTCTGATATGTTGAGGCAGGGTATTCCATACCTTAGGAGCCGCAACTGAGAAGCGGCGATCACCCCAGGAGACCGTTTTGGAACGTGGAACCACTAATTGGTTGAGGGTTGTGGATCGAAGCTGTCTGGCCGGTTTATAGGGTATAAGCTGGTCCTTAAGGGGGAGTGGTCCTTGATCGTGGAGTGCCTCGTAGACTATACAGAGTGATTTAAACTTGATCCTATTTTGGATCGTCAGCCAGTGGTATGTCCTTATAGTATCGGAAATGGGTGCAAACTTGGGTGTTCTAGCCAGCAGACGTGCTGCTGCATTCTGTATTGTCTGCAACTTTTTAGTTACCCTGGCTTGAGCATTTAGAAAAAGTGCATTGCAGTAGTCTAGGGATGATAGAACTAAGGAGCTGACCAATGTTTTAGCCGCTGCATCAGGTAGAAAAGGGATGATTTTCCTTATCATTCTAAGTTTATGATGGGCTGTGGCCGCTACTTGGTTCGCATGTGCCATGAAGTTGAGATGATCATCAAAGGTTACTCCCAAATTCCTGACCTTTGGGGTCGGGCTAGGAGGGATGCCAAAGGCTGGAGGCCACCAGGATGCAGACCAAATCGGGGAGAGGGTTCCAAAGATGACCACCTCCGTTTTATCGGAGTTGAGCTTCAGGCAGTTACGTGCCATCCACTCTCCAATGGCCATCATTCCATTTTGGAAGCACTCTGCCACCTCCAGCCCGTCACCTTTAATGGCCAACACCAGTTGCGTGTCATCTGCATAGGAGGTTAGGCTCATCCCATATGCTTTGATCACACAAGCAAGGTCCGACACATAGATGTTAAATAGTGTCGGACTAAGGGATGAGCCTTGAGGAACTCCACACGGTAATGACAGCTTGGCCGATTGGTATGGCCCCAGTGTGACCACCTGCGTTCTATGAGGCACAGGGTCAGACTGATTTGCATATAGCCATATCTGAAGTGGGGTGGCAGAGTGGGCTAAAGAACGGTGATGGATTAAACCCAGATCTTTTGACTGGGTGTGAGTGTTTGATTGATTCAGATGCTCCGTCCATCACCACCCCCTTTTGTACCGCTTTTGGCCGCCATAAGTGTGGCACGGTATGCTTAGATGTGAGTCCCTTGCTCACTTTGCCACTGGATTCAAGGAAGCCGGGCTGAAGACGGCTGGAATGCCAGAAACCGGTCCTCGGAAGCTTGTTTCCGGTCCAGGGAAGACATGGCTTGGCAGTTCGGGCTGGACTGTTCCCCTGAGGCACAGGGTCAGACTGATTTGCATATAGCCATGTCTGAACTGGGGTGGCAGAGTGGGCTAAAGAACGGTGATGGATTAAACCCAGATCTTTTGACTGGGTGTGAGTGTTTGATTGATTCAGATGCTCCATCCATCACCACCCCCTTTTGTACCGCTTTTTGCCGCCATAAGTGTGGCAGGGTATGCTCAGACGTGAGTCCCTTGCTCACTTTGCCACTGGATTCAAGCAAGCCGGGCTGAAGACGGCTGGAATGCCAGAAACCGGTCCTCGGAAGCTTGTTTCCGGTCCAGGGAAGACATGGCTTGGCAGTTCAGGCTGCACTTTTCCCATTAGGCACAGGGTCAGACTGATTTGCATATAGCCATGTCTGAACTGGGGTGGCAGAGTGGGCTAAAGAACAGTGATGGATTAAACCCAGATCTTTTGACTGGGTGTGAGTGTTTGATTGATTCAGATGCTCCGTCCATCACCACCCCCTTTTGTACCGCACACTGTAAAGATGTCATCAAGCCGCTCAATGACTTTGTCATTGGTTGTTGGTGACAAGTCTTTCACCAAGTGAAAATGCAAATATCTATCAATTACTACCATGAGATAATGTCCATTTCCTAAAGGCCCAAAGAAATCAACTGTAACTCTCTCCCAGGAATCAGACATTGTCAGTGGAAGCAGCGTCACCTTGGGGGATAAACAGTTACAAAGGTAGCACGCTTTCAGTTCGTTCTTCTAGGTGAGGGAAACACACTCATTCTCTTAGGACTATTTTGGTAGCTACAATGTCATGATGTCCTTCATGGGCTAGCTCAATGACTTGTTGTCTCAGGCTCTCAGATATGACTATTCTCTAGTCTCACAATATGATACCCTCTTGGGTGACAGATAGCTCAGCCTGTATATTTTAGAATTTTTGGAATTCAACATCATCAGCAAAGGGTTGCATACTTTTCTTCCAAGACTGCGTTGCAATGAGGTCTTTGAGGATGAGCATGTCTTTATCTGTATTGGTAGCAGCAATAATTATTCAATGGATAGAACAGCTGGTGTGCTGGTCCACTCAATGAAGTTTAGATACTCTTCAGCCACTTTGGATGTCGAACTGTGGTGATGTAGTTTCACTCTTGAAAAGTAATTGGCAGGGTTTTGGTCTTTCCCTGGCTTGTGCACAATTGCATAGTCCTACTCTTGCAGTTACAACCCCCACCTCGTGATGCAAGAGGGTATCTTAACTTTCAGGTTTTCAAAGATAGCAAACAATGCCTGGTAGTCTATGATGAAAGTTAAATATTTCCACATAAAAATTTTGCAGGCCCACACTAAAGCCAGACTCTCCTTCTCTGGCTCAGAATAAGCATGCGCTGTTTCAGACAGTCTTCTACTGGCATGGGCCATAATATGTCTCTGGGCATTCAGATGGTCATTGTGTTGAGCAAGGGTTACCCCAAGCCCCACCAGTCTGTGATCTCAGTATTTAACTTGGGGTCAAAATAGGCCATTTTAATTGTATTCTCAATCGCATGTGTTATTTCTTTTTAAACTTTGATCGCATTCATGAGACTACTGAAATGGTACATTCCACTTTGTTAAGGCTCTCAATGGGGCAATCACTGTCGCAAAGTCACAAATGTTCCTTCAGCAATAACTGGCTATGCCTAAGAAGGATCACAGCATGGTTGCATCTTGGGGGGGAACAAGTAGATGACAGTGTTTGCACTGCATCAAGGTCAGGAGTCATTCCCCCATCAGAGAATATGTGCCCAAAGAATTTAAGTTTGGTTTTGAGAAACTCACACGTTGGTGCTTTGAAAGTGAGACATGCATTAGCAAGTAATTTGTACACTTGTGTAAGAGACTAGTCATGCTCCTTTTGTGTTGTCCCAAATACCAGTATGTCATCACTGTAATTGAAAACATGTAACAGGTTGAATAACTCAGTGAAGAACATCCTGAAATATCTCTGCAGCTGAAGATACTCCAAAACTCAGTCTTTTGTATCTGAACAAACCAGAAAGAGTAAAAAAGTTGCAATGTACCTACAGTTCTCTTCCAGCTCGAGTTTATGGGATCCTTTGTTCAGGTCAAGACAGGAGAAGAATGTGGCTCTGTTCAGTTGAATGATCAGGTCTGCTATGTACAGACCAAGATGTATTTTCCTCTTGATTGCTTTTTTGGCCTTGTGCATACCAACACAAATGCGCACTGCACCATCACTGTCCTTTTTTGGCACCACAACTGTAGCTGAGACTCTTGGCATAGAACCAGTGGAGCGTTCAATTTCTAGTTCTCTCTCAACAGCTTCTTGTAAGTTAAAAGTGACTCTGTAGTGCTATTGGGCAACAGGGGGAAAGTCTTCATTAATATGAAGTGGCGCTTTCATCTTCTTGAGTCTTCGTAAGTCATGAGACAGCGACAGGAACTGACTAACAACTTCAGACTGAGCACGGATGTTGTAGTTGAGAGATGTCAGCAGCAGTGGCAAAGCTAAGTAGGCATGGACTAGATGAAGTTCCCCGAAGGAAATAAATTGGCACTTGCACTGACCTCCTGTTATGTTGCACGGTTGCTGTAAATGACCCTTGACACTGTAATGGTTTAGAAGCAGTCCACATGTATACCTTCCTGTTTGACGAAGAAAGGCATGGCACAGGATATAAGTTATTGAACTTTTCTACTGGCATGATGTTAATCTATGCACCACTGTCTATAATGAAGGTCATGGGGCAACCATTCACCTTTAACGTAATTTTAGGACAGTGTGAAAATGAGTTTTGTCACTTCCTTTGGTGATTCGTCTTTGACTTTTGATCTTTTGTGCAAGCAGCTAAACCTACATGTGCATGTTGTTTCTTAGCCGATATAATCAAAGCACAACCATCTTCTTCGCTAGCACTTGATAATGACATTGAACAGCCTTTATATGATGAACTTGGTGATAATCGACTGTGCTTGGTTTCTACTTGTCGTAACTGATGTTTCCTTTTGGCCTTGTGGCCATGGCAAGAATGCTTCTAGAATCTTTTGGCATCCATTTTCTCTTCTCTCTGTGACACATTTGTTTTTTTCTTTGCTTTGCAGACCGTTATGAAATGAAGCATTTGCAGATCTGTTCTATGGCTCGTAATTTCAGGGGGAAACTAAAACCCACATCGGAAGCATACCAATTTCATCATCTTTATTTTGTTCTTATGATTGCTTTTCATGGCCAACGTTGATTCATTACGCACTGTTCCTGCTTCCACATTAGCAGCTTGTCGATCTGCTCATTTTTCTACCCTTCAGTTATTAGTGTTTTCTCTAAACTGAGTGTCTCTCTCAACATGCGTCTTCTAAAGGAATCTGAAAAAGACTCATCACTGAATCTGAGGTGCATGGCTTATTCGTCATTAAAATCACAGAACTTCCAGTGTTTGATGAGTGCATCAAGTCTCTCAACAGACTGCTCCATCGTTTCACCAGCCTATTGTCATGCTTGGTTGAAAATGTATCTTTCATAGTCAACATTCGGCATTGGATTGAACTTGGCTTCCAACTCTTCTTTTATCTTTCGGTACAATATTGAATCAATTTGTGAGACTTTCTTTAGTACTTCTTTCACTACATCACTGGCAAGGTTTTTCAAATATTTATTGATTTTCTTATAATTTTCTTCTTCTGGCACATCTATGAAATCTTCAATCATTTTGATCCATGCAGTCCAGCTGGCACCAATATGATGTTCTTCTTTGCTGTGTCAAACAGTGGTGGTGTAGCCACATTGGACTTTGTGCTCCCCTCTGCTGCCATTGAGAGCATGTGCTGTTCAGGCAGCGTTGTTCGTGCAAAGCAGGAGCGGCAAACTTTCCACACAAGACCTTCATTGCTTGGGTCTGCTCATCTCACCTGATTATGAGGTCATATAGCACTTCAATCACTTGTGCTGGTAAGTACATTTCTGCTTTCGAGCCTGGTTGTCACTGCCTTTAGAATTTGTTTTGTATGATGCCTCAATGTTATGGCATGTCATTGCATTTCTACCAGCAACCTTACCAATGTGTTTCTTGCGGGCGAATTAAATTTGCCCCTCTGTATGTCCTTCAACTTTTTCAATGGCTGTGTATGGGCTGGCGTGAAGCTTTGACTATACAAAAGCCAACTGCAGACTGCTTTGCACCGATTTGGGGTGCATGTGGCACGCATGAGCAGTTTGCTCTACCATAGCAAACTCTCAGGGAGAACTGCCTTGTTTCTCAGGGGATCTATCCATCATTTGTTGCCAGTTGTAGCATCTCCCCCATCCTTGGAGCATGCAAATCAACACACAGAGCTCTGTAACAGATGTCTTTATTCTTAAACATAAAATCACACTCTGTACTCATTGTGTCATAATTTTCATAACCACGCAATAACACCTCCCAGCAAATTATGCAATTTCTGTTTAGAGTCAACCCATGGCAGCAAGAGTCCTAGAGCACATAATATAAAAGATACTACGTAGGGGACTAATGAATTTAATAAATTCTACACTTTTCAGAGAAGAAGGCTCACAAATGTATGTGAGTCGAACTTAACCAATGAATGTTGGTTACCCATTATTACCACAAAGACCTGATGAAATTCACTGGTCAACTATGCTGCACTATTATTAAAACACTCAGTTGAAATAACAAGCATTATTTGTGCTGCTGATGGACTAGTGCAGTATTATACATGCCACTATTTCCAAAGACAAATGTAAGGAACCTAAACTGCAAAACTGTTCTCCGATTTCAAGAAGTAAGACTACATCAAGTCTTCTCTTAAATCAATAATGATAAAGAGAAAGTCAATTCAAGGGTCCTGAAATACATAGGCTTTTTGTGGTTGCAAAGCATGTGATTCATAAAGTTGTAGGCTTTGAGACCACAAAAAGGTGAATCGCAATGTAATAAATGTACATTGCGAGCTGGAATTGATTTTCTGACTCACAATGTACGCATTGCTACTCCTTGCAAATCACAATTTTAAGGAGGAGTGAAAGACATATCAATCATTCATTGTGAATTGTAGTTGCACACTATTGAGATGCCATTGCTTTTCACAACAGGCACTAGGAATTTGTCAAGTGGAAGCTGTCCATAATGAGCTGCTTCCCCTTTCTGGATCACAGCTAGGTGTACTGGGGTATCAGACAGCTGTCCAGGGCATGTAAGTTGTACATCATCTCCTGTTCTTTAAGCAACAGGTATATCTTGTTGGCATGAAATGTTGGGAGTCTGCAAAAGAAAATGCAGTATTGGTGGTCTTCTGTCCCTCACACCATTCACGCATTTGCAGGCATTCGGACAGATCTGCAAATGCAATTCTTGGTTTAATAATACTAATGGCCATGGATTCTATGAATCCAATTGAGAGCCATGTTTTCTGTTTGGCACAATAAAGCATCAATTGCAGCACTATAATATCTCAGATACTGTGCAAAAATCACTTCTGTGATGCAAATCGACAATAGTACAGCAGGCTCAAGATTTTATAGCATATAAATGTGGAAATGTCCACAATACCTGAAACAATATGACACTTCTTGACATATAGTCCAGACGTTTGGGCCAAGCTCTATTAATCTGCCAGGCAAAATGTCAAGTAATGTAAAGATGCATGGTAGTAAATCTATGGAAAGCAACAGGCCCCAAATAATAAATATTTGTTAACAAAAACATATTGTCCCATGTTAAGCACACAGCTGGAACCTCATCTTTACAGTTAGGCATTCAAAAACATCATAGTTAACTTGTATTTAGTAGTAAAAATGGTTTCACACAAAATATAATTTAAGCATCATGAAACTATATTTTGTGACCTTTCATGATTTGTATGTTGGCCAGAACTCTGGAATTGCTGTAAGGGAACGGTTCACTAACAAAATATCAAAACCACAAATATTGTAGGACATAAATATTGTGTCAAAAATATAGAGCACAAAAATATTGTTATCTGATACTTATGATGTAAATAACAAAAATATTGTTAAAAAATATCATTATACACACATTTTGAAAACAAAACTATAGTTTTTGATATAACCATAGTTAAACAGAGTAAACAATAAATATAATAACATTAAACAGAAACATCATGTAACTTAAATATATTTAAATAATTTAAACTTATAAATACATTTTATACTTATTTTAAAAATCATCTATATGTATGTTTATTTAAACATATATAATTTTAAATTATAAAATAATATTTTTAATTTATGTTACAATTTACTAACTTTTTATAAACTTCAAAAATATATACATATATACACAATAAATTACAACCTGTAACAAATAAACTGGAAACATTTCAAAAAAATATACCAATTTAATAAAAGGAAAACACAATAAAACTAAAAAAATATTGCATATTACAAACATTATTAAATGCAACTAATATCATGTTACATAAACAGAAACATCATAATAATATAAATGTGACCATTGTAGGAATAATACATACACTATTCCCATTCCAATCTCTGCAACAACAGGGGAAGTGTTGGACTCAGGAGTGATTCAAATTATCTTTCCCACCTCAGCAGTGCAACAGTAGGGAAAGCATTGGACTAAGAAGGGGTCAAATTTACTATTCACACTCCAGATGGTGCAACAGTAAGGAAAGCTCTGGACTCAGTAAGGGTAGAAGTTAATATTCCCATTTCAGTTGCTGCAACAGTAGGGAAAATGCTGGACTCAGGACAGATAAAATGTACTATTCCCACTCCAGTCTGTGCAACAGGAGAAAGAGAGCAGTTCACTTCAAACAAATAAAATATTTTAACAACTACATTAAATAACAACAAATATACATATTTACATCTAAAATATATATATGTACATTTTTCTCATGAAAAAATAACATATTTGTTACAATGTTTGATTAATATTTCAAACTAAAACAAATGATTATACTATAAATAAAATACCACACTATATTTTCACAACTATAACAACCAACAAATATAATGTTATTTTCCATTAAAATGCATAGCACAAACAACACATAACATAATAAATAACACATTTTTTAAAAACAATAAATAACAATTTTTGCGGTTATTATTTCTTAAATTACTTTGGACCCTACACCTCTACAAAGTAAACAGCACACACCTAAAATATATCTCAAAAGTATAATAATTACAAATTTTACATAAGAAATTATCAATTAAAGAATTAAAAGTAATTAACTAATAGTTACATAATTATATTTAGTTAACGTCACACCCTGTGTCCCTACACATCAAACAGCATGCACCTAATGTATGTTTAAAAAAATCTTAATTACATGATTTAGATAATTAATTATCATTAAACAATTAATAACACTTAACTGATATTACATTAGTTACATGTAATTAACTTCCCACCCTTTTCCCCTGCAAACACAGCAACCTGCACCTAAAACTTAACATAATTAAAAACATTAATTACACAATTAAGATAATTAATTATCAATTAAATAATTAATAATAATTAATTTACTTCCCACCCTGTACCACAATAAACCCCACAATACAAACAAGTTATATAATATCCAATTAAAATATATACTAAAATACATACAAAATATGAAAATCAATATTATAATCAGCAATATTTTGAAAACTATATTAACAACATGGATATTTTTAACATCGATATTAACATCATAGATGTTTTAACATCGATGTTACTTACCCTAAAATCGATATCCTTGTCAATGATACTTTTGTACACAATATTTGGCATCACAATATTTCTGCTCCTCAATTTTTTTTCCGATACTTTGTCTAAATAGGTGTAGATATAGAAAGAGAGAGGTAGTAAACAGTGATTGCTAATTATGCACAGATTATATTCGAGACATGTCTCTGATTTTGCAACACAACCTACGTACTAATAAGCTGCAACGCAGAATGACCAGCGAAAGAATATTAATTAGGGAGGTTGCAGTTTGTTCTCCCTCTGAGTGGCTACAAACACAGGGATGGGGTCCTGCAGGAACAGCAGACCTCCATCCCTGTGTTAGCAGTTCCAAATGGAAACATTTTTTTTCTGTTTCTATTTTTTTTGTAAAAAAAAAAAGAAAAAACACTTTTCAGATGTTCTTCAGTTTTCACTTTTCTTGGCTCAGCAGCTTTATGCTGTGGCCACTGTTATCAGCCGTCTTTGTTTAAATCTCCCATTGTTTTGAGACTTATCAGGGCCTTACCAATAGTTTTCCGCCTTCCCCCTTTGTTATGCGTCAATGGGATTTAAATCTTGTTTCGACTTTCTTGATGGGTTCCCCGGTTGAACCCTTACATAGTTGTCCTATGAGGCTCCTGTCTTTTAAAACTGTTTTTCTTGTGGCTATTACCTCAGCCAGGAGGGTGAGTGAGCTTCAGGCTCTCAGTTCAAAACCCCTGTTTGAAAACATTTCTTTTAAAGCAGCCTTTGTTCCTTAACCCCTTCACTGCGGCGGCTATTCCGTCGCAGTCCTAAGGGGCGGGGCGGAAATGCGGCGGGCGCATGCTGGTGACGGAACCGCTTCGTCACCAGCGTCGGTTGCTCTGTGCTTATGACGGAGCGGTTCCGTCATGGGCCCGCCCGCTCAATAGAATGCTCAGCGCAGGCGCGGAATTCACGCCGCGCAGGAGCGTCGGGCCGGCCATGACGGAACCGCTCTGTCATCAGCACAGCGCCACCGCGGTTGATGATGGAGCGGTTCCGTCATCAGCAGGGGAGGGGTTAAACGAATTGGTGCTACTTTTAAAAAAAAATATTGGCTAATTGGGAAGTTGTTGAGTGGAGCAGGTAAAGGAAACCTTGGTGTGAAAGGGTCATCCCCTGGACCCTTCCTGCTTCTATGAAACTGCCCAACATGATTCCCAAAGGAGGAGCTGTCAGTCCCACAGTCACAGCTTCCCGTTTGCAAATCAGATACACCCAGAGCTTAATTTGAGTAGGTGGTTGCATGTGGGGCCACCAGGACTTATTTTTGGGAACCGACACGTATGTTACCCATCAGACTTTCACCCAGATCAAAAGAGAGAAAATCACAAGTGGAGGAATGGAGGAGTAAGGGGAAAATGGCGAACGGTGGTAAAAGCATGGAAGAAAAAAAAACCTGCATATGTGAAATAAAGGTGCGGAGAAAGTCTGGCGGAGGAAGAAAGATGTATGAGGCTGAATTCAGACTACGATTGGTATTCAGCAATCCTGGCATTCGTCTGCGTCGTCTGCTCGCTTCAAGAAAGAAATTGGGTAAAGGCAAATATTATTATTACATATTATGCACGGGATACACCTCTTTTGAGGAGCTGGTAACATTTGAATGGTTTGGCGCAGTATTTGTGGTCACAAAACAGGGATACCGTTTGCAATTAGAAGCTGCCGGGTCAACTCCCGTTCCTAATTGCAATTCGAATTTGTAAAACCTAAAAGTCTATTCCGAATCACAAATGTGGTTTATTAAACACTAACATGTCATTTGGTGGGCCCAAACCCTGTGATTTTGCGAATTGCACGGTTTGTGACTCTAAAATACTTCAAGACATCAGGAAATTAGTGCCCAATTTTCAAATTGTCGCGTGTTTTCAAGCACAAAATACTTGTGCTTATGTGCTTATTAGTGATTGTGTACAATCTATCTTTTACAACAAAAGACATGAAATCTACAAGTATACATTTTCAGCACGTGCAGTTTGAATCCCTGATTACGCACCAGCTTTCAGAAAGAAACTGTCACCTAAGAATTTCAAAACGCTGATGGTCTGTAGGTACCTGAATTTACGTTGGCAACATGTGATGGAGCGCTAGTGTTCAGTCATCCATACTGGAAATGAACGAATACATTTTCTGCCTTCTATGTGTGCCTAGGGCCTGCTTGTCTTTGAGCTGAGCGATCATATCAGCCCCATGAGAAGTGAACTCTGTTCTACTCTGCTACAGCCCACAGCATCTCGGTTCAGTCGTCTATGCTGCCTGCTGTACGCCATATCGTGTTCGTGTTTACTATGCTGATATTAATGGCATAATTGACCATTTTTTTCTTTTTTTATATGAACTTTAAATGTGTTCCAATAGGGTTCTGTTTTCTGCGGAAACACTTTAATACCTACATATTTACCGTGTTGCCATTTGCTAAGTTCTTGCAGTTCCTAGTTAAATCTTTAAAAAACGCAGCCAAAATACTGCCATCGTTTAGAGAACCTGAATTCCTATTCCTTCTTTGCTGAGATAGACCAAGAGAAGTGCCACAGAAACTAATCCAAAGTGAATATTAATGCTACTTGTTACCAAACATTAAATCATATATAATATTTAATTTTAACGGTGTAAAACACATTTTAGATTTCCATTTACTTGTAGACTAAAGGTGTAATTTAATTTACCAGTCTGCCTGAGCAGAGCTGTGTGCAGACTGCCGCCATGGTTTTAGTTTTCCGCCCCCACGATGGGGCATTTATAATAAAAGTCCTTCTGCCAGTACAGTGGGAGTACTTTGATCACGTATATAATGCTGGGCGGTCGTTTCGGCTTGCTCTGAATGGTTTTGTTTCCATATATCAAAAAATAAGATACTGAAGCATCAGAAAACTCTGACAGTTCTAGGTCTAAACCATCTACTCTGAAACCATGTTGCTGTTAGCAGTAGTAAGTTTATTATATATTAAAACCAGTGCAAAACATTTTACAAAAAAAGTTTTAAAATATCATAAAAATGTGTTCATTATAATCATTTTTAAAAAGCATACACTAAAGGACCCAGTCTGATTGTCCAGGAGCATTTATCTTAAGGCGGGGCAGCCTATTCCCTTGAGTCCTGTTGACCGCCTACTTGTTGCCTATGTCAATGATCGAAGGTTTTTTTGACAGTTTTTGCTTGATCATTGCAAGGAACTTAACATATCTGCAGTTCAGTATCGTAGTCGAAGGATTCAGGCAGGCGAGCACCGCTTGCCTTCTAGTGCGAGTCCCTAGCTGCTTGAACTGGGACTTTAAGAGCTGTTGGCGGGCTGGCCGTAGCTCTTCGCAAAGACAGGTCATGTTAAGTATGTCGCCCTTGTCTGTGTTGCAAAGCGGGCAACGTTCGTGGCCGTTGCTCCTGAGCCATGGTGGAAGATGCTCTCTACTGGGCAAAACCCCTAGTCTGTGTTTCAAGAACTTCAGTTTTGTGGCCTTAGGATAACCCTGACTGAAGTATGATTGTGGTGTCAGCGATTTATACGAGTTTAACTGCATGAGTGCTGCAGCTTTTCCCGCTGTGTGCTGAAAATTAAAAAAACCTGCGTTACATAACAAAGCCAGCTCGTCATGCGCGCAGCGCAGGTAACGCCCATGACGAGCTGGCTTTTTCATGAGCACTGAAGGGGTTAATGTCATCCATGCATGGTTTCTTTTGGCGAATGTGGCCTTATCCTCTAGTAAGGATAGAGATTTGATGGTTTTCCAGACTAGTTTTTTGAATGGGTTGTGCCCGAGTTGCATGTCCCAGATCATTGTTAGCGGAAAGATATTAAAGTCATTCTACCAAAATGTTGTCATTTAAGTACTCAAACCCATCACAAACAAGAAATCACATTTTATTAGGGTCTGTAGCGTTTCATTGGCTTCTCTGTTCTGGTCACTTATGAAAGCTGTTTCCAACCACTATTTTAAAGGTGCAGGAAAAGCACCTCACCTTTCACTGACTAAGGTGGCTTGGTGTTTATTATTTCGATGAAATGCTCAAATAGCCTCTCTCCACCATCAGGTTCGAACAGGGACCCATAGACAGTGGCGTAACAAAAGCTCAGGGACAACCCTTGCAAGCCATGCAGAGGCTGCCCATTGCCAATTGCCCGCTCTTTTCTCTGGTGACCACTAATCAGATTATGTCTTTGTGCCTGATGTAGAGTCTGGCAAACAGGCCACTCTGCCACAAAATTAGCAGACATCCTGTCAACTGTAACACAAGTGCAAAATATTCGATGGCTCTTATAATATGGCAGACGCCGCAGGCGGGATACCCATCAAGTCTGTGAAGGAGGCAAACACCACAACAGGCTCCTCGTATTTGGCATCCTCTGTCACCCGAGGGTCTTCAATGCGGCGGAAAACAGATTTGCTCAGTTTTCCGCTCATAGAATTAAATTACCAAATTGAAGTATATTGTTTTTCCTGTCCCTGTACCAGTACACCTTTGAGATGAGTGTCCAGTATCTTTAGGTTTGGTCCTGAGAAAGTATTCCCAACATACCTGAAGCAATCTCAGGCACAAAGCCAAGATTCTCAACATGTATTCCTCCTTATTAATACAAATATCTTTCCCTTTAGCTATATTACAGCTGTAAAACCAGACGCATTTATTTTCGAAGACTGAAAAAGGAGCAGGAGTGCTGTATGCAAAGCATGTTAAATATCTCCCAGAATTGACCGTTCAATTAGAGAAAGTTAAAAAGGAGGCCATTTTGGTCGAGAATTTACATTTTGATTTTATGATAAGTGCTGACATCATGCACTACGTGTGCAAGCATGCCACAGTAGTTCAAATGCACAATTTTTCACCGTCAAGAGGACGAAGAGTCGAGATGGCCTATCTGGATTGCAAATCTCTGATCTGACACTTATATACAGAAACACTTGCCCATTACTACTGGGATTGGAAATCATCATGACTTGAAGAGTATGACACAAAGATCTAAGGACCAGGATTATTACTCTGTCAAACCTTTTACAGGGATTATAATCTGGAGAGACAATGGCACAGTACTGGCACGGAGTTCCACTCGACGTAGCACAGCGTAGGAACCACCGATTCGAAAACGGAAAGCAGTTCTCGCCTCAGTAGACCATCAGCAATAAGAATCCACCCTCGTGGAACAGGATATCAGGCAGGATATATGAGGAGGATCGGAAGGTCCGCGGAGCTCCGGGCTTACGCGGCCATCTTGGTTGCCCGCGAAGCTCCTCCATGCATAACATTTTTAATATAATTTAGCCATGTGATTTATGGGCATTTTCTAAGGTCATAACATCTTTTATCATTTCTCTATTCAGGCCCGTACTCTCTGTAGACCATATTCTGTGCCAAAGCAGTGGAGGTTGGGCCTGGATTAAATCAGAAATGTATGCCAGCCGGCGCACTTGTTGGGACTGATAAAACAAATCTTAAAAAGGCTTTTTCAATACATAGCATTGAACAACTATTTTTAAAACCCCAAACACCAACCCCATACACAGCTACACTTACGCATTTTGCCCAATAGATTTTTAATAAGATTTCTGGGGGCCTTTTCCCCAGCTTCTTTGAGAAGTTTACCAGAGCCGCAGTAGACTCCCTAAAAAGTAAGCTCCTGGCTTTAACTGCTGGGACCCAGGAACCGGATCTATCAAATAAAATGCCCAAGTAGCTGAACAAATTTGTTGTTTCCACCTTGTCTCCTCCTGCCCGATAGCTTTTATTTGTTATCTCCCCACCCCCACATGACATTACAAAACTTTTCTTAGCATTCAGTTTTAAGCTCAGCTTATCCATGAAACAGGTATAGAAGGAGAGTGCCCTCTGCAAGCTGATCTGGGTACGGGCCATTAGTACTGCGTCATCAGCGTATAATAAAGATGATATTGGTCGCTTCTTTACTACCGGGGGGTCTCTGGTGTGTGACACCAACTCCTGCTCCAGGGCATTGGTGTATTATGAGAATAGGAGAGGTGCTAAGACACACCCCTGTCTCACAACCCGTTCTACCTTAAATGGAGCTGTGCACTCACCCTCTATTCCATAACGGACTTTTGCTGTTGCTCCGGAATATAACTCCTTTAAAAATTGAATTAAAATGGGATTGACCTTTAGTTCATTAAGAACCCCCACAGTTCATTGTGTATAACACAATCGAAAGCAGCTGTGAGGTCTACGAAGGCCAAATACATTTTCCCTTTTTTGGCCTGCGTATATTTACCTATTAAAATACTAAGATTTTAAATTTGCTCATTTGTTCCTACCCCCACTCTAAAACCATACTGAACATCACTTAAAATACCCTCATCATTGATCCATGTCTGTAGTTTATCTAAGACTATCCTGCCTGCCACCTTCATTAAAGAGTCCAATAATGATATTGGTCTGTAGCACGCAGGATATTCGCGGTCACCTTTTTTAAAAATAGGGACGATGATTGATTCAGACCAGGTGTTTATGAAGCCTTTTGCGCAACATGCTTGTAGGTTTAAGATTGGGCCCCAGACCTCTAAATTGGATTTATATAAATCAATAGGTATTCCATTGGGGCCAACTCAATAAGCTATTTTAATAGCTTAGCTGTTCCTCTTTTCATCGACATGTAAAATCTGTGTCTAATTCCTCTGTTGCCCTTTCCGGCGAAAATATTGGAGAAACATGTAAACCAAGAACTTGCCAAATATTTTCTTGAGCACAAACTCCTGGACACTTCACAGAATGAGTCCAGGAAGAATCATTGTCCAGAATCTGCATTTATCGCTACAACTGACTCTATCCGTAGGCAAGTTGATCAAGGAGGAGCAGCCATCCTTGTTTTACTTGACCTGTCAGCATCCTTAGACATCATATCTCCATCTCTGTTGCTTTAAAGGTTGCTGCAGGTTGGGCTGAAGGGTGTGGCCCTTAAATTGCTGGCATCTTTCTTGCATGATAGAACTATCACTGTTAGTTGTGGTGATTTTAGAGCAGCCCCACTTCAGCCTCCTTGTGGTGTCCCTCAAGTTTCAGCCCTTAAAACTACCCTGTTTAACCTGTACCTTATCCCTTTGGCGAAATTGATACGGTCCTTTGGATTCCAGGTGTCATCCTATATGGATGATACACAGATCATTATTTCCATCATGGATGACTGGGAAGGGCTAGAAGACAGGCTTAGGCCTGAATGCAAGAAATCAGTAGATGGGTCAGGGTAAATTGGTTAAAAATAAACGGGAAAAAGACCAATATTGTAGTATTTGGAGCAGAGATCACGATCTGGACTGATCGAAGGTGGCCCGATAACTGGGGTGCTCATCCCATTCGTGTGACAAGGATAAAAAATATCCAGATTTGGTTCGATAACACTTTGACCTTCGACTCCCAGGTGAATAATGGTGAGCTTCTGCTTTTGGATGATCAGGATCTTAAAGAAGGTTCAACCTTTGCTTCCAAAGGATCTTAGGTCATTGCACTTATCACCTCACTATTGCAATGCCCTATACTTAAATATTAATCAATCTTCTTTAAATAGGCTCCCAGTCATCCAGAATGCAGTTGCTCGCCTGGTCCAGGGAGTACCCCATTATGCTTCAGTTAGTGAAAGATTTCACTTGCTGCCAATAAGGAAATGAGTGTTGTTTAAAGCATTGTGCTTAACACACAAAGCCCTTCAATCCACAGGTTCGAACTATTTGAAATCCTCCTTAAATTGGAATGTGTCCAGGAGATTTTTGAGTTTGGCCGAACAGTATAAAGTAGTGGTTCCACACTGCAAGAAAGTTAGGTGGGGTGAATACTTCTTTACTGTAGCGGCTGCTAAATTGTGGAGCTCTCTTCTGGAATTTATCAGGAGTCAAACCTCACATTTGAGCTTTCGTTAGCCAATTAAAACCTGGATATTTGCAGAGTAGATTGGTAGGGCCTGTGTAGGTAATCTGCCTGTTTATGTGATCCACTGCTCTGTTTGCCCTTCCTGATGCGTAGCACTATTATACCGTTTGGTCTAATGCGCTTTAGAAATACCTCAAATGCAAATACACCTTTTTACAAACCACGAACAGTGGTCCGTGCTTCACTTAACTATCACATTTGAACAGAGTTAAATTGAGGTCGGAAATATCAAGTAATGGTATTACGCAATTTAATAATATTCACCTACATACGGAAATGGATAAGGTTACAGAGCTCTATTTAGCAGATGTGCTGAACCCCTGAACTAGCTTATCAGAAACAGAACAGTACAGAAATTACATTGCACACTATGGGTGAGAACAGAGATGCTTTTCAAGAGTATATTGTATTGTCAGTGTTAATGTACCAGTATACCTATCGCAAGTCAGGTGCAGGCACACTGCGAGAATTCTGTTTGTTTCAGTGCTTGCGTATTAGCGTGTGCCAGAATTTGTGAAGGAGATGATCTGCAGAAGTTTAATGTATCTCTGAAAAACAGAGTCCCAAAATTGGAGGGGGACTGGAAATGAGAGTAAAACATGCATTACAATGACTCTATGGGTGACACAATTTGGAAAACAGCATGAATGGCATTACTACAAAGACCAATAAAACTAAATAAGCACCTTAAGCAGCACCCATCAGCCAGATATCAGTGACAGTCAATGTATGACCAATCATCAGTCCCAGGACACACAGCTAGGTGTGAGCGGGAAATCCGTTACGCTCGCGGATTTTGCGGATTTTTGGGAAATCCGCAATCCGCGAATTTTGCGGATTTCCCGCAAAATCCGCAAAAAAAAATCCGCGAACGTAACGGGTTCAAAAGTTGAACCCCCACTCATGCAACTATTTTACAATGGCACCAGCAAGCTGCCAGCGCCGTTGTAAAATAGTTACAAAGTTAGCTTGCACAGGAACCACTAGATAAAACGAAGCAGGTGCTGCTTTATTTTATCTCAGTGCTTCCTGTGCAAGCTAACTTTGTTACTATTTTACAACGGCGCTGGCAGCTTGCTGGCGCCATTGTAAAATAGTTGCATGGCTGGGCACAGGTCTGCAGCTCACTCAAGGGACCCCTGCGCCCTTCGGGCGATTGCATAGTAACACACACATGGTCGCTCGAACTAGTTGATGCTCAAATTCAGTGACTCATTCATTAGCCCAAAAACAATCGTGAGCGTCGCCGAGGCTGGACAGGTGTGCCTTCTTCCCAAATCTACCGTGGAAAATCAGCTGTGATGCTGGATAGGCTTTGCATCCTTGACTTTCACGAGCGCAATACCCGAGCTTCTTTCTCTTCATGTGCTGAACTGATCTTTCTCTGACCTTTATTCACACAAGAGGCACATACCCTACTGGGCACATTGTGTTCGCACGGGATTCTGCAAGTTCGCACGCGTTTTGTACAATTTCGCAATTTGCGAAATTGTACAAAACCCTTGCGAACTTGCAGAAACCCGTGCGAACATAAATAAAAAAAATCCGCAAATTTGCGGGAATTCGCGGATTTTGCGGATTGGCAGTTCGCAAATCCGCAAAATTTGCGAACGCGAGATTCGCAAAATTCGCCCATACCTACACACAGCACTACCAGAAGAGTTCCACAGGAAGCTCTGCATCCTCCATTAGGTGACCCTCTAAAAAGCCAATCAGCAGCCACTTTCACATTTTCCTTCTGTCTGATCATCCAAATATTATTCAATCAGTCCTCACAGACCATAGCACCACTGGAGAACATCTCCGTACAGCATCACAGAAGACATTTGTCAGCTGGCGACCCAACCCAGCCTACCAGTAGCCATATTTATGCCTACCTCCAAGGGCATCCTGTGGTCCAGACATCATCAACATAGGGCATACCAAGGCAAAACAATCACTTGTACTAGCCATCATTCACAAGTCCTTCTGACCCTGTGCCTTTAACGTTCAATCAACATTCATATCTTTAATGCACCACACCTGGATTTCACACATCCTCCTTAGACCTCATCCACAGGTGCCCCAAAGACAACAAGAACTTGAATATTTGTCTGTGTGAAATTCCAAGAGCTCATCATTGCATCCTCCAAGCAGCCCTCCAATATTGCCTTTCTTGTCGACTTCAACCAACCCTGTTACTCCTTATCAAAAATGAAGGAATCTCTCACATTCCTCAATGCCCTGGGCATCAAAAAGCACATGTGAAACCAACCCACTCCAAAGGTTACATCTTTAAATTCATCCTGACAGCATCCCCTGAAATACACTGCATGAACCCACTACTCCTGAATTAAATGGATTACTAGACCATTCTTTTTTTTTCATCCTCCACACCACAATATTACACCGAGGGCAACCAAAGGAATGAAATCCAACTTTCTGCGTTGTCAGGGTTCTCCCATGCATGCCCTCTAAAAAGACCTTATCAACGTATTTAAAACTATCCAGACTGCACCAGATGTCAATACCAGACATCTACAACACTACACTGAAAAAACACATACAATGATTCCTCAAAAACATGATCTTTGAAACTGAAACCTTTGCACCATGGTACCCCCAAGAACTTTCCAACAACAATCACACCATATGAAAAAGTAATGGGTTTGAGTTTGAGTTTAAAATATTTCTTAGGCGCGCGTACACCTGACGGTTTCATGGCGCTAATTGAGCCGAATCCCTGAGGCTTCAGAAATGGGAGGGTGGCGAGGGGGGTATTAAGAGGGAAAAGCTTGTGTAAAGAGGAAAGTTTTCAAGGCCTTGTGAAAGAGTAAGTATTGGGAGAGAGATCTCAGATGAGCCGGGAGGGAATTCCAGAAGGTGGGGGCGAGTGTGGAAAATTTGGAGCCACCCCACTTTTTACGTTTGAATCGGGGGACTAGGAGCAGTTGTTGGGTGGAGGAACGCAGCTCCCTGGGGGGGACATAGGAGTGAATTGAGGAAGTGATGAAGGCAGGGGCTGAGCCTGCGCGGGCGTTGAAGATGATGCATCCTAGTTTAAACTGGGCTCGTTCTCGAATGGGGAGCCAGTGAAGAGTCTTGAAGAGGGGAGTAACATGGTGAGACTTGGATAAATTGAAGACAAGGCGAGCCGCCTGGTTTTGGACTAGTTGGAGGTGGCGCAAGCTGTATGCGGGCATGCCACAATAAAGGGCATTGCCGTAGTCCAGGCGGGAGATCATCATTGCAAGGCCTATGAGTTTGAGAGCCGGGTAGGAGAAGAACCGAGAGACTTTGCGGATGGTGCGAAGGGAGTGAAAAGATGAGGACACCACAGAACTGACTTGAGAGTGGAGTGAGAGTTGGTCATCTAGTTTGAAGCGGAGGGTTTTTACAGAAAAAGAAGGGGTTGGGGGGGGAACCTAAAGAGGGGGGCCAGAAAGAGGAGGACCAGGGACTGGAGCTACCACCTGTCAGCACCAACTCCGTTTTGTCGGGTTGAGCTTCAGGTGGTTGTGGTTCATCCAGTCCCGGATAAAGGTCATGACAGATTGAAAATTGGAAATAGACTCAGAGGAAGAAGATAGGGAGAAGATAAGCTGGAGGTCATCCGCATAATTATAAACGGAGACCTCCAGCTGTTGAAGGGCAAAGATGAGAGGGGTAATGTACAGGTTGAATAATAGCGGGGACAGGGATGAGCCCTGGGGTACCCCGCATTTGACCGGCAGGAAGTCTGCAGCAAAATCTCTCAAGCGTACTGCTTGGGTGCGGGCACTTAGAAAGGAGGACAGCCAGACCAAGGCAGCACCGCCGATTCCCGCCGCCTTGACACGAAACAGTAAGATGGAGTGATCAACCGTGTCAAAGGCGGCGGAAAGATCGAGGAGGACCAGGGCCTGGGGATGGCTGGTGTCCATTCCCTCTCTGAGGTTGTCAAGTACTGAGAGTACCACAGACTCCGTTGAATGTGAGGGGCGGAACCCTGCCTGCCGTGGCGCTAGTATCATATTCTCCTCCACGAAGGTGCTGAGTGTCCTGGTTACGTGGCGTTCAAGGACTTTCGCCAAAAAAGGTAAGAGAGAGATGGGGCGATAGTTGACAAGTGCAGAGGGGTCTGCTCCAGGTTTTTTTTAAATGGCTAGAATGACGGCCGTTTTGAGAGGTGGGATGACAGTGCCCTGTGATAGCGAGCTATTGAGAAGGGAGAGAGGGGGTAGGGTGCAGGTAGAATAAATCTGTTCCAGGATGGATGCAGGGCAAGGGTCTAGAGGGGAGCCGGACTTGATCAGCGGTAGAAGAGAAAGGAAGGATTCTTCTGTAAGGAGGGGAATAGAGTCAAGACGAGCAGTGTTGGGGGGACACAATGGATTTACAAAGGAAGGGGGAGAGGGGGGAATATTTGCTTTGATGGTAGAAATTTTGTCGAGAAAAAAGGTGTTGAGGGAGTCGCAGAGATGCTGGGAGGGAGAAGGTTTAAGGGAGGCCCTATCGGAGTAGGCGAGATCGTGCACAATCGTGAAAATTTCTCTGGACTGATTCTCGGCGGCTAAAATTTTGGAAGAAAAGTAGGTGCTCTTGGTTGCTAAGATGGATTTTTTATACTGGGCCAGGAGAGAAGTATATTGATTTCTAAGTGTTGGGCAGTAGCCGCGTCTCCAGGAGCGTTCTGCCCGGCAGACATTAAGTTTTAGGTCTTTGAGTTCCTGGTTGAACCAGAGATTGGAGTCGTTAGCGCGTTTGACGGATACACGCCTGAGGGGGGCGACTGAGTCGCAACCTGAGCAGAGCCAAGAGTTGATGGCGTCTGCTTGTTCGAGAGAAGACAGCCCGTGGAGATCTGGGCAGGAGGGGAGGAGAGTGGCAGATAGAGAGGTCACATCTACGCGGTTCCAGGAGCGCGCCCAGATGTTTTTGGGGAGGGAGGACTTACGAGCTGGACTGATGGGTAGTGAAAAGGAAATAAGAAAATGGTCGGACCAGGTGCAAGGGGAAATGGCCAAGGACAACACCGGACAGTTGAGGGACCAGATCTGGTCTGAGATGTGGCCCTGACAGTGGGTTGGGTAGTGCACATCTGGAGAGAAGTTAAGAGAGCGGAGAGACTCCTTTGATGTGGAACATTCGGCCAGATCTGAAGGCCAGAAGTTGAAGTCTCCTAGTATCAGGATGGCAGAATTGTTTACAGCTAGGGTTGCCACCAGGTCTAGAAAGCTTGGCAAGAATAGTTGAAGAGAAGAGGGAGGACGGTACAGCAGCACACAGGTGAGCGGAGTGCTGAAGGAGAGAGTGCGGGCCACTAAATAGTCTGATGATCCGATAGGGGATGAAGGTAAAGATTGGAAGACGATTTCTTTGCGGGCGATCAGGGCAACGCCGCCGCCCGATTTGCCGGGGGGACGGTCGACACGAAGTGCATAATATGATGCAGGGAGCATGGCCAGTAGGGAGGGAAGGGAGATGTCACAAAACCAAGTCTCTGTGAGAAACAGTAGGTCGGGTTTGTGCAGGTCCAGTAGGGTGAAAAGTTTGTGGTAGTGCTTGACGGCTGACCTGGTGTTGAGGTAAAAGGCAGATACAGAAGAGGTGGAAGGGCGGGCCACCGGGACAGGACGGGGCGAGTCGGTGGAGGTGGAGGACGGCGGAGGGGAAGGGAGAGGGGCGGGTAGAGGGGACAGCCCCAGTCTGTTAATACGTGCTGAGACACAGTCATCTAGAGGGGATAGTTAAGGTCTAAGATGAACTTACCCAATCTAAAGTATTCACCTCATTATGCAAAGACAACAACAGCTTTTTTAAAGAAACCTTCTAAACCTAATATCAGTGAACTTATTAACTAAAGTAAAGCTGTTTTTAAAGGCTTTAATCATTCTTACAATCCTCTTCCCATTCTTCGTAACCTCAGTCAGCTGACAAGTGTAATGCTACCAATCGTTTTTTCCCACATCAACAATACAATAACAATGACTAATCTTCCTCCTTTCCCCATCACTCTACTACCCTAAGCACAACCTTCAAACTCCTCTCTCATACAAAACTCACCAACATCCTGAACTCACTGACGTCCACAGCACATGAAGACAATATTCTACCACCTTTCATTATTAACTCCATTCATGAATATGCATTCACTCACATCCTCATCATTGTCACTACCCCCCAAAGCTAAGGACCTTTCCAAATGCTCTCAAGACAGACTATATTCAGTCATTACTAAAAAAGCTGCTTTTGGACCAAGACAATCTGGTCTACTTATGTCATATTACCCAGCCATGTTTCTTTGGAAAGATCATCACAAAATAAGTTGCCACCCTTTTCCTGGAACAGATCAACAGCAACAGGTTTCAAGTGGACTACCTGTTTGACTTCAGACCACAATTCAGCATGGAGGCAGTGACCCTTCAAGTAGTCAATCACACCCTCCTCGCCAACATTAAAAATGACCATTGCAACCTGATCCTGCTTGACCTCCCCATAACCTCAAAAAGTGTCCTCAGTCTTGCAGTGAAACAAGCCCTGAAAACAAGCATGGACTCCTCCAAGTCTGTCCTGCACTGGTTACATCCTACCCCTTTAACTATCATACAGCTATGATCGACATGATCAATCTTCTGTGGACTAGCTCAGTAGGATAAACTGGAAAATTGTGTTATACTTTGGGCACAGGATTATGAGAAGACTAAGAATAAGAAATAGGTCAACAACAGGTCATCAGGACTTTAGAGATAGTGGTAAGAGTGATTGGCACTTGTGAGTAAAACATAGTGGGTGCAGCATTGGCACAATTCATGGTAAACCAATTGACTCGAGATTCCTTAATCGTGCCTATCTTGGTCCGTGTACCTATGCACCTTGAAGCTGTACAACATTAACTTTTTTCAGACATATACATTTTGTAGTGCTTGACCATGACCCAGCAGAGAGTTTTTAAGTAAAAATGTCATTCTGAATTAGTAGTAGTAAAATCTTTATTCGGTTTCAATTTTACCTGAAAAACCATAAAAGCATTTATACATTTCATTTACATACGTTTTAACATTACTAATGCATATTCAATTCATTTAAAATTTATATCACTGTCGCTTGATCAGAATGATTAAGAATTGTTATTTTGGAGATTTAGCCTATGCTTAAAAATACATTTTAGGAAGGTGCTTACAACTTTACATACATATTCAGAACTTAAAAGTTGCAGCCACAACATGGCAGGACGACACTTTCTGAGGCCTAAAGTTCTCAGCAGGGGAATTAGCCAAAGCTTGCGGTGTGCGGAGTAATATTTGCAGAACAGTACGGTGTGAATTGTTGACTGTTCGGATTGTTCATCGCATGGGCAGGCCATTAAACTTTCTTCCCAGCTGTTTCTATTAGGAAATGCTACAACCCTGTGGAAGATGTTCAGCCTGAATCTCGCTAATAAGAATCGTTCAAACTGCGAATCAACAAAAGTTAAGTATGGTTCCATTTCTAGAGTAGACATGACCGCTAGAGAGTGTTGTACGGATGGTTTCTTAATTTCCGCAGTAATACGTAACTCTTCAAAATGGCTCAACGCCTTTGCCTTTAGCTCTTTTTTTGGAATTTCAGAAATCGTTTCAGGGTTGTAATAGTGCTCAGCCAATCCTAAGTCAGTGAGAAGATTTCTTACGTAGATTAACCAGTCTATTTTTTCATCACGATCTAGAGACATACAGTCCGCAACAATGTCTTTGGTAAGAGTGTTTTTTGTTGACACCCATATTCGGCGCCAGAGAAGTACAGGTTCAATTTTGCTAGGTCCTCAATATGTGGCAATCCTAGTTCTGCGTGACAGGCAAAGGTGGAAACTCTTTTTGGGACTGCCAATAAGAATCTCGTGAAGGTGTTCTCCGCTACCTGAAGGGCTTTTGTGTTTTTGTGACCCCACAGGCCCGCCCCATAAAGTGCGATGGAATGGCACTTGGCTCTGTAGATCTGAAGTAGTTCATCCGGGGGCTTTTTCCCTAATTTCTGGGCAAATTTCATAAGTGCAGCAATAGAGCGCAAAAGTTGATGTTTGCGTGCTTCTATGGCCGCTCTCCAGTTGAGCTTCTCATCTATCGTGATCCCTAAATAGGGGTATTGGGGGGTTGATTCTAATTTTTCGTTATTGAGAAAAATACTTTTTCCATGTTTCCTGACTTGGCCTGCTACCATAACATATGTTTTCTTTATGTTTATATGAAGATCTAGGTCACCCATGAATTTTGCGTAGCTGTTCAGAGATTTTTGTAGCTCATATTCTGTATTAATAAACACAGCAGGTGACCTTATGTGAGTGCTGTATTTTACTGGGTGGTATATAAATTGTTTTTTTCAGGATGTAGACAATGCAGTGGCAGCTCCTCTGCTAAGGCAGAGGAGTGTCGCCCCATTGCTTTGAGAGCAGTGCAGAATAAAAATAAAATGATAATAACTGAATGTTTTAATCCTTTTGTTTTTCCGTTCCTAGGTACAGGAATAGGCGTGGCTGGCCAGAGCAGGGGGTGGGGGAGTGGTTTTCACTCCCTAAATGCACATGAACTGTTTGACCGGCCACTTGGGCCAACCAAACCGTTTATGCACATTTGGCATCTTCGCCATCAGGATGCAATGCACAGCCTGGTGCGGAACATGCACAAGCTCCCTGTCCACATCTGAGCACCGAACTATGGTGCTCAGACCAATTACAAAGCTGCATTGCAGAGTTGCAATTTGGCTTGGGAAACCTGGGTGCTTCCGGTGACAGAGGTGGTGGCTGCGAACACAGGTAAGCGTTCTTCATTTTTGAAGATCTTCTACCCCACTGCCCACCCTGCCCCATTCCCTATGAGCCGCCACTAAAACAACATCCTTATTCTACTTGGTATGAGGGCATTAAAAGAGCCCTGGAAAAGATATACCTCTGGGAATTTTGTGTACATTTTTACACAAGAACACATTTTCCAAAGTATTTTGGGTGTAAAATGCTCGACAATGAATGTCTATGGTTCAATTAATTATTTCTCCTGATTTATGGAAGGATGATTTGTTGTATCTTGGGGTTTGATCTACAAAAAGAAGGATTGGCGATTTTCTAATGGAAAGGGGCGACCACTCGGTCCCCCCGAACGTATGGCAGAGTGCCTCGATCCCCCCGGGAAGACATTTTTGGGCGGGAGGCGCGTCTCGGCTGGTATGCCCGAAGCGGCGTAGCCGGGGCGCGCTTTTTCCCGCCCTTGAGTGGGCTGGCCTAGACACGGACGCCGCCGGCCACGCCCTCGGGGCAGGCAGGGGCGGGTTTACGCCCGCCCTGAAGATGGATAAAAAGAGACGCAAGACCAGAAGACATCCTCTTGTTCCTGTGCTCTGAAGCTGCACCTCCCCGCTGCACGTGAGCTCGAGACGGAACGAAGAGCCAATTTTGAGCGTTTTAATCGTTCTTGTTTGTTTTGCAGTTATTTTGTTGGAGAATGCCGAAGAAGGTTGGAAAGCGCATGAATACCGACCAGATGCTGCGTGTTCTCGTGAAGGAGATGTCCGAGCTAAGGAAGCGGGTGGACATGAATGAGGAAAGGGGTCCAAAACGTCCTTTGGCGGGAGCAGCCCCGGGAGGGAAAAACAAGAGGCCCAGGAGGGGGGCAGCGGGAGAGGAGATCCCCGGTCCCAGTGCCCCGCTCGAGGCTCCAACTCCCGTGCCAGAGGAGGGGAATCCGATCACCCCCGTGTCCGAGGATGATATGCCGCCCGAGTTGGCAGCACAATTGGCAGCGTGGTTGGGAAAAGGTAACGAGGGCGCCACGGCTGTCGAAGCGCAGGAGCTGGTTAAGCAATTGCGTGAGAAGCGGGAAGCAGCCAAGGTGCCCGTGCCGGCTGCAGTGGGGGACAAGACACCAGGGACGGTTGCGACCACAGAGGCAGCGTCAGGTGCAGGTAAGCGGCCATTGCCGATTGCGAGGGATGAGTCAACACCCTCTCGGAGAGAAAAGTTGGGGCAACATGTTCCTTTGGCAATTAAGGAAAAGATTTGGGCGGGGGAGTATGTGAACATTTTTTCGTTACTTGTTGATCATTATGAGGTGGAGCATGTAAAGAGTCAGAAGGACTTAATGCATCCGAGTGTTTGGCGCGCAAAAATGGCCGCCTTTAAAGTGAATGAGAATATCGCCAATTGGGGCAATGCCTGGGGAATCTTTACATCAATCCTGGGCGAACGTAGGCCTGAGTTGCTTTCCGAGTTCCCAATCTACCAATCACGAATCATGGGGTACTCGACATCGCATCAGGGGAATCATTGGTTTTGTTACGATAATATGTTCAGAAAGGAAAAGGAGCATAATAAAAGTTTAACCTGGGATTGTTATGATGCCTTGACCTGGGATAAAATGAAGGAGTCAGGGATGTTAAAAATGCCATTGGTGGGAAGTAATGTGGGTGAATCCTCCCGACAATATGCGGGGACGCCCTTTCGGTCAGGTTCGGGGGCCGACGATCACTCGAAATCTACCGGAAATACCGGAAGAAAGGGTTTCTGTTTTAATTACAACAGAGGTAAATGTACGAGACCGCAGGGATCGTGTAAATTCAAACATGAATGTAGTGGTTGTGGGTCGTCCCATCCTGAAGCCTCGTGCAGAGCCAGAACGGGTGATAACGGGGGGAGAGGAGGTGCCAAACAGGTCTAATATAGTCCGAGGGGCGCCTTTACCCACTCCCATTGATACCCTGGCAATGATCCCTTGGCTCAGTGACTACCCGGATCGTACTTCTGCTGGGGTGCTGCGAAACGGTTTTTCGTATGGTTTCCGCATCCCGGTAGGGGACTTTCAGGGCGTGGATAAGAGTAAAAACCAACTTTCCGTCCTGCAGCATACAACCGTAGTACAGGAAAAGATCCGAAAAGAGGTGACTCGAGGTCGGGTCGCTGGCCCGTTTAGTGTACCCCCAGTCCAGAATTTTGTTTGTTCTCCCTTAGGGGTAGTCCCCAAGAAAGAACCTGGAGAGTTCCGACTAATTCATAACTTATCAGCTCCACGAGGTCTTTCCGTAAATGAGGCAATCGATCCAGAAGTGTGTTCGGTGCGGTACGCATCCTTCGATGAGGCCGTAGCCATTTTGAATCGCCTGGGGCCCGGGGCGCTGATGGCGAAGTCAGATATCGAGTCAGCGTTCCGATTGCTCCCGGTACACCCAGACGACCAGCGTCTCCTAGGTTTCATGTTTCAGGGTTGTTATTACATGGATAGGTGTATGCCAATGGGGTGTTCTATATCCTGTGCTTATTTCGAGAAATTCAGTTGTTTTCTACAATGGGTTTTCACAAAGAAAACGGGTTTCCAAGATGTAATGCACTACCTTGATGATTTCTTATTTCTGGGGGCAGCCGGGGGTCTTGAATGTGGCCGGGCCTTGGCCGAATTTTGTGTGTTAATGAAACAGTTAGGCGTGCCATTGGCGCCGGGTAAAACAGTGGGTCCTACGACTTGCCTCGAGTTTCTGGGGATCGAGTTGGAATCCATTGAGGGGTGTTTCCGTTTGCCAGCCGAGAAAGTGTTGAAGTTCAGGGCTGCGCTGCAACTGTGTATAAATGCATCAAAAGTTACGCTGCAACAATTACAGCAAGTGGTGGGACAGTTGAATTTTGCCCTGAGGGTGATACCAATGGCCCGCCCCTTTTCCCGTTCAATTGCCCAAGCGATGGTCGGCCTTAAAGAAGGCCATCATCGCACGAGACTATCGGCCGAGATCCGCCAGGACATGCGTATTTGGTTAGCATTCCTGGCGGATTTCAATGGTAGAATCGTCTGGAACAAACCAGCCGTCTCTTCTGAGGAGCTGGGGCTATGGACAGATTCGGTGGGAAGCATAGGTTTTGGCGCCATTTTCGGCACAAAATGGTCGGCACAAAGATGGCCGACTTGGTGGCACGAGAAGGGTCTGACGAGTAATATTGCTTTCCTCGAACTGTTTCCCATCTTGGTGGCCTTGAGAACATGGCCCGATGGGTTCAAAAATCACTCGGTCATATTTTGGTCGGACAATATGACTGTGGTCGAGTGCATCAATAGTCAGGCAGCACGTTGTAAACTGATCTTAAGACTGCTTAAAGAAATTGTTTTACTATGTATGTAATTGAACGTGCTATTCAGAGCAAAACACGTGCCAGGGGTGATGAATCAGGCAGCTGACGCACTGTCTCGTTTTCAAATGCAGGCTTTTGCGGGTTTCCTTCCCTCAGCGGACCCGGAGCCGGCACCCTTTACCGAAGCTCTCTGGTCTCTCGGTGCCCCGAACTTCGTCACCTCGTGGGAGAGAGTCTAGCACCAAGGACGAGGAAGGCATATGAAGGGGCGTTTCGGGCCTATTTAGCCTTTTTGGGGAGTGATAGAGAGCGACTTTGGGGTCATGAGGAATGGGTGGTGAATTTCCTGATGTCCTTACGTAGGGCTGGGAAATCGGTGGCTACGGCCCAGAGGCATCGTGCTGCCATTTCCTTTGTTGCCAGAGCACACGCTATCCAGGACCCAACAGCGTCCTTCGTTGTACAGAAAGCGCTGCGTGGGTGGCAACGCCTTGAGGGTCGCAGAGTAGATGAAAGGCGCCCGATAGGTTTGGATAGATTGTCCCAGTTGTTGGCTACACTTCCTGCCACATGTTCATCTCAGTTTGAGGCAGTGCTGTTCCGAGCCGCGTTTACGCTAGCATTTCACGGAGCAATGCGGGTAGGCGAACTAGTTGCAAGGAACAAACTGGATGTGGCGGGGGGGTTTGTGCCGGGAACACGTTCAGATCAGGGGAGAAACAATGACTGTCTCCTTTGTAAGGTCTAAGACTGACCAGGATGGGATGGGTGACTGCGTCATCATACGCAGGATTCCAGGGTACTCCATATGTCCGGTAAAGTGTTTAGAGGATTACCTAGCACGAAGGGTGGCATCATGGGGGGGGACTTTGTTAAGACACGCGGACGCCACCCCACTGACGAAATTTCAGTTTCAGCGGGTGCTTGCGATGTCAGTTGCCGCTGCGGGCTTGAACCCGGGCGAATTTGGGACCCATTCCTTTCGGATAGGGGCTGCTACGGAAGCTACAGCCAGGGGTCTTAATGTGGAGCAAGTGAAACGAATGGGGCGTTGGTCCTCCAATTGTTATAAAAGATATGTGCGGTTGCACATGTTGTGAAGCTGTAATTATGTACTCTGTACTCACGCTTCTTGTTTTTGTTTGGTTTCAGTTACGCAAGCCTACGAGGCGGGGCGGACTATGCAGTCGACCTTACACCGGGCCAGCGGTCAGACATCACCGGCTGTGAAAAAGGAGGTGTGGGTCGTGGGCCACTCATACGTGAGGCGTGCCGCAGACGTATTCAAAGCAGGTGACATGATTCACGTAGCTGGGGAATACGGGTACAGGATGTCCTTCTACGGAAGGGGCGGTCTCTGTATTGACCAGTTTCAAACATTTTTTGAGGGTTTGTTAGGGCGGACAAGGTCACCGCCGTCTATAGTTATAGTGCATGTTGGGGGCAATGATTTGGTCACCATCGGTAGACGACTACTCCTGGAAGCAATGCTTTCCACGGTAAGTTGGTTGGCGAGGAGAGTTCCGGGGTGCACGATTGCATGGTCCCATTTGATTCCACGAAAGGTGTGGCGGGGGGCTATCTCTATACCTGCTTTGAATCACTCTGTTAGGAAGCTTAACAATAAAGTGAGTAGGTTGTTCCGTTCCAGGACATTGCATTCTATTTCTCATAGCTGTATTAATGATGACAGGATGTATTCGGGGGATGGTGTGCATTTGTCTTGGGAGGGGAATGAGTTGTTCTTAGGAGACTTCTTAGCATGGTTGAAATCTTTGAAACATGACCTTTAGGTAGGAGTTTTGTGGGGGGTCCGGATAGCCGGTCAACTATCCGGCCTGTGGCGGTGAGGTCATGATCGGTGAGCACTAATTGGAAGATCCCTATGAGTGGGCGTCACCCAACACGGATGGGAGCGCTCGGGGGAGGTGGCCTTTGGCCCCTCAACGGGGAGGCGGTCCCTTCTAAGGATGGGTCGCCGGAAGAAGAGGAAAGGCGGTCAAGGCCCCTTCCTGTGTAGGAGGGGTTACAGCCCCCTCCTGGGGAATTTCCCGGGGCCAGTGACATCTGCGACGGCAGATGCGGTAAGTTGTGTGGGGTTGGGGGGAGGTCTACGATACCTTCTAGATACCTCACACGAGTCTTCGAACGACCTTTAACTGGCGTCGAGTTGATAAGTGCCCCCGTCAAGACAAGGGAAATTGTAGTAGTTGCACGTGAGTACGCCTCAGTGCTGTCGCCCCTCCCAAGTGGGGGGGGGTATGTCTGGTTAGGGATCTTGACACCGGTTACGACCTTGCCGTTGGCCCTTAAACGTTAGGATGTACAATTTCAATATTTCAAGTAAATGTTTTGTAGGATGTTAGATCGGCTAGGAGAACCTCTGTATTAGAGAATCTGTTAAGGTTAGCCAAACATCGCAGTGTGGTATGAAATTGTACATTAATGTTTAAATGTTCTAATTTTTTGTTTTTAATAAATACGGCCGGGAGGGTCACTCCCTCCCACTTCCAAAAACTTCAAGAACCGTTTCCGGTTTCCCTCATTTGGGGATTGTGTTGAGAGGGGGTGGCGGGTATCTCAGCCATATGGAAAGGGGCGACCACTCGGTCCCCCCGAACGTATGGCAGAGTGCCTCGATCCCCCCGGGAAGACATTTTTGGGCGGGAGGCGCGTCTCGGCTGGTATGCCCGAAGCGGCGTAGCCGGGGCGCGCTTTTTCCCGCCCTTGAGTGGGCTGGCCTAGACACGGACGCCGCCGGCCACGCCCTCGGGGCAGGCAGGGGCGGGTTTACGCCCGCCCTGAAGATGGATAAAAAGAGACGCAAGACCAGAAGACATCCTCTTGTTCCTGTGCTCTGAAGCTGCACCTCCCCGCTGCACGTGAGCTCGAGACGGAACGAAGAGCCAATTTTGACCCACCCACCAGCCCCTGGGGACAGCTAGTTGTTTTAATAAAGTTGATCAGTTATTATATTTCGTTTTCAGGTTGTTTTGGTGTTATGTTGATATTTAATGTGTAATAAAGATTGGTATAATGTTACAAGTTGGTGATTAAAGTATGTCGGATTTAAGGTCCATTTAGACACAGGTTTTTCGGTCATAGTGGCCAATGTAGTTTCGTTTAGTTAGCACTTGTCGTATTTATTTCGGTCAGGCGGTAGGCGGTGAGGTCATGATCGGTGAGCACTAATTGGAAGATCCCTATGAGTGGGCGTCACCCAACACGGATGGGAGCGCTCGGGGGAGGTGGCCTTTGGCCCCTCAACGGGGAGGCGGTCCCTTCTAAGGATGGGTCGCCGGAAGAAGAGGAAAGGCGGTCAAGGCCCCTTCCTGTGTAGGAGGGGTTACAGCCCCCTCCTGGGGAATTTCCCGGGGCCAGTGACATCTGCGACGGCAGATGCGGTAAGTTGTGTGGGGTTGGGGGGAGGTCTACGATACCTTCTAGATACCTCACACGAGTCTTCGAACGACCTTTAACTGGCGTCGAGTTGATAAGTGCCCCCGTCAAGACAAGGGAAATTGTAGTAGTTGCACGTGAGTACGCCTCAGTGCTGTCGCCCCTCCCAAGTGGGGGGGGGTATGTCTGGTTAGGGATCTTGACACCGGTTACGACCTTGCCGTTGGCCCTTAAATGTTAGGATGTACAATTTCAATATTTCAAGTAAATGTTTTGTAGGATGTTAGATCGGCTAGGAGAACCTCTGTATTAGAGAATCTGTTAAGGTTAGCCAAACATCGCAGTGTGGTATGAAATTGTACATTAATGTTTAAATGTTCTAATTTTTTGTTTTTAATAAATACGGCCGGGAGGGTCACTCCCTCCCACTTCCAAAAACTTCAAGAACCGTTTCCGGTTTCCCTCATTTGGGGATTGTGTTGAGAGGGGGTGGCTGGTATCTCAGCCATATTGTGATTCTTACCTTTGCAATTCCAAAGGTAAGAAAACGTGAAATTTTAAAACAGTGCTTCCTACTGGGTCGCAAATCGACCTACCTCACAAATATTAATGAGGTACTTCACAGTGTGTGACCTATTAGGAATGATGGCCTTCATAGGAGTAGTGGACTATTGGGGTTAGCAGATTGCCATGTCTGTGTCTTTTTTTTTGAAAGGCTGACCGTTTTCCTGCCTGCTTTCCTTAAAGGAAAGTGGGAGGCATTTAAAAAAAGAAAAAAATGAAATGTTTAAGTTACATTTTTTAAGAATAGGCAGAGGTACATGGGACCACTGCCTACTCTCAAAAAATATTTGTTTCAACATTCACAAAGGAGAATGGTCCCTAGAGGACCCCCTTCCTATTTGTGAATGGTTACCACATCCTTTGAGGTTCTGCTTAAATATGAATGTTTTGCAACCGTAATTCGGTCGCAAATGATTCAACCACACCACTGCGATTCTGTATTTGGAAAGGGCGCCCTAAACACTCTCCGTCCAAATACCAAATCGCTAAACACAATTGCTATTCAGTAACATGTTATCGATTTGCTATGTGTTCTTTGCACTTACGAGAAAGCATTTTTGAGGTTGTTTCTGACAAAATTCTTTGTGCATATGGCCCTCAGTTGTTTGTAGAGTTGGCAGTCTAATGTTTCAATTACGTGTGGGTTCAGTATTATATTTTGTCTTGTGTGGCTCTGTTCTGAATTAGCAATAAATTACATCATTAGATTCTGATAAAATAATATGGTTCTGGAAGGGAGCAGGGTAGATTTGAATCCGAAATGAACTTTTGCAGGCCTGTCTTTATCATTTATTATCTTATGCATGGAACCCAAAAATGAGTACTTTATTTCAAGATGCATTGTCGTGTGTGCATTCAGAAGGAACATATATGGCTGGCGTTCCTGGAACAATTCCCATTACTGAAGTAAATGTAAACTAAGTCATAGCTGTTTACCTTTTATGTGCCCAATAATGTCACACGACCCCTTTGGGCATTTTTCATTTCAGATCCTTTATTTACTGTGTATAATCTGATTGGCCACTGGCATTTATTTTCTGATTGGATCCCAGTACACATGTTTGAAACAACTTTTCACATCATACATTTGTTCCTCTGTGGTTGTGTTTGTCACCATTATAGCAAATTTCACATATTCAGATCTTTACATCAAGTGAACCCAAGCACGCGCTCCATAACTCGGGCCCAGGACCTCTCAACTTTGAAGTCTGGGCACTTTATTTAAAGATACATTTTCAAAATGGATTAAAGATGTTTAAGAGTGGCAGAGATCACCAATAAAATGTGTGTTTTGCCCGAGCCAGGATGTTGGTCTCACTTTAAATTGGCTGTTAAAAATAGTATAACCAAATAAAAGTAGACTGTAAAGGCGAATTTTCTCAATGCCCCTGATCAACTAGGGCATTTTCAGATCGCTTTTGAACTTCTGAACAGGCCTGTTTCTTCATTGTTTGGCTCAAAATGCTTAATTGTGTATGTTACATAGACAACAAGCAGGAAGAAAATAATTATTTATTGACAAAGGACAAAATACACCTTTGGAGTAGCAAGGTAGTTCATAGCAATACAACCCATGTTGTATAACTTTATTGCCTTATGCTGTGACTACTATTTTGTTTACAAGTTACCACAAAATCATTTCATTATTTGGTGTTGTGTTAAAATCATCAGTCGAAAATAGGCAGTGGGGATTGTGCGTGTGCTATTCTGTCCCGTTTTACCCATAGGTATCTCATCACGCATTACACCTCCAGCTGATTTTTCTACTTTGGGCATTATCCTCTTAAGGTCTAATGTACTAAGATGAGGTCACAGACCCAGGGCTGGTTTTGGCACTGGTGGCGCCCAGTGCGACAATGTTTTTTGGCGCCCCCCAGTGACTACCTTCGCCACGGATTCCCTCACTACCACCCTTAAACAGTGTCCATAACCACTCTCTCTCTCATTTAATGCGTTTTATAGAGTCACTAATAAAACTGAAGTTTATCAGAGCACTTTACATAACGCACACATTACACAGAGACAATAAATCATAGGTGTGTAAATCAGTGTAAAGAAAATGTTACATAAGACAAAGGACAACAAGGGGTGGATTCACATTACATCCATAGTGATGGGCAGTATAGTTGAAGAGTACTTAGTCAGGAGAAGCACAAAGTCTGAATTTAAAATGTAACAGTATGGATTGGGGTTCTCTTTAATAACAAGAACTGATTTGTACCCAAAGAAACACTTTTTGCAACATTAGAATAATGAAAGTCTGGGGAAATAAACAATACCTTGCAGTCTGCAACAGTTATTCGATAACAGTTAATAGCACACTGTTCTACATTAGGATTTTAACTTATAAACTACAAGTAACAAAATAATAATAATAAAACCAATAATAATTCCATTTACAGAGCGCCTGGTTACCCCCAACGGTGTGTCCCCACGCTGGATTCCATTCTGCTGTAGGGAGCAGGAAACAAAGAAGCCAATAAACTAAACAGAGCAGAGTTGCAAATGAGAGACTCAAGGATGGAAAAGCCAAGTTTTTGATCTTTTACGGAAGGCGTTTACAGAAGGCGTTCTCTGAGGGCTCAGCTTGCAAGGAGAGAGGTAAGGTGTTCCACTTTTTGGCTGCCAAGTAGCCAAATGAGCACGCTCCCATTCTGGCCCTTTGAACTTTTGAGTTTTTGACCAGATGAGCTCCAGCCGACCTCAAATTGCGGGCATGATGATAAGACATTAGCATATGATGAAGATAACTAGGTATTTCTCCGGCAATAGCTTTGTGGAAGATTCTTTTTTCTACTGGTAACCAGTGGAGGTCGTCCATAGCTCTTGCAGAAGAGGCTCTTCTGGGGAGATTGAGAGCCAGATGTGCAGCCGTGACTCAAAACCTCCAGGAGTCAAAACTTCTACTAAACAAAAATCCGATCTCTCCTAGGAAGAACATTACTCACCAGAATTATCTTGACATTTTAATTGTTGCCTGAAAATTGCTGGAAGCCAAGAATGTGGCAGCAGGTGCTTTTAAGCACAATATAACCTAGCAAACAGGCGCCCCCATGCAAACTCAGCACCTGGTGCAGTGGCACCAGTCGCACCGCCCTAGAGCTGGCCCTCCACAGACTAGCTGGTGTTTCTTTCAAACACAGTTTGTCTTGGACTTCTGGCCCCTAATATCTTAGAATTATAGCATAGTGCAAAAGATTTCTATGCTTGGATTGATTTCCAACAGAATAGAGTTATATCATATAATATGGAGAGTTGAGAGTTGCAAACATTGTAATAATAAGTTCCAAGAATATTTTTTAAATATTAAAATATATATATATTTTTCTTTTTAAAAAACTTTTAAAAATATTTTTATTTAACATTTTCAATTGGGTTTTATTTGAAGTCCCTAAATCTATTTCTTTTCTATAGATGTGTTGCAGTTCCAGTGGGTGGCCATGTGTAGTGCTAGACGTATTATTCTTTTTAGTAGTAACTTACACTTGTAGTTGGTGAATACCAGAAAGCAGTACATCTACTTAAAACTGTAAACATATGGACAAGTGTAAATTACATTTGTGAATACAGTCCACAGTGAATGCAATGCAAACAGCAGAAATCAGGAAACTCTAAATAGTGTACACTGAACAATATGTGTTTAGGTTACAAAGGAATGTTTTGTTTCTCTTAATAAGGTTTTAGCACAGCTTTCAATAGCAACTAAAATAACAACTATGTAAGTAGAGAATTTAGTAGGATGATCAACATTGTGTCCTAAGCAGCTCTGTTGAATAAGGCATTTGGGTGTGTGTGTGGGGGTTACTTTGGAACAAACAATATGGGTTCCAAACAAGTCCTCATGCAACGATAAAGCCTTAATTAACCAGACAAACACCTTGTGAGGACTGAGCGCACTACAGGGAACAGAGCTTCATAGTCAGCATTACTGTTTTTATTGTTGTGTGTGCATTACAGAGAAGATAGCCTGAGGAGGAATATAGAGAGTTAAAGAGAAACACAATATCTGTCTCAAAAATATTGAGGCACAAAAATGTTGCTGTCAAATAAGAACAAGGCAAATAAGCACTTTACGTACATATAATGTAGAACATTTGGGAAAGTGCATATATTGGGGTGGGTTGGATTTACTACTGTAACTCAAGTCTAGCAAACATTGAGTAAAGAGCATATACTGGAAGTTAGATTTACTATTCTTATTCCTTTCTATACGTGGGGAAAGTGCATTTATTTGACAGTCAAATTCACAATAATGATTCCACTACAACAATCATTAAGCAAATTGAGGAATGCAGATTTACTATTATTACTCCAGTCTAACAAACATTGGGGGAAGTACATATGTTGTGAGAGGAGTAAGTTTGGTTACAATTCTCCAGTCTAACAAGCATTGGTGAAAGTGCATACATTGGCAGGTGGTAAGGTCTACTATTCTATCTACAGTCTAAGAAACATTGAGGAAAGTACATATATGATAGGAGACAGGTTTTCTGTTCTAACTCCAATATAACACATGGTGGGTTGTGCTACTCTAATTCCAATCTAATGAACAATAAGAACAGTAGGTGCAATTGGGGGAGCTGATTTCCTATTGTAACTCTTTTTTTACAATCATTGTGGAGAATGTAGACATTGAGGTGGTCAGATTTATTATGTTAACAACAGTGCAACAAACACTGAGGTACGTGCATATGTCATTCTGGGTGTTATATTAACTATTCTACACCCTGCCTAACTAAGAATGGGAAAGTGCATACAGGGAGGGGAGATTTAAGATTTGAACTATAATCTAATAAAATATGAAAAGGTGTCTAATCTGGGGGGGGGGGGGGGGAGGTGTCAGATTTACTAACTCAATTCCAGTCTAAAAACATTGTGTAAAGTGCATACATGGATCGGGTCGGATTTCGTATTCATGCAAAACAAAAAAATCTCCTATAACGCACAATCCTTTTCAAGACTAAAACAATAGTTTTCCAAATAGAAAATTTACATATTTAAATGTTTAATTAATAATAATACAATATAATTTTTTTTTTAGAAAAAACACAACCTGCCCATTCCCCAAATACATCCCATAACCTGTAATAAAAATGTAATAAAGGTGTGGCCAGCCATCATGGCCGGGACTGAGCTTGCCCATGTGGGAGGACACTCCAGAAGGAGAGTGGGTGTCCAACACCGGCCTTTTGGAGGACGCGGGGAGCAGACCTGCTGAGCCAAAATGGCTGCCGCTCCATGCAAACGGAGAGCATTCCCTGACGGCACAGACCCAGTAGCAGACGGTACCTGTAGCAGAGACTAGGGGCATGGAGACAGCTGTTCACCTCCGATGCAGCCAAGACCCCTGAAAGCAGCGACCCCTTGATCAACACGGGAAGCGGCGCTACAAGCCCGAAATGGCGGTCACTTCCCACAGTATCTAAAGGCTTCATCAGGATTCCCCAAGGGTGTGGACCCGGCAGAGGGGGGCCCACCAGAGTAGAAACTGAGGCCGTGGGGGTGTCTTGAGGCCCCCTCCAAAATTGAAGAAACTCCTGATCTGCATGCAGGAGGAAGGGTAGTGAAGAGCCAGCAAAGCAACATACGGGCGGTAAGAACAGCCCCCCACAGAAAGCGCACCACAGAGGGGGACATTCAAGGGGCAAGCTCTGAAGTTGCAGGAGTGGGGGACCGGCGAGGCACACATGACGGCCCCCCAGGCTGCTGCGCACACTCGAGGAAATGAAGATCATCGGGAGGGTTACCGAGGCCTATATCTGACCCTAAGATGGCGCCCAATAAGCAGCAATAGGAAAACAGTGAAACCAGCGCAAAAGCCCAGAGATAGGACGTGCTTATCCCAAGCGACTGAGAGGCTAAGAAGGAGAACCCTGGATCTTGCCCCTGGATCTCTCAGGGTGCCCACAAGAATCCCTGATTTGCAGCTTTTGTTAGGGCGACGAGGAACAACTTTCACAGCACACCCACCCCCTTCATCTAACCGCTCAAGCTACATGACGAGAGGTGCAGGTCAGACCGTACGACCTGCCTCTATGCCACCGATAAAAGCACAACCCAACAAGGTATCCAGTTATTTTGGGGCTTCCAAACCGAGTGGGAAGAAAGAGGAAGAAGGGCATCCCGAGGGTAGAGGATTGCTCTCACCCGAGAAGACCTCCGTGCAACCCTGAAAGAATTTAAAAGGGATTTCCGGGAGGCAACAAGGCAGACGTGGGGGCATCCTTTGAGACCTTCAAAGCAGAGATGGGGACCAAAATAGTCGCGCTCCAGGCAGATGTGGACTCAATTGGGACACGCATTCTGGATTTGGAGGTGAAATGTCAGAACTTAGAAGGCCTGCTCCAACCTCTAGAAGAGGGGGCGGACTCTCTTTTTGCCCAGCTGAACTTGGCGTAACTCAAATTCAAAGACTCGGAGAACCACTCCGGGAGAGACAACATTAGGGTGCGTGGTCTGGAAGAAGAAAAAGAAGGATCGGATCTGGACACATACATGGTGGGCCTGTTCTCTAGCATCCTGGGTGAGGACATGGCTGAAATGTGACTGGAAAGCGTACACAGGGTAGGCCCAGCGAAACAGGGAGAGAGCTGATGCCCAAGAGGTATCCTAGCAAAATTCACCTCCTTCGAAATCAAGGAACTGATCCTCCGGAAGGCGAGAAACAGCACATCGATGGAGTATCAGGGAGCGTCCTGTGCTTTCTACCAAGATGTGGCCCAGACCATGCTCATGAGGCGTCAACAATAGTGTCTGATTACAACAACCCCCAGGGAGCACCAAATAAAATACCTTTTGAACTTACTCATTTGGAACAGCCTTCTCCCTCAAAAACAAACAGCAGGACTTCGTGGAGAGGCGACGGCCCTCCTTGGCCTTGGGAGAGCTTCTCCACAGAGGGAGGCATCCGCAAGGTAGGCAAGAACAGAACGGCCCTCAGGGAGGGAGGCCCCCAGCCCCCGGCAGCCACCCAAGAAGGGATGCAAGATGATGATGTGCTGATGACACCTACCAGGCCGCTTCTGCACAAAGTAATAGGGCGCCATCAACTACCCTACAGAGGGACATGGTTAAGAGACGAGACCTCATGTACCAAGGATTTGATCTCAAGGTGCTTGCACGCTCTGGAAAGGCAATGATGGGAGAGCCCCCTCCTCTCTCCCCTGCTACAGAGCCAGTCCATATCTGTGCAAACGCCATTTGTTTAACTTGGGCCACAGCAGGGAACACTCCAGAAACAATGTCCAATAAAGAACACTCGCGGGGCTCTGGGAGCGGGAATGGTCTTGCCCCAGAAGCCGCCGGAAGATGAAGTCCAGTCGGTACTCTGCAGACTTCCAACCTTATTCTGTTTTTTGTTTGGTGAATTTACTTGTTTGTGCTCTGTCCAGGGTATCAATCTTGAGCGTAATATGGAGGCGGGGTAAAGGGAGGGACCCCGGGAGACGGGGAGGGTGCTGGAGTTGCAACCCCACAGGAGGCACTGCAATGTACCAATGTAAATGGTAGTGAAGCTTATGTCATGGAATGTTAGGGGCCTCAACTCCCGAATCAAACGGTAACGTCTGTGGAAATTTCTGGGGGATTAGCGAGCAAAGGTGGTGGTCTTGCAGGAGACTCACCTCAAGAAAGGGGAGGAACAGAGGCCGAAACATAGGCAATGTCCCATGAAATATCGAGCAGTGAACGCCAGAAGATAAAACGGGGTAGCCCTGTTGTTTCACTCTTCTATACAGTTTCACCCTGAGGATACTAAAACTGAAACAGAGGGGAGGTTCCTGATGATCAGGGGATATTGATGGTTTCTCTTGCACGATTGCCACAGTTTGCGCGCCTAATACTGGTCAGGCCGGCTTTCTTTCCTCCTTCTTTGCAACCTTGGAGGGGTTCAATTCTGGCGAAAATATTTTAATGGGAGGCTTCAATCTCATCTCGGACCTTAAGCTAGATAACACACACACCCGCAGAGAGCTATGGTTGGAGTGTTTAGTAAAACATTGAAATCATCCCTGCAACAAATGGGGCTGCTTGATGTCTGGAGGGAGCTTAACCCTACTACACAGGACTATTCTTTCTTTTCTCATGCCCATAGAACATACTCCAGAATAGACCACACCTTCATTAGTCAATCACTCCTACATGCATTCACAGCCTCTCTCATCCTCCCCATTAGTCTTGTGGATCATGCACTCTTGACTTGCCTACTTAATTGGCCAGCACCACGATCTAAGCTGACTAAATTGCACTTCCCCAACATACTGTGTCGGGACAGGCTACATAGAGATGATATCCGAAAATCGATTAGAGTCTTCTTCTCGACCAATGACCCTGCGGATACCTCTCTTGTAAACAATTGGGATGCCTTCAAGGCCTTTGTAAGGGGGTATTGCATCATGCTAGCTACCTCCCTGAAAAAGCTCCAGACGAAAGAAAGACTAGCGCTGGAACAAGAGGTACTTGATGCAGAACAATCTCACAAGGAGTCTCCATGTGCCCCAACTCTTAGGAAGATCACAGTCCTCAGAGGGAAATTGCGAGCTATCTACACTTATAGATACGAGAAGACACTTTTGAGGCTCTAGGTATTTAGCTATGAAGGGAAGGATAAGGTCGGCCCAATGATAGCATGACAGCTAAGGGCTAAAGAGGAAAGGGAATACGTCAAGCAAATTATCGATGAGAAAGGGGTTACACATAAGAGCGAGGAAGGGAAGGCAGGAGCATTTCACAACTTCTATAGCACTCTTTATGCGGTTGAACCCCCACTATAGTCAGACCAGATTCAATATCTAGGCTCCCTCGAGCTCCCTCAGGTCTCGGCAGAAGCCAATAAAGAACTAGGTCATCCCATAACCCAAGAAGAAGTCCAGGCAGTGATTGATTGCCACAAACAACATAAAGCTCCAGGCTCGGACGGGTTCACGGTGCAGTTCTACAGCACCTTTGCCATCAAAATAACCCCCCAGCTTACTGTTCTGTTCAATGACATTGCAGCAAGCCAAGCGGTGTCCCCCTTCATGGGAGAAGCCTTATTCATGATAATCCAGAAGGTGGAGAAGGATCCCCCGGAATGTGCTCTTACAGACCCATCGCCTTGTTAAACCTGGACGCTAAAATATATTCTAAAGTCTTAGCTACCAGACTGGAGGAGGTCCTGCCCAGCCTCATCCACCCTGACCAATCGGGCTTCATCAAGGGGCACCAGACCCAAGATAACCTCCGTAGGGTGTTTCACCTTATAGACAAAGTCCAGAAGAAACATATACTCACGTCCCTCCTGTCCCTAGATGCGGAGAAGACCTTTGACCGAGTCAATTGGGCCTTCTTGTTGCACTCCCTGCATTGCTTTGGGTTCTGTGAGGCCTTTCTGGGGATGGTGAGGGCCAACTACAGCTCCCCAAAGTGCAGGCTTTTGGTAAATGAGGTGGCGTCTGACTTTCTAAATTGGCACAAGGCAGTAGACAAGGCTGCCCCTTATCACTGATGCTTTTTGCCCTTAGTATCGAACCGTTTTCAACAAAGGTAAGAGCGTATCCCGAGTTCAGTGGTATTAGGTTTGGGCCAGACGAACACAAAACCTAATTGTTCGCAGACAATGTCTTTCTGCTGATTGTCCATCTCGCTAAATCCCTGACATCGATACTAATGGAATTAGTTCAGTTTGAAAAGGTGTCAGAGTTTAAGGTTAACCTCCTTGAAGAGCCTGACATTGGCCCAGAAATACAAAAAGATGTTGAGAGGAAATCCCCCTTCTGCTGTGTGCGTAGGGCGATCACATACCTGGGCATCCACAGGGCCAGCTTTCCCCCACTACTGAGACAGCTCAAGACCGACCCCAAGAGATGGAGCGCTGCATATTTGCCTTGGATAGGGCGAGTTAATGCTATAAAAATTAATCTTCTCCCCCGCCTTCTCTACCTCTTTCAGGGCCTACCTATCCTTTTTGAGAAGGAGCTGTTCAAAGAGCTACAATCTATGATCACAACATTTATTTGGCTAGGCCAAAGGGCACGTCTTCCCTGATGCCTTCTAGAAAGACCAAGATCAGAGAGAGGCCTGGCTCTTCCAGATTTTCTGCTGTACTACAGAGTCACTTCAGGCCTCGGAAAAATGGTGGCTTCATATGGACAGAGGGGGGGGGGGTAGAACCATCTGGGACGTGCCCTGGAGGCAGAGAGCTGGCAGACCGACCAACGCCTATCTGAGTATTCCCTCAGCGACTACCCTCCAGGTACGGGACACAGTATCCAAAACCCTGCCCCCCACACACCGAAGAGTACCACTACGTAACATTGAAATACTGGGCCCAGCAGCCACAGACGCGACGTGCAGCCACCGGAGAATTGCTCCAAAGAGGAATATTTGTCAAAACTGGCACCACAGCTAAGGGATGCATCTCCTTTTTGTATGCTCTCCTGCTCTCCCTTAGCCTACATCAGAACCTGCGCCACAAGAGAGTCTGGGAGGGCATATTTAATTCCCCCCACAGAGAAACAATGGGAATCCCTCTACAGAAATATCACTAAACATAATCATTCCATGTTCTTGAGCAAAGCTCTCTACAAAAGCATGTATGACTGGTACCTTCTACCACAAAATTTGCACCTGATTTTTCCCGACACCTCTGAACGATGCTGGCGAGAATGCCTGGGGACTTCAGGCACATCTGGCAGGACTGCCCCACCATCAACCCTTCAGGAAGGAAATCCTATCCCAAATCAAACACATCTTAGGCTACCTGATTGCTGACTCTATAGAACAAGTTCTCCTGGGTATCGGGGACCCCAACCTTAAATGCCAGACTCAAGCGGACTGCTCCATCATGTGGCTATGTTTGGGGCGAGCCAAAATGGCTATAGCCGCTGATTGGAAGAAATCAGAGACCCCTTCCCTTACACAATGGCATGCCCATCTGTGGTGCGCCCTGGCCCTCGAACAGTTGATAGATGTAATTGAAAACTCACAAAAAAGCTTCAATTATGTCTAGAGCCCGCTGGTGAGCCACTTGTAGGAGGGACTACCTCTGTTCTCGTGTGGTCCTCGGACTGAGGGCCCTCCAGCTCTTCCTGATATGGTTGATTAGGGCTCCCTTTGGGGGCTGTGGGCCCTGGGCTTTTCACCCCCACGGGCGCTTTCAGACAGGTCGTGTGGGGGCACACACCCGTCCCATTCCTCATGCTAGTACTGAAGCCACTATGACACCATGGAAATGTTTGGTTCTACTTTTTTTGTGGTTGTTTTTGTTTATGTTATTTTCAGCGTTCATGTATTCGTGTGCATGGGACTGGTGACATGTCCTCCTCTTGGGGGAAGGTTTATATCTCTTCATTTGCAGCCTGGACAAGGCCCCCCTCTCCTAGTAGATCTCCGCAGGGGAAACCTGAAACTTGTGAATTAACTGTACATGCTCTTTAGCTATCTAATGTACTGGCTAAGCTCCTGTGGGACGAGTTAAACGCTAATATGGTTTGTTTACAATGTTTGTATCCTCTGAAGAAAAGTAAATAAAAAGATTTTGACCAAAAAATGTAATAAATAATTTTAACCCCTTCGATGCTCATGACGGACCCAGCCGTCATGAGCCACGGGTGGCATGTGCGCATGACGGCTGGGTTCCGTCACCACCCCGCCCCGATTGGAATGTCCAGCACCGGGCTGGAATTCCTGCCGCAGGCAAGGTTTTAAATATATAATAATTGAACTCAAAACAAATAAGTATGTAATATAAACCTTTTTTACATTACCACAATTAATATACATTATTATTGTTTTTAAAACTATCCATCCAATCCACCAATAAATCCCATATCCCAAAAACAAAAATATATCATTGGAAATCTATAAACATGTATTTAAATCTATAGCAATATCAAATATTGCAAAATTAAAATGTTAAAAATATATTAAAATAAAAAAGAATAACAAAATATATTTTGCAAAATGCATACAAAGACAGATTTATATATACAAAAGTATTTAACAAATAAAAAATCCATTTTCAAAAACATATATGCATAACTAATACACTTATCGATGAATACCATTTTCACATAACCCGCCCAATCCACAAATCCCCCCAAAAATTGACAGCTTGAAATGTCAGTTTATTACATAAAAAAAGCATTCACAAATATTTCAGCATATAAATAACAATTAAAGAACATTTTATAATTAACAAGTTAATCATTTACAATGTAATGAATATACAATAAGAAACACACTAATCACCGAATCCCCCAATAAACCCAACAACCCAAAAACAAATATATTACTATAATATTTTTTAAAACATTTACAAATACATTTCACCTAAACATAAATAATGAAATAAAGTTACACAATACACTAAAACAAAATAACAAAAAACATTGCTATACAAAACAATATTTTAAACTTAGATGTTGATGTAAAACAATAACAAATTGTATACTTTTGATATTTTTGTCCACAATATTTTTGTATTTATGATATTTTGACAATTATAATGTGGTCAAACAATATTGTTTAGTCAATATTTAGGTGCAATAATAAAGAGAGACAAGTACTACTTGAAGTACTTTTGTGAAAATTGATTTACCTAAATATGACACCTTGACATATCGTACAGTTAGGAGTAGGCGATCCATGAAGTTGTTAGAAGCTATGGCAGAACAAAGTATTAAAGAGGTTCCACAAGCTTCTCAGCAATTTGGCGCCCACTTACGGAGTGAGGATATGAACTGCTGCATTTAGATATAGCAACTTACATAGGGCCTTGGATGCCTAGAGGATCCAACAGAACACTTGCTCAAATCTGATTGGCTGCCAACACTTCAAACCACTAAGAGTTGGAAGCCATCCTGGGACTCAGCTTAAACTGAGTCCGACAAAAAATGTAAAAAAAAATGAGAAGTAGTCAGGGTAGGAGTACCCTGACCCTCGTAGTCTCTTGTCACCCCTTTCTCAACCCTTTTGACACCACATCAAAAAAACTTCTTTTTGCCCTGAAGAATTCCCTATGTTTGCGGATGAAACGTGTTGGCTGTGTCCTTGTCCCTGCTTTTAAAATTGTGAGAAAAGAAAATAAAGGATGAATGCTCAGAAAAAAGCCGAATGTTGTGTGATGTCTAGTTCCTGTTTTGCAATGTTTTTGCAACTCTACTTTTTTATTATATTTTTGATGGGATAATTTTCCCATATGAGACTTCTTTACTTTGGACTCATATATATATATATATATAAGTGTGCTCCCACTCTTGTCTTACAAACGTGTTGAACATGTTGTTTGTCAATTGGTTAGCAACTTCTTTTTCCAAAACATGCTAAGTCCATCCAGCCTCACTGGAACAGGAACATGTCCCTGTCAAGACTGAGCACTCAGATTGAGTTCTCTGGGTCTCATAGTCATGGAGGTACCAGGCCTCTATGGGTTCAAATATGCCACAAGTTATGAATTGGATACAGTGCATTTGTAAAATATGGAAAGCTACTGAAAGCAAAATGCAACTAAAGACACCTGGTATTTGGTGACAGATATCACACCAGGGCTTAATGGAAGCATGTCACAACCATATATTTTTAACATCTAATATCTTATGGTTTCTGTCGCTGGATGCTACTCCTAATTCACCCTGATTTGCTGGCTGGGAGATTGCTCTGAACATGATGCTTACTGTGTATCAGATTTCTAGTATATTTTTCCAAAATATGGTGACTCTGTGCCTTTGTACAAGAACATATCTCTGCCAAGACCGGACCCTTCGGCCTGACCCTCAACTTTGATCCTCTGGCTTCCAGGGTACCAGACATGTATGAGCTCAGGATGTCCCATAAGTGTTCTATGAGTTCAGGATGTCCAGCAGAGGCAAAAGACTGGGTGCAGTGCATTTGTCAGATGTGGAAAAAAACATAAAGCAAAATTCTAGTTTAGGGTATCTGTTATTTGATTGTAGGTATGACAATGAATGGACTGATTCAAAGGTAAAGTAACACATTTGTGTAAGTTTACTCGTTTTCGGTATTCACAAGCAAACAATTTAATAATAACTTTATGACTGTGGAGACTCCCCAGTTGGGGCAGAGAAATCCACACATACAAAGATAGTAAAGGCATTCAGTCTTACTTACACAGCAAGATAGCCCTGCCTAGGCTTAAACCACATCATTATTTCTTTGGGTCTCTTGAGTATAGGAATGTCAAATATGCATGGGTATTCAATGTGTCTAACCAAGGATGTGCACACCAGAGTGCAGAGAGTGACTGTGATACAAGAGTTTGCAGAGGACACGTCTGAGGTTTTAGTCCCAGATTCGACCGACACCCAGGGAAACTTGGCAACCTATAAATAAAGACCCAGTGGAATCCATGGGGATGGGGCATGTATGAATCACAGTGTTTATTTATCCTGAATGCTCTACAAATATCAAAGTATGGCAGAAAAAATAATTGTTAACATTTTCTGTGACCAAAAACTCCAGAATGTCTGGAAAATGGCAAATATTCTACTACTAATACTCACAGAAGTCTCCTGTTAAAATGCTACCTGGCATGCATGAGTGCGTATTTTGCACAAGACAGGAATAGACCCAAATTCTCACCATGTGAAGACAATATATGACAGCATATGACAGAACACGGTTGCAGTTTTGCCCTATTCCTGTCCACATTGTGATAGGTTCACCCACACATGTGAGGGACTGCTTTTATTGGGAGAAGGGTTGGAACATAAGACTGGTAGGCATTTTGCTATATTCCACAAATTCAAGACTTTTTTGTCAAAGAAATGACGGCATTCTATTTTGTGAACCAAAGTTTGATGTTTGCAAAGCATCCTGGGTTAGAGGAACTGGTGGCATCCACGCAAACCACAACGGCCAGGTGTGTAGTTTTCAGAAATCTCAGGATTTGGTAGGTCTCCGTGGCTACCAACCAACCCTAAAGTCAAATATTGCTGCTACCACATTCCAAAAAACAACTTAATTTCAAGCTTTATTCTTATGCTTTCCACATTTGTATTACTAGGCAGTTGCTGCCCCAAATGATAAGCCTACTCACACTTATTGAGTACTGTTTTAATTTGGAGATGTCCGGGAACATAGGATTGTACCACATCTTCTATTATTTATTGTATTTCATCATATTTGTTGGCTTTCTTTTGTGAATTAGTGTCCACAAAAACACTTTTTTTTACAACCATGTCAGATTTACCTAGCATTATGTGCAATTTGGAGGGGTTCAAATGACTCCTCGTCCCTTACATAACTTTCCAATGCTTTAATAGGTGTATTAGATCTGGGTTTTCCAAGCTTGAGTTGCCACGTGCCTCTTACTTTCTTAATCTGAAGTCTGAAGAATTGTTGGGGTCTCATTCTTAGGCCTCAATCTCAAGGTTGTTTAGTGTTTCTGAATGAGTCAACTGGGACCCAAATCCTCTAAGTGATTAAAGTCAGTTTACCTTTTCACCCTGAGCACTTCATGGGTCTGTTTCTGCTGCCTATGGGTTGAAGTGTCCTCCACTCAAACATTTCTGAGGTGATACTGAATGCTTTATAAGAGCCATTAGAGCACTGGAGGCTCAAGCAGTCAAGTCAGGCCAAAAATACTCGGCTGCCAAAAGCCCAAGCAGTCAACTTGTTTGTTCTGAAGTCATCCTCTGGCTCAGTCATGGGAATCTCCTTCATCGGAATTCCATTAGGCTCCTGGTCTTATCTCTTGCAAGACTCTGGACTCTTCAACAGTTAGAGCCTCATCACCTTTGAGGTATTAGGAGACCTGTCTCATTCCAGAGTGTTAATAGTACATATGTTTTAATCACACTAGTTAAAACCCCAGCACTTTGTGCCAAGGTGAGAAATCCTTTAGGCAGACAGTAGGGGGGAAACTCCGTAAACATAATGTGCACTGTGCTTGAGCACTTATACAACCAAATGGACCTCATTCCAATGTTTACGTTCTGTGTTGTTTCCATTGCACAAATACATTTTTACAACCTAAGTGATTCTAAAGTATTCAAACCATATTAGAGAAACAGAATAAAGAACTTAAACATTCAAATTAGTTTTCAATATAAAGGAAAAAAGTATTAGCTAGAAACCATGACCTCTCAAATGTTTTGAAGTTACAACTGACAATCTGGTAATTAAGTAATACTCAAGCAGCTAATATTTGTTATGACCTACATGTAACAAGTTCCGATTCCAGCAAGGAAAACTTAGTCTTACATCCTTCTGATATTTGTTGGACTTGGCCCTTTTGGCACGTTCACCCTTAAACTTTTTGCCTTTTAATGTGACCTGATACTAGTAGTTTTTGGCCTCTGCGCACTTTAGCACTGTGTCCCAGTGTAAAGTGCGTGCGCACTCTGAGTGCATGCAGTGAGATTGGCCTGCCCTCCCATAGGAATGCATAGGGGATATGTGTGTCCATGGTAATTCCTGGTATGAGAGGAGTGTAGGGGTGAGTTTAGTATGTGCGAATGTCTGACATAATATCGACAGACAGAATATCGAAATGCAAAAATATCGGAGCAAAAATATCGACAGCAAAAATATCGGAATCCTATCTTCATTAGGTAAGTACAAAAATATCGAAAAAATAATATCGCAGTACAAAAATATCGGAATCAAAAATATCGTTTTTTTAAATGTATTAATAATAATGTAAAAATAATTTTAAAATACATATAATTTTACAACTATTAAATAAAAATATTAAAACAAAATTAAAACGAATACATATACATTTAAAATAAATAAAACACTTAATAATTTAATGTAATTTTAATTTTTTTCATGTAATTTATTTGATTTAATGTAATATTTTTTTGTTTTTACCCTATACGCCTGTACCCCAAAAACCCAAAACTGACCCTGAACCCTAAAAATATCCCTGTACCCCAAAAACCCAAAACTGACCCTGAAACCTAAAAATACCCCTTTACCCAAAAACTGAAAACTGACCCTTATCCCTAAAAATACCCCTTTACCCAAAAACTGAAAACTGACCCTGAACCCTAAAAATACCCCTTTACCCAAAAACTGAAAACTGACCATAAACCCTAAAAATACCCCTTTACCCAAAAACTGAAAACTGACCCTGAACCCTAAAAATACCCCTTTACCCATGAACTGAAAACTGACCCTGAACCCTAAAAATACCCCTTTACCCAAAAACTGAAAACTGACCCAGAACCCTAAAAATACCCCTTTACCCAAAAACTGAAAACTGACCCTGAACCCTAAAAATACTCCTTTACCCAAAATTAATTAATATTATTTAATTACCAATTAATTATTAATTAACAATAACAATAAAGTAAATATATTAGCACATTTGCTGTAATTAATTTAATTTAATAATTAATATTATTTTTCCCAATTAATTAATTAAGAATAACAATAAATTATATATAAAAAATGACTATAATTAATGTAATTAAATAATTAATATTAATTAATTACCAAATAATTAATAATTATAAATATGTAAAACATTATATTACTTAATTAACGAATTAATAGAAATTAATTACCAATTAATTATTAATTAAAATATATACAAACATATATCAATTAATTAATTATTATTAAATTACTTCCCACCCTATTCCCCTATAAACCCATAACCCGCTACAGAACATATTTATCAATTAATCAATTAATTAAAAATAATTAAAAATTATTTCTCAATTAATTAATTAATAATTCCTACTAATTAATAATTAATTTAACATAATTAAATTACTTCCCACCCTATTCCCCTATAAACCCACAACCCGCTACAGTAGTAAAAGACAATATTTAATTAAATTACATTAAAAATAAATAATAAAACATAATAAATACAATATAATATACACTAAATTTATTTAAAAATTGATATTAGTAACATCAAAGTTATTAATTTCGATATTATTGACATCGATTTTTACAACTTCGATATTACTGATATCATACCAATATCGATATTAAGACTGTCGATATTACTTACCTTCGATATTTTGTCCCATCGATATTTAAACTTTGATATTTTTGTATATCGATATTTAAAAATCGATATTTTGTCTGTGTACCGTATGGGCGAATTGGTGAGAATAAATGCTGCGCAATGGTGTGCGCAGATTTATTGTGACTTGTAGAGAAGTGCCACGTTTAGAAGATGGAATTTCTGTGTGCTGTGTGTCTGCCTGCCTGATGTGGAGTGCATGTCTGGCTTGTGATTGACAGGGGCTGGATGGTGTGCTTGGCTCCAGGAGACAGGATGAGTCTGCCCAGTGGTGAATAGGGAGATCTGCATGTAGATGGGGGGGAGGGGTTGCACCTGGGACCTGAATAGGGCTGTGCCTTCCCTCCACAATGCTGGCTCCACCCCCTGTGGTGCGCCTGAGCACTTAGCCCCCACCTGACAAAGGAGAGAGGAGGTGAGCACAACAAAGTGCTTCAAAGATACCCCGAACTAGTTTCACCTGGTTTTTCCCAGCCCTGTGCTGTGTGACAAAGGGGAATATGTGTATAAAAGAAGGGGCTATGACCCCATGAAAGTGGTTCTCTGTTGTTCCTGACTTGAGGGGGGCCTGCTGCTGCTACTGGGCATCAGGAGGACCCAGCACAAGGGACTACCTCCCTGCTGGAGGGCCCTGTGATCTGGCCTGCCTGGGCCCAGCCTTTGCTCCCACCTTCATTCCAAAAGGCTTTCCCTGGACCTTGGGGCTGCAGCTCCTGTGAGTGCTTTATTTGTTCATTCTGAAGAAGTGCTTGATCTTCCTTTCCTGAGGAGCGCTTTATTGTGGTGCCTTTCTTTAGAGGAGCAGCGCTTCTATTTGTTGGCCGGAGCATGGAGCTGCGACTATTGTAAGGGAATCCCCAGTGTGGGGATCCCCCTGCCCTTGTGCCTTTCTCAAGCTGGAGCCCACCCCGCATTGGAGTAATTATTTATTCCTGACAGCGGATGCCCAGCATGCTGTTTATGCCGCCCCTGATGTTATAGTCCATGCAGGGTTCCACCCCGCATATTTGCTGTTCGAAATACCCCTAGCGGGTGCCCACCCCACCAGGAACTTTATGAAGAAGATCGGAGCCTACCCCGTAATAGCGTACTTCGCGGGTGTCCACCCTGCATTAAAAGATTAATCGACAAGCGGGTGCCCACCCTGTTTTGTCACAAAGACAGAGAAGAACCAAACCAAAGCCAAAGCCGGCCCCTGACGGTAGGCGGGGCCAGCTGAGACAAAGAGAGGAGCCTTGCGGGCTCCATTTCCGCTTCCCCCGGCCAGGAGAAAGCTGTCCCCAGCATCACCAGCAAAAGGAGACAGGCTGCACTGAGCAGGAATCGAAGCTGGGCTCCCAGGTGGTAAGGAGAGCCCCATGTCCCATCTACAGCCACCAGAGAGCCCCAGTGAGGAGGGCTTCACTGAACAGGGCAGGCACCAGGAGCAGCGCTGGAGGGGAGTCCCCGCAACAGACGGGTGAGTGGAGCTCCGTGAGGGCAGGGTTGATGCTGATTAAGGCAGAGTGACACTGCCTAGGTCCTGAGCGGGCCCTCCAACGTGGGGGGCCTATTTAATTAAGAGGCCCCAGTGTGGGGCCCCGGGTCAGAGCGGCCCGCCTGTCAGTGGGACGCTCCTACGTGGTCGTATTTGTTTAAAGGGCCAGAGGGGCCCGTGTTCTCACCCCTTGTTGTGCCCCATGGAGCCAGTGAGTGGGGGCTGTTTGGAATAGAGGCCCCAGAGGGGCCCATGTTCCCCCCAAGGGCAACAGTGCTTGGGGGCCTTAGTTTCCTTCAGAGCCCTGTGGAGCTCCAACGCTCGCATATTTAATTGCTGAGTCCCATATGGCTCCAACGTTGGGCATATTTGTGTTGAGGGCCATTGAGAGCCCGTGCCTCCTTTTAACATTTCCAGCTGCCCAGCAAGTAGTGGGCAGCTGCACAGTTTAGGCGCACAGTTTAGGAGCACAGTTCTTTGGGGGCATGGTTGAAGTTAGGAGTGAGACGCACTCCTTCACCACCATCCATTCCCAGCTGCCCAGCGAGTAGTGGGCAGCTGCCACGTTTAGGCCTGTGCAGATTGCGCACCCTTGACTTTCGTTGCCTAGTCAGCACGCTCTGACTTTTGGGACATGGGGTATTTGAGCCCCTTTTTGGATAGTCAGTTGACCAGGGGGACGGTTGGATTCATAGGGCGCCAGGCGGCCCTAATGTGATGGTGGGGATAGGAAATGTAATGTCTGTAGTATGTTTTATGCACCCTGTTTTATACCTCTAAATGTGTTTTATGATTATGAGGTTGTTTTGCATATTATGGTTTATGCTGGTGAGGTTGGCGCAGAATGTAATTTGCGCCTGATGTGATACTGTGCATAAGGTAGTTTATGTTACAGGCTGATGCTAAGTACAGTGATTACCAGTGGTTACTGGTTGTACATTTATGATCTGTTTTACTTTTACCAAGTTCGCTTTGTGACGGTTCTGACAGTGGTCCATATGACCCTGTCATGTGTATATAATCCCTTGTAGATACTGCCCAGTGCCAGTTGGCATAGTGTACATTGTGTGATTATGATCTAATGTGTTTATGGTAATACAAAGGCTATTTTTATGTATAACCTTGTGTGGAGTTCCTTTTGTGGTGTGCCTAGTGTGTTGCTGCTGTGTGTATGTGTGGCGCAAACGCTTTACACATGGCCTCCGGGATAAGCCTGACTGCTCGTGCCAAGTACCAAGGGAGTGAGCAGGGGTTATCTTTGGCATGTAACTCCCAAGCCCTGACTAGAGTGGTGGTCTCTGCCTGGCTTTGGTGCAAGCCGTAGCCAACCAGAGATCCCATTTCTAACAATATTTTTAAATTAAGTATCATTACATTTGGATTTAGGAAAAACAACTTTACAGCACTTAAACGTGGCAAACACTGTGTACAATTTAGCATTTATAAAAAACACAGAATAGTAATCAATCATAATTTATTTATTTTATTTTAGGAGTTTTTATATAGCGAAAACATGACCCATCCGGTTATCAGAGCACTATACAAAATAGCATCAACAAGTTAAAGACAAGCAATAAACAGATATTGCTATAGCCAGCAAATGTTGTAAAAATAACAAATCTATTTAAGCATAGAAAGCGAAAAGGAGCAAGCAAAGAAAACAATGCATATAAAATGTAGCAAACAACTTAGTAAATTCTTAGTAGATTAAAGATCCAGAAATGTATAAAGGAAAAACAGTCACTCTGAGAATTTTCATGTCTACTGTTTAGAATATCTATTCAGCAGTAGCAATTTAACTTATTTTTTGAAGGAAGTAGTGAAGCGGTTAAATCTGGTTTCCAGATGTATTGCGTTCCATATTGCTGGGTAGGACCAGAAAGGAGCGGTTATAATTTTTCTTTTTGTTGAGCTTCCATGGCTTCTATTAAAGTTCCATTCATACAGACATCAATGGGGCAGATATAATTCTCGGAAAAAGTACCCCTTATGAGCTATCAGCAGAGTCTAGGGCTCATGTGAGGCCAACTCCTGGGTTATCTCACTCAGTTCAAGCTGGTGACCTGGCTGGTCATATATTTTACCTTTGCACTTTGGGGAAGATTTATAATTACTGACGCATCCCTGCAAATTAGCAGGGATGCGCCAGTAATTGTGCGCCGCAGCTCCGCCACCCATGATGCGCCGCATTAACAATGCGGCGCACCATGGGGCCAAAACGGCACAGATGCGTCACGCATCTGTGCCGTAAAAGCGGCGCATTGCTGGAGTTGCGTCACAAGCGCGACGCAGCTCCAACAATGCTCTGGGGGGCCTATTCTTTCAATGCTGCCTCAAGCCTTACGCCTGCTTCAAGCAGGCGCAGGGTTTTGACACAGCATTGGCCTAAAGGTGACTAGGTGAAATCTTGTAGATTTCACTCAACAACTGTTAGGATGCGTTCCTGAGCAGGAACGCCCCCCTGCGCAGGAACGCCTCCTTACGGCGCAGGGCTTTACAACGTGACGCATCTCCCAGATGCATCACGATGTTGATACCCCGCACCATGGCACATCTTTTGCGCCGCCACTGCGTCACCAAAGTGACGCAACGGTGGACGCAAAAGAGGTGCAAGGGGCTTGTAAATCTATCCCTGAGTCTTTAAGATGGAGCAAAATCACTCCTGCAGGATGAGGGCCCTAGGTGAATATGACCAGACGTCCATAACTATATGTTTGCTGAGCTGCAGCCTTCAGTGAAGAGAAGAAAAGTGAAGATAAAAGCTCAGTCTAGGAGAAGGAGCCTTTGGATGTCTGATGGTGGATGGGAGTTTACATGCAGTTTCTGATGCAATCCCACATTCTGTTCTTGTACATTTTTTGGACCTCGAACAGCTCCAGCAAACAGTGCCAGTGAACTACAAAGCAAGCCTCTTCAAACTTGGACTGTAGACAGAAGTGGTCACCTAAGCACATTTTGTAAGTTTGAGTTTTCTCCTTCCAGGACATTCTTCATTGTAGAAATTATTCATTTGTCAGATAGGTGCAACTGTGTCTCACCATTCCTCTAATTTTACCTCTGTGGTAAACGTATTTGGAAAATAGTAGCAACACTACCAAAATGATTTTCAGAAACTTCTCAGGATGTTGTCTAGCAAATTCACCTCACTTGCTCATTGTATCTGAAGGATCACTAAAGACTATGTAATTGATCCAACTATACTTCTCAGCTTCCTAAAGTCAAGAGCTCTGGCTCTCTGAACTGTAGTTCCAGGCTCCTCTATTGTCAGTAACACACATCTTCTATGCTAAGGGGTCTGGTTCTCTAAGTAGTGGAGGATAGGCACTGTAAGAAATGTAGGTTTTAGTAGAGGGGGTGAGTACCCACTTCAAGTAATAAACCCAAACTAGGGTGAACCACTAAAGTCACTAAATTAACCTGAGCTCCCATTCGTGGTTATGGCACAGAGCGGACAGGCTTAACTTAGAAACAGTGTGTCAAGTATTTATGCAGAACCAAAACATTAATAAAGACAAAACACAACACAAAAAATACCAAACCTATTTAGAACAATAGAGAAGATTTTAATAAATAGAATTACAAAAATCCGAGAAGGGAAACAAGAGTTAGGAATGTTTAAACTTTAAATGTAAAAACAGTGCCAAAAAGCATTAATCGCCTGATTCATCATGCTCCCGTTTTGCGAGGCCCTAATAGCGATTCATAGCGAATCGCTATTAAGGACTCGCAAAACGGGATTCATGTAGGGATATGCATAAAAAATGCGATTCCTTACAATTCCTTATTTGCGATTAGCTAATTGCTAATCGCAAATAAGGAATAACTCCCCATTCATTCCTATGGGCCAAAAGGCCCATAGGAATGAATGGGGAGTATTCCTTATTTGCGATTAGCAATTTGCTAATCGCAAATAAGATAGCGATTTGAAGGGTGCCAGGGGTGTCCACAGGACACCCTGTAGCACCCCTCAAATGACATTTTACACAGGTGTTGCACACACACATGTCCAAAGGACATGTGTGTGTGTAACATGCAACTCAGAAAAATGCATGTAAATGCATTTTTCTGAGTTTTCGCAATTTACCACGAGGTCTGACCTCGCGGTAAATTGCGCCTAGAAATTGCGAATTCGCAAAAAAAAATAGGATGATGAATTGCATTTAAGGAATCTCAAATAGAGATTCCTTAAATGTAATTCCTCGCAAAATTGCGAGATCGCAATTAGCGATTTTTACATTTGGGATGCTGAATCCCAAATGCAAAAATCGCTCTCGCAAAGGGCCAGATTCTCAGAATCTGGCCCTTTGCGAGCGCAAAAAAACTTGATGAATCAAGCGGTAAGTGCCAACCGTGGTCACCCGGTTGTGTTTTACTGGTATCTAGGCACAAGTTAAGGCTGATTGAGATGGAGTGCAGCTTGAATACAGAAAGCAGGTTCAAACTGATCAGAAGTTATCCCTTCGGATTCAGGTCCTGGTAATAAGTATAGGTGTCATTTATTGCTCCTGATAAATAACTACACCACAGGCTGCATTATTTATTGGGTGTCGTAAATAGCAACTATTATGAGTTTCGGGAGAATAATATGCAGATTTTGGTTTTTAATGCACTAAAATCTGCACAATATGGTAAATATGCATGCTTTTCACCTGTTAAATTTCAGACGCTTTGACCTAACGAAATTTATTGAAGGTTGAGGTATTTAACGCATCTGAATATTGGATACATTAAATACCTTCCAACTAGTAATTTCAACCTGTGGGTAAACAGAGGTTTACATATGGGTCGGAACACACCGACCCACTCTTAATCAGGCCCTAGTGTCTCTGAAATTGAAGTAAAAAATACTCAGCAGTGCAAAGCAGCAGGTTGTGGCCCAAGATGACTCTTTATTGTCAGATAGTCAGTGAAGCTGTTGAATTGTAGCAGAAAAAATATGAATTTCACACCCAGGGAAGGTCCATCATCTTGAGATGCTTTTTGCACCTTCAATTTTAATTCCTTTTTTGGAGCATGGATTCTTTCATTGGGGCAAGGCTGAAGTCTGTCGGATTGGCTGCAGCGCAGCCTGAATCTTTGGCCCAGCGGGAACACGCTAAGTCAGAGGTTTAAGGAACAGTTATCAGGAGTACACTTTAACACCAGCCAATGGTCCAGTTCCTGGTGGACAGCACACTGGATGTGTGTCAAGAGTCACTCTTGACCCACAGCAGAGGCCACCAGCATGATCCAAGGAAAGTCTAGTTGGAACTGTTCAGTTGGGTAGTTGGAACTGGTCAGTTGTGTGCTTGCAGGAAAGGCCTCTTGTAGCTTATTGTATAATGAACAAGAGGTCAGCCTAATGAGTCAGCTCTTTGCCACGGCACAAGAGGAAGAGCAGGTCTAGTCTCCTAGGCCATTCTCAGATGGCAGATAGCAGGTCCAGTCTTCTTTTGTTCTTCCACAGGGCCAGAAAGTGTTCTGAGGAGGGTATTGTGGATGTTACATTTATGCCTGGCACCAACCTGTTCCCACAGTGATCCTGTGCACCCAAATCCAAAATGGTAAAACTCCTCTCCACTTGTGCAGAGAGACTATGTGCCCTCCTCAGATGTGTGGCCAGGTAAGAGGGCTCTGCCCAGGTGTAAGTTATCATTTGCCTGTGACAGGTAGGTCTTTTTGACGTTAAGTTCCTGGAACCAGCAAGATGGTCATCCTGTCAGAGAGCAAAAGACACACAATTGATGGACAGAATGCAGAACAAATCATAACATTCACCCCCAGTCAAGAGATCTAGGTTAAATTCATCATTCTATTGCATTTTTGCATCCTGTCAGAGAAACACCTCTCCACATCCAAGGATTTTGCCTCAGCTCAGGGAGCAAGTTTACACTTCATCAAGGGAGCTATGCAGCTCCCGGGTGACAGATGGGCTCATGCAAAAGGGCATTAAGGGTCTTTAGGCAAGGAAAAGGTAGCTTTCTAAAAGTTCAATTTCCAACAAATGTATTACAAATTTGACTTCACCAGTGAATTGGGATTGTAGTAAATACCAAAAAAGCCCAAGCATTACATTTGTAGCTGATTTCTAGTTGGAGATAAAATTATTACAGATGAAGGAACCAACGCTGCTACATTGAAAATATCTTTAAGGGTTTTTTTACTGTAAGAACATGTTTAATATTAAATGTAACATGTCCTATATTTAAATACATACACCCTACGCGTTGGGCAGTAAGACCTACTTAGGGATGATGTCATAATATTTAAAAAGAAGGTTTAGGGCAGTTAAAAGAGATTATTTTGACAGGTCGAATTTACAGTCTAAACCTGCACAGTCAAGCTACACATGGCAAGCCAGCAGTCCTGTTTATATTATTGTTGTCGCAAAAGGTGCTGTAATCCACTTGTGTCAATTAATTTACAGAACCTGGATACACGTTTGTACCATATACTAGGAACTTATAGGTAAATTGAATATGCCAATCGGGATAGGCTGATCTTATCATGTTGAAAGGGGCAGCACGGGCACTAAACCACCGGCTAGCAGATGCAAAGTTCTAAAACTAGCAATATCTGTCAAGTCAACAATCAGAGGGTAAATCATACAAAAGATGATCATTTCCAAAATGCACAATTGACAAACTCTGTAAGGTTGAATAAATATGCTGGTTGTTTTTCAGGATTTTTTTTTATAGTTTTTAGCAAAATCAAGTAGGATTGCATCTGTTGAGTGAATTGCACTTGGCCTGTATCTCAAGTGAAAATTGAAAGCGATGCATAGTAAAGTCACACAGAGAATGAGTAGGAGAATGGTCGAAGAAGACAATTGGCCTAATTTAGTGTTTTGCAGGTGTGGTTCGTCTATGAAAAAGTGGCAGATGACCTACCTGTCAAACTCTTGGTTTTCCCTCTCGTTTCAGGGTTTTGGGAAGTGCCATGTTTCTGATAACAAAGCTTCCACTTCTTCCACCAGCAGATCCATGTTACCAACGGGCCACCTTTTGAGGGTGGTCGTTCTGTTGTACATTTTAATTGTAACCACTAGGGAAAGTCCAGCGTTCCTGCGTTTCAGTAACAAATTCCTGCCATTACCATTGCCATACATTGAATGAGATCAAATGTCCCACAACCGTTGAAACAATGCCAGTTCAAACCACTGTGCAGGGGCAAGAAGTACATTAAATAGCATGAACGCATATCAAACGGAATATGCAAATGCTGTGACATTTAACACGTATTAGAACATTGGAATGTTGGGAGCTCCATTGAAAACAATGGAGTGCTCAGGGCTTATAATGGCTGGTATAAGACGGGAGCTCCAACATTCCAATGTTTCTTTGTTCACAGCTCTGGCTGTGAACAAAGGCTTCAGGGAACCTGAGGGGATTCCAATCCCCTCACGCTCCCAAAAGGCTTTGTTTTTTTTGTTAGAACATTCTGTCCTCTAGTGACAGAATGCTCTAATAGCCTTGTAGCCCTTCGTAGATAGGCTGTGCCGCTATTAAAGTCCCTCTCCCTTGTTAAAGGCCCTCGCCTTCGGCTCAGGGCCTTTAACGCTGGAGAGGGCCTTTAATAGCCGCTATAGCCCTCTACGGCGGGCTATAAGGCTATAATAAAAACTCCAGCTAGGTCTAGACCTCGGTCTCCACTGTATCTGAGAGTCAAATCTAGAGGTTAGCCTTACTAGCCATGGTATTAACTCACTGTTTAGCATGATCCTACATGCAACCACACCCTGGCCCGTGGGCACATACACACTTTTTGGTATTTTACAATAGATATTTAATTATTATGTACAATTCGTACGTAAATCTTAGGTATCAGAATGATGGCACTCACCAGTCATAATATAAACCAAGGTAAATATCAGAAGTGCCTTGAACATTTTACATCACACATCCTTACTTTGTCTATTAGATTAGTGTAGCGCCTACCTTACATTGGCATATATGTTATCAGGCTCATCGTTATTGTATTGGCTGTTTGGTTATTAGAATGCCCTATCTATTCACATGCCACGCCTTATAAGTATATCCGCATACCTTATGAAGTCATTGGGTCTTCAGTCTCATAGTTCTTAAGCACGTCCCCTTAGCAATCAGTCCTCCTATCTGCCAAACTCAAATCACTGTACTCATTATACCTTCAACAACTGTGACTTTCTACGAAGTTCGGAGGGGGAACTGCTGTGCTGCTTCCCATGTCATCACTCCAGAACATTAGCAGTGTCTTGTTACAAAAACATATGGGAGGCAGGCAAATGTTGAGACGTGTACTTCCTTCCAAGCCTGATTTGTGCATGGACAAATAGCCTTGCAACTATAATGATTAAAGTCCCGCAGCTTTCAGACAAAAGACATTTTTAGTTCTTTGTATTGTTATCCCAACTAGTGTCTATCTGTTGCTCTGAAAAGAATATCTGAAAATAATATGGAAATCTCGTGCACACACTGTTAGCATTACCATTCATAATAGTTCTGTTCTAGGCCTTAAGCTTTACATATGTAAATATTCTAAAAAACTGGCATACAATTAGGCCTGATTTGTATGTAACATGTATGTGTCACAACAAAAGTCCTCAACAATTGTCAGAATGACAATCATTTACCAAAATGTTGTATTCATTACCTTCTATAATATTTGCAAGCAAATTTTGTAACTCTAGTCATTAATGCTTAGTTTGAGCCAGTGGTTTCTGGTGCTCAGCACAGGCACATGATCACCTACACCAGTGCTTTTCAAGCTCACCAGTTAAGGACACATTCATTTATGGTAGGCACTGGGAGATTAAGTGATTTGCCTAGAATCACAGGATGTTGAGCCAATGCAGAGACTCAAACCTGGTTCCCTACCTACGAAGTCAGCAGCTCTGGCCATTATGCCACATCCTCTCCCCGCTTCCATGGTTAGTAGTTGGTTCTGTTTTAGGCAGCGCTAACAGGAGAAATGGGATGGTGCAAACTGCCTCCTGACGAGAGCCCCGGAACTTATTCTTTAACTAATTAACCACTGGTAGTCATTTATTACATCTATCAATTATCTATATGTAATGTAATGCAATATAATTTTCTGGATTGGTTTATAAAGTAAAAAGAAAAGCTCAGGGGTTCAAAATGTTACTTATTGCTTCAGACCGTAGTGCTTCATGGTGCTATTCTTCAGTAGGCTAAAAGAGCGTCAAGTTTAATTCTTCACATGTTTCATAGGATAACAACTCTCAGGTTAAAAATGCTCCAAGTTCTCCTTCACCCATTTCTTCATTCAATTTACCCACACTTGGAACACCTACCTTGGTCCGCTGAGTTACTTTATTTCTTCAAGATTAATATTACAAAAAAATGCATTGTAAAGTGTCACTACCCACTGCTTAAATAGACACCAATCCTGTGAAAAAATGGTAAAGCATGTACCCTTTTGCAGGAGGAGCTGACTCTATTGTGTTTTTGAATAGTCCTCTTTTCCTATTGGTTTTATATGTGTTGCTAAGCCTATTGTGTTATTTTATTTAAACTGTGATAAACATGGGCAATATGATAATCACTCATTCTATTTAGCACTAACTCTTGTTTTGATAATATTGAAAATATGCATGTCAAATTATTATTATTCACATCCAAGAGTTTGTTAGCATTTCACCAATGAAGTGTGGTTAATACTTCTTCTGTTGGCAGATGTGGCATATAAATACACAGTTAAGCTGCCTCACTCATAGTGACTAAATAGGTGTAACCTCTGCTGAGTGAACAGCAATTTTATTTTCTGTGTACCTTACATGAATCCACCTTCAATGTTTTTAAAATTCAATTGACTTCTGTTTTTGGTGATACTTTAAATTTATTATGGAAAAAAGTATTTTTACATTACATTAGTGATATTTCTAAAAGCATTGCACTGTTCTTTGCACCTGAAAGTAAAAATTGGTACTAAAGCAAACAACACAGTGAATATGGAATTTCGCAAGAATATTTAAAATATCAACTTCCAGGCTGTCGGGATCGCCCACCGTCCTGCTTCATGAGACACACTTTGTTAAAAAAATTGTTATTAGTTTGGGAGGGGGGTGTCTTCAAATCTTGTCAAAAACACAGTTCCAGTAGCTAATACTGGGCTAATAGCCTGGGCTCAGCATCTGGCAGTATTGGCACAGAGTAGACAGGTTTAGATTAGGATAAAATGTCAAAAATTCAGCAATATTAAGTTAACATTTAAAACATAGTACAATTCAAATCGCACAACTAATTTCAACAAATTGAGAGAAATTTAATAGGAAAAACCCCAAATGACCAACATCCAAAAAGGTGACTGGAGACCTGAATATTTAAAGTTTGAATGCTTTAAGGTGAAAAGCCTCTCTTGGAAATCACTGTTCATGGTTAACTGAGACTTAAGCACAATTTCAGGCTGACTGAGATTGAGCAGAGGTTGGATAGATCAAGTGGGCCATACCTGTCAAAGATTTACTGTGTGATTTAGTCTTTTTTATGGAAGCCGAAATTGAAGGCTGCATTCGATTGAGTCCTCTGAAATCCAGATATCCACTGGACAAGGTTCTTCTGAAGCCATTGGTTTTGAAGGACAAGATCTGAGCGGGAAAATTCTAATTCTGTGGATACCAAAGTTCTCTTTTCTGACTGGTAGTTTTTGTGCCTTTGACTGGTTAAGATTTCTTTCTCCTGACTGAGTCGTATTTAAAACCTAATCAAATCAGCACTAGCAGGCCAGCTGCAGGCAGTCCAATGCTAATTAGCCTGCAAGGACTTCAGGCAGGGGAAGTATAACTTTACATATATATGTATATATATATATATATATATATAGATATATTCACTGAAAAAACCATAGGTTATAGACCATATATAGTTAGGGATTAGCATTTACAAAACCTTATTTTACTCGCACAAAACCATTGAAATTCGCATATATAGTTAGTTGCCCTAACTATATATCGCGCACCCGCAATCCACTGCTGATGATGTCACATATTACATCATTCATGACATGGTCAGTGACATCACTGATGACATCTCAAATGACATCACTGATGACATCACTGATAACAACATTCAGTGACTGTATGTTTCTGTAAAGTTAAAATATGTCTTACATATTGAAGAATGAGTGGATGTATTAGTGTCTGGATGAAGGATTTAGTAGGTGCATGAATGACTGTATGAGTGAGTGATTAAATGTGTCTCACTGAGTGCATGGGTAAGTGACTAAACTGTCTTAATTTGTGCATCATTATGTCTGTTGTTCTGTAAACTGCTGCATGTGTTAATCAGTAGCTATATGAGTAACTATATGGGTTATTGATTGGTTGCCCAAGTATTTGTATGGGAGACTGAGTATGTGTGTGGGTGGCTGGGAGGTGTATGACTCTGTGCATAGATGTGTGAGCAGTTGATTCACTAGATGTTTGGGTTCAAAAGTGCATGTGGAAACAGCTGTATGGGCAGTTGACTGTGTGCATGAGTGTATTGGTGAGTAAATGGATATCTCAGTGCTACATGTCAAAGTAAGTACATATGTAAAACACAGTACATGTGAGAGTTGACATATATAAATAACTGTGCATAAGAGCCAATGAATGTGTGAGTGGCTGTATGGATCATTGTGAACTTCAATCAAGGATTGTATAAAAGAGTAAATATGTGTTAGTATATGTTTGAATAAGTAAGGTGTGTATAACTGTATAGTTGAGGAAATGGAGGTGTGATTGATTCTTTGCATGACTGACTAGGTGTGTGAGTAACTCCATGGATGAGTGACAGTCTGTGAGTGTCTGTTTACACTGAGTGTATGTAAGGTTATATTAGAGTCTGAAGAGGTTCAACGTATTATCACATGAATGATATCATCAGTGATGTGATCAGTAATGTCAAATGAGATGTCATCAGTGATGTCATCAGTGATGTCATTTGAGATGTCATCAGTGATGTCATCAGTGATGTCACTGACCATGTCATGAATGATGTAATATGTGACATCATCAGCAGTGGATTGTGGGTGCGCGATATATAGTTAGTGCAACTAACTATATATGCGAATTTCAATGGTTTTGTGCGAGTAAAATAAGGTTTTGTAAATGCTAATCCCTAACTATATATGATCTATAACCTATGGTTTTTTCAGTGAATTTTTAAGGTTTTGTAAATGCTAATTCCTAACTATATATGGTCTATAACCTATGTTTTTTTCAGTGAATTTCAATGGTTTTTTAATAGCAAATATCAAAAGCTGTAAAATGTATTCTTATTTTAATGCAAAAATATATTTTGTATGTTTGTAATATAATTTTTTTATTTATATATATTTTTTTATTATTATTTTTTGTTTCGCCACCGGTCCGCGCACCGGGTAGCTTCCCGTTAGCTCAATTTGGTGCCGCGACCCGGTCTGCGAACCGGGAAACGTTCCGTTAGCGCAACTGCCGCGCAAGAAAACAATATCGTGACGCGTCGCGTAAACGCGACGTATCGCATTGCCGCGTAATGCGTCTTATGACGCGCCGCGTTAGCGCACCGGGTATTTACCACACCCATGCACCAGGGGGAAGTGAGTTAAAATTGCCAGGCACACATGAGGGCGTATTTACAAGGCCCTTGCACCAGGAGGAAGTGACTTGAAATGGCCAAGCACACATGAGGGTGTATTTACAAGACCCTTGCACCAGGGGGAAGTGACTTAAAATTACCAAGCACACATGAGGGCGTATTTACAAGGCCCTTGCACCACCATAAGGTGTGGCCTATCCAGAGGTATGCTGGATTGTCTGTCTGCCATGGTAAAACCAAGAAATATCTAGGAGCAAAAAGGCAGGTCTTGCAGTCACAAAAGTTTGTTTGAGGTGAGGCCTACTCAGGGTTGCAGATGAAATTTTGGCTTGTTGAAGAGTACAGAGGACATAATACATGTGCAGGCCAACAGATGAAGTGAGTCATGTCCACTGCACACTTCAACAAAGGCCAGACCTCCTCTGTCTCCCTGGACAGGCCTAAACCTCATCTGCACAATGTGATTAGTAATGTTAGGAAACACAGGTGATGTAATTGAAAACCGTGCAAATATTTTTGCTCATTTCACAATCACATCACCTGTGTTTCCTCCGCTTAGGTATCTCAATGAGAAGATATAGTCTAGCATATCCAAGAGTACGCAGAAGGTGAGGACTGTATGCAGCAGTGCAATGTACATAATTCTCCTCCAATGACAATTACAGAAGCCTCAGCATATCCATGCCCCCTAAACAGTCCTAAATGTATATCATAATTATCATAATGACTATGAAACTCTAGCAGTACATATTGTGAAACCTAAATGACTTCAAGAAACGAGTTTTTAAACCATCAAACAAGCAAGTTATTCTCCCATATTTATGTTGGGAAATGAAATATTTATTTAAAAAAGCAGACCCCTTGTTGTCCTTCTCATAAATGTGAAAAGTATTTCTTTTTAAAAAAAAAACGATTTTCTGGTCATAATTTGAAAACACAGCACAGCTCCTATGTACAAGCACACCCTAGCTGGCTTCCTTATTTTCTCCAAAAAGCATACTAATCTCTTTCTAAATTAAATAAATCTTTTCTCACCTTAGCACGATTTTTAAACACATCATGTAAGCAAATTAGTCTCCCAGATTCATAGGAGAAGTACCTTAAAATTGTCTAGCACACATAGGGGCGTATTTACAAGGCACATACACCAGGGGAAAATGATTTAAATTTGCAAAGCACTCATGAGGGTGTATTTACAAGGACCTTGCACCACCTTTAAAGTCACTTTTAAAATGGGGAAAATGACGTGAATGTGTCTCATAAGCCTTGTAAATATGCCCCCATGTTGATTATGTAACTCTTGCAGAACATATTGTGAAACCCAAATGACTTCAAGAAACGAGTTTTTAAACCAACAAACAAGCAAATTATTCTCCCATATTCATGTTGGGAAGTGAAATATTTATTTACAAAAGCACACCCCATGTTATCCTTCTATTAAATGTAAAAAGCATGTCTTTTTGTTAAAAAACGATTTTCTGGTCATAATTTGAAAACACAGCATACCTCCTATGTACAAGCACACCCTGTCAGAACTAATACTTCACATTATCTATAATTATAATTTGTCAAAGAAGCAAAATCTTTTTGGAAACAATAATGAAAACACTTGACACAAAACAACATTTTAAATGCACAGCTGGCTTCCTTATTTTCTCCATAAACTATACTAGTCTATATCTAAATTAAATGAATTTTTTCTCACCTTAGCAAATGCTTTTTGAATTTCAAAACAGTCTCAGACACACACCAATTTTTCTTTAGCAGAGCAAAGGGTATGCACTCCAGAGGCTGCAACCAACAAAGGCACAGACATGCTGTATTTCATCACACATATCTCTCATGTCACCCAATCAAAACTCTTCCTTCACTTTTTTCAAATCAACACCCTTCCCCCCTCTGCCCTTTCTGCCCTTTTTCCATAGCAACTACCTCCTGAAAGACCTCTCATGTTTACAAGTTCACACAACAATGTTTCAAATGAACTCTGAACTCTCAGTACACCTGCAAATCCACTGCAATGTTTCTTAAAATCATTTTTTCTTAACTATTCAAATTACATCTTTCAAAGAACACATCCATGCACCCTAACTTTCTGTTTTCAGAAATGGAAATCCACCAATCACTGCTAGTGAATCATTAGCACTGAAACTCCACACTCCTACTCTTTCAACTGCCATTTCATTCCCACACTTCATCTGACTGCAGCAGAACCTCCTCTCACCATGTTTTCTGTCTGGATTCTTGGACATAGCTACATCCACTGGGCTCACAGGTATGCTGATAACAGAAATTTACACAACCTCAATTTATAAAATGTGGAAATCAAATGGATTGGCCAAAGAGGATTGAGATGTCACCAATTGATACCATTGGTGAAAACCTTTTTACATTTGCCAAATCCTGACCTCATAATAGTGCACTGTGGAGGAAATGATTTGGGCACTTTGACTGGGGTAGGTTTGGAAATGCTTTTAAAGGACACCTTTGAGCAATTGATGGCACTTTTTCCTCAAACTGCCTTGGTATATTCCAATATATGCCAAAGACAGAAATGGAGGTGGTCCAATCAAATTTGTCCACAAATTGAGAAAGCGAGGAAACATGTAAATAAGTCTGTTTCAGCTTATATGAGAGACCATGGAATGGGCGCCATCTACAACAATAACTTGCGTTACTACATGCAAGATATCTACAGAGGAGATGGTGTGCACTTCTCAGATGAGGGAAACAGAGTTTTCATACAAAATTTAAGACTGTGTATTGGTACCTACTTATAAGTACCTAGAGCTTACACAGAACCCAAAAGCTCTTTTCAGAGCTACCTTAACTATAATTACTCTTTTTAAATTTCGAATGTACCTTTTTTCACTAATTTTCACTTATGTTCGCTTCCCGGTTCGCTACCCGGTTCGCGTACCGGCAGCTAACCGCGCAAAAAATGCAATTTTTTTTCCCGACATATATGAGCCTCCTCAGCCACCCTCAGAAAACCTAGGGGGTCAGGATACGTCTCTCGTGCCCCCTTATACCCATTTCCCGCATTGTTTTCCCTCCATCTTGTGATTTATTTCATCCGAAACACAAAATGGCGAACTCCCGTTACGCTACCTGTGAGCTACCCGGTTCGCGTACCGGGAAGCGCTTCTACCGCGAAAAATCGATTTTTTTTTATTTGCCCCACGGGACCCTTTAATAACCCCCACATCATTCCTAGGGGGTCAGGAAGGGTCTACCTTGTCCCCTTTCATTAAATTCCCCCTTCGTTTTTCTCCACCTCTTGTCTCTCGATCCTACCGAGAGACAAGATGGCGGCCGGTCCGGACTGTTTAGAATGTTGACAGACACTGGAGAGCCAATCAGCTTCGCTTCGCGAAGTTCCGTTACGCGTCAGGTACGCGAACCGGAGCGCTAACCGGAGCGCTGTTACAGATATATCTGTTTTTTAAAACGTTAATTTCTCAAAATCCACTGGAGCACATATATTGAGACATAGCAAAGGCACGTCGGGCAAACCATATCTACAATTTTGCCAAGTTTCGTGTAAATCCATTCAGCCGTTCGAGCTAAAAGTGATTCCAACCGCCCTATGGAAAAATGAATAGGAAAAAGGCGTTTTGGGACCCCCCTTTTTTCTCGGCCCCCCTTGATGAAACCCCCCCAAATTTTCAGGGGCTGCTCAAAAACGAAATGTGGCATTTTCCTGAAAATTTCAGCCAATTCCGTCCACAAACGCCAAAGTTATTCGACATAGAATTTTCAGAAATCCCATAGGAAAAAAATCCTAACTATATATATATATATAGATATATCTATATATATATATATAACATTTCTATGGCAAAATGAAACCCCTCATTTTGTTCCTTTTCAAATTAAATGTATTAAGTGTTACCACTTTATTCCAATCAAGATGACTTCAGGTGCGCCATACTTTTGTCATAAGTAAGACTGTTAGCGTTCTAGTTGTTCTTTAGAACACTCTGGGACATCCTGTCATTGGGCTATAGTTGGGCTACATCTGGCTGATATTTGGGCTAAATTTGGGCTCTTTTGTCTCTGGTGGCCATCTTGGGAGACTGCATATCAGAATTTTTCTAATGAAATATAAGAGGATTTGAGAAGTCACTCAAAATGTGCCCTAATTTTTCTTTCTTCAGCACTAATCATAATTTCTATGGCAAAATAAACCCCCTCATTTTGTTCCTTTGCAAATTAAATGTTTTAAGTGTTAACACTTTATTCCAATCAAGATGACTTCAGGTGTGCCATACTTTTGTCATAAGTAAGACTGTTAGCGCTCTAGTTGTTCTTTAGAACACTCTGGGACATTCTGTCACTGGGCTATAGTTGGGCTACATCTGGCTGATATTTGGGCTACATTTGTTTTTTTTGTCTCTGGTGGCCATCTTTGGGCTACATTGGGCTACATTGGGCTACATTTGGGCTCTAACATATATATAGCCCAATGTAGCCCAATATATATTTTTCAAAGTTAATTTTCGTAAAAACCACTGGAGCATATATCTTGAGACATAGCAAAGGCACATCGGGCTACCAGTCCCTACAATTTTGCCAAGTTTTGTGGAAATCCATTCAGCCGTTCGAGCTAAAAGTGAGCCCAACTGCCCTATGGAAAACTCAATGTTAAAAACACGTTTTGGGACCCCCCTTTTTTCTCGGCCACAGCTTGACGAAACCCCCCCCCCCCAACTTTCAGGGGACGCTCAGAAACAAAATGTGCCATTTTCCTGAAAATTTCAGCCAATTCCGACCATCAACGCCAAAGTTATTCAACATAGAATTTTCAGAAATCCCTATGTATACCTACCGGCGACCGCCAGTAGGTAATATATATATATATATATATATATATATATATATATATATATATATATATATATATATATATATATATATATATATATATATATATATATATATATATATATATATATATATATATATATATATATATATATATATATATATATAGTCATTGAAGGAACATGCACACTGTAACTTCTTACATGTTCCACTTTTAAATACCAGGCACCCTACCTTGTGGGCTGCAAAGCGCACTTAGGAGTGACTGAAGTCATATTAAAAAGTAGGCATTCCCTCCTTTGAAAAGGTTTCTTTTTACAGTTCTGCAAACAGATTTAAAAGCTGCAGGAGTCCAGCTGCACATGCTGGTCTGAAGCTGTGTTTTCCTTGTCGGAATATTAAATGGAAGAATAGGTGCTGCAGTACACAGGTGAGATTCACCTTTCTATAGCATGTGCTATAATCCTAAAGGAGAGTTAAATAAGCCAATTGGGCATTAGCCATATTTACTATGTTTTAGGGGTCAGCTGATACACTGGGGACTGAACAGTAGTACCCAAGTGCACAGAGTTAAAATACCAACAGCATGTGTCGACAGAAATTGGTGGTGAACACACAAACAATAGACTTTTTTTGCATTCTTTAAGTTGCTTTTAAGGTGATTTCAAATTGAACTCCTGTAAAGCGGCTTGCAATATAAATATAGGGTTGACTTGTTCTTGTTCATAGTTATATCTTTCTAATGCCTTTCATAATATTAAAAGCAACCAATGTAATTTCTGAAATTGGATATTATTTTGTATTATCATTTATGAAAATTGGCCTTTACTTTAGATGCTACCTGAATATTTGCAACGTCTATTTCTCAAATTTTCTGAAGGGCTTCTGCTGCAGCCTTATGCATCATAACTATTACAGTTCATACAATCAAGTTATGTTTAATTCTTTTTTGTTACTTTGTACCTTTAAGGTAAATGCAAATATTTACGTTTCCATTTAATGTGCCTATGTGTTCTACTGAGTATACATTAGACCAACCCTACCAAAGTTCAACTGCACTACACGTAAGTCTCTATTTTGTTTGGTATTTGCCTTGCAACATCTTTAGCAAATCGTGTATAATAATCATCATTATTATGACTTCTTAATGTAGATTAGAAATAAATTACCCTTGCTTCATTTTCAATTAGAACTTGGCAGTGCCCCACTGTTGGTTCCAAACATTGTTCTTGTTGCATTCGATATATGCAGATACCAGTCAGTATCACAATGGTAGCAGAACACCTGCTTGTGGCTTCCCATAGTGAGATGAGGATTGGTGTTGTATATTTAAGCATGTATTTGAATTTCTCTGTGAGTAAAGTCTCCCTAGTGTCTCACTCCCATTCATCAGAAAAAGGACATTTAGGCAAGATGTCAACTAAATCAAGGCAAGATATGTGAAACTTAGTCTCCATTGGTCTTACAACTTAATGTGCTAATTCTTCCCAATAGACACCATTGTAACAGGGTGGCTATCAAACTTCATTACTCGGTGCACTTGATATTGTTTGTTTAACACTTTAATTGTAGCATCTGGATCCTCTGTTTCTGGAACGTATGCTTTATGCACAATCCTCACTAGGAATAACACAATCAGAATCCAAATTCTAAGTTATCCCATCCTCGTCCTCAATTTATGTTGTGTCGTAAGTAAGGAGTTCCAGTAGACTTGGTTAGGTTACAGATGATAAGTTTATTGTTCTTAGATGTTAAGTAGGTTTTCCAGTAAAGATGTAATAAAAGCCCCACCAGGAGCAGCCTTTCTGCTGCTCAGCCCAGGATGCAACTGACAGTCCTACTCACAGCAATCCGCACATTCCAATGACATCACCATCCACACTTAACATTCTACTCTCACTGGCTGAACAGCAGAGGCAGAGAAACAGGAAAGATGTAAGGTAGAAACCTTAGTTATAACAAGGGGTCAATCCAAGCCACACAACTTGCCAACAAAATATTCTATTAGACCTATATGTTGAAGTTAGAGTGGTTAACCAGCCAATGGAGCACCTTGTTCTGGAGCTGATTAGTTGACTCCTGATTAGAGTTAGACAATGAGGGGACACCAGTCAGAACAACAACATATAGACAACAGGCAGGGGGAAGATTAGTCACAGGTAACTGAAGAGACACATGTTGAGTCTTAACTGAAGAGACACGGGTTGAGTCTCTCGCACTGTCATGCAGGGTATAGCTGGGAGCACAAGGAACTAGCTGGCCCTGTTGCATGAGCTGCAACATCTGAAAAAACATCAAACCAGGAAGTGAGCCCTGATATCTGAGGGGCAATATGACTGGTGGGTGTGTACATGCTAGTTGTAGAAGGGGCTGTGGAGGGAGGAGGTCAGCTGAATAAGGTCAAGATAATATTCATAGGCTCGCTTGTACCAGTCTTCTGTTGCTGCTGAAACACATTCAAAATTTTCCCCATTGCCGACTCCAATTTGTCCAGCTTCTCTCTCAGAGGTCTCAGGCACTCATTTAAGTAACACCGTAAATGTTTGTTTAATAGAGGCCCAAACAGAATCCTCGTGACCCCCATACAATTTGGATCTACTGCCCCTGACATTTTGACCGATTGTCTACTTTTCTCCAGGTCTTTTGCTTATGTTTGGTGGCTGGCAGTGGTGCGAGTGACAGAGGCACCATAAATTCCTCACTATCTTGGGGATATTAGTAGAAGAAGAGATCGCCCCCTGGTCCAGTTCTAAAACATAGCTATACAGGTTAGGTGGATCAAATACCACCTTCACCATGTCAATTATGTCCAGTGTGAAAGGAGGGGCTATTCCAGAACATTCTAAGGACAAACGTCTTTCGGCCAAGTTAGTTTCCTTTGATACAACCCTCATGGCTCTGGCCAAAAATTAGTTTATTGTGGTGAGTTACCCCCCGGTATAGACTTATTGCCTTCCTTTTGTGCATAATGCAAGGTATCACGATCTAATGTCAGCAGAGTAAATGCCATATATTAGGCCACAAAATATCCTCACAGACTTCGCCATGGGACAGAACAGTACAAACAAAACAGGAAGGGTCTATAAGACCATATCCACTTACTTGTAATACTTTTAGTTTCTCTTCAAGTCAGCAGTTTGAATTGCAGGCAGTAGCAAAGCCAAGAGATGGAGCCCATACTCATCCTCTCGTAGACGGGGGCAAATTGGCCTGTCCTTGGAAGTGTGACTGCACCTTGGTTAAGTAGCGCTTAATAGCTACATGTGTGGAAAGAGAAGGGAGATATGGGACTTTGAGTCCCCAGCAGATGTGGAGTGTGTTGGCTTTCCCCTTCGTGCTACCAGGGCTTTTGGCGGTGACTCCCAGTGATGCTTCCCAGTCTTAGCAGCAGGATTAACAAATGTGGAGCAGGCTTTAGCCACCAAACACCTTGCAACAAAGTCCAGCATGTCCCCCTTCAGCTCGACTGTGACTTTGTGAAGAAATACTTAATGGCTGCAGGTGTGGGAATAAAAAGGGGATCTGGGACTTTGAGTCCACAGCAGATGCGGAGTGTGCCGGCTTTCCCCTTCGTGCTACCAGTGCTTGGAGAAATGACTCCCTGTGTTGCTTCCCAGTCTTAGCAACAGGACTAACAAATGAGGAGCAGGCTTTAGCCACCAAACACCTTGCAACAAATCCAGCGCCCCCCCCTCCACCGGGACTGTGCCATGGTTAAGTAACACTGAGTGGCTGCAGGTGTGGGAAGAGAAAGAGGATCTGGGACTTTGATCCCGCAGTGGATGCAGAGAACTTCGACTTTCCCCTTCACACTACCAGCACTTGTGGTGGTGACTCCCTGTGATGCTTCCTAGACTTAGCAGCAGGACTAACAAATGCAGAGTAGGTTTTAGCCACCAAATACCTTGCAACAAAGTCCAGTATTCGGTATGTATCGTTCTCATGTTTTAGGAATATCTATTGTCTGGAGCCATCTTGCCCCTTGCTTAGTTATTCTTCTGCAGACTAATTTATTTCCTTGGTCTGTGGGTTATTCTTTAATAATTGAAGTTTTCACAGTAGTGAGTATATTTTGTGTCACAGCAAATCACCCATTCACTGCTACAAAAAAATTAGATTCATAGACAATGGGTATAGTGTATCTTTTTTTGTATAAGAGTGTCCTGGCTGATTGATTATTATCATGATTCTGAGATCAAGAGTATAATCATTTGTTTGTAAGTGTGCCGTTGTGATAGTGTATCTTTGTAACTTTCTAAGTCTTTTTGTATGTTCATTTTTCCAATCCTTCTTGATAAATGAAAACGTGATCCATTGCTGCAGAAGTTTCTTCCTATCTGCATGGTATTGTAAATATAGTCTGCCAAAATTCAGCGATCCCATTAATGCTTTTAGTTCTCTAAGATAACTCAGATGCTCATGTACCCCAAATGTGTCAATGAGCCCTTTTTATTCACTGGTTAGTTCATATCATAAAACTATTGCATTCAAAAATCACAATTTGGATTTCTTGAAATTCTGCTTGTAGTCTCCTTCAACAATCACTGTGATTATTCTGTCTGCATGCTGGAAATTATCATTGAAGTCATCATCTATTATGTATATGTTACCAACATATTTAACTACTCTCAAACCACACTGTAATACTTCAACTATTATTTGCTGAGTCTACTCTGGGGCTATTTATATTGTATTTATAGGCTCTTTATACACTCCCAAATGAGGAAGATGTTAAATAATAAGATTTTGGCTCTAAACTTTGTGCAAAAAACACATTTGTAATATCTAATGTGGTCTTGTGTTTTTGCCTGTAAATTGCATCATTAATCCAGCGCTAAGTGTATTTTGAACTGCATTAGTTTTGCAATGCAAAGTCAAACTGTGAAAGTCCAATGTAATTCTCCAAAGAATTATCAGGCTTCAAAACTGGGTAAACAAGGGTGTTTGTTGTTGATGGACAGGGGATGTTGATTCCATGATACTGTCATTCTTTCTCAATTCGTTTGAGATATTTTTGAGCCTTGGTTGGGTTTCTGAACCTTCTGTCCATCCCTTAAAGGAATCACATGTAGTGTTGCTTCTTTATCCATTCACGCTTGGTTTTTGTATAATGCTATACGAACTTGTACATTTTTTGACATGGTGGACAGTAGGAGGCTGGGGCATTAGGGAAGAGAATGCTCCCATTACAACTTGCACCTATAATGATGTCTGAGTTTTAACTTGTGAGAACTTTTGCAAGAATTATAGCATGAGTCAGTCAATTGAGTCCCGAAAAAGATTGAAAATGCTTATTCAATTCCTCCTTCAATTTAAATCCAGACGTTACAAACTAAGGGCCTGATTTAGATTTTGGCAGACGATTTACTCCATCACAACGGTAATGGATAGCCAGTCCACCGAAATATAAATACCATTCAATACTATGAAATTTTATTTTGGTAGAAGGGATATCTGTCACCGTTGTGACAGGGGAGCCTGTCAGCCAAGAGCTAAATCAGGCCCTAAATCTGGCACATTCAGTTTGCCATTGTGTGTTTCTATTGTATATAGTCTCCTACACAATCTGGTGGGGTTAGGGCTGCTGGTAGGCAATTGTTATCTATGTTTTACTATTTAGAGCAGCTACTACCCATGTCCCGCTTTTCAGTAGAACTCTCCTTCTGTGAGGAGTCCTGTTTTCTTACCAAAGATACTAATTTCTTCTGAAATGGCTGCTTTGGTGTTCCCAAGCCCCGACTATCTCCTCTTTCATGGTGATTGACTTGCAGGTCCTAGATAAGAATGGGCACTTTTGCTTGACTCCAACTTTTTCCTCCATTATACTGTGAAGGACATAAATAGCACTCATCAGAGGGTTGATATCTCTCTTGATCTCTTTTGACCCTCGTGCCTATGAGGTTATATCTTCCCTGCTCATCTTCATTACTTCTTTTTGAATCCTTGAACTTTGTACTCTCTGCTCTGGATCATTGCTGTTCTAGCTTCCTTTAATTTGAAAGATTTTAGATCCCTGATCTAATTTTCAATTGTGATCTGTGTGGTTTTGCCTCAATGATATCTCCTCCTGTAGAGACATAAGCTTGAGATATTATTATTGTTATTATTATTATTAGTAGTAGTAGTAGTAATAGTAGTAATAGTAGTAGCTTAATTTATTTCTGGCTTTGTGGAATTGCAACATATTTCTGAGAAGTGGTCAATTGCGCTGAATTGCATGTAACTTTACAGAGAACTACCTCAGCTACTGGATCTATTTTAGTTATTAGCTTCATTCTTCAATCAACTGCAAATGAAGCTCGATGTTCCTCATGCATCTGTTATGCATATTTCTAGTATTACTGCAATTGATGGCATGCCATTTGTAGTAATATACAGGGTAGCAGATACATCTCCCCAAGATTGACATTGTTTTCCATTTGATACCCTGCTTCCTGGTAGGCAAATATTCAAAGTCTGGTTTTTATCTTGTTCAGTAGAATAAGGAAACTTACTTCTAATTGGTAGGTGTTTCTGGTTAACCGATATGGCATTTCATCTTGTTCAGCTGGACAATGCCCCTGTTGCTTGTGTTTGTTTAGGTGTTTGAATAGTCCCTGCAGTTTTAGCACCTCGATGTTGTAATATGTATTGTCTTAATTGTCTATGTATATTTATGACATCAGAAAGCATTTCTCTGGTTTCTGCTATAGGAAGGTGATCATGCTGTGTCTATGTGGTGTTTATGTATCTAATATATGTCAGGTGTTTCCTGGCACTGTGATTGGACCTAAAACATACCATCTGTATAACATGTGAAGTTTTTCCCTGAAAAAATAGTAAGTGCTCAATGTAAGTCAAAGGCACTTTAATCTATAGAAAAGGATCATACAACCTACCTTGAAATATTTTGTCAGTAACCCTGCTGCATGAACAGACTCTAATTCAATCCAGGAGTAAAAAACCTCTTAGTATGTAATGTACCTGCTCCAACCACCGGTTGTACCTCTTCCCCTCACTTAATGGGAATCCCCTTCAATTGAATGGGTTTAAGGGCAGGGTAAATGTTTTGGGTATCTCAACCTCCTCCAATTCAACCTTCTCTAATTCTGCAGCCATTGCTCATTGGCAGTTCGGGGTAGGCTGTTCTTATTAGAGCAGGATTGAGATTGATTTGCATATAGTTTTTTTTTTATTGTGAAAAAAAAACTTTGACAGAGGCAGCAAATCACCTACAACCCTGGGGCCGGCTGCGTAAATACATAAGGCACATCTCACAACCGCGCTACCCACATCCCAGGGGCCGGGCAATGCTGCACTTAAAAATCCCAGTGCCGGTCAATGTACAAAGCATGCTCGCTGCATGTCTGAGATGTTAAATGAATAACAAAATATACATTTTATCGAGAAAACAAGGAGGCGTCCGCCCAGTCGATCGCTGTCAGGACTCGGACCTTAGTGTATTAACACGACCATAAGGCTCCCTTTATGTCACCAATCTACCACAAAACACACACGCTATCTTCATTGCGCAGCGCTAATTTCCGCACTACGTTCAAGCACCATTTGCGATCCGGACTCAGCATTACCCCCTGCCTGTGGAGCGCATCCTATTCCACAATGTTGCAATCCCCTTTATAACTCCAGAGTGATGGTTCCCACTGCTGCCCCTGTTGGTGTCTCTGCAGCTGTACCCTCTCCTCCACCTTTCAGGTAAGTCGTATAAAGTCCCCAGAAGTTCTTTGGACTGCTCTGTGGAGGGAGAAGTTCACTGAAGTTTTCTGATTGTGTACAGCAGTAAAGAACTTCGCATGACTATTGCGCCACTGTAGGCAAGGGACCCCTAAGCCAACACATTGCTACTCTACGCTTTGCCATAAGCAGTCCTAAATCTACCAGTATACGAGCAGCCTTCGGCAATTTGTTTAGAGTAGCCCAGCAGCGCCACCGCTGGGTCAGGGTGGATCTCCATCTTTGCGATCGTGCTTATCTCCCGGAATATTGTTTCCCAGAATTGGAAAACCCCTGGGCAACCCCACGCTAAATGTAAAAAATCCGCCATCGGGGAACGACATCTGTCACAAGCTGTGTTCTCTCGCAGGCCAAACTTGTGCAATCTCTCTTGGGTATAGTACACTTTATTAATGTATTTAAAAGGTATCAGTCTATGTTTACCATGCAGAGAAATGTGCTTCGTTTTGGTGCGGCAATATGACCACATGTCGTCATCTATTGTCGTGTCCAAGTCGCGCTGCCAGGCCAGCCTGGCTTTAGTGTACTGATTTGCTCTCTGGGACATTGCCAAATTATATAAACTGGAGACCAATCTGCGGGGAGATTTAGTTTTAATGAGGTACGATAGTTCTCAATCCTCCGGGGGCTCTTCCATGTCATCCCCAAGATGCTGCTGCAGCACTCCATGCACTCTATGGAACTTGAAATGCTGCAGTAAGGTAGGCCTATCTATAGTGGTCATGACTGCGTCCCATGTTTTAGAGACTCCATCTGCAAACAGGTCTCCTACCTTGTGAATGCCCAACACTCGGAGCGCACGTACTACCCCATTGTCCCTGCAAGGGGACAGCCAGACCGCCAAGTCTACAGGCATCTTAGGAGAGTATAACAGTGCCTCCGCTTGCTGCTGTAATAAGCAGTGCCAGGCATGCCGTGTTGAGTTTAGGGAATCTAGAATCCCAGTTCTGCGGTCCGCAGGCTCAAAAATAACGTCCGGGAGTAGTAGAGGGTCCAGGAACAGTCTCTCAAGTCTAAGATATGATACATTATCTGCACCATGAATCCAACTGTGTGCTTGCGCCTCTTGCGCTGCTCAATAGTACAGTTCCAAATCAGAGCACCCAATCCCCCAAGATGGTATGGCAATGTGAGAACCCACCATTGAACACAAGCCTGCTTGCCTGCCCAGGCTTAGCCTCACCAGTGATTTAGTGAGTCTAGTGAAAAAGGAGCCCGGAAGCACAATCTGGATATTTGTAAACAAGAAGAGGAATGTAGGTAGTACCACCATCTTCATGATGGAACACCTACCGATTAGCGATAGCGGCAACCCAATCCAAGTTTCAACATCACCCTCTAGCTTCGCTACGGCATTCCCGTAATTTTCTCTAAAAACAATTTCCAAGTCCGAGTGCAATCTAATGCCTAGGTACGGAACAGAGTTGACTGACCACTGCAGCGGGTACTCCATCTCGAAAGGTTGAGTGGACGGGGTTAACGGAAAGGTTATAGACTTAGATCAGTTGCCCTTTAACCCAGATAGTGCCCCAAAATGTACCACCTCCCGCAAGACTGGGGAAAAATTACTTTTGGGGTCCCTCACGGAGAGCAGGGTGTTGTCCGCGTATGTTGAAACCACGATTTCGTAGGTGGGAAAACAGACACCCCTGTGGCTGTGGTATTCCCTGAGAGCACACGCCAAGGGCTCCGCAATTAATGCATATAACGTCGGTGACCAAGGACAGCCCTGGCGTGTTCCTCTAGTGATGGGAATGGCATCCATGATCAGGTCCCCCAGCCGGATGCATGCAGTGAGGGGTATTGTATAACACCCCAATCATTTGCAAAAGGACAGAGCCGAGTCCCATCCTGGTCAACAAGTGTCGCATAAAGGGCGACTCCACCGAGTCGAAAGCTTTCTCCATGTCCAAGAAGACAGCGACTGCCTTTGTGTCCTGCCAAACATGTTGCATTGGGCCGAAAACCGTCCGCAAATTATAAGTGAGGTTTCTGTAAGGGTCAAACCCTGCTTGTTCCGGAGCAATTAGTTCTGGGATCAAAAGGGCCAGATGGGTAGCTAAGATTTTCGCGAACAACTTAGTGTCCACGTTTAGTAATGATAACGGACGGTAAGATCCACTGTCCTCTGGGGGTTTACCTGGTTTAGGCATTGCTACGAATATGGCTTCTCTCACTGATTGCGGCACCTGTCCCGTTACACACATATCTTCAAAGAGCTCTGCAATGAGTGGGATCAGAAGATCTATAAAGGTCTAATAAAAGTTCACTGTGAGTCCATCTGTCCCTGCGGCTCTATTCGCCTTCATTCCCGGCAGTGCATCAAGAATCTGGTCTTTTTCTATAGGGAGAGATAGGAACTCACTGTTCGTGTTAGTTAAAAAGGGTAACTGAATGTGCTCCAGATAATCTAATATTACCCCATCCATGTCTGTCAGGCGGGAAGCGTACAGACCTGAATAATATTGTTTAAATCTAGTTGTGATATCCACTTCCTCAGTGAGTAGTTCACCCTCCTCTGATTGAATAGTGGTAATGCGGTCCTGCCTTGTTTAGCTTTCAACATATTGGCCAGCACGGATCCCGGCCTATCGCCCTCTCCATATGTGAGCGCTGTGGCATATTTCCCCCAAATGCTGCACTTCGCTGTCTGCTGCTTCATGATACTCCTCCAACAACTCCTTCAGCACCTCTGTGTGATTCCCATCCATACCGGCCTGCTGACTGGTCTTCAGTTCACCCAATTTGCGCTCTAGCGTAGATAGTCTCTGTGGAATGTCACAAAGCACCCCTGAGTGCTTAGACATGGCCACCCCCCTGATGTACACTTTAAAAGCCTCCCATACCGTCTGGAAACTATCAACAGATCCTATATCAGCGGTAAAAAATGTCTCTATCGCTTCAACTATTGTTTCTTTAAAAAGAGGATCTAACAGTGAATAGGGGGGAAATGCCATGTAAACAGAGGAATAGTCTTCTGAGGGGTGGACAAGACCAGTAGTATAGGGGAGTGATCCGACAAAGTGCGCGGCAGGACCTCACAAGAACGGATCAGGAATTTGAGGGGCGATGAAACAAGCCAATAATGAATAATGTAAATTGGAGTAAGCAGAGTAGTGATTGAAACCACCCTCCAGAGGGTGATGTTCTCTCCATACATCTATGAGGTCTAAGCTGATCATAGCCTTGTCTACCACTCTGATTACCGTCGCGGGCCTCCTCAACGGGCCTCCTGATCTATCTAAGCCCGGATTCCTGACCAGGTTGAAGTCTCCACCCCAAAGTATTTGTGCTGTCTTGTGTCCACCAATAGTGCTAGACAATGTGGTGAAGAACTCCGGACAGTTGTAGTTAGGGCCGTAGATGTTAACCGTAAGTAAATCAACCCCCCTTCCCTGACAGCCGGAAATCACAAACCTGCCGCCCGTGTCTGCCGTCAGCAGTCGTAAACAATAGTCGGACCTGGGGTTAGCCCATGTCATTACTCCCCTTGCATGAGTTGTGAAACCTGCAGTGTTAAAGTTTCCCACTAGGCCTCTGGAACGCATCATCGGGCTCTACGGTGGGAGGTGCATCCCTGCAGAAAGGCAATATTTACATTATATCTAGTGAGATAGTTTAGCACTTTGCGCAACTTGAGGCAGTCTTTGAGGCCCCTCACATTCCAAGTTATTGCTCTGAGGGAATCTACAGGTCTCTGGCCAGTGACCTCTCTAGTCATTACCATCCTGTCTGTTGTGTGTGAAATGTTGTCCTGAGTCCTGCAATTGACATATGTACTGTACGGTGAACAACAATATGGCTAACCTTTCTAGCCTCCCAATGAAAAACATTATCCCCACCCTTCCCCACTCCCCCACCCACAGCTGACCACCCACAACTGAGTCGCGCAACATCCCTTATAGGTACTTCCCACACCTCCCCCCTCCAGCCCTCTACTTAGTTAACAGAGGCGGTGTTTTACACTTGCGGCGGAGGTCACTCTTTACACAACTGCCCGTTTTCCCTTGTCTCGGTGCACAGACTTCTAGCATCACCCCATCACCACAAGTAACTGCAACATATGGAAGTGTGATACTCCTCAACCTACTGCCATAGATCATATGGAGTCGCGTAGCCTAATGAGCAATTCCTCCAACCCATGCCAAGGCTTATAATAGGATCTCCTGATTACCTTTTGGCTGTCATATATATACAGACTGTGAGTAGTCCTACAGAAAATATGCTTGTTAGAATATCTGTAAATGTCCGCAATCTACACCCTTCCATCTTCCCTACTCTTTTTCCTACATCCCCCCAGCCCAAGGATACTTATCGATTGCATGTTTCTGGTCCGGCTCAGTCTTGTCCTTCAAGTAAACCTCCAGCAGCTTCGTCTAGAAGCTGTAGTTCTGGGCTCTTTTGTTGTTCCCTGTTCCAGTCTTTAAGCGTCTTCTGCAGAGCCTTAGGGTCCGTGAAGATGTGGGAGTTCACCCTCAGCTTGGCCGGGTACAGCATCGCGTAGTCTAAACCCAACTCCCGCAACTGCAACTTCATGGGGATGAATTTTCGGCGTGCCTCCTGTACTCGAGCGGTGAAATCCGGGTAGAGTGGGATTTTTGACCTCTCGTATGGTAGCATTTGTTTGTCCCTCGTCGCGCGTAAAGCTGTGTCTCTGTCACAGTCATTTAAAAGTTTTGCTATGATAGGGCTTGGTGGGGCTCCTGGTTGGGGACGGGGACATAAGGAGCGGTGCGCTCTTTCAACTACAAACATGTTTGAGAACACCTCCGCTCCTAATGAGTCAACCAGTAGATTCTCTATAAACCGCTCCATGTTCCCGGTTTGAGTAGTCTCCGGCAGGCTGGTGATACGTAGGTTGCAGTGCCTCGAGTGGGCCTCCTAGTCATCTGTTTTATCTTGCAGTACCTGCATAAGCCTACCCAGTTTTTTATGATCCGTGTCCAAAGTAGTTGCGCCTCTTCAACTTCCGTGAGTCGTCGTTCGGCCATGTTGAGCCTCTCTGCGTGCTTGTCCAGCCGTTCCCCCATTCTATCCATCCGGTAGGATAGGGCGTTGATTTTAGTACCCAGGGATGAGATGCCGTTCTGCAATCCCCTGTCCATGGACAGCAGCAAACTTCGAATGTCCTGCTCGTCTTCTGTAGGAGGTGTGGGTCGTGTGACTTAGAGCGCTTCTGTTCAAAAGTAAGCTTGGGCTGGGTCCTGTCCGTTTTGCCCATTGCTTCCCGTTATGTGGAGTAATTGTGCGCTGGCCGTTACGTGAGACCCCACTAGTAGCAAGCGGCCAGAAACATGGCCATGGAGCCCTACATATGCAACAGTCCGTAGGGCTTCTATTCAGATATTGCTGTCTGCAGTACACTCACAAACCACAAATTTTCTCCCACGGCTGCAGTGTGCGCCTCCCGTAGGTACTTGAGTCGCTTTCTATTGTCATTCCAGCAACTTCCCAGGGGATGTTTATGTAGCTCGCACCACCCACTGTTGCGCCTTCGGACCACTGGCCAGTCCAGCAGGTGACTTTTTACAGCCCCGTGTCCGGCCCGTCTCAACTCCGCTGAGGCCAGGAATAGCAATGTTACATCTGCAGGTGAATTACTGATTGAATGGATTGCGGGTCTCCCACTGGAGAGACCTCACCGTGATCTTCAGCTCTGCCCGGCCTGACCTAGACCCCCAGGCAGCGCCACCAATGATCTGTTGTACCTGGATGTGGGCCTCGCTGTGCCGCAGCCTTAAGTCCCCCACTGTCAACTGCGGGCCATGCAGCTCCCTGCAAGACCGCTGGGCCCGTACCTCTCTCGGACTCCTGCTGCCACTGTAGCTTATGGATCGCCTGGATTCACTCAGCAGTACAGCCCTGCCCGGGCTAAAGACTCTGCGCGTGTAGGCTGATTGTCAGCAGTCACAGGTACTGTGCAGGAATAGCCTGGGGCTCCCTCCATGTCAGTCTGCCCAGAACCGCAATGGGTGTCTGCACTCTCGGTTGCCAGACGACCCTGGGCACACATCCCCCACAGCTGTGCAGATCACCTCTCCGCTACCAGCGCTGACCGCCGCTGCTCTCAAGTAAGCAGCCAGGCGCACCCACAGGATATACTCTTGAGTCTGCTGGAGTCACAGGCCTTCTCAGCTACATCCAAAATGGCGGCACCACCCAGCTTTCAGCTTTTGTCGCCTCCGTTATGTCCACAAGCAGCAGTCTGCCTTCTCTGGGCACCTCAGCTTAGGTGTCCCCCACTGCGCAGTGCCTCAGTCTTCACTCGTGCCCGCTCATGTCCGGCCCAGAGATGTGAGATGCGAGGATCCGACCCGACCCTGCACCTCTCTGCCGCAGGCACAGGGACACGGCTCTGCCCCACTCCCCACTTCAGCGTGGGATCAGCAGCCCAGCTCTCAGCGGCTCGTTCGTCGCTGCAGTTTCGGCCGGACAGGAGCTAGGAGGCTCGGGGTTAGTTGCACTGGTTGCGACGACTCTCCTCTGGCAAGGAGTGTCGTCTGAACCAGAGTTGCGTTAATGGTGAGCCAGATAATTACAGGTTCTTTAGTCGGTACGATTGAGCTCAAGGCTCAATCGGCCATCGTAGTTGCGAGCCAAGCTCAGCCCCCTGATTTGCGTATAGTTATCTGAGGTGGCATGGTGGGCAAAAGAAATGATGGTCTTGGATGAGGCTTGAAGCTCAGGTTAGATGTCCTTCACATCTAACATGGGCTTCAATTGGAATTCCATAGAGCATATTATCAAGCCCATTATAGCCATTTTAGCTGCAGTTTTCTGCCGCTAAAATGCTGCGATAATTTTATCGCCTGTCTTGATAATATGCCCCATAGTTACTTTTCCCCGTCACGCTATGAGACCTGCTTGGGCGTGACGGGGAAAAGCAACAAAAAGACCAGAGGGATGTACCTCATGATCAGAACCCAGCAACAACCATGTCTGCCTCGTTACTCATTCACAGCCTCATCCTAAAGGCTGCCCCCCCGCCCCATTTCAGTTTGACCAGGTTGTAGTGTCAATGGCGTCAGTACCAGTACTTGAACCTTTATTGTGGAAGGTCCCCTTTCTGCGCAGGCAGCGCTTTGGAAGGAATGGATTGAGAGACTCGAGAACTATTTTCCTGCAGTTGCTCTAGTAAATGATAGACATCGTCCCATGCTCCTGCCCTTAGGGGGTGCTTCCATTCACAAACTGGAAAAATCGGTAGTGGAGGAGAGTCCACCATTTAGATATGCTACATTGAAACAAGCTCTTGCTGTATACTTTGAATCGCTTGCGAATCCTGGCTATGAACATGTTCTCCAACGCCAAACCAGGCAACTCCCCGATGAGTTGGTAGACAACTTTTATGCTCACCTAAAAGAACTTGCTAGTACCTGCACATTACCTGACACAGATGATGAAATCTGCGCCCAGTTTATACAGGGCTGCATATCTGTCAAGCTGAGGGGAAATATTCTCCAGGCCCCAGGTACGTCCATGGCGGATATGATCATGATGGGGCGATCAAAAGAACTATCCAAGTGCGAGTTGTGTACACGGAAGCAGCTCTACAGTGGCACGTAAAAACGGAGCCTGTAAATGCCGTGACAGCTAGAGGAGCTGACAAGAAAAAGACCCATCCCAAGCCGGCTATGAGCGCCAGATTTTGTTACACATACAGGGTCCCTATCCTCATCAAGTATCATGCCCTGCTCAGGGAAAACGGTGCTCTGCCTGCAACAAATTTTTCAAAAGTATGCAACTCCTCTACACAGACTAAGATACAGAAACACAAGGCAGTGAATGCCATGCGGACCCCTATGACCCAAGACGAAGAAGACATGGATGACGATGACGTTGAAGGGGCAATACATTTCATAAGTGCTATGATGCCCGGAGAATGTCCCAGAGGGCATATACCAAAGTGCACAGTACTTTTGTCAGGCCCCTAGATCCCGGCCATAATCCACACAGGAGCACCCATAAACATTCTTGCACAGTCCATTTTGAAGACTCTCCCAACACATCCTATCTTGCATCCCACTACCACCCTATTTTTTGCATATGGGTCATCCACACCACTTCCACTGTCTGGGGTGTTTAACCGGAGATTGCTTATGATTACTACTCAATGCGTGCCAAGGACCATCTCACCAAAAATGGCTCAGGTATGCTGTTGAGTTGCCGGACAGCAGAACATCAGTTTGTCTCAATTGCCTTCAGTATACATCTAGGAAGTGTGGATGATTTGGTGGCTGAATTCTCAACACTAATCTAAAGCATTGGCTGTTTAAAGGACTGTCTCATTCACCTCCACAATGATGAATCAATAAAGCTGGTTGCTCTGTGACACCGCAGGGTGGCTTTCCATCTGCGCCGAAGTTGGAAGAGCAGCTGCGAAAACTGGAGCAAGCTGACATCATAGAGAAGGTGGAGGGACCTAGGCAGTGGGTCACTCCAATCGTGATAGCCCGTAAGTCAAACAGCATGGTAAAGTCAGGATCTGTACTGACATGCTCCTACCCAACACAGCCTTCAGACGTGAATGCCACCTCACCCCAACAGTGGAGGATACTGTGGCAGAAGTGAGTGGTTCCAAATGGTTTTCGAAAATGTATTTTCAGACAGGATCCATCAACTGCTGCTGGATCCAGAATTGTGAGTCATCACTACCTTCTCCACTCATTTGTGCTTCTGGCGATATAAACACCTAAGCTTTTGAGTGTCAAGGGCAGCTGAAGTATTTCAGGATACCATCAGGGGTGTGTTGACTGGTCTGGAGGAGGTAATCAATGTCAGTGATGACATTCTGGTGCATGCTCCCTTCATTGAACAGCACCTTGATAGGCTAAAGGTGACATTCCAGCGAAAAGTGTGCATTTCTAAGTACAGTGTCATGACCGACCCTGCTAATGTTCAAGACATTCAATCAGCGCCAGCCCCAACTCGCGTCACTGGTGTCCGCAGCTTCTTAGGGATTGTCACATACTGCGGCTGATTCATTCAAAACTTGACCACTCTCACAGCTCCACTTCGAGAACTAACCAAAACTAACCAAAACGCAAGCAGTGTAGGAATGAGAGCCTTTCAAGCAACAAAACAAACACTATCACCACAAACCACACTGGCCTACTTTGATCCTCGTCATGAGTCAGAGTTGTTTGGCGATGCCTGTTCTTCCGGCCTGGGGGCCGTGCTGTCCCAAAAACAGGGCAACGGTGAATGGGTTCTGGTAGCCTACGCCTGTCTTACAGACACGGAACAGTGATATTCCCACATTGAAAAAGAAGCCATTGCGGTTCATTGGGGATTTCATCTCTATCTTTATGGTCACCAGTTTGTAGTGCACATGGACCACAAACCATTGATACCATTGTTCATAGTATCCTCTTCAAAACCACCCCCTAGAATTGAAAAATAGATCCTCCCGTTGCAAGAATACTGTTTCACACTGGCATAGCAACTAAGGTTACAGAATCCAACAGACTATTTTTCCGACACGCCAGGCCTGCAACTGTCAGCGAAGATCGAAAGCTGAGGAGGTGGAGGAATATGTGCGGCTGGTGGTAGAGAGATCAAGATCAGTACCCGTCAGGGATGCCCTCTTTCACCTTTATTATTTGCTTTTTATATAGAGCCATTTATTTCAGTTTTGCAAAATGATGTTCGAATAAGGGATTTTAAATTGGGTGTGAACTCTTTAAAGGTTGTCGCTTATGCAGGCGATGTAGTGGTTTTCTCAACAAAACCGGGAGAAGCACTAGATATTATAACAGAAGTGGCGGGACAGTTTGGCTTAATTTCAGGCTATAAATTAAATGTTAATAAGACGCAAGTTCTCCTTAATTATAAACCTGTGACACCAGTACCTGGAACCTGTCAAATGTTTTTTTATTCAGGTGGCAAGATAACAGCACAGGTTGATCATATACTGTCCTTGAATTATGATGCATTATTAGAAGAGACGAGTAGGACTTTAAAAAGATGACATAAGCTACCATTTGTGATTATTGGCCTAGTCAATATTATCAAAATGAAAATTATGTCTAAGTTCCTGTATCTTTTTCGCTCCATCCCATTACGGGTTCCAAATATATTCCTTAAAAAATTGGACGGGATATTAGGTAGTTTCATATGGGGATATAAGAAGGCACGAAGAGCAACAGATCTCTTAAAACTTCTCTTTAGTCAAGGGGTTCTAGAGTTCCCAGATTTTAAAACATATTTTTGGGCCTCGTGTTTTATCAGATTACGTAGCCTTATCAATCCAGCCAGCACTATTTTTAGCCATAAATTCCTTTTGGGGGTTGAGAGCAATATGTTTTTATACAGACTTAACGATCCTAACTATTTTAGGAGGGTAAATTTAAGACTGTAAGAGACGATGTAAGCGTCTGGTGCTCAATTCTGTTAAGTAAGAATATTTCTTGCTAACACAGCGAGCTACCTGTCTTGCAGAAACCTGGATTACCTGAGATGTTCCATGACTTGGTAGGCAGGAAGTGGGCCAGATATGGAGTTAACTATATGTGAGATATGCATGACTATAATGGCTTTGTCTCATTTGAGAGCTTACAGAAAAAACATAAGCTACCGGGGTCTATGCTTCTAAAGTATTATTAGATTTGAGAATTCTTTCTGAGAAGTCTAAAAATTGAAAACACAAATGACTCAGAGATATGGGGTTTCCTCAATACAAATGAATCAAAATCTATGATAAATTTATCTTATAAATGGCTTAGTATTGGGAGACCCGATGATTGTGGGAGATTGGCGGAACGGTGGAGTGGAATATTGGGGGCTCCAGTAGCGGCTGGTACTATTTCACAGGCTTTTAGTGTCATAGACAAGGCAGTACACGTGACCAAGTTAAGACTGCAACAGCAGCGTATGATCTATCTTTTATATTATACTCCAGATAGAATTGTAAAATGGTCATCGAGTAGTTAAGTTATTAATGCTAATAGTAAACGTACAAAACGTTTAAAATGTGATCTATATGCAGCAGACATTAAACATATGTTCCTAACATGCCCAGAATTAACAACATTTTGACAGAATGTCGGGGATGTTTTACACCCAAAAGCTAGAGATAGAACCACCTCTGTTGATATCTGAGGTTATGATGGGATACAGCTCTTGGAATATAAATTGTAATAGTTTGTTTTGTATTCTATTAGTTGCAGCAAGATTAGTTAAACCCAGGGTGTGGATATCACCGAAACCTCCAACCGTGATGGATTGGTGGCTGTTAGTAAAACAAATTTATGATATGGAATGATTATTGGCTGGGTCGAGAGGAACTTGTTCTATGCTAAAATGTACTGCAATTTTGGACGTATCTTTTGAATGAAACTGTAAACTGTTATACTTCTCACCCCAATTTTTTTTTCTTTTCAGGAATATCAGATGACTGGTTCTTTGTTTCTATTTCCATATAACATGTACTGTATTGGTTTTTACTTGATGCCTTCTCTTGCTTAATAAAAAATATCTAAAAAAAAAGATCATTACCCATCTCATTGAGAGACATTGTGGCCGCCACTCGGACTGACCATTGTCTTCAGCTAGTTATCTCGGCTGTGGCATCTGGAAATTGGAGCACCCTTACCCAAAATGCCTCTCGGCGTAACGAAGAAGCATGCATGATGTTATCCTCATTGTATCATGTTAGACAGGAGTTTGCTTTATCCTCGGAAGGATGTCTGTTAAGACGTCTTCGTTCAGTGATTCCGGTATTGCTGCAAAAAATGTTGGACGATCTTGCTCACTCCGCCCATTAAGGGGTAGTGAAGACGAAGTCCAGGTTACGATGTAAGCTGTGGTTCCCAGGTCTGGATAACTTGGTTGAATGAACGGTGAAGGAGTGTTCATTGTGCCAAGTTGCTGGCCCGGCTGAATCGCCGGCACCCCTCATTACTGAGTTGATCTCCTCTGTTTCTTGGCACTGAGTAAGTGTGGATTGCGGCAGTCGACCCAATGGACGACATACGGTGGTAGTAATGACTGATTTTTCAGAATATCCCCAAGTTGGGGTCCTGTAGTCCACAACTCCTGAACAGAGCATTCCGGGTTTGGCATTTGGAGAAAATAATGGCTATTCATTGGTTGTTGAAGGAACTCAGGACTGGCAACGGTCCCCCATTTTCGAGTTAAGAATTTGCTGAGTGGGGGCGTGGCTTGGCACCCGATGGCGATGGCAGCACTGGCGTGAGGCTCCGCAGAGGCTTGGGAGCTTCGATGTTTTAATTACCGCTCTTCACCTGCTGGACTGCCTTTCCTGACGTCAGAACACCCCTGGAGGCTGGCACGGCTGTTTCCGACCCAAAACAATGCCCTGACACTCAGACCTTGCATTTACAATTTTCGCCGCTTCAGGTACGCTGCGGCCGCCATTTTGTGACAAAGCTTTCTCTCTACTCTAATTTCGCCTTATGGTGCGTCCTGCGATATTCTTACCCTTAAAGACCTGCAAGCTCCCATTTTGCCAGCACCCTTCAGCTTTCAACGCAGTGTTGCGCATTGTCCCTTGTCTTGTTTATGCCGCTATTCCGGCTTGACCTTCACATCCTGTCATCCGGTACCCGCCATTTTGCGTAACTCTCTTCTCGTCTCACCAGAGACATGGTGATTGGCAGTGTCAGAATTAGTGGTGATACCGGCATTCTCATGATTAACTGAAGTACGAGCTGTTCAATTCCAGTTATCTAGGTGATTTACTACCTGGATTTCGTTACTGTGGTGGCTGGCTTCTGTTAGGATATTCACTATTGTTTCACCTCGCTATTTGCGCAGCTGTTATTACACGGAGTGTCCGCTTTCCTCTTTCTCTGACTTTTTACCACAAGCTTAGTTTATGGTTCTGAGATTAGGACGCTGTACCATATATCCAAGGACATCTCCTTCTTTAATATGCGCATATCCTTTTGCCTCCCTACTTGGTCTGTGATGACTACGTTCAGGCAATTTTTTTCATAATGCCACTCACTGCATAACAACCATCGCTCACATTAATTCTATGGCCTTCTGACTTTATTGTAATGATTTCATTTCATGGCCGTACACTCCATGGTATTTGCCTTCTCTTTACCTATGTCACAGGGGATGTACTGAAATCTCAACTGTGTTTTATTGCAAAGCTTCTCATCTTCAGGAGTGACGTTTTGAACTGAATTGACTTCACCTCATGTTCTTCTGTGCCTCCTTGACCTAATTTCATACCTATTACAAAGGCAGTGCGCCTTTCATAGATTGTCATAGCTGTTATAGCTTCCTACAGTTTTTTATGTGACGATTGAAATCCATGCCCTTTTACCCTCTAAAACCAAAACAAAGGTGGCCTTTGTGAAAAACTCTAAATTGTTCTCAGAGTTTTCCAAATTAGAGGATTCTCTCACTTCGTCCAGCTCTGATACTGTCATGGATCCTCCTCAGTAGGCATCAGGAAAAGCTACCACCAAGAGACTAAAAAAAAATCCTCCCTCACCTCTCAAATCGTCCACGCCTGTTTCTATGGATCTTTTGCTGGAAGAAATGAGATCCTTCCGCCCTTTTCTGGAGGAAATTGGTACCCTGCGCCCTTTCATGGAGGAAACTAATGTTAAGCTTCAGAATTTTACGGACAATTGGTCACAAATTGAAACCAGAGTTTCCTCAGTCGAGCAGTCTGTTGCCTCATTCCAGGAAACTCGTACCACAGTTTCTCACTTAACTTCACAGGTTGGCGCCCTCCAGAAGCAGGTGGAGGAATTGGAAAACAGGAATAGACATAATAACCTGCGCATTTACGGACTAGTGGAGGGTCTTGAGGGTTCAGACTCAATCTCTTTCTTCAGCTCCTTCCCTCCTAAATTGCTCCATCTACCAGAAGGAACGTCTCTTAACATTCAGCTGGCTCATCGATTGGGTCGTCTGCCTCCATGTCACAACGTCCAAGAGGCATCATCCTTTATTTTTTGGAATACACTGACCTCCTGAAAGTTCTCCTGGCGGCTAAGGCTTCACCAAAACTAACGGTATACACCTGTTACAACGCAACTTTTACAACTACCTACTATTACAACGCAACTTTTACAACACATACCATTACAACGCATTGCGCTGGGGGGCGCTCTAGGATAGGGAATAAGTATAATTTACTATCCAACACCTTCCCTAGTGTCCACGGGGACTTGAGTTGGAATAGTAAATTATACTTACCACTATCCAGCACCTCTAAGCGCTATGCCTTGTAATGGTATGCGTTGTAATGGTCGCGTTGTAATGGTAGGTAGTTGTAATGGTATGCGTTGTAACATGGTACATCCAAACTAACATGGTCTGGTTCTCCTTTGTTCTTTGCTCAAGACTATGCTAAAGCGACTGCCAATCGACGGAAGGCCTTCTTCGGTATGAGGGATGTCCTTCGCTCCATGGGTGCCAGATATGGGTTGTACCATCCCTGTTTATTCAAAGTCACCTATAATAATAAGACGACTACCTACGAAGATCCAGTGCGGCTGCAAAGTTTCATCAATGTGCACAAAACCACTGCTATGGACTCTTCCGGACCTTCTTCGTCTCATCCTGGCTGATTAATTTTTCTGATTGCTTTTGCCATGCTGATGTTCTTGTTTTGACCATGTTTGCCTTTCTTCCTAGTTTTTCTCTTTGCTACCTATCCTCTCTTTTTCATATTGCTGTTACATGCTTTTTCTTTCCTATGTTCCCAACATATAATTGTTTTGTATTTCCTCCTTTTGCTTCCACAGGTTTCCTGCCCCGTCTGATGATGTCTCCCCGGCTTTCTGCTTGGCCGCGCATGATGCTGTTGCCTTGCCTCGGTGGCTCCTCCCCCCCGATTCCATTTTTGTCTTCTCCTTTTGTAGGTACGTTTTCCCCTTATTCCTATTTGTTCTTCTATTCCCTTTTTTCCTTACCCTTCCTTTTCTGTCTGAGTCCCCTTGTTCATGTGAAAGTTATAACTTCTTCTTTTACAGGTTGTAGTTTTCTTCAGATTGTCACTTTACTTCCATTATTTTTCCTGCGTTTTTCACTACTTTTCACATCACTAGCCATAAGTTGTTGCTCCATTTCTCCTTATGATATGTTCCTTCCATATTTGTTTGTATTGTGTCCTTTTGATCTTACTCATTTTATTCTTCCTTTTCCTTTCCTAACCTCCATTCTATCTTTACCTCCCTTTTCCCTTTTCTCTTTCATGGATTTTTGTCTTCCTTTCATATACGTTCTATTTTACTGCATAGCTTTTATACAATGCTTCTGTAATTGCTATGAACTCGTTATTTTAATGTGTATGCTATGTCACTGAATATAACATCATGGAATGTTAAGGGTATCAATTCCCCGATTAAGCGTCAACGTATTTTATCACACCTAGCTAAGTTAAATATTGATATTGCGTTTCTTCAAGAAACTCACCTTTCTGACATTGAATCTGCCAAGCTTAAAAGAGGTTGGGTTGGTGAAGTCTTTTACTCGCAAGGTGATGGTAAACGTTATGGTGTTGCAATTTTATGTCGCAGGTCTCTCCCTTTTACAATCATTTCCCAAGAATCCGATACTAATGGCAGATGGACACATGTTAGACTATCGCTTAGAGGTGTTCCAATCTGTCTCCTTAATGATTATGGACCGACCACTGGAGAACCCCTTTTTTGGGCAGAATTTTCTCCCCGCATCACCCAATTCATGGACGAAAATTTCATCCTTGCAGGGGATTGTAACCAACCTCTTGATCCATTTGTTGATAGGAAATATGATGCCACCTATGTCCCCACTAACTCTCACAAACTTTTTACCCAGGCTATTTCCCAGCATAAGCTTGTCGACTCCTGGTGACTTTGTAACCCGACTTTGCAGGAGTATACCTTTTATTCGCCATATCACCGTTCACAGTCACGGATTGATCACATTTTTGTTTCCCATGATCTGGCTCAAATACTTCACTCAGCGGACATTAGTTAGATTTTGCTTTCGGATCATGCCCCTGTTGTGATTAGTCTTGATGTGCTCCCTAAAATTGATAGGCCCAGAAGATGGCATTTCAATAATACCCTCCTTTTAGATCCCACATTTTCCACTTCCTTTACCGCTTTCTTTGACAAATTTTTTCTACTGAACGACATTCCACCCATCTCCAAACATACTGTTTGGGATACTTTCAATTTCAAAGCAGCTGCACGTGACTTCATTATCAACTATGTTGCTAAGAAGCGCAGAGCTGCTGGCCACTCTACTAAAAACCTCCTTCTGGATATTAAGCGATTGGAACACACCTATTACACCTCACAAATTCAAAGACAGTCTGACAACTCTGGTCGCTGCCAAACTCAAATTTAATGAAAAATCTACCGAAGATGCCTCCTTATATTTACTCAAGTCAAGTGCTAAATTCTATGGTGGAAGGAACAAAGCCGGAAAATTCCTTGCTAATTACCTGAAGGTTAAGCATAACAAAATGACTATTGAATCTATTTATGATACTGATGCACATTTGCAACACAAAGATGCTGATATTCTTGCTACATTTTCCCACTTCTATGAGACCCTATACACCTCTGACACCCAACCCTCTCTTCACTCTCTTACACATTTCTTCTCCACTATTCAAAAACCAGTGCATTTCCCTCTTGATCTTTCCTCTTTGAAAACTGACATTTCACAGAAAGAGCTGCTCACTGCACTTCAACGTCTTAAACTCAACAAATCTCCTGGCCCAGATGGTTTCACCGTTGAATTTTACCTTCATTTCTCAAAAATACTGCTTCCAAAGCTATATTCGCTCCTTCACTCCTTTGTTATGTCCGGAGCCTCCTCAGGGACCTTCTCAGATGCACACATTTGTTTAATACCTAAACCCGGCAAAGCTGTGTAATATTGTAAAAACTATAGACCCATATCTCTTGTTAATATTGACTATAAAATGTTCGCAAAATCATTGGCAATAAGATTGGATCATCTCCTCCCTGACCTCTTAGGTGAAGAACAATCTGGCTTTGTTAAAGGTCATTATATTACTGATAATACCAGGCTTTTATTTAATATTCTATCAAAATCCTCCAACACTCCCTCGCAGCAATTGCCCTAGATGCGGAGAAGGCCTTCGATAGGGTTGAATGGCCTTACCTCTTTCACACTCTTTGATGGTTCGGATTTGGCCCTAACTTTATCTCTTTAATCTCACTGCTTTATTCTCACCCAAGATGATTCAGAAAAGGGGGTGGTGATGAACAGAGTGTCTGAATTAAGCAGACCACTCTTACCCAGTCCAAAGATCAGGGCTTGATCCATGGTGCAGTGAGCTAAAAAACGGTTATGGATCAAGCCCTGATCTTTGGACTGGGTAAGAGTGGTCTGCTTAATTCAGACACTCTGTTCATCACCACCCCCTTTTCTGAATCATTTTTGTCCACCATAAGCGTGGAAGGGTATACTCAGATGTGAGTCCCTAGCTCATTGCACCATCAGGATTCATGCAAGCCGGGACGAAGACGGCTGAAATGCCAGAAACCGGTCCCCGGTAGCTTGTTTCCTTCCCAGTATAAGAATTGGCTTGGTAGTTTGGTCTGCCCTGTTCCCATGATGCACTGGGCCAGGGTCAGACTAATTTGCATATAGCCAAGTTCTGAGCTGGGATGGTGCAGTGAGCTAAAAAACGGTGATGGATCAAGCCCTGATCTTTGGACTGGGTAAGAGTGGTCTGCTTAATTCAGACACTCTGTTCATCACCACCCCCTTTTCTGAATCGTTTTTGGCCACTATAGGTGTGGCAGGGTATACTCAGACATGAGTCCCTTTCTCACTGCACCATCAGGATTCAAGCAAGCCGGGCCGAAGACGGCTGAAATGCCAGAAACCGGTCCCCGGTAGCTTGTCTCCTTTCTGGTGAAGAATTGGCTTGGTAGTTTAGTCTGCCCTGTTCCCATGATGCACTGGGCCAGGGTCAGACTAATTTGCATATAGCCAATTTCTGAGCTGGGATGGTGCAGTGAGCTAAATAACGGTGATGGATCAAGCCCTGATCTTTGGACTGGGTAAGAGTGGTCTGCTTTATTCAGACACTCTGTTCATCACCACCCCCTTTTCTGAATCGTTATTCACACCCAAGAGCTGCAGTCTATGCTAATGGTCAGATTTCCCCCTACTTTGATCTTGGTAAAGGAGTTCGCCAAGGTTGCCCTCTCTCCCCTTTTCTTTTCAATCTTGCCTTAGAACCTTTCTTGTCCAAGCTGCGCCAAAACCCTGACATCCATGGCTTTCAGACCACGGAATCCTCCATCAAACTTGCTGCTTACGCAGATGATATTTTACTCTTCATCTCAAATCCAACAGTTTCCATTCCTGCTTTCCTGGAGGAAGTTCGGCAATATTCCTTCATTTCTGGTTATAAACGTAATAATGATAAATGCGAGATCCTCCCCCTAACAAAATTTACTTTTAAACCTGATTTTAGTGCCTCCAATTTTACTTGCAGCCCTTCCCACATTAAATATTTAGGTTTGCACATTACCCCTTCCATTCATGATACTATTTCCCTATGCCTCACTAAGTGCACCCAGAAATTATCCGACCTCACAGCCAGATGGCATCCTCTTTATTTGTCTTGGTGGGGTCGCTTGGACACTATCAAGACAATGTTATCCCCCATTCTTTTGTACACACTCTCCAATATTCCGGTTTCCATCCCGGTTAAGTTCTTAAAGAAAATACATTCAATTTTATCCTCCTTTTTATGGCACAACAAAAAACCAAGAATGTCCCTTACCAGGCTCATGCGCCCAACTTCTGAAGGTGGAGTCAACTTTCCTGATTTCCCAGCGTACCACAAAGCCTTTTTATTGCGTCAAGCTTCCTTTTGGCTACAGGACCCTGATTCCCCCCTGCCCTTTATGGACCAAAGTTGAACGTCTCTTTCTTTCCCCTTTCTCTTTTGCTGAATATCTCTCTTTCTCTCACAAGCCTTCCTTGATTCCTACCCTCATTCATAGATACACTGTTAAACTACTCCTATCCTCTAATCCTCCTCCCCCTATGCAGGTTGCTGATTTTCTCTCCTCTCCTATTTGGCATAATAAGTATCTTCTAATTCGAGGTAAGCCCTTTTACTGGAAATCTTGGAGGTCAAAAGGACTGCTCTGTATATCACAGCTTTTCTCCCATTCCGTATTTTTGCCTTTCGCTGTCTTAAGTTCCACTTTTGATTTACCTTCCTCATTTGTTTCCAAATACCCTCTTCTGGAGGTTTATACGAAGCTCCTCCAGGTGACCCCTTCCCCTCTTCCACCTAACCCTACCCGTCAAACTTCACTCTATGTTACAATTTACTCCCAAAGCTTCTGCTATTTAGAAACACCTTCACACACATACACTCCCTAGACCCAAGTCCAAAGTGGAGGAACATTGGGAAAATGATTTTTCTACATCATGGCCGATATCTCTATGGGACAAAATTTGGATTAAAATCCGTAAAACCTCTAGAGCGGTGTCCTTGACGCCATCTATATTTTTTATTTACAACCGGCTGCTTCAGACACCTACTATTCTTCATAAACGATTTCCTGCCACTCCAGACCTTTGCTGGTCTTGCTCTTTACCCAATACTAATTTATTTCATATGTTATTTCTTTGCAAAAATGTGCATGCTTTTTGGTTACAGGTTTGGCCACAAATCAATGTTATCTTTCACACCTGTATTCCTTTCTCCCTCACCCATCTCTTTTTGGGAAGTCTTTCACCTTTCTGGGTTATGACTACTTCTTCTGTGCGTATTGTCGATTTATTATTAGCAGTTGCGTTTCAACAAATTACTATTAATTGGAAGTCTTCCTCAACTATTACTTTCAAAGCATGGTGCTATAATGTCTGTCATAATCATAGGCTTGATACAGCTTTTGTCTTTCCTGCCCAAATGGCAGCTAAACGTGCAGATTTGTGGCATAATTGTATGACTCGTTCCTTTTGTCTACGACCTGCCCAGCAGGAGGTTTCCAAACCCCCTTAATGCCCTTTTTTTATTCCACTTCTTTTGTTAACATACTTATTTGCATAAACCCATTGGCATTTACTGTTTATATTTACTGATTGTACCCTTCTTATTATTTTTCTTAATACCTAGATTGAGTTCATTGTTTATTATCCTTGTATTGCATATTGATTTTCCTTATATGCTTTCCCTCCCCTTCACCTCTCCCCTTCCATGTTCCCTCACCACAATTATTTTACTGTATTTTGTATTATTACCTTTTATTATGATTAATAAACTTTTCTTGAACTAAAAAAAAAGAATTTGCTGAGTGTCTCGCGTCACAAGGCTTGCATCATCGGAAAAGAATTTACTCAATGGCCACAAGCCAAAAGTGAAGCACAGCGCTTCATGCAAACTTTGAGTAAAATTTTGCAAATAGCACTAGCCACCAGCCAGAACATGCAGTGCTCACTGTATGTTTTCCTCTTAGAGTATCGCCTCACTCCCCATGCCACAACTGGAGTGTCTCCTAGTGCCCTGTGCATGAGTCGGATGGTGGGAGAAACTATTCCTCACATTGTGGAGTCATCAGCACTTCAAGAGAAAGCCGCAGAAGGATTGCAGCACCCAAGGTGCTGAATGACAGCATGTCAAGGAGGAGATGAGCCAAAGTGTGGCAGTTTAGAGTTGGTGACTTGGTGCTGGTCCTAAATCGCTTCCGGGCAGCAAGTTTCGTTTGCCTTTTGAGATTAAGCCATGGAGAGTGAGCGATATTAAAGAAACTATGGTCACTGCCTGGAGGCGACTAGAACCAGTCACGAGGAATGTGTCCCATTTCAAACTGTACCAGCAGCCAGAGTCTGTCTTGGACAATCCTCATGGTGCATGTTCCACGGCGGGATGCGGAGATTATGATAACAAGGATGTTTTCCCGCATGGGGATGCTTCCTCCTCTCCTCTGCCAGAAGAGCATTATCCTGTTCATAACCAGAGGCGGACAGATTCACCGGAGTCCCAGGAATATGGTGGGAGAAGTCCCAGTAGTGCAGACCACTTACTTGGTTTTCCTCCCGCTCATATCGAGCCGGAGGGCAGGGAATGTGGCCCCAGTCAAAGGGAATGGGAAGATATGATCTGCGCCCTCGATCCAGTGCCTCATAGAGGTTAAAAGATTTTGTGTGGAATAGAATGAAGTGCCTCTATCTCACATGAGGCTGCATTGGTTCATGTATTTTCGCTGGTCCGTGCGATGTTTGGCTATGGCATTTTTGTTTTCTTGGTTTTATTTTGGTTGTGTTATCACGCACGAGCGGAAAGCGCCGGTCACGTAGCTTGATGGGGAATAGTAATATAAAGACCAGAGGGTCATACCTGGTAGTCAGAACCCAGTAAAAACAGTGTCTGCCTTGTTACTTATTCACAGCCTCATCCTAAAGGCCCATTAAACTTAACACATACTAGAGATCAGTTAACATATCTGAAACTAAGAAAAACTTAGGGGCAGAATTACAATCCCCTTGCGACATGTTTACAACACTGTTGCATCACTTCTGTGACGCGGCGGTGTCGTAAAACATGCGCCACCATGCGACAGATTTACAATGTGACGCATCTAGTGAGATGCATCACATTGTAAAGCCCTGCGCTACATTATACCTGCATCAGGTATAATGTATGCAGGGTGGGGGTTCCGTTGCAAGGATGCCCCATTAAAGTGACGCAGTGAAATCTACAAGATTTCACTGAGTCACTTTTATGCCCATGCTGCATCAAACACCTGTGCCTGCTTGAAGCAGGCATAAGGGGTGATGCAGCATGTTAGGTATAGTCCGCCCCTGAACATTGCTGGAGTTGTGTCACGCTTGCAACACGACTCCAGCAATGCGCTGCCCTTACGCCAGAAGATGCAACACGCATCTGGCTATCCTTGCACCACGGTGCGTTGCATTGTAAATGCGGCTCATCCATGGTGGCGCAAGGGTATTCCAGCGTGTCGCCAGTCCTTGTAAATCTGCCCCTAAGTGAATAATGTGGGCTTCATCTAATTCTAAAATTCTTAAACAATTTGCAACATAGACCCAGACTGGTTAGTGCAGGAAATGGTAATGCTAAGCCATCATAGATAGAAAACAAAAGTCTTGATATGGGCTGTGAATGAGACCCCGGTAAAGTCCAAACAATACGACTGGAAAAAAGGGAAATCGTTTTGTGTGAGAAATATATGACACATCTTTGTAACTGTCTCAAGAAGTAAGGCTTTCCTCAAAGAAAGGAATGCAGCACATTGCTAAAATACCATAACAACAATACAGAAATAAAAAGGTAACATTTTCATACCACAGTGAAGATGAAAACAATATATAATTGGTAAATTGACACAAAAAGAAAGAAAATCAGATAAAGTACAGAAGAGTTAAGGCAAAAACAAAACATTACTTTAAAAACAAGGAGGCAGTAAAACAACAATGCTAATCTATTGGGTGTAGTACACCACTGCCTAGCCATCATTCGCCAGTGATAAGCAATTGACTGGGTAAAAAGTTAGTGGTTTGACCCTTTTAGCTTTGGAATTTTTTTGGTCAAAAATCTTCAGAAGAAGAAGAATATAGTGCAGAAGGCTGCGTGAGGGTAAGGCGTTTGAAGCCTAAAATGGATGCCCAAAAAGATCTGAGCTAAAATAAATGCTCAGATGAAGCTGCCAATTTTGCATCTTTCTTAGTTAGGTTTAGGTAGGCTAGACCTCTTGCCCTAGTTTCCATTTTAGTTTTGGTATTTACTGTTTTAGCATTAATGTAAAATATGGAACTCTTGAAACTGTTCAGAGCAATGAAAGCGGGATTATTTGTGTTCCTTTTTCCGCCCCAGTTCATTTAATAAAAATATTGAAATCAAGTAATTTCTCAGTGCTTGGAGTGAAGAAAGCCGATTAGCAGCTGTGATAAAATAAAAACTGTTAAATCAGTCACATAGTACATTTATAATACACTGGCATCTAAAGAAGTGTTATTGCCCACTGATTTTGTAGATTTCCGGAAGGACGGATTGCCCTTTCTAGATTTTCAATCCGAGACCTTTCAGTTTACACATAGATATCTTCAACAGACCACTAAACAAAAAACTTTACAATAGATTTGTTCTCTTTGATTGGCCATGAAGGGTCACATGATACATATCATATGACTTCAATTAATGTTGCTATCCACTGAAGAAAACCCTAACCACAATCAAGAAAAATCCGCAGTGCAAGATGACAAAGTTTGCTCCTAAAGTCTTTGCTGGAAAATCTGCTGCCCAAGAATCTCCAGCCATTTGTCTTTACCTACATGATAACTATTTTGAAAGCTGCAAGTGCTCGGTTTAGCTGCGATGAGACCACAGTCATTATATGTTGTTATCCACCAAAAAACACCGATCTACCAGCAAGAAGAATCAATTACAAGGAGCCCATACTACAATAAGTTCTGCTCATGATGAACAGCCTGAAAAGTCTAACCATCATATCACCATCAATTTGCCACATTATCCCTTCCTCAATCCTGGGGAGGTGAGATCGATCGTATTGTTTAGGATGCGATCATGTTGTCTAAATAACGTGATTTATATTTGTACGTTGAAGAGCAACATGAAAGTCTTCATAAGGCTCTGCCAAAGTAATTTTGCTAAGGAGTCTGCTTGTTAGGGTAACAAATTGGCAATTTTTCCTTTATACCATATGGTCATCTTGAGAGTATATTTTTGCTTTACGTGGCTGTAAATGGATTGTATGATCCTCAAAACGTCATTCCTCATAGCTCTTCAGGTGGCTTCCCATGGAGATCTAGATAAGTGTTACAAAGAAATTAAATAAATGATTTGCCCTTAAAGATGCCTTTAGCACCTCAAATAAACAGTCGCTTTATGCCTGCTCTGACACATATCCTGCACATTACCACCCCTACACACACACTCACAGAAGAAATACCCCATTTGCATGACTCACAGCTGCACATCCAACTCAAGCAACCTCTTACACATCCCAAGTATCACTGCTCACTGTCCAATTGATCAAATACTAGACATCATGCTTATCAGTGCAAACACTAAACAAATTGACACAAGAGATACTTTTGACACCATTTCCTCATGCCACATTGAAGCAGTTAATCACAGTGATACGATGTACACCCACCTTGACACACATCTGTTGATGGATTTACGTGCTTGGAGAACCTTTCACTCCATGGAGATCCTCTCTTGTCATGCCCTAGACTCTAGGGGCCCGATGTAGGTAAATCTACATTTACCACTTCATAAAGGACCAGTAGAACAGGGAAAACTTATGAGTTTTATATGGCTGTCAGCTCATTACGTATAAGCAATGAGTTGTGTAATGGTATAATTAATACTGACCTACCAAAAAATTCAGGATGAGTACTCGGATAATGACATGGAATGTCTGTGGACTAAATGACAAATTGAAGAGGCAGAAGGTGGCTATCTTGATTAAGAGTCTCAGGCTAGATTTTCTAATACTGCAAGAGACACATATCCAAGCGTCTGAAATTCAATTATTGGAGCAATTAGGCCTTACTGTTTTAGCGTACTCAAGACAGGAGGCTAGGAATAGGGGGGTGGCTGTAATGGCAAGACAAAGAGATATCACTACTAGGAAAAATGGGAGGATGCTTGGGGGAGATGGGCTCTGATAGAATGTTTGGTAGGAGAGCAATGGGTAACTCTTGGATCTATATACGGTTCTACAGGGGACGATGCGGAAATTTTTGAACAGATCGATATTGAGTTGGCAACCTGGGCTCCATATGTAGTAATAGGAGGGGATTTTAACATCAATGGTGCTGGTGGACTAGGCTTGGGGTTAGGACCTCCAGTTAAATATAAAGGAAGGAAGAAAAGAGTGTTTCAAGCAGTTTGCGCTCTAGCTAGGAATAATGGGCTTCTGGATGTCTGGGACACTCTCAAGCCGGGAGAGGATGGGTATACATATTATTCAGCACCACACAAAGTAAGTGCAAGATTAGACTACTTTTTGATCGGCAGTCAGGGCATCGATGGCGCACTTATTGAGAGACTACCAAGATTATTGTCGGATCATAATCCTCTAATTGTTACCTTAAAGGGATTGGGAGTGGTAAGGGGGGCTTCAGTGTGGACTTTTGAAAGAGCACTGCTGGAAGATGAGGCATATATCCAACACATGAAGAGGTGGATAATAGAATTTCTGACAATTAATAGAGACACAGCAACTGCAGGGATGGTATGGGACTGCTTCAAGGCAGGGGTAAGGGGTGAGACTATTAGTTTTGGAGCTAGGAGAAGGAAACAGGAGAAAGAGAGAAGTGAAGCCCTAAAGAGGGAGATACTTTTAGCAGAGGAAGAAGTGAGTAAGAGTCCAGTTTCTGCCAATGGCGAAGGAGATGCCCTAAATCCTGCCCTTATGAAGTTATCAAAACTACGAATGGAAGCAGAAGAAAATATAACTGTGAAGGCAGCAAAACAATATGCGGCTAATAGGGAAAAGTGTTATGAACTGAGTGAACGCGTTGGTAAATTGTTAGCAATCAGAGCAAGACAAAAAGTATCGTTTGGAGAGATAAAAGCTATAAAAGATAGCTCAGGAAAGATTGTAACAAGCGTGCAACAAATTAGAGAGGTTTTTAGGAAATTTTATACGAATCTATATCAAGAAAACGACGTAAAAGATCCTGAAGAGATAGCAGCCTACTTGAGTAATTATGAAGGGTGCGAGCTGGATGAATCGGGAAAAAAGAGGTTAGATAACCCATTAGAACAACAGGAGATAAGAAGTGCTTTGAAGAGTCTTCCATCTGGCAAAGCGGCCGGACCGTATAAGATTCCACTAGAATTTTATAAGGTGTTTTGGGAGGAGTTAGGGGAGGATATGCTACGTATTATGGAACAAGCGCAGATGGGATTGTCAATACCAAACTCTTGGTCTGGGGCAGAAATAGTTGTTATTTTAAAGAAAGGAAAGATACCCACAGATCCGGGATCGTATAGACCAATTATGTTGATGAATACCGACACAAAGATCTATTCAAAAGCACTGGCAATAAGATTCGCCAACGTAATAACACCATTAGTCACTATTAGTCAGCACGGCTTTATACCTGGACGAGGAACCACGCATCATACACGGAAATTAATAACACTTATGGATAAAATGGAGGTTTCTGGGGAACCATTTTCGGTTTTATTGCTAGATGCTGAGAAATCATTCGACCGAGAAACATGGGTGTATTTGTGGAGTGTGCTAGAAAGGATGGGTTTTGGAAATGGGTTCCTCACGGCAATAAAGACCTTGTATAGAGACCCAGTGGCCACGATAAGAATAAACTCGGGAACAACTGACCAAGTGAAAATTAATAGGGGTACCAGGCAGGGATGCCCGTGCTCCCCGCTACTTTTTGCTATATATTTAGATCCACTAACACGCAGAATGGAAGCAAATGGGAGTATACCCCCAGTGGTCACACCTAGGGGGGAATGTAAGATACTTGCTTATGCCGATGACGTGGCTGTCGTAACACCAACACCCACAGAGGCTATTAGACAAGTGGAGCTGGAGGCCATAAAGTTTGGAAAAGTGTCAGGATACTCCTTAAACACTGGGAAAACACAAATAATAAAAAATAGTAAAGCAGTATGTCGAGATTCACGAGTGGTCCACACAGGAACATATTTGGGTATAATCATCACTCCAGATTTAGAAAAAGTAGTAGAACTGAATATAGATCCTATTATAAAAAAGGTGGGAAAAGACCTAGATAGACTCGATAATCTACATTTTACACTAGTGGGCAGAGTAAACATCATAAAAATGTTAATATTACCGAAATTTTTATATTTGTTCAGGACAATTCCGTTATGGTTTGACAACCTTTGGTTTAAAAAGACTGAAGGAATGATTAATAGATTTATCTGGTCTAAAGGTAAAACTAGGAGAGCAGCTAGATATATGGTATTACCAAGGGAGAGAGGAGGATGGACATTGCCGGATTTGAAATCTTATTATTGGGCTGCAGCCTTACAATATATGGTTGGGTTAATAGGGGGAGCAGAAGCGGAAGGAGAAGATGAACTAGGTTCATTAGCGATATATGGTCTATTGATGGGGGAAGAAGGTAAAAATATATTTCTGAAACACTTTGACACAGCTTACTTTAAAAGAACGCGATTCAAGACTGTATGGGGAGCGTATAATATTTGGAAGGCCTTTACTAAAAAATATGGATTGGGGAAAATTAATAGATATACGAGAATAAAAGACAATACAGCATTTCCTGAAGATATATTTTCAGATTTAGTGTACACAGAGTGGCATCGGAAGGGTATATTAAAAGTGGGGGACTTGATGGCACCACAGGGGATAAAACAATTTGTGCAATTGCAGGAGAAATACGATTTGGCAACAAGACATTTTTTCAAATACTTACAAGTAAGAAGCTATTTGCAAAACAAAAGGGGGGGAACGAGTGGGTTTGAGAAAAATCATATACTAGAGGCAATACATAATGGAGTAAACTGTACAATAAAAAGTTTCTATGCGGAGCTAATCGAATCAAAACCGGACGATATGGTTAAGTGGGGGGAAAGTTGGTCGGCAAAGCTGGATATAGAGCAGGATTGTTTTGAAATGTCAGTAGAATTAGGAAATAATATACTGTGTTCTGCGTCTCTCCAGGCTCAGTATTATAAAACCATATATCGGTTATATTATACAAAACTTGCACAATGGGGGGCTACTACCGGTATAAACTGTCCCAGATGTAGAAGTCTAGAGGCGGATGTGATCCATATGTTTGCAACATGTCCATGTCTATCGACAGTATTGAACGACATAGAAATGTTTCTTCAAAGGGCATTGAAATTAACTGTCAGCTTATCACCTACGATTGTACTATTGGGAATAGATTCGAGCAGCGAGCAAGGGGAGGGGAAATATTTCATCTTTGTTGCTATGGCAGTGTTCAGATTATGTATTGCCTCAGCTTGGCTTGACCAGACCGCACCAGTGTTTCACCAATGGTTAGCTAAGGTTCTAAGTATATATAGTCTGGAAAAAGCAATATATTCAAGAAAAGGAAGGAATGGGAGGAAGCTAGGATTGAAAATATGGGAGCCAATATCAAAATGGAAGGAAGAAACATAATGTACACAATGCACATAATGTATATAAGGTTGTAATGCTTATTGGGTTATGAGAGAGGGTCACATGGGTTCTAAAAGTTAAGAAGAAATTACGTGCTGTATGATGTATTAATATGCAATACAAGAAGAAGAAGAAGTACAATGTATATACTGTATATATGATAAATACGGCTTGTAAAAAATATTAGGGCAGGAGGTAGGAATTTCAGGAGTCTTATTCGCAATAATGTGTCATGTGTTGTATATACGTTAAGTTCACATATTATTTCTAATTTTTTCCAGGCGGAAATATGAAATATGATGGAATTGATTTTGTAAACTGTTCCTCACCCCCTCCCGGGGCAGGGGGGGGGGGAAATACAATGTAAAAAGCTGTTAATAAAAAGATTTTTTTTTAAAAAGCAAACACTAAACAAATTGACACAAGAGATACTTTTGACACCATTTCCTCATGCCACATTGAAGCAGTTAATCACAGTGATACGATGTACACCCACCTTGACACACATCTGTTGATGGATTTACGTGCTTGGAGAACCTTTCGCTCCATGGAGATCCTCTCTTGTCATGCCCTAGACTCTAGGGGCCCGATGTAGGTAAATCTACATTTACCACTTCATAAATACCGAATCATACCGAATCGGTATTTATGAAGTGGTAAATTAGAGGGGGGAGATGTAGGTATTTCAGATTCGGTAGATTTGTGCAAGGGTGCAGGGGGTGTCACTTTGACACCCTCCAGCACCCCAAAAAAAGGCATGTGAGGCATGTGGCACACAGACATGCCCTAAGGGCATGTCTGTCTGTCACATGGCATAGGTGTGCATGCACACCTGGATTCGGTATTTTAACACCCAATTGGATTGGGTGTTAAAGTACCGAATCTGAAGGGCCTGTGGGACTGAAAGTAGTCCCACCTACATCCCAAATTTAAAAAATCGGTAAAATTACCGATTCGGTAATTTTACCGAATCGGTAAAATACCGAATCGGACAAAAAAAGGTCCCCTACATCTCAGTAGGCCAAATACCGGTCGAAAACGGCCGAAATCGGCCGTTTCCGACCGGTATTTGGTACCTACATCGGGCCCTAGGTGCCTTCAGTGGCCCAAGGCCCTAGACCTGGGCCCTAGGACCTCAGTACCCTAGGCAGCAACGTTCCACCCCATCCTCAGAGCTCCAGAACCCAGAACACTCAATGGGGAAGTTAAACAACTCACCATGAACTTTTCAACTTACAACTCTTGAAGTGTCACCTCCAGTTTTATTTAGCACATTTACCTAACCTAATGACATGCCCAGTGCAAATCTGGTCCACACTTGTCTTCTAAGAGATTGCATTACTGTACTGGGGTGTCAAAGGTATCATTTAGAATAGCAAAACATATTGGAATGCCAGTGCAATTTGAGTCTGGCGTCACTCAAGGGGTGAGTGCTTCATTCAATTGTTTCACTCCTCCAGAATTTCATGTTAGGAAAAAATAAATACGTTAGATGGGACATCAACAATATGTACAAACTGGTATTGCTAGAAAGAGCCACAGCATGTCACCAGGTTATTTTATATCCCTGGTAAGAACTGCATTGTTACGAAAGGGCTTGAGCTGTTTCAAACACATTCAACTCAATTAAAACCTATTATTTGAATAGCTGTTAAGGAGGAGTGAAACTGAGCATAGCCCAGCCGGAGTTAATTTGAATCACAATTCTCGATTCACCCATCCCACAATGTAGCACACTGTTTAAGCACACTGCCCGTTCGGCATAAGTGAGCAAGCTGATTTTCGAAAACTACAACATTTAATGTAGAAAAAAATCCCACAATGTAGGACACAATATATGGCTTGCTTTGTAGTAAAATACTACATTTCACTCTTATCCTTAATGCTGCTGTAGCAACAGTATTCTCCCATGGTGGGTAAAAGGCAGAACCCCTTGAATAAATATACCAATGCGTTTCATGTTAGTTTATATGCTGCTGTCACTCCACGGGTGATTAGCCCGTTTCATAAAAAGTAAAGTAACAAACCTTGGGAGATGTGTCATGAAATCACACCTACCCTTTACAGACACAAACACGTTCAAGGCTAAGGGTGAGTAAAAATCCGTACTATTCACAACATTTTAAACTACATTACACCAAACCCCATTTCCCAAAAAAACTGCACAAGTTGAAAATCGGGCGTTTTTCCTGGAATATTTTGTTAAAGCGGAATCTCATTTAAAATGAAAGATCCGCCTTAAAAAGGTTAAAGGATGTAGCTAGAAATACCAAAATACAGTAAAGGAAGTTGGGAGTGCGGGTGTCAGGTTGTCAGTAGTCTGACAGCTATGGTAACTACCGTCTAATCCAGCAGGCTCCAGCCACGCGCTCAGCTGACACCACACGGACTGACTGACAGCTGGAGCGCGGGCACTCTTTACAGGCAGAAGTGACATCCAGTCTATTAAGGCTGACAAGCACAAAGCAGGGATTTGCCCTGAGTGGCTTGGTACTGAAGGCTAGTAAAGGGGTTATTTGGAAGGTCTTAGAGAAAGTGTCAGATTCAGCCTCAGATGATAACAATATTGTAATAATAGCGGTGGACAATGGAGGGCTATGGTTGTCATGCGGGCTCGGAAGATGGCATGCGGAAATTGCCTATTTGATGAAAAGTCATTTTACATTAGGGATCCAATGAAATGCAAAACAGTGTACAATTCCTGAATGTTTGTTGTGATGTACGTTTATACTGTGCCGCAAAACACACAAAGCAATCATTAGAAGTGACTGACGTCACATTGGCTCGGACTGTATTGTATGAAGACAGCACCGAGGCCCATCTAAATGGGTCTGTGATAAGTCAATATTAATTCTCAATCAAGGGTCCTTTATTATAAAGTCCTATGTTCAACATGATGACATGGATATATTGAAGTTCGGCATCTCTTCCAATCTAATAGTGTCTTGCAGTTAAGAGCAAATTACATGTAATGCTATTTGCAAATAAATGAATAGATTGAACCAGTGTGGTCAACATCTGTCATTGCTCAGAAAATGTTGTCAATTTAAAAACATCTTTTAATGCCTCAGATTCCAAAATTAGGGCTCACTCTAATATATAAGGACAGGCGGAAACAGCTATCTGCAACCAAGCTGCTTCTCTGGAAAGCAAGGGCTCAGTTGGGCCATTTCAATGGTCCTGAACTTCCACCAACCATCCAGAAGACTATGCTCTGCTTCCCTTTCACTTGCCAATACTCCCTGCATCTACCGAAGCAGATGTGGAGGACACTCTCCCATAAGAGCCTCCTCACACACCCCCGGACCATAACCTCACTTCCAGAACTCCTAATGGCCCTCAAGACCTGGCTGTTCCAATAAGCTTTTGGGCCTCCTAGCGCCTGCATACCCTATCAGGTGATTAGCTGCCCTTTATAAATAATGATTGATTAATTGATTGATTGTGGTAGCAGGAATCACATTGCATCGCGTATATGTCCCTGTGCCCTTCTTCAGCATTCTGTCACACACTTGAATATGCACTGGATCCCACTGACTTCACACTACAGGCTTGATTTCACTAGTGAGTAAGGTTGGCCAGGCAGGCTCTAAGCCCTTGCAAATCTGGCTGCAGAGGAAATCCTTCTAGATAAGAGTGTCTCAAGTGGCCTTCCCAATATACTTGAGTGGATTTGGCAAATGGAATGTACATCCTGATACTTTGAGTCCTCCACCTGCATCACTTTGAAACTCTCAAAGCCACGGAGGTGCACAACACACAGAAGGCTCACCCAGGACTAAAAGGAAATTATTTCTGTGACACACTCATGAAGGACAGGTTAAGAGGGATTGTTGTTTGTTTTTATTTGTTCTAATTCATCTCCTGAGGGCCATGGGTGCTCTCTGAGTATGAAACCAAGTCTGCACAAATCTTTGCAGTCTTTATTCTGGGCACGCTAGGGAGAAGGGTAAATCAGATCCCGTGATATTTTCAATGACATTTTCAATTTTTTCTTTACGTATATATGTGTATTTTCTTCTATTTAACCATTCTTAACGCACTGCTCTTCAGAATAGTTGTAGGAAATCCACCTTTTCTGCATAGTCACCCCAGATGAATTTTGACCTTTTTCTTGACCCTATGTTTCCTGACAAGAATAAATTGCGTTTTCCCCTCTTTTAAACATGGGTAAATTGGCTTGTTCTTGAAAGACACATTGTTGTAATGGCCCTCTCTATGGGGTCACTACCAAAGGTTTTGCCTTCACCCCTTCTTTTCCGGCTGAATTCAATTTTGTTGGCTTTTAGGAGTCTGTGCACTTTGCCACTGCTCACCAAAGCTAAAATGTATCTGCCCTCTCCTTTAAACATGGTAACATTTTCATACACCCAATTGGCACCTTTCATTTACTTGCAAGTCCCCAGTAAAGTAGTACTACATTACTCAGGAACTGTAAATTAAATGCTGCTATTGGGCCTGCAGCACATAAGTAGCCCTTTTAAAGCACGTTTCAAGCCTGCCATTGCAACCAATGTGGCATTAATAATAATGGGGCGACCCGGTGTCCATCAGAACCTGGGTATTGGAATCAGAAAAAACAATTGGTACTGTTGGGATGTATACGATTACTTAGAGTACTGTTGTAATACTAAGTAAATTACTTTTTATAAAGCATACATCAATGATTCCCAAAAGAATTTAATTCACAGCCCAAGAAAACACACACCAGGTTATAATAGTCAATAATGTATTCTGAATAAGTATTAAATACTAGGGGCTGTCACAGTAACACATTCAATTGTGTCATTAAACAATGAGTGACTGTGGTGAACAAAGTGACATATAGAGATTAAGTGATATAGACAGTACACTAGATACAAAACAAATACATGTGGAATAACTGGGGGGGGGGAGAAGGAAGTTTGGCGACTGTTTTGTCCTGTCTCTTTTTGCACATGGGCAGCTAGATCCAAAAATAAATTAAATGGTGATCATGAGGGCTGTGCGGACATACATGGCATGTCATCGACGTTTCGACCATGAAACAGCCCACTTCTAGGGTGCGTCAGGGCTGGTCATCTTCAGGACAAAGGGAGGACATCCTAACATTTTTTAAAAGGAGCTGCTTTTAGGTGTGAGTTTTAAAACAGTTGTATGTTGTAACTATTTGATCATCAGAGGAAAGCTTACCATGAAACGGTAAGCGCTAGCCGCGCGTCCCCCGAAGCTGCTCTCTTCCATGCAGGCGACGCACTAATCTCCCTCCCCCTTCCACAGGAGATTGAGCCGATCACAGTACGCTACAAGGAACCACCCCTCGTACGTTTCTTGGAAATTAACTCTATTGGTGAGTCTCATTCCTGTTACGCGCCACATTGACCCACTAGATAAACGTATATTTATATAGTTTACTGTTAGATTTGGGGGTCTCTGGTTGGCACAGGTAAGTACTTGTGACAAGCAGGGACACTCTCCTCTAGTCAGGACAAGGGGATTACCCTCTAAAATAACCCCTGCTCACCCTCTAGTTAGTGTGGCGCGAGCAGACAAGGCTTATCTCAGAGGCGTTACAGGCTAAGCATTTGTGGACACATACAGTAACTCAGTGACAACACCACACATGGACACCACACTAGTTTCTGTATAAAAAATCTTTTATGTAAAGGCTTAGCACAAGACCAAATACATCAGAAATAATCCACAGTACTCATTTAGCAAAAGAGTTCATGTTAAAAATGCGTAATTCAACAGTCTGTGTGCTTCGTATCCTTCAGTTCAGCCCTACGGTGATAAAATGAACCAACAGAGTCTGACACACGAAGTGGACGCTCCTGTCCGATGCGCTCGAACACAGAGTGCGAGACGTACACAGTACCTTAACTTGAAGAGTTCGACACGGACAATGCGGTGAAGGCAAAAGCGTGCATGCGGCGATATCGTCCTTTCGTGGTCCGAGCTACGGCTGGTAGGGGCCCAGAGTCACGTTACTTGAGGAGACGGTGCCTTGTGCAGTGCGGTTGCAGTTTGTTGAGGCGTACGCGCCGTACCTTGAGAGCGGGTGCCTTTGTAATCCTTTGGAGCGCGGTGCGAGGTAGACAGTACACTGCGATGGCGCAAGACGTACCCAGCCGCTCTACGCGCTGCAGCCTTTCACATCAGCGGCAGGGTGCGCGTTGAACAGGGCGGTGCGAAGGGGGAAAAGCGAAGTGTGAAGCGGAGTCTTTCCTTCACGTTGCGAGCTACGGCTCGTTGGGGCCACAGTTCACGTTGTTCGAGGTGGACAACTCAGCACGGGCTTCTCAATGTGCGCGTTGCTTCTTACGAGGCGCACACGGCTCCCAGCTTCAGCGCTGCGAGGAGAACGGCGTTTCTCTCAAGGTGGGTGGAGTCCACTGGTCCTGGGACTCCGTTCAGGGGGCAAGCTCACTCACAAGCCCTTGTAGATCTTCTAAGCACAAGTTGAGCAAAGTCTTTTCCAGTCTTTTCCCTCTCCTTCAGTAGCAAGGCAACCACTGCAGGCCAATCCCCCAGGTCAGGGACAGTACTCCTCCTTACAGCTTTCCCAGGTACTTCTCGTTGGGCAGAGGTTCTTCTTGTTTCACCAGGATCTGATTTCATGGGAGCAGGGCCCCAATATTTATACCACAATTCTTTTGTTCTTTGAGGCCAGGGGGCCTTTGCCTAGTTCTGTCCAGTTCTTGAGCACTTTGTTGATACACAGAATATTAAAATAAACTTTACTAAAAGATGTATTTTATATATAGTTCAGGCATACTAAACTCGAATTTCTACCATGTCCCTGAGTCTGTTAGGATCATAGAATGTAACAATTCTAACAGCCCATTCTGGCCTATCAGAACAGGTAGCCTTGCAATAGTGTAAAACGAAAATGGCTGTAATTCACTATTAGGATATGCCACATACATCAGGGCTTGTCCTACCTTATGCTTACAATGCACCCTGCCCTTGGACCTACCATAGGGGTGACTAATATGAAGTTAAGGGGATGTTTAGGGACTGGCAAGTAGGTGCACTTGCCCCGTCGGCATGACAGTACCAGACTGCACGCAGGCTCAGCAATGGCAGGTCTTAGATACATTTTACAAGGCTGCTTCTGTGGGTGGCACAACAAGTGCTGCAAGCCCACTAGCAGCATTTGGTTTTACAAGCCCTGGGCACTCCTGGTGCACTTTACTGGGGTCTGACAGTAAACCAAATAAGCCAATCATGGAATCCAATCAAGAGATACATTTTATACAGGGAGCACTTGCACTGTGGCACTGATTGGCAGTGGCACAGTGCTCTGATCAGCTAACACCAGCAAAAACACATGAGGCAACAGCAACAAAATGGAAGGGAGACCCACGCAGCAGCCCCCGTCTCACCGTGCAAGCTACCTCGACTTGGTTATGCGTAAGACCCTTTCTCCGTCTGGTTCTCCACAGCAGGGTTACACGCCCCTACCTTCCCTACACTCACAGCCATTAGAATCGCCACACTCACAAGTGAACATAAATTAAGGATTGTTCTCTTCCCTCATGCTGTGTTACCGTAACCAAGCAGCGTCCTGGCTGGTTATTAATTACTATAATCACTGCAATTATGTTCCTCATGTTGGGATCGCCTTGGATACATGTCAATTACTATTAGACACCAATATTCCATCTATTAGCTGTTGAACCCAGATCATGTACAGTGTTTGTGATTGCCCTTAACTGCATTATTGACTCTTTTAAGCTGCTGCAATTAATACCGCTTGATCGATTGTATTATGAATACCATAACTTATGTTAGCACTGCACTGTGATCCTTCCAACCATCCTGCTGGGGTTATACCTTGCCAGATACGGCGTACCACGCACCCTGCTCCACACGATCACTATATTCCACGAGTTGACAGTTAAATAATTATGCATGTAGAACCCCTCTGCACGGCTAGGCTACCGCCTATAAACCAATTGCTCACGCATTGGTCGATTGTATCTAGATGTGGATCAATCTTGGAGCCGCTCAACCAATTCTTGGATAGTTTTCTGCAACCATTTGTGGTGGAAACATGCTCATTCGTAAGAGATACCATACACACAATTCAAATAATGGAAAATCAACCTTGATATCCAGATACAGTTGCTTGTGATGCTAGACTTCTCCTCACAATACACATGCATACCTCAGGACCAGGCAATGGATGTGATACGTAGGACACTGGAGAAACGACCGGCACCAACTTGGATCCCAACAGACTTTCTAGTGGGATTACTAGAAATAGACATGACAAAGAACTATTTTGTCTTCTAGAACACCTATTATTCCCAATGCAAAGGTGTTGCAATGGGGGCGGGTTTGCCTCCAGTCTAGCAAACCTCAACATGGACTACTATGATGACAAATACCTGTATGACCTTACCAATCCATACCTGGATAATATTTCAGTCTGGAAGCGGTACATCGACGATGTACGTATGATATGGACAGGAGCAGAACAGAGTCTAACTGACTTCAAAATCTGGTTGAATGGACGATCAACCGATATACAATTCACAATGTCCTAAGCAACAATGCTATAAGCTTTCTGGATATCACATTAAAAGTGTAGAAGGGAGAATCTTTACTACACTCTGTAGGAAACCTACACAGCAGAACACTGCACTAAAGTATGATTCACATCATATGGCCAGTTTTTAAGATTGCGCCAAAACTGTTCTAAAAAATGTGATTTCTACAGAGAGACAGATGTCCTAACTGGAAAATTGAAAGACCAAGGATACCCTAAGGGCCTATTAAATCGTGCCAGGAAAAGGGCCTGGTACTGCCCAAGGGAGACGCTCTTGCAAGAGTAATTACAAGAGATCCTCTCTCATCGTAGTTACTTTGGGGCCCCAAATAAGGCCTCCAGGATCTCATCTGGGAGGGAAGCACACAGTGGCATCTCAGTAACCAAAGCCAGAACCAGGGGTTCCTACTCTTTCGAATTAAAAAAACACCTGCACTCTCGGATGTGCCACATGTTCCTTGGACGGTTGAATGCAGATTCTACGGGAAGATCAGCATCTGCTCCCCACTGTCTTCCAGCCCCCCTTCAAACTAGTCTAAAGGTGGGCGATCTGCTCTGGGCTCTAGTCACTCTCAGGTCTCCCCTGCCAATTGAAAGAGAAATGTCTTGTCTCCCTCCAGGACCCTGCGCTTGGTTGGGAATATCAAAGCATACTTGAGCCCCAGTTGTCTAAGTCTTTGCTTCACTGAAATATATGAGGCTCTCTGCTTCTGTATATCCGCTGTGTAGTCTTGGAAAATTGTGACTGCGTGCATGATTTTCCACCTGCCCGGGGCTTTTGTACACACAATTTGCAGGATGTTGTCTCTGTTGGGGAAGTTGAACAACTGTGCAATCGCAGGGCATAGGGTGGCCCAGGTGGGGGGGCAAGACCGGCACTCAATGCGCTCCACAGATAAGAAAGTGGATGTCTTGCCTCCCAGGACTGTTTGTGCAAGCCATTGTTCTATATAAAGGTCCATGCTTGGGACCTCAATCTTCTCAGGTAGTACCATCATCCTTGAGTTATTGCGACATGATAGGCCTTCTGCATCATCCACCTTGCACCATGTTGAAGATTAGCAACCTCAGTTACAGAGACGTTTTCAAATTTTTCACAGCAGCAAGAAGCTTCATAAATTTAGCATTGGTGCCCTGCAGTGTATGTTCTGCATTGAGAGGTGCCCTGACCAGGGCAGAGATGGTGCCGATAATGGAGGGGGCTGGCTGGCTCTGTTTCACCCTCATGCTACCACAACTATTGTCCAGCATGTGGCCAGACCATGTCTCCCAATCGCCCCCTACCTTCTCAATGGGTATATCCCATGCTGCAACTTCTTTACTCCCTTCTCAATCCAGGGGCACTCTTAGGTCTTCAACTGACAGGGCAGAGAGGGGGGTGCCCCCCCCCAAAGTGAGCCTCAATCACTCTGCATACTCCGTCTTGTGAGGGTGCGCAAAGAACCAGGCGGGACACCCAAAGGTAAACAAATCTACAGGGGCAAAACAATGCCTAGTCCCCTAGGCCCAACAGTTAGTCCATATTCAGGGTTCTGGAGTACTATGTCAGAGAACTCAAGTAGGCCCAAGAAGACTGCTAAGCTGCAGTGTTATGATCCTCAAGGCAAAATCTGCCCAAAAGTCTTTAACAGGCTACAAATGTTGCCTGTGCTACAAGATCCTGCCTTGCTGAACTGATCATTAAGGTATGGAGCTTTCCCAGCTGTCCGCCCGGGCCTTGTGTAATTTACAACCTCCCTGTTCTGATTGGGGAAGAGGGGGAGGCCCACCCGCTCTCTCTGTATCCATTGCGGTTACTGCCACCATCTTCTCTTGGCCCAGAGCTCACATCCATACCTCTAGCACCTCGATCTCATCCTGGGGACCTGAAATTCGTTCTGGATTTTCTGGCCACCTGACCGGTCTTGTGTAGTCCCAGTCCTCCCAATATCAAAACAGGGGGAGAGAAATGCTCAGCTGCTCTCGCTGTTGCAGGCCCCATCACAACCTCCTCATGGCCCACAGCTCTGCGTATTGCTACTCAGTGTCTCAAGAGGCGTCCCACAGGGCTGGCCAGCGGATCAACCTCATCTCGGGCTTACGATGGTGCTCAAACTTGCCCACAATGGCTGCAGCTATTTGCAGGCCACTGCATGTTGTGACAGCTCCCGAGGTGTTCAGTGAGAATACACAGCTGGAAATGACTCTCTGCTGGTGCGTCGAACCATGGGTTGACTCCGTGGTCTGTTCTCACATGTGGGGTGGGGGTAAAATAACAATTTCAGCAGGATCCTTGCGGCACCAGAACAGAGCGTGCAGTTATGCTAATACTCCTGCCGCCATCTCGGCCACGGCCCCTATTTAAAACCCTCTTTAGTAAAGTTAAGTCACAATTAGGTCACAATTCTGCAAAAGGCATTTTTAGAAAGCTGACTTTGTCTTATCCTAACTATTGGGTGCCTGCAGCCTATTTCCCATGTCTGAACTGGGGTGGCAGAGTGGGCTAAAGATCGGTGATGGATTAAACCCAGATCTTTTGACTGGGTGTGAGTGTTTGATTGATTCGGATGCTCCGTCCATCACCACCCCCTTTTGTACCGCTTTTGGCCACCATAAGTGTGGCAGGGTATGCTCAGACATGAGTCCCTTGCTCACTTTGCCACTGGATTCAAGCAAGCCGGGCTGAAGACGGCTGGAATGCCAGAAACCGGTTCTCGGAAGCTTGTTTCCGGTCCAGGGAAGACATGGCTTGGCAGTTCGGGCTGGACAGTTCCCATGAGGCACAGGGTCAGACTGATTTGCATATAGCCATGTCTGAACTGGGGTGGCAGAGTGGGCTAAAGAGCGGTGATGGATTAAACCCAGATCTTTTGACTGGGTGTGAGTGTTTGATTGATTCGGATGCTCCGTCCATCACCACCCCCTTTTGTACCGCTTTTGACCACCATAAGTGTGGCGGGGTATGTTCAGACGTGAGTCCCTTGCTCACTTTGTCACTGGATTCAAGCAAGCCGGGCTGAAGACGGCTGGAATGCCAGAAACCGGTCCTCTGAACCTTTTTTCCGGTCCAGGGAAGACATGGCTTGGCAGTTCGGGCTGGACTGTTCCCATGAGGCACAGGGTCAGACTGATTTGCATATAGCCAGGTCTGTACTGGGGTGGCAGAGTGGGCTAAAGAACGGTGATGGATTAAACCCAGATCTTTTGACTGGGTGTGAGTGTTTGATTGATTCGGAAGCTCCGTCCATCACCACCCCCTTTTGTACGGCTTTTGGCCGCCATAAGTGTGGCAGGGTATGCTCAGACGTGAGTCCCTTGCTCACTTTGCCACTGGATTCAAGCAAGCCTGGCTGAAGACGACTGGAATGTTAGAAACCGGTCCTCGGAAGCTTGTTTCCGGTCTAGGGAAGACATGGCTTCGCAGTTCGGGCTGGACTGTTCCCATGAGGCACAGGGTCAGACTGATTTGCATTCAGCCATGTCTGAACTGGGGCGGCAGAGTGGGCTAAAGAACGGTGATGGATTAAACCCAGATCTTTTGACTGGGTGTGAGTGTTTGATTGATTCGGATGCTCCGTCCATCACCACCCCCTTTTGTACCGCCTATTTCCTGGGTCACATGGCTTGGTGTAGTTGGAAGTTCACCTTTGTGAATTTCTCACCGACCGTATCACAATAGTGGGCCTAGGTGATAGCAGGACGGGCCATCCTGACTTGATGAGGGAGCAGAGGTGTCACCTGTTACACTTGCAATTCAATGTCACTGCTTTAGCTCACACACAAAAAGCATTATACTAGCCTATTGTGTCTCCAGACCGGGAGGGGAAGCAGGAAATTCCTGTGTTGGGGGAAAACTTCAGAAACATCTCCCATTTCATAGCTGGCACCAGTTATAAAAGTAAGACCTTCAGACCCACTCTTCATATCACTTCTGGACGGTGGAAGACTCAGAATAAGGACTACTCTGTTACTCTGCAACTTGAAGGGCTGCCCTGCTGCCTCAGGGAGGAAGACTCAACCTGCTCCTTGAATCCAGAACCGCCAGAGTGACTCCAAGGGCTAGCTGACTGGCCTCCTGTTCTGAACTACAGGGACATAAGCTCCATGCATCAGCTTAGCTGTCCTCCATCTGCCCAGCTTCCATGTGTTTTGATGCTGGCCTCTGCTGGAATGAATTCTGATTCTCTGGAGGTGACCCCAGGTCCTGAACCCTTAGCTGGCATCAGAATGTACTTCTTCTGCTCCAACTGTGGGTTCCCCTAGAACCATTGCAACTTAACCCAGTGCAACATAGGACCTCCCACCAAAGCCTTGATTGGCAGCCTCATTGGAACCAACGCAGCGTGACACAACTTGATGCAGGACCTCGTGCTGCAGCCCTCAACCCTCCTTATCAGAACTGAAACAGTGCAACGCAATTTGACACAGAACCTTGCATTGCGACACTGGCACCTCCTCATCTGAACTGAGGCAGTGCAATTTAGAACCTCGCATCGCAGCCCTCGCAGCACTTCGACAGAACACTGATACAACGCCCTGTATCAAGGACTTAAGGTACAATTCTCAGTGGGATTAACCCAGTCATGTGTATTCAGCTGGTGCTCCATCGCGGTCAGACTAAACATGTGACTTTGTCCTGGTCTGGCATGACCAAATAACCACTGGGGCCATTTGTGCTTGTTGGTGCTACACTTACTTTAAAACTTTGAAATTGCATATCTCCATTTCTACTGATTGGATTTGTGTTGTTTTAGTGTCAAATAAGTTAATGTATTTTACTCTATTTTGCAAAATTGGTATGGTATTTTTCTTGTGTTATGTTTTCACGTTATTGCTGTTTCTGTGCTGCATAAATATCTTACACATTGCCTCTAAGTTTGGCCTGCTTTTGTGTCAAGCTACCACAGGGTTATGCACAGGTTAATTTAGTGACTCTTTGTGGTTCATCCATACAAGGATTGTGGCTGTTGCTTGAGAAGGGTTCACAACCCCCTTTACCAACAACCCAATTTCTCAAACACATTTATCTTGTCTCTACATCCCTAATATATGCTGCAAAAAATGCACCCAGAGGCCTGGTTGTTAAATTCAACTTGTGGACTGCAGCATATATTGTGCCATCCACAGTGAAGCACTATAAAACATGACTTCAGACCTACCATTTTAGCCTGACTGTTACTTTGTAAAAACCTGCAATGCTACCTGTCAAAATACCTGTTTAGAACAGAGAAAGAACTCCCTTTTAAATATTAACAAGTCACTCCTATGTAACCCCTTGTAGCTCACAAAGTAGGATACATGGTTTTTTGAAAGTAGGACATGTAGAACATTAATATCATCATGTTCCTTCAGTGACAAGGCCTGAAAAGCAATTTTCACTGTGTCAGTCCTTGCTGTGAAATGCTGAAAACCAGAGTCCAGATGAAAATAGTAATATATCTTAGATTGGGATCAGCTAGAAAAATATTTAAGCAACTATTTTCATAGTGAATGGTGACATCTGATGATTAATAAATAGTTAGGAAAAGTAATGTTGCTTGAACATGAAATATCTTGGAAAAAAAGAGACTTTTGGCAAAACGGGAACAGTTTGTTTAATTAAACAATTCGCCCGGGATTACAGTTACAGGCATAGGGTCTGAGGACTGTCTCTACTTATAATCGATCTGAGATGTGTGTCTCTACAATTCATTGAATGTCGAAATGGTTCTGGTGATCCTTGTATGGTAAGGAATACGATTTGCTGCTTTTGGAGTCGTAAATTAATTTGTTCGATGGGGAATACAGGTGCCCCTCAAACTTGTGTTGGCACAATACAGCCAGTGGGTAACTTGTCCAAATGTCCTGCATGAAGAGAGCTTGATCACTATGTGTACTGTGTGTGTTGTGTCTTGATTGGCTATATGTTCCTAACTTATGTAGCATCTGACTTTATGGTGTTTTGGGAGCGTGTGTATCCCTCTGGCCATGTGTGCTTTATTGGGGCTATCTCCCTGGACCATTGTGGTGCTGCTTTGCATATCTGTGGAATTGATCTAGGATTTCCTGTTTGATCATTTGTCTACCGGGTACCTGCTGCCGAGCTGTGATCTGTCATTCAGTGACCTTAGGCCTGGGTCTCAGAGCCTGCCTGACTATGTATTTCTGATTTGGGGTTGAAGTGAGGGTATACAATGGGTAGAATTGTAAATATAGATGCGATTTTGTTTTTATACATACATTCATTGTTCTTCATCGACTTTCTCAATAGTAACATTCGCCCTCTAGTTTAAATTTCATCCGTGCTATCTAACCCATACTTCGTGACAGTTACTTTGTTAGGGGCCTGTTGTTCTTTAAGCTCACTTTTGATTTTTACTACTTTCCTAGTTACTTGCATTCTATCCAGTTTGAGGACTGCATTTTACAGCAGGAAATCTCCAACTGTATGGATCCACACAAAAACAAGAACACAATGAAAATTGGCAACAATAATGTGCACAGACAAGAGATCCACCTGGGGGAATCAGGAGTGTGTTTGTTTAAATAATTTTTATATATGGCGTTTATATATCTTATTCTGTATACAATGGGATTGTCGTTTAATAAGTGTAGGATCTGGATATGCCCTGTTTTTTATGAGATTTGTAATATTTTATGGTTTTCTATTTTGTAAACCGAATAAAGTCATTGAACTGAACTGGGGGGAATCAGGAGAAGCAATTCAATACCTCCCTCCTCACACATGTTTCTTTGTAAATGCCAAAAGTCAATATTCCATTGTATATATTGGTCCCTGGGATAAATGTGCAGCAGGGTGCAATGATCTTGGCATACACCCATCCCTCCATCGCACCCATTACGTCTAACACATATCGATGCTGCACCACCATGAGGCGGAGTGATCTCACTTCTTCCTTGATTGAATTAAGGCTGAGCTTAGTGCTGTTGACAATTGTAAGCATCTTCCACCTGTTTATTTTTAACCAGTGGGCGTTTGCTTTTGTCTGTACTGTGAAGAAAGGTAGAGCCCCTCCTGCCGATTCTTGTGTATCTGTGAGCAGTCTGAATTCTTCTGGAATGTCCTTGTAATGAGCACAGCAAAAATAATCTGCAGTTCCTTTTTCAAGAGCCTGATGTAGCAAGGTTGTCTTCTTCCTTAGTGGGTGCTGCTACAAATCCGACAGTTCTTCTCTGGGAATTACCAGGATCAGGGGTGTATAGGTAGTAGAGAACAAAGTGATCACCATCCAGGGATGAGCTGAGTGTAGACAAACGTGCCGCACTGCTAGTAAAAATCCACCTTTGTAGAGATGTCCCATTGCATATCCGGAATGTGCACAATTGTGCCACAGTTCTCATTCATGCCAAGTTGAGGCGTTCCTTTACCTCTGAAACACAAGTAATACAGTGTAAATGTTTGTACAATTAGGGGTTGCCCCTTCCCCTCTAGCCAAGTGTAATGACCCACCTCGGTGTCCCAGATTTCCTAACATGGGGTGGACGTGCTCTCATTCAACCCTCCCCATGAGACTCATTCCCCTTTTTTTCCTCCAGCTGGGTGGCCCTACACAGGAACTCCAAGTTGTTGTTAAAGATGACTTCCCCAGATACTCAAAGGGCCACCCTTGGACCACAAATGGAGGTGAGAGCAGATGTGTTTGCGCGTTGAGTTAGGGGTTTTGCTACTTCCGAGAATCTTGTCTCTGGGAAGTCTCAGGACAAAACAGTATCCTTCCCTATGGTGCCCTTTCTGCACATCCTGTCTGTTAGACCTGGCTTTTTACTGTAGGAATACCCCCAGATTTTTTGCTTTGTGGCCTTCTGTTACTGACCTGTTTTTGTTGGTTTTATGACTCTGGGCACTTTACCACTGCTGATCAGTGCTAAAGTGCATATGCTCTCCCTATAAATTGTATGTATGGAGTGGTGTATCCATAATTGGCTGATTTGATTTACTGGTCAGTCCCTAGTACAGCGCACTGTGTGTGCCCAGGGTCTGTAAAAAAATGCTAGTGGGCCTGCAGCACTGATTGTGCCACCGACATAAGCAGCCTGTAAATGTAACTAAGGTCCGCCATTGGAGAGCCTGTGTGCAGTCTAGTACTGCCATGTCGACTTGGCAAGTGCACCCACTTGCCAGGCCCTACCCTTCCCTTTTTCTACATGGTAGTCACCCCTAAGGTAGGCCCAAGGTACCCCTACGGGCAGGGTGTAGTTTATGCAAAAGGCAGGACATGACCTTGTTTGTGTGGCATTTCCTGATAGTGAAATACTGGCAATTTCGTTTTTCACTATTGCAAGGCTACCTGTTCCTATAGGATAGCATGGGGAGTTTGCTTATAATATCTTATAAACATAATTACCCCTGGGAACATGATAGAAAAATTAAGTTTAGTATGCCTGAAATCAGAATGTGAAAATGCATCTTTTAGTGAAGGAGATTTATACATTCTGTGTTTGAAAATACCACTTCTAGAAAGTAGGGGCCAGATGTAGGTAATCCTATTTTACCAATTCTAAAATACCGAATTTTACTGATTCGGTATTATAGAATCGCTAAATGGGATGTAGGTAAAAATTCGGTAATTTTTACCAATTCGGTAAAATTCGGTATAAGCCATTCGGTATTTACCAATTCGGTAATTCCCATTCAATCCTACGGGCCTCTTGGCCCATAGGAATGAAGTGGAATTACCAATTTGGTAAATACCGAATCGGTAAACACTGAATTGGCTGGGAAAATAAAGTAAAACTCAGGTGTCAGCCAATCAGGTCCAACCATCCCCTCCCAATCAGGAAGTGGCTACACCCAGGCAGCTGAAAGCAATTAGAAGCTTCGGGAGAGGCTGTGAGAGCAGAGCTGAGTCCCTGAGTCACAGAAAAACTTTTGTGCTTTTGAAATTGAAAAATGGCAAACACCAGTGAAAAGGAACTCCCAGAGAGGAAGAGAACCATGGAGCTGCAGGTCCTCGTGGAGGAGGTGGTGAAAGAACACCATAAATTGTTTGGAAAGCAGTCCCTGACTGTGTCTGAATCTGCCAAAAGAAAGATTTGGCTAGAAATACAGTCTAAGGTGAATGTTGTAGGAGTGACTCCACGGGATATAGATGACCTGAAAAAGAGGTGGTACGACCTCAGGAGCTTGATTAAGAAGAAAATTGCAGAGCTCCACAAAGAGGCAAACCGAACTGGAGGAGGGAGGAACAGTGCCCCTCCCCTGACTGAGCTGGAGGAGCTGGGAAAGTCCACCATAGAACCAGAGAGCGTTTGTGGACTGGGAGATGCAGACAGCTCATCCAGAGCTGCCACTAAAAAAGGTAAGAAGCATGCACAGCAATCACCCCAACCCCATCACCTTCCCTTTCCCCTATGTGGCACTGTGAACCCCGCTCCAGTAGAGGTAGCAATATACAGCAGCAATGCATGATGGGAGATGTAGTCATGGAAAAACCTACCATGTCATACAGCACACCAAGCACCAAATTATGCAACACATATCAGTGATAATCAAGCCGAGGCAATATGTACAGTGTTTCAGTGAGAAGAATGTAATTGTATAAGCAGTGAGGCAGGAGCATATAGCTAATGTACGCTTTTATGTCCACAGACGAGACATCTCGCAGGCGTACCAGGGAGAAGGAAGGCAGTGCACCACAGAGGGACGACAGCCATGAGTCAGGTACAAGTGCAGGGAATGACACAGAGGACACTGGTGCACCAACAACACAGCCACCATCCCAATACCTTGAAATGTCTCCACAGCTGCAGGCATCCCCAGATCGTTCAGGATCCCCTCTGCTACTTTCCTCACCTGAACTCCCTGCGTCACTGCCGCAAGCAATACCTGTAGCTCAAAAGAGCAAGAGGCACGTTGTTGCCCCACTAGTCCAAATGGAAACATCAGCAGGTGACATGGAGGGGGATGAGACACCAACCTTGGCTGGGGAAGGAAGCACTGCAACACAGCAGTCCAGTGCAGAGGGTGCCCGCACAGGTACCAGACGCAGCAGACCAAGAGACAGCAGTGCTGCACAACATGTGGAGGGTCCCAGTGTCTTCCGTGGGCTGGAGGGTAGCATGGTTAAGATACAAAGAATGCAGGGGAAGGCCATCCAGTCGGTGCAACGCCAGATGAGGCACCTGAATGCAAACATGGAAAACATTGGGAAGGGCATCAGTGCACTGGTGGATGAGAAAAAAGAGATGGCATCAGGTATGAGGGAAGTGGCTGCAGGGATGCGGAACATGTCGCAATCCGTACTTCTCTTGTGCACGAAACTGGATCAGGACAGAACAACAAGGAGGAAGAACAAACAGGAAGCACAGCGACACACCAAGGCTGTTAACCTCCTGGCCACTGCAACTTCCCTTTTTTGCAGGCGATGCGTCAACATGCAAGAAGGACTAACATACAGCAGCAATGAGGTGTCCAAGGGCCTAGCAAGGTTGACAAGTGCTGTAGAGGTGCTGCTCAATAATCAGTCAGCAAAGAAATGGGGGGTATGGGGAGCACTCCGTTTCTTCACTTCTTCAACGTCATTTCATTCGATAATTCTAAAGTTCCACATTTGCGTGCTGGTCGGATTAGTGCCAAAACCCTATGGCACCTGTGATAAAGTCCTTGGAAAGGGCAGTGAAATGCCCCAACCGACCGCAATGAATGTTTATGAGAGAGCATGGAAGGTGAGAGAATGTTTGACGATGCATGTGTTTGCGAGATGGGTAAAACAAGTATGGAGTGAATGAAATAAGGAAGGCGGGGTGTTAAGATGGAACGGCACGTCAGAATATAGAGAGCAGGAGTTCAATATAGACTCTAGGCAAGGGGGAGATCAGATTTAGTTAAATGGGTTGTTGTAGTGGAATTACCTGTCATAACACAAGATTAGTTTTAAATGTCCTCGGAGACTATTCTTTGCATGATATTATTGGACCGCATTACAGTTAGTTTTGTTTTAGAGCAGGGATTCAGTTCTAAGTGTTGATAAAAGGTTGATCATGTTACATAATGCGCACTTTAAATGTAGTTAATAAATGTGTAATTTTTCTATTATTCCCAGCGCACCCTGATGAAGAGCACTTGATGCTCGAAATGCATTGATTTTTAATAAACGCTGTTTCTGAAGAACCCCTGCATCTGTCGTGATTTTGCAAGAGGTCCGGATGGGCACAGCATTCTCACTAGAAACTTGTAAAATGGCATTAACACCTGTAGTGTGGATGACAGTATCGGATGACTATTGCAGATAAACAGATTCAAAATGGTTGAAGCAGTAAAATTATGGACAAAAAGAAATAAGATGAAGAAAATGTGAGCCAGACAGGCGCCATGCAATTGTGCGGTCGGTTGGGGCATTTCACTGCCCTTTCCAAGGACAATGCTCAGTCAGCACATACTGCTGCTGTGGATGTACCTGAGAGCGAGGGAAGCACCAGTAGGAGCAGTATGACAAGCCCCCCTGTTGCTGAGACACGTAGGAGCAGCAGGCTCCATGGTGCTCCAACTGTCCTCACACCTAGTGACGACAATTTCATCTGGCACCGGTAGGTGTGGCCGAAAATGACTTATGCTGCCCACACTCCATGACCTTTGATGGGGATGTGAGCCAGGACTCACATTACTAATGGATATCATTTGTGTTGCACATTTGTGCCTTAGAGAACCTATGTAGTGCCAAATATTAAACTACGTTGGGTACATACTCCACCTGTCTGTGTCTCTTTACTTAGTCAAAAGTAGTTGCGTGTGATCTCTGCCCGTCTCTGTCTGCCATCTGTTGCTGGCACAACTCCTGCTTTGTTGGGGTCAGGCAGTGCATGTTCATCATCATGGTCCTGAAAATCGCACAATTCCACCTCTGTGCCCTTCTTTGTAGCAAGGTTGTGCAACATTGCGCATGTTGCAATGATCTTACAGCAGATGAGTGGTGAGTACTGCCGTGCTCCTCCGCTTTTGTGGAGGCAGCGGAACCTGCTTTTTAACAGCCCAAAGGTGTGCTCCACAACGTTCCTAGTGGATTTGTGTGCCACATTATATCGTCTCTGGCTTGGCATAGATGGGTTCAGGTAGGGTGTCAGGATGAACGAGCGGACGGCATATGCGCTGTCACCTGTTTGAAAATGATACAGCCATTACTCAAATGTGCAACAACACATAAATCTGCAATATCTATCAGGGTGTGTCACTGTGTTTTACCTAGCAGGTATCCTTCTCCAAATTCCCCCGCTGTCAGGCGTGTATAGATCCCACTGTTCTGAAAGATGTAGGAGTTGTTGGTGTTTCCCGGGAATTTGGCCACAATGTCTGTGATGATGTTGTTGGCATCACAGATTACCTGCACATTGATAGAGTGGGTTGACTTCCTGTTTCTGTAAATGTACTCTGTGGCAGCAGATGGGCATATTGGGATGTGGGTGCCATCAATGCAGCCAATGACGTGTGGAAAATGTGCCAGTTGATAGAAGTCAGTCTAGGTCTTTATCATATCTGCATGTGTGTCAGGGAAGCTGATGTAATCATGCATTCTCTGCGTCATGGCCTCTAGGAACTTCCGGAAGAAACTAGACAGGCAGCTCTGGGACACCCCACCTACCGCAGCAATCACCCCCTGGTAACTCCCAGATGCAAGCAGGTATAGGCTACAGAGCACCTGCACATGGGGTGGGATGGTGTGTGCCCTTGGTGTTGGGTGCTCCAGGAGAGGGTGCAAGTCCCTGATCAAGTCCAGGATGATTTGGGGGTGTAGCCTCTACCTTTGCAATATCTCTGCCTCTGTGAGTTGAAAGATCGTTATCCTCTGTCTGTACACTTGCTCTTCCCTTCTCCAGACCCCCTCTCCTGCTGCCTGGAGCCGTAGCCGCCTTGCTATCACGTAGAATGCCGCTATTCTGGTTGCACTGTTGCATTTTGGGGCCATTTTTATAGCCTGCACCTGGTTACCACCTGCTTTCAATCCATGTTAATTACTGAATCTTAAATACCGAGTTTCATGAAATTCGGTATTTTAGAAGTTTCCTACATCTCAAAACTCATGTTTTACCATTTCTTATTTACCGACTCGGTAAATAAGATTTATTTATTTATTTATTTATTTATTCAAAGTTTTATATAGCGCGAACAAGATCTTTGCAGATATCAGAGCGCTTTACAGAAACAAGGGGTAGGGGCAACAGGAGGGAGAATAAAACCACCTATTGGGTACAATACAGTAGTAGATAGTGAATGAGTAGCAAAATAGGGTAGCAGACAAGTAAACAAGTAACAATATAAAACCAAATAAACGATCAGGTGCCAATAATACACAAACGGTGCAAAGTCTTAGATCCAGCAGTAATAGAGTTCATGTGAACTTGGCCATAAGGATGGCTTTGACGTCCTTCTTAAAAAATGCAGAGGAGGAGATAAGTCTTGTTTCAGGAGGGAGTGCATTCCAGATCCTGGGTGCCATTCCTGAGAAGGAGTGTTTGTATGTTTTTTCCTTCCGGAATCTTCGAGGTTTCAGTAGGAGATTTTTTGTGCTTCTATTGCATCTCGCGCCACCAGATATAGTCAGCTTTTGAGTGAGGTAGTTGGGAGACTTGTGGTGTACGGCCGAGTGTGTCATACAAGCAATTTTCAGCTGTATTCTGGCTTCAACAGGCAGCCAGTTCAGGGATCTCAAGTCAGGGGATATATGCAAATGTTTGCTAGAACCAGTGATGAGCCTCGCGGCAGCGTTCAAGGAGGCTCTTAGGGGAGCGATTGTTGAAAGGGGGAGTCCGCTGAGGGCCACGATTCCGTAGTCTATGCGAGGGATGACTAGGGCTTGTACAGCAGTTTGGAAGTCCTTAGCTGGGAGGAAGGGTTTAAGTTTCCTCAGAGTGTTGATTTGGAAATTAGTTCCTTTAGTTGCTTTGCTAATGTGCTGCTGCATATTGAGGTTGGCGTCAAGTGTGATGCCTAAGGATTTCGCGGATTCCACAATAGTGGGTTGGACATTGAGGGCAGTTAGATGATTGAGCCAGGTTTGGGTGATGGCGATTTTCTCAGGAGGTGAAATCAGAAGGAACTCAGTTTTCAGAGCATTTAGTTTGAGGTGTTTATCGGCCAACCATGATTGGGTGTTACTGAGTGTGGAATTCAGGATTCTGATGTCTTCCGGGGATTGTAGTTTGAGGTACAGTTGAGTGTCATCGGCGTACATATGGAAGTGTACATTAGATGCTTGCAGCACGGTGGTGAGTGGTTCCATGACGAGGTTGAACAGTGTGGGGGATAGGGAAGATTCTTGTGGGACGCCTAGAGTTGCAGGTACAGCTGAGGACAGTACGTTGTTGATCTTGATCTTCTGAGACCGGTTATGTAGGAAAGAAGTGAACCATTTGAGAACAGTCCCGGATACACCCATTCTGGTATATAACAACTCCAGTAGGTTCTCATGTTTGACAGTATCAAAGGCTGAGGAGAGATCAAGAAGGATGAGGAGGCAGGAATCATTGCGATCAAGGATTTGGAGGGCATCATCAATTATGTGCGTCATAGCTGTTTCCGTGCTGTGTTTCGCTCGGAAGCCTGATTGATGAGGGTTGAGGAGGTCAAACTTATCAATGTGTTTTGTCAGTTGGAGTTGTACGCATTTTTCCAGCAGCTTGGCCAATGTGGGGATATTAGTGATAGGGCGAAAATTGTGTAGGTCAGCCGGGTCAGCTGTAGGTTTCTTGAGTATAGGCGTGACTTGCCCTACCTTGAGGGAGTCTGGGATGAGTCCTTGCTGAAGGGAGCTGTTAATGATTTTAGTCCAGAGTGGGAGGAGGAAGGGGGTGAAGTCTTTTACTGCATTGGCAGGTAGGGGGCCTATGAAGTGATTAGAGGGCTTCAAGGTGCTGAGCAGCTTGTGAATTGTTTCTTCAGAGTAGGTGTCAAAGGATGACCATGATGCGTTGTTCTTAGGTTGAGTGGTGGTCATGCTGATGTGGCTGGAGTATGGACTTGCATCAATGAGGAGATCACATCGTAAGTTATCGGTCTTTAGTTTAAAGGAAGCAGAGAAGTCTTCACAGTGTGGAATATCGCTTGCTGTGGTGTTTGCTTGTAAGGGTTGCATCTTGGTTTGAGTTTTGACTAGTTCAAACAATTTTCTTGGTCGGTTTTTTGCTTGGTCCAGCTGGTGGCTAAAGAAGTCAGATTTCGAGCGCTTGATTTTCCTAAAGTAGGCATTTCTCTTGTTCTTAAAAGTTTTAAGGTGCAGTGCTGAGGGGTCAGATCTCCAGCTGCGCTCAGCCATTCTCATAGCACGCCTGTCTTCATTGAGTCTACCATCATACCAGGGGTTCGAGTTCTTGGTGGAGACTCTCTTCAGTTGCAGGGGGGCGGCTTCGTTGATTATTGAGTTCATAGAATCAAGGTAGAGGTCGGTCAATGATTGAACATCAGAGGCGGCCGAAGGGGGAAGGAGGAGACTGCAGGTGTGGGGAGGCAAAGAGTTAGGGTTAAGATTCTTCATGTCCCTTTTCCAAATCTTGGATTTGGTGGGTTGAGCCGGGTTAAGTTTAACTTTTCCATTGATGAAGAAAGTGATAATATGGTGGTCTGACCAGTCACAAGGTTGGATCTCCCCCAGTTGGGTAGTGTTCTCTTTGGCAATGATAAGGTCGAGTATCGAGCCTTTGTCGTGTGTCGGGCTGTTGCAGATTTGAACGAGGTCAAGCGCATTAAGGAACGATTTGAGATTATTCACCACTGCGTCTTTCTGATCGTTCCAGTGGAGATTGAAGTCACCCAGGTAGATTTGAGTGATCTGCCGACCAGCGTCGGATGAGATCGTGTCCATGAGTTGTTGGGTGAAGGAGAGGTTGTCCCCTGGCGGGTGGTAGAAGACATGTAGAGAGCATACAGGTTTGCCCTCGCTAGAGATATCAAGGCAGAAGAGTTCACAGGAAGTGAGGGAGGGGGAGGTGACTTTGGTAACCGAGAGGTTGCTCCTAAAAATGCATACGATCGGTAATTTCCAATTTGGTATATTCCGATTCGGTAAATACCAAATCGGTAAATTCCGAATCAGTAAATTACCGACTCGTATTTACAGATTCGGACGGTATTTGGCTACCTACATCTGGCCCTAGGTATTTTCTTGCTTAGCCATCCAGTGTACCTCTGCTCGAATGTGTATTAACTGCCTGGCTTTGGAGTGGTAGGGACTGGGGATGAGCAATTGCTCCAGTGAGTCTGGATGATTCAGGGCCGGGCTGAATAGACCTGGGCTGCATTTAGACTAGGGGGAGGAGATTTCCTTTCACCTGAAATAGCCTAGTCTGCCTGAGAAAATGCTGCCTCCACCTCCTGCCAGGAAGTTGCACCAGAACAGGTTGCTTTTGACTGAGCATAGGGCTTCTCTGCCACCAGAGAACAAAGGATTTTGCTGTATACAAAGAAGGGCCCAGACCCCAGACTTTTAGATCGCTGCTGAACTAAGAAACCTGCCAGGAAGAAGGACCGGGAAAGCTGGAGGAGAAGAACTGCCCCTGTGCTGTGTGCTGTTGGAGTTTGGCTGCAGTGGTTGCTTCTGTCTTGGTCAGGGAAGGGACTGGACTGTGCTTCCATCATCCTGCTTTTGGAGTTTTCTCCAAGGACTTGAAGTAGAGCTTGCCTCCCGTTGGAAGTCTTATGGATAGAAAAGACTTTGAGGATCACTTCTGGGAAATCAAGGGGAACCTTTGCCAAGAAGAAGAGCTGGAGAAATTAGAGAAGGAGTACTGCCCCTTTGCTGAGTGCTCTCTGGGGTTGGCCTCCAGTGGCTGTTTCTACCAAGCAAAGGAGAACAGCTTTGCTGTGTGCTGTGTTCCCTGCTTGGGGAAGATCTCCAAGGGCTTGAGCGTGCCCCCTGTTCCCGAGGTCTCAGGAACATCAAAGACCTCACCAAACTTCTGGGCACTGTCTCTGGAACTGCTGGTTTCAGTCGCCGCAGAGGGTAACTAACTCTGTCACTGAGTCTGTCACAGGATTCCGTGTCCTGAAGGCACTGTACAGATTATCGCCTCATTTCGGAATGCAACCCTAATCTCAACGACTATGTCAACCAGCCGCTGCTTGCACCACGTCCTGTGGGCATCGCACTCTGCACGTCCTGTGGGCATCACACTCTGCTTTAAGTAGTAACAATTCCTAGGCAATAGAATACCTGTCTAAAATCAAGTTTGACACATACAAAATAATAAACAGAAACTCAGTGTACTGACAGACAAAAAAAGTTTTAAAAGTTTTTTCATTTTAATATTGCGTATATAAAATTCTGAATTGTAAAACAATCTCAATGTCAAACACATATCATAAACTGACAATACATGTAAAATAATTATTTCATCAAATCATAAAGAAACAGAAATATCAACATCAAATGGTAAAATATTACAAGGGTTACAAAAAATGAGTAGATGAGATGACTATCTCTACGCATTTTTCGGCGTAACACATGCCTTCTTCGGGAGAACCACTTGAATTTCTATATACAAGAAAAACATACGCATACCTTGGCATAGTATATATATCAATACAGTGCACTGAGTCTGTTACAGATAAAACATGGTGCCTGAGACGTGTGTAAATTAATGAGGTGTTACAACAAAGCACTCAAGGAAAAATAAACCGAAATAATGCAGAGCAAAAATGAAAAAATGAAATGAATAAATAATTAAACAGAATATACCAAAGAAAATGAATAAAATGCCCAAGATGGACCCCCGAGATAGTGACAAAGATATTAAAGTGTATAGCAAAGAATATGTGTGAATGAAAAACCAAATAGTATCCCGTGATGAAGACAAAAGATAATGTGATCAGAAAGCATACTATAGAGTGCCCCTATATTTAAAAATGATTAAAGGTCACCTAGAGATTTTATGTATTAAAAAGCTACGGGGAGCTGGACAAAATTCTTTAAATGATTGAAGCAGCTGTTAAATGAGATAAACAAGAAAGGGGGCTTTAAGAAACTCTATTCAATGAAGCATCTAGGCAAATAGTCTGTCTTGATAGTAGATTATTACCTATCTGATGCTTTAAGAGTGCAAAGTCGAGGATATACGACAACGCAGAGTAATGGAATTACAACAAAAAATTAAAGATCTAAGAAAATATATGTAATTATGTAAGACACATGGCAATTGAAGAAGAAAGATTCACTGAATTATCTAAAATAGACCATTTTTGTAGAACTAGCTGATCGTGTCCGGTACAACAACCAGGAAGTTAAGTAGACCGCCAGAGATGAAGAGCTAAGTCTGTTTAGTTGGAGAACTTTAAAAACCGTCTAGTGAAACAAATGATACATACTGGCTGACCGGCTCCGTTTCTTCATCATGACCTGCCAGCACCGCATCGAGCACCGCCTCACACTGCAATTCAAGCCTTGGTCACACCGACTTCGTCAACAAGCCTCTTCCTGCACCGAGTTGTGAAGACACCACACGCTGAATGCTTCCTTCTCAAAGTGCAACCACGACGGTTGCCTCGACCGACTCGGCATGCTGGTCGCAACGACAAAAGGTACTGTCTCCGAGTCTGTTGACGCTTTAGCTAACCCGTATCGACGCGGTTGGCTGGAATTGTTAGACTCTATCGTATTCAGTATTGCAGTAGCCCTGAACGGAGCTACCGATTAGGAGGAACTGTATTTTCACATTTTTCCTGCAATTTAAAGGTTATTTGGAACAGTAACTATTTTTACAGTATTATATGTTGGACTATTGTCGTATTGGGTCCTATTTGTTTAGATAAAGTTTGCTTGTTGTTCTAAACTGGTGTGGTGTCCATTTGTGTTGTTTTCACTGTGTTAATGTATGCATGCACAAATGCTTTGCACACTACCTCTGAGATAGGCTTGTCTGCTCATGCCAAGCTACCAATGGGTTGAGCAGGAGTTATTTTAGAAGTGCATCCCCCTTACCCTGACTAGGAATGAGGGTCCCTACTTTGACAAAGGTGCAAACCGCTGCTAACTAGAGACCCCAAACTTCTAACACTGTCCAGCTCAGTTTGAAAATTGCTAGACAAGGAGAAAAGGCATAAAAACATTGGATTTGTATCGTATCGGGTCAGATTCACTACTACGCTGTGGGGTTCCTCTTTGTTGGATTGGAGTTTTGTCCTAATTTTGCATAGGTAGAAGTGAAGAAGCCATTTTGCTTTTTCATGGGCTACATCTTGGGATGAATAAAGTCTGTCCACACCCACCACATGCAGCATCAGTGAACAGACATAGCATGACCTGCCTGATGTCTGGGAGTCCACAGCTGTCATGTGCTGATACTATGTGTTGTACATGCAGGTGCTTTTTAGTGCATGTGGGATGCTACTGTTTGGTTTGGTGTAATTGCAAATGACATGGGATGAATCCCTGAACAACCACTGTGACAGTTTTATAATGAACTCCATTTCTCCAGGCAGTTCTTTAGCAGTAAATAGGTGTGGCACCACCCAAAATAGATGGAGGGTACACAGAAGTGCAATAATACATAACTTGTTATTGAACATTGCAGGCCTTGGTATGTATCCAGGGGAGGTATCTGTGGTCCTCGGATAACTGGAGGTTCCCTTTTAACAGTTCAAACAAAAAGTTTGCATTGTTAGTTCATGAGGGGTTTGTCGTGTAAGGTTTCAGCTGTACATCAGTGAAATAAACCTATGCATTTTTCCTCTCCACCTTTAGGGACATTGTTGTTGCGAAGACCACCCTGTAGGGTCCCTCAGATGGGGCTTGTTTCCGCTTCGTTACAAATGTAGACTTCTTGTCCTGGCTGTGATGTTTGATATGGTAGCTTGGCAGTGGTGCACTTGGAGAGCTGGTGGTTGACCTGCTTCGATAGAAATGTAACGGTTTTGGTTGGTTCTGAGAGATATACAAGTAATTCATCTCCCAGTGTTTGGGAGCTAGCCCCAGAGCTTAATTTGGTCCAGGTTTTTGGGACGTGCATCCCCATAAATCTACCAGTCATGATATTGTGGTGGTGTAAGGTGGTGATTGCTGCTTGGTGTGTTTCTTAGTGTAAACAGGGTTAGCTTCAGAGAATGGAGCCATGCTTTATTAAGGCTGGTGCAAATGTTGCACATTTTGTTTTTGACAAGGCCGTTTAGTCTCCCAACAATGCTGTTGCCTTGGGGTTGTACACTGAGGCTAATTCTTGTGTTATTCCTAGCAGGCTACAGATGGGTCAAACATGGTGTTGACAACATTTTTCCCATTGTCAGATCGGATAACGTCAGGAACCCCCCCAGCGGGGTGTTACTTGCCTGACCAGAAACGTTGCCGCTGCCTTGGCTGCAAGGGCCGGTTTCGATTCACCTAGAGTACGGGCGGACTGATACAATAGGAGACCAGTAGTTAGCACATCAATCAAAAATGTCGATGAAGTTTATGTGTAACTTCCTAAAAGCCAGGTTGGTCTTGGGATTGCTGACAATATGACCTTGAGTGTAGGTTTAGGCGGATATAACTGGCACACGGTGAATTCGTTTAGATACATTGTTACTGACTCTATAAGTTTGGGGATGAACCAGTCATTCTAAAGTTGTGCTATCATGTTTTCTTTTGCTGTGTATGCTGGTAGGTGTACTTGGGGCAATGCTATCTTGACTAGGCTCTAAGGCATAACTGGCTTTCCCGTGGGTGTGTGTCGGTATGTGAAGTTGTGTGTGGTCTGCTTGCAGCCCCAGGCTTCCCATCGCTCTTTCTCATCAGCTAACACTACTTTTGGCAACTCTCTCATACAAAGTCCTGCTGTTTCTGTGTAAGGATTGTCCTTAGGGGGTTTTGTCTCTTATGCCTCCTGCAAGGGAAGCACATGTGTCTTCCCAAGCGCTCAGTAGCTGCCAAACTGCAAACTGGACAGCTAGTGCATTCCCACGTGTTACAAAATCCTTGCCCTCGGTATGAGTGGAGCATTTCATCATAGCTATGCCTTTATACATGGTCAATGCAGCAATTATTCCTTCCAGGACATCCCTGTATGTGACGGGTGTACCGTCTGATTTCAGGAAACAACACCTTTTCTACCTTTCTATACTAGAATGCACTGTGGTGCTAACATAGGCTGAGTTTGAGTAAAACCTTATTGTTTTCTCCATGGTTTGGGTGAGGGCTTCGATTAGTGGTGTCAGCTCTGCCACCAGGGCTGAGAGATGGCGGAGGTGAATTAGCTGCACAGAGACTTGCAGTGTTTCTGAGGGCACATGGCTACGAGCTGTTGCTATCTCTGCTCCTGTGTATCTCACCTCTGTCACTTGGTTTGTCACAGAGGATCCGTTGATGAACAGTGTCTCACTGTCTAGGATGGGATCTTCCACCTGGCTGATCCCATCAAGGGTGTACATCACACAATCATGTATCTCCTCTCCCTCCTGAGCTTCATGGGCTCGGAAGGTGGCTGAGTTTACTAGGTGGCACCATACTATTTTTAATGATGGTCTCGAGAGCATCAGGTTGTAGCCTGAGATTAGTTGTGTAGTTAGTGCGCTCTTGCTCTTTTGTATGACAGCAAACACTGATTGCTTGGCATACAGTGTCAGCAGCTCCCCTTTCACAATGGGGGTGCTTTTGTCAATTGTAAATGTTGCTGACGCCAGAGCCTTTTCGAATGGGAGCTGACCCTGCATGACTGAGTCTAAGTGCCGACTGTAGTACACAAGGGGTTTGTGCCCCAGAAGACACTTCTGTGTAAGAACTGCTGACATGACTCACCCATCACTGTGGCTGAATAAGAAAAATTGTTTCTTAAAGTCAGGTGTTCCTAACCCAGGAGAGCGAGTTGTCCCTGTTTTGAGTTTACAGAAGGTATTGTGCATCCCGGGCGTCAATGCCAGTTTCTCGTTGCTGGCATTCGCCTTTTTCATGGCCTCCAGTAGGGGGGTGAAGAGTGTGCTGTAGTCAGCGACCCATTGCTGGATGTAATTACACAATCCAAAAAATGTTTGTATACCCCTTTTCATTTGCTGTGGTGACATAGCCTTAAAGGAGACTTCACATCCCAGTGAGACCCATCAACCGACCGCTGAGATCAGTTGACCCAAATAGTTAACCTCCTACTGCGCATACTGTATCTATGCCCTTTCTACTTTGTAGCCTCTTTCGGAAAACGCAGCGAGGAGAGCTCTCGTGTCTTAACAACAAAGGTCTTATTGGGGGCTGCATTTTTAAATGTTGTCCGCGTACCGTATCAAGGTGCTGCTTGACTGAAAGATAGAGAGATCCTTCCTCAGTTTTTGATTGAAGATACTGGGGGACGGATCCATATGGGTATTAATGAGAAGCACATCATACGGCCCCTCTGCCCATAATCATGGTGGAACTGCTGACAAGTCTTGCTTCTGCTGTGTTGTCAGTACCACCATGGGCAGCGGGGTCCCATTTCACTGCCCTTCCCTTACTTGACTTACTGAAAATAATCTCTGAAGCTCCTGGGCATTTGCCGACCAGCTGATCATATGTTACAACCCGTACACTGAGGCCAGGTGTAACGAAGACGATACATGCCCATATCACGTTCGCTTAGTTAGTGGCCAGCAACACTCATTATTCTGGCCGTATTCCAATGGCCTCCAAGCAAAACAGTACTTCCTCTTGTCGTTCCGATTCATGATGTCCCTCCTAGCAGATCATGAATTTAGTGGGCAGCTGCAACTTCTGTCAAAGCTATTCTAGTGCGCTACCAATAATTGTGAGGACAGCGTTAGTGTAGGCTGTCAGGTTGGTGAGGGATGCCTTCAACGGCCAGTCTGTGCAATGGGGGTGGTTTACGGACATTAATCTTAATGGGGATGCCCCTGGGGTTGAAGAGGTCATTATCCCATCTTCTGAGAAATAAATGGTCATGTTTAGTTTGGCCATTAGGTCTCTTCTTAGAAACTGTCCCTTTATGCTGCTGCCTCCCACATCCAACTGTAGAGTTTTTGTGAAGAGGACCCTCATAACCATACTAGAGAACCTCTGCATGTCCATGGAGCCTTCAGATAGGGGAATGATTCCTTCTTTTAGGCATGACTTGGTTGCTCTGTGTCAATCAGGAAGCTGTAGGGTTTGGTATTTACTAGTACTGTTATGGTGGGTTCCTCCTCAGATTGACGAGTCACTGATAGCATGGACATGTGAGTGCAGAGGTAGGTGTGTCATCCACCGGACGCAGGACCGACCTTTGTTGACCCTGTGGCTTATCTACTTCTGGGATTGGGAGACAAAGTGCGACAAAGTCCCGCATTTGGCAGATGTCCATACTACTTCCTTGTGTCCTTCTATTGCACACTTTATCTTCTCTGAACCTCTGCAGAGATATCCCCATCAGTGCTGCTGCCTTTTGTGCCATTGCGGCTACCGCTGCTCTGTCCAGGGCCCCCTGCTCCCAGCTCAGGAATTTTGCAGTAATGTCCCAACTTCTTTCTGCACTCTCTCTATCTTTCTTTCTCAGACTTGCCTTTTCTCCCACCCCACAAGGCATTGCTGCATGTAGGGGCATTTCCAGTTAGGATTTCTCTTTCCATATCTAATGGAATCATCCACTATAGCCATGTCCTCTGACTCGAAAGATCCTCCCCTAGGAAAGGACCAATCAAATTAGTTCCTCTCCTCAGTCCAGTCTGTCAGAAAGATGCAGAATGGCCGTGCAATGATCTCACTTTCCTCTCCTGCTACTATGTCCTTCAGGGTCAACCAATAACTGTCACGTTCTTGGCTACAGCAGTGCCCACTCATCCCCGGGGGACTGTGGCTCCCTTCTAGGCCTGGGCGGAGCTCATTGTGTGACCAAAAAAAATCTCTGAATTCCGTGGAGTTCCACAAGCAGGCAGAGTAATGGGGCAGTGAGAAATCAGTGTCAAATGCGCTTCATGAGTGCAAATGATCAAATGGAAAATGATGCATTTCAGTTCAACACAGTGCCAGTTAGCATTGTGGTTCAAAGATGAAAAGGAGGGGCCCATAAAATGAAGGGCAGGAAATGGAAGAGGCGTGGGCCAAAATCTTATCTTACATGGACATACTCATACTAAGTTAATAGTGCATCCAGCATTAAAGTCTAAAGAGTGAAGTTAAAGTCATAAAGGGAGATGGCGCTGTGGTCAAAGTAGAGCTTGGGTGGGGAAAAGTCCGCCGGTGGAGAAGAGTTTACTGCCCACTCTTACTCCCTTCCTCACCGTCACTTGCTGTATGTTATGTTATGTTAGAAAGCACTTATACAGCGGCGTACACCCTAGGGTTTCATGGCGCTATCAATGTCTACGACCGCAACAAATCCCCCTCTCACTTGTGTAGCAAATGTTTTCAATTACGATGTTAACGTGTGATAGATTTCTGAATCACTCCTCTCATACATGCAAGACCTCTTAAATAGATACAAAAGATATCTTTAAAAAAATTATTGTAAAAAAATATATGCATATTTTAAGCTCTTAGAGTGTGACTACAGAGCTGTGTCTTCACTCTAACCCGGGTTTGCACCATCATTGATGAAACTCGGGTAAGGAGGGTGACGACCAATCTGTTGATGAATGTATGGTAGAACTTGACCTAGGGCCTCATTAGGATGGCGGACGGACCTGCGTCCGTCCGCCACCCCAGAGTAGGAGGGACCGTCCGCAGGGGCAGCGGCAGTCCCTCTGTGCAGATTAGGATGAGACCGCCACCCTGGCGGTCACATCCTGTATATTTAACATTGCGGCGGGTGCTGCTTGAAGCAGCACACGCCACAATGTTAAATAAACCATGTTTTCCTTTGCGTGCACGAAGCTGCAGGCACCACGTGGTGCCTGCCGCTTTGTGCACGCAAAGGCAGGGGGGTACCATAGGTTCCCACCATGAGCACCCCCCAAGCTCCCTTCAACCCTGGGGGCCCACAACGGGCCCCCAAAGAAAAGTCCTATATATGGTCTATAACCTATGATTTTTTCAGTGAATTTCAATGGTTTTTTAATAGCAAATATCAAAAGCTGTAAAATGTATTCTTTTAATGCAAAAATATATTTTATATGTTTTTAATAAAAAAAATTATGCATCTGCCAAACCCTGACCTCTTAATAGTGCACTATGGTGGATATGATTTGGGCACTATGACTGGGGTTGGTCTTGAAATGCTTTTAAAGAACACCTTTCTTCAATTGATGACACTTTTTCCCCATACTGCCTTGGTATATTCCAATACATGTCAAAGACAGAAATGTAAGTGGTTCAACCAATTTTGTCCACAATTTGAGAAAGCACGGAAACATGTGAATAAATCTGTTTCTGCTTACATGAGAGACTATGGAATGGGTTTAATATACAACAATAACTTGCGTTACAACATTCAAGACATCTACAGAAGAGATGGTGTGCACTTCCCCGATGAAGGGAATAGAATATTCGTCCTTTATTTAAAAGTGTGCATTGGAACATACTTGTAGGTACCTAAATTAGCCACAGAACCCAATAGCTCTTTTCAGAGCTACCCTACCTCTGATCATTCAAAACGTTTATCTTTTTCTTATTTTTTATTTTTTTCAGCAAAGTACGCTCCCCGGTTCGCTTACCGGTGCGCGTACCGGGCGCTCCCCCCACAAAATTTTTTATTTTTTTATTTTTTATTTTTGCATGTATCAGCGTCCTAATCCCCCCTCCGAAAACCTAGAGGGTCATAAAGTGTCTACCGTGCCTCCTACCCATTCCGAACATTGTTTGTCCTCCATCTTGTGTCTCAATTCTACCGATACTCAAAATGGAGGACTACCGTTACGCTGCCGGTTCGCGTACCGGGTAATTTACAGAAAAACCACTAGAGACACTTTCATCAAATATAGAATAGCCCCTACTACATAGCAGTCCCTACCATTTACCCAAATTTGATGGAATTCCATTGAGAAAATTATGCTGTAAGCCTGACTAAATATCCTGAGGTAAATTACCTAACAAAAACACTTATGAAGTGTTACAATTGACAACCAATCAAAATACTACTTTCAAAATCTTCTATTATTTCATGACATTTGATTAGTTATGTACCTGAATATATATAAAGAAAGAGAGAGAAGCACAGCCATTTTGACTACTACTCCCTGAAGTACATATCAAGTGCATTTCAACTGAGAACTTAAACTTCTTTTTGAAAGGTAAGATGTTATTTTAAAAACTGAAGTATGTTCTGTACTTTAAGTTAATTAGGAAAACATTTTCTGATAGTTATATACTATCCCTCTGTAATACTTATAGAATAAGATAGACTTCTCTGTTTTAGTTATGGATGGAGTTAGGCTTGTCTTGTATAATTAAGAATTGACTTAGGCTTTATCACATACATTTTTTTATATTTCTACTTCCAGTCTGATACCATACACTGCCCAAAGATAAAATCACTGTTTAAAAAAACAAACTACCTGTCTGTACTTAAACCCAACAGTGCCCTATCTGTACTGACATATTTTTTAAAAATTCATTTTACAGCACGAAAATGGAAGGAGAGAAAAAAATAACTTGGAAATTGTTGCAGAATGCAACAAAGATACAGAAAATGAATCAGAATTCTTTGATGAATCACGGGACTTTGAACTTCTGCAATGTGTTGAATCTGTGGATTTCCTAATTGAAAATGAGACAAATTCTGACAAAGAATTATTAGAAGTTCTTTTTAATTTTAAAAACAAATCAGAAAAATAAATTTATATATAATAATTCAAAAATTGTTTGAGACATTATTCAATTTTATATGTATTTTTTAAACTAGTAGCAAATTGATTATAATGTAAAATTAGACTTTAAATATACTGTGCAACTTTAAGTTTGCTCATAGGTACTTCCTTTCTTCCACTATATCATCTCAAATGTGTATTTAACATCTCTTTATCATCTCCTGCCTCATGGTGTTTCTGCTTTCATGACAGACTACGCTATGAATTCCATATACCACAATAACTTCTGAAACAACATGCAACATATCTACAAAGGAAACAATGTATTTTTTTTTTAGACTCTGCATTGGTACCTACATGTTGGTACTTAAAAAAGAACAATCAATAAACATACAATATTTGAACATTCTTTCATCCTATTTTCCCAATATTACGCTTCCCGGACCTCTTCCCGGTGCGCGTACCGAGCGCTCCCCCGCAAAAAAAAACGATATAAAAATTATTATTTTTTAACCCCGCAAGGCCCATTTAAAGCCCCCTCATCAAACTTAGGGGATCAGGGAGGATGTACTCTGCCCCCTTATGCTCATTTCCCCCTTTGTTTTTGCCACATCTTGTGTCTCGATCCTACCGAGACACAAGATGGCGGCCGCTCCCGATTGTTTAGAATGTTCACAGTCACCGGGGAGCCAATCCGCTTCTCCTAGCGAAGTTCTGTTACGCGTAAGGTAAGCGAACCGGGGCGCTAACCGGAGCGCTGTCACAGATATATCTATTTTTTAAAACGTTAATTTCTCAAAATCCACTGGAGCACATATATTGAGACATAGCAAAGGCACGTCGGGCCTATCATATCTACAATTCTGCCAAGTTTTGTGTAAATCCATTCAGCCGTTCGAGCTAAAAGTGAGTCCAACCGCCCTATGGAAAACTCAATGTTAAAAACACGTTTTAGGACCCCCCTTTTTTCTCGGCTCCCACTTCACGAAACCCCCCCAAACTTTCAGAGAACGCTCAGAAACAAAATGTGCCATTTTCCTGAAAATTTCAGCCAATTCCGAACAAACGCCAAAGTTATTCCACATAGAATTTTCAGAAATCCCATAGGAAAAAAATCCTAACTATATGTATATATATATATATATAAAGAAAATTGCCCTCCACACTGTACTTGGTTTGCGCCAGGGTGTGTCAGTGGCCCTTTGATGAAGCATGCCACTACTTGGTGGGTGACGGCAGTTCTACAACCTTTTGGATTTTCCCAATAAGATTCCCTTTCTAATTTCCTCGTTTTTCCTTTTCGTCTTCTTTTTTCTTTAATTTACCCCTATGGGGAGATCTGGGCCAAAACATCATGGGACCTGTTTTTCTTTCCCCATGATCTGAGTCCTACCAGTGTAGTGAGATGTATTGATTTCTTGGGAGAGCGAGGGAAGGATAAATCTCTTGTCCCTTCTGTTTGTGTGAATCACTCGTGTATGTTCACCTGAACCAGTGGGAATGTTTGTTCTCCATGCTGCTGGTGTTCTATGTGTCAGACACGACAGACAGGATGTCGAGCTTCTGGGGACCTTTGCACCGCACTTGGGTTGCGCTGGAATTGTCTAAGCATGCTGGCCTGTTAGTTTCTTTCGCTTGGGCCTAACAGTTAGTCGTTTGGTGGGGGGTCCACAGTCCTCTGCTATTGGTGGATTGGAATACCCTAATGCGGGTGGAAATGGCATAAGCACCTTCATACCTGCATACGGTGGGTTAGGTGCTAATGCTTTGCTTGTTATCTGTGGTGTGGGATTATTGATCCAGGCCTCTTTGAAGATGTCCAATAGTTCTAATAATGACTCTTTACTAGCTTTCCTTCGACCTGTTTATTTGGTTTGTATGTGTGTTCCCAGGGAAATGTGTGTGCCTTGGTTTTAGTGTGCCATTCTTGGCAAACCTTATTATGATTTTAGGCTTTGTCTGGAACCAGGTTTGCATGTGTTTTAATGGGAAATCCATGATAAGTGTGGCAGTTTTAGTGAACAAAGTACAACTTAGCTCCTTTTTTGGGGACTCTGAGTTTGATCTAATCATGGGGGAAAATGTACGTGGTGCACTTTTATAATTATGTTTTTCAAGCTCAGGGCTATCTATAGATGCATCAAATAATCAATATGAACATTTTATCAACACAAATAACAATGCCTGTGAAGAGTTACGACATAGGTAAAAAGTGCAATTGTCAAACAAAACGGTATCGACTTTTAGCGTCAAATAGAGTTTGCGAGAAATAACAGCACCCTCATATGAAACATTAAATAATCAATGAAAAATTCAATATTTAGGACAATCTTTGTCCAACTTTTGTAAAAAGAAAAAAACAGTTTGCAATAAATAACAGCACCATAAAAATTAAATTAATCTCAACAAAAAATGACAGGGAACAAGTGATGACATTGTCAAAAATGTCGTAGCCCACTCCTAGCACATGCTATCCTACGACCAGGGACATGTCTTCGCAGTTCATGGAACTAAGTGAGCCTGATAGTCTGCCAATATTGCCTCCGGGATAAAGGTAATAGTATTAGTTTGCTGAAAAAGGGAATAACTTGAGAACCACAAGTTACATGTAGTTTCCCAGGTCCAAATCTTTTTCCCAAAATGGGCTAATCGCACCCTGTATCATACCCGGGGGCCAAGCGTATTATCTGTGCCACACCCAGTAGTCCAAGTGACCAAAATGTCTCACTTCTTTCAGATATCAATAAATATTCACCTTTTCTAGCATGCTATCGAAAAAAGATGACTTCCGTGGGCTAGCTTTCATTCAAGTGCGGTGTCTGTCCACCTTTCTTTCTGCGCCAATGTGAATTTGTCCGGGGGGGGTCTCCTTCCTTTGAGTGCATTCAGGTTCAAGGTACCAGTCAGCACTGATCGTGGCTCGCCAAATTGTTGCTTGAACATGAAATACATTGAAAAATACAAAGAGGTGTTTTGGCAAAACATGAACAGTTTGTTTAGTTAAACAATGCAGCCGGGCAACAGTCCTCAGACCACATGCCTGTAACTGTTCTGCCGGCCACATTATTTAATTAAACAAATTGTTCCTGTTTTACCAAATGCCTATTATTTTACAAACTTACCTTTCCCCTTCCTTAATCTGCTGGAATCAGATTTACATTAGCTCTCCAGGCGTATAACGTTAATGAGGTGTGAAATTCTTTCCTTCACTATAGACCCCTTTGGTTGACAAGTTGACCTAAATGGACAGGAATGACCCTGCTGAGCTCAGTTGGACATTCAGGGTGGGTAAATGTAAAACGTTTGTGGCATTGAAGAAGTTCAAAAAGGACAAGAACACAATTCTTGTGTATCCCCTGTCTGGGTGCTGAATGACATTGCTTTATCTTACCGGGCTTCTGTCTAATTTTTTTGTTGTGGGTCCAAGGCCTGCTTTATAATGGATTTCAGTGTTAGATGTGAGACGACACTAGTAACCTCTATAGTACTTTTCCCTTCACATGCCCAGTTTCCAGAACCCACTTTTAGTGTAGATGAAGATCAGCCTAGACACCTTACATTTTTGGCATGTTTGTAATAAGGCAAACAGGAACTGCTGAAAAAGTAGAACACTTTTAGGACCCTCAAAAGATCAGAAGAGGACTTGACCTGTTTTCTATGACATATGGGGAGCCCTGAAGGACATGACCTGCTCCCTCTTCTACCCAGGACAAAGAAGTGGCCTCCAATGGTCATCTGACTGACTGCATGTGTGGCTGCAGGGACAAAACAAGCTGCAAGAGTCATTTGCCCTGAAGTGCACAGCTGACCAAAGGAACTGGAACTGGCCTGGACCTTACTCATGGCCTTTATTAGAGCAAGTCCTGGCCCCTAAGTGCTACCCTTGAGGTCCTGAGAGCCTTAGAACCGACCCAGAGGAACTGCTCCACAAACCCTGAAACGTTGGAACTTAAAAGGTAAAATGTTTGACCGAGACGTACTTGGTTAGTGTATCTGACCCGAGCTCCATCGCAGAAGACCTGAAATCGTGCGATAGACTATCATTGGTGCTTAGCACTTTGTGGCACTATTCTCACTTCCCATATCGTATGTTTCCCTTATTGGATTTTGTCATTTTGGAGCCAATTTATTTATTACATGTTTCTCTATGTTTCTAACTCAGTTTGGAATTTTTATTGATTGATGTTTTTACTTTTTTATTCTTTTGACAGTGTATAAATACTTTACACATTGCCTTGAGCTAAGTTTATCTGCTCTGTACCATAACTACCAGGGGGTTGAACACAGGTTAATTTAGTGACTGTGAGGGCTCGCCCTGACAAGAAGTGTTATTATTCCTTGAAATGAGAAGTCACCCCTCCTCCCCAAGTAAAAATCCACTTTCGTACAATAGTATTAACATGAATTACATCAATAACAATATTTACAACTTATTGGCTAAAACATTGTGGGTCAAAAGATCAAGAGTTGCTTGGTACCAAGATCAGAGGTGGATTGTTACGGCATCATTATGTGGTGTTGTTTAATGATTTGCATCTTTTCTAAATTGGAGTGGGGTTGAGCTAGTTCTGGTGGAGCCTTTGCTTATACAAAGAAACCACCAAATTTAAAACAGTTATGCAGGTTTAAATGCGAATGGAGTCAAAACATCAGAATTCAACAGAGCAGAATATCATTGCTGACAAGTCCAAACTTACAAAGTTATTATTCATTAAAACATTGCCATAATGCAATATGTATAGTGCTTAGCTAGAAACAACCCATTTTCTTCTGTTAAAGAACCTAGGGCTAGAAGTAGGTAATTCACAAATACCGAATCGTTATTACCGATTTTTACCAAATCGGTTATAAGGAATCGGTATTGGCGATGTAGGTAATAATTCGGTAAAATTTACTGATTCTGTAAAATTCAGTAGTTACCGATTTCTTAGAAATCAGTAAAAATATTACCAAAAACCCATTACCGAATCGGTAAAATACAGATTCTGTAATACCGATTTGGTAAATACCGAATCGGTAATTAAAAAAACAGGAATTGTTGAATCAGCCAATCCAGAACAAGAACATGACTCCCCATTAGGAAGTGGCCACACCCATGCAGGTGCAATGAATCAGTGGGTGTTGGAGAGACTGGGAGCAGCAGCAACAGCAGAGGAGCAGAATAGCCAACACCCAGTTCACAGAGACAAACTGTACCATGGCCACATCTGATAAAAGCAAGGATTCTGCAGCTGGGAAAAAAAGAAAACTCAAATTTAGTGAGAAGGAGTTGGAGGTCCTCATTGAGGAAGTGGTAAATGCAATTGGGGTCACACCACGGACAATTGAGGACTTGAAAAGGCATTGGTACGACCTGAGAGCACGTGCCAAGGAAAGGATGGCTGGGCGCCAGAAACAATCTGGAAAAAACTGGTGGTGGAAGCTCCACAGCACCTGCTGCTACTGCCCTGGACCAACCGGTAGAATCCACTCTCCAGCCAGAGTGTCCGTGGAACTGGGGATGTGGATAGCTCTGCTAGACCTTCCAACACACAAGGTAAGTTGCATTACATCATACTGTTTCTCCTCCCTAACCCCAATCCCCCTGCAACAATCCCACTCCAGGCCATGTTTTATGTAAGCTGTGCAATGCATCATGGGAAATGTAGTCCCTATCAATGGGTAGCAAAACAGCCACTCTCCAAGAAGCATAGGCAATTGTTACACATCTATAGATGAGATAGTAGAGGTCAGACAGCTAGGATGTCACTTGTGAAATTTATTAGCATACATTTGCTGCAAGAAAAGTGAGTAATGATACATTCTGTATCCACAGGCGGAACATCGCCACAGGCTTCAGAGGGGGAGACTGTTGATGCTCCCAGGGAGGATAACAAAAGTGATTGCACCAACTACTCCACCACCACCACCTCCAAAGTCAAAGCGCTACACAGTTGCTCCACTTCCGGAGATTGATGCCACAGAGGAGGACAGGCAGGAAGTCCAGCATACATCACCAGGCGCAGACACACAGCCATCTGGGGCGTAGTCCCCATGCGGGAACGCAGCACAGGTGTCCGTAGACGACGCCCAAGGACACAAAGTCCAGAATTCCAAGGCTCAAATGTCTTTGCAGGCCTGGAGGGCCAAATGCTGATAGTGCAGCGCCTGCAGAGGAAGACAATGCAGACAATTCAGAGGCAGATGGTGGCAAACAACAGGAAGGTGGATGAAATGAAGGAGGCCATATACTGCCTCAAGAATACAATGGCAGAGGGACTGAAGGGGGTATCTGAGGCAGTGAACAAATGAAGTGACAGATGGTGGGGGAGCGCGCTGCAAAGTCTGTGAACAGACTGTGTAATGCGACCCACGTGCTGAGTAGAAGATCTGTGGCCATGCAACTGGAGATGGCCAAGTGCAGCCGTAAGGTTACCCAGGGCCTGGTCACAGTCACCAGTGCCGTGGAAATCATGCAGACAAACAAGAAATAGGTCTAAGATCTATTTTAAAGTTCTTTGATCCATCTACAAGGCAGTTGATAGTCCAGGCCACGGTTCTTTCCTGACTGGATTACGCTTGTTCCTTGCTCCTGGGAGCCAATCAAGCTGAGATTTCCCGGATGCAGCACATCCAAAATGCGGCTGCTAGAGCCTTAGTAGGCCTTCCACGATTTTGCTCTATCTCCGATACCATTCCGAGGTTGCATTGGCTCCCCATGGCTTAGCGAAATCAGTTTAAGACACTATGCCTTTCCTTCAAAATTTTAAAACTTGCGTCTCCTAAAATGCTCTGCAACCTTTTCACACCGTAAGTCCCAACTCGAGTACTACGCTCTGCAGGTCAACATTTGGTCAGGGTACCCCAGATCAAGCACTGCCGAGTGGGAGGACGTTCCTTCCTCTATCTAGCAGCTAAACTGTGTGAATTCACTACCAGCACACATACGTGAACGGGAAAGCCTGTTGGACTTCACAAAGGCTGTCAAAACCCACCTTTTCCCCCAAAACTAGCCTGCTTCTTTTTACGTTATTACGCTCTGCTTCTTTTCACTGGAGTCAGTTATTTTTCTGCTACAAAGCGCCGGGACGCCCCTTTGCTGGGGCAGCTGAGCGCTATATAAACTATAAAAAATAAAATAAAAAAAGTATTGCTGCCACCGGTTCCGGGGACGTTGAGGAAAGTGAGGAGGCAAGCAGTCGTAGCTCTGAAACTGCCCCATTGCTAAAGAGTAGGAGGAGCAGTGTGAGGCATAGCTCTGCTGCAGGACACAGTGCTGCTGAGGACAATGTGCAAGCAGGACGCAGCACTGGTGTGCGGGGACGCAGGAGATAGGCATGGCCCTACGATTCAAATCTGTAGAGGGTGAATTAACCCTTTTGAACACATAGCTGGTGTCAAGGTGTGCTGGTAATTTGCCTGATGAAAGGTCTATTAAACACCCTGACATAAATGCATAACCTGGCTTTGTCTCATCACTTACTCAAAAATAATTATTTGTGATCTCTGACCATCTCTGTCTCCCATCTGCTGCAGCTGCGCCGCCTGCTGCGCTGTGCTGTGGCTGTGTACCTTCCTCATCTTCATCCTCCTCTTCAGAATCACACATTTCAACAGGTGTACCCTTCTTAGTGGCAAGGTTATACAGCATGGCACATACAGCTATGATTTTGCAACACACCAGGTGCTGGTACTGCCGTCCGTGCACCTCCACTTCTGTGCAGGCATTGGAACCGGCTTTTGAGGAGTCCAAATGTTCGCTCAACCACACTGCGTGTCGATCTAGGTGCAACATTGTATCTCCATTCATTTGGGGTGGATGGGTGCAGGTATGGAGTCAGGATGAAAGAGCGAACTGCATCGGCACTGTCACCTGTGTGTGAGATGTAAGTAAGTATTAAACAGCGTAAAATCTCAGCAACAGTTGTGTAATTCAGGGGGTGTCACATGTACTTACCTAGCAGGTAGCCTTCACCAAATTCTCCTGCAAGGAGACGGGTGTATATATCCCTCTGTTCCTGAATATGTATGAATCGTGGGTGCTCCCTGGAAACTTTGCAACTATGTTGGTGATTATGTTCTTCGCATCACATATGACCTGTACATTGATGGAATGTGTGGACTTGTGATTGCGGTAGATGTACTCAGTCGCAGCAGGGGGGCAAATTGGTATATGTGTCCCGTCAATGCAACCTATGACGTGTGGGAAGTGGGCCCTCTGATATAAGTCCAACTTGGTCTTCAGCAGTTCTGCCTGTGTGCTGGGGAATTTGATGTTGTGTGCCATCCTTTGCAACATGGCATCCAGGAATTTGAGGAAAAAACGCGACAGGCAACTTTGTGAAAATCCACCTGCCACAGCTATTACCCCTTGGTAACTGCCAGATGCCAGGAGGTGCAGGCAACAGAGTACCTGTACATGAGTGGGTATTGCGTGCGCCCTTGGTGTCTGGTGCTCCAGGAGTGGGTGCATGTCCCGTATGAGGTCCAAGATGGTGATTGGGTGTAGCCTGTAGCGCTCATGGATTTCAGCCTCAGTCAGTTGGAACAGTGTTATTCGCACTCTGTACACGCGCTCCTCCCGTCTCCAGATACTCTGTCCTGCTGCACGCAAACGTAGCCGCCTTGCTATCACGTACAGGGCCGCCATTGTGTTCACACTGAAGCATTTTGGGGCTGTTTTTATGCAGTGCACCTGATTACCACCTGCTTTCACGTAGTGTTAAATACCGATTCTTAATTACCGATTTTTGACAAATTAGGTATTACGGATTTTTGGTACATCGCATTACCGAGTTTTTACCGATTCCTTATTTCCGATTCAGTATTTTTTTTCCAAATCTGTATTTTTTTCCGATTCAGTAATTTTTTTCTCAGAATCGGTATTGCCAATCAGTAATACCTACATCGCACATGGCTAAATACAGGTCGGTAACAGTGAAATTTACAGAATTTCACCGTTACCGACCAGTATTTAGCCACCTACATCTAGCCCTAATTCTCTTATTTCACTCAAGAGTTCCCTAATTCCCAAACCTTTGTGGAGTTTAAAAATAAGTGGCTATAAAATGCAAACTATTGAGGGAAATGATTTTTTAAAACCTGCTCCTATTTCAATTTCCTTTACTGTGAACCACCTTTTGGGGTTTCTGTGATAGCCCACTCTTCATTACGCTCTTCTCTATGTCTGAGAAGGTCTTCGATTTGATTTAGGATTAACATGCAGATTGTCCTAATAATCATGTACCCATTTTTTGGACAAACAATATTCCTCTCTTGAATGACCCTTTATTTGTGGCATCATTGACGAGTAATCAAATGAAGGTTTAGTCCAGATGTTTAAAATAGGTTTGGTGAAACTACTACATTTTGACTTGAATCTTAATATATGTCCTAGCATATTAACGTTACCGATTCTCTCGAAGTTAGCCAAGAACATTCCAATGAACAATATCCAACTTATCAAAAGTGCTCCAGGTTCTCAATAGATTTATCTAAAACGTTAATTCAGACTTAACTACTGCTACTGTACGTTTTCATGTTTCCCCAAAATCCACTCAATCAATTATAAGCAATGGAGAATTTAGAAAGCTGGGTTGAACAAACGAGATCATTTTAAATTAAGCGACAAGAACCTTTCTTTGGCCACTAATGACAAGAAATTAAAATTTAAAGGAGCCTTAATTATACAATCCTTACAGATGTATCTGTGTAAAAAAAATACAAATTTGTTACGTGTCAGCAAAATCACTTTGATTAGGTAGCCGAGGTATTGTGGCCATTCTTCTGGTTTTATATCATAAACGCTTTGTTTCTACTTACAGATTTTGGAGTCATTTTGCTACTTGCATTCTTGCTGTGCATGGTGTCATTTGTCTATGTGCAGGCGCACTTGACTGGCATTCTCAGTTCAATACAGGCTTCTTCAGCTGCTGACCACACTTAAAGTATGCAATCTTTATACAAATCTGCAATTTTTTTTTTTTTTAGAAAGCATTTCCTTATTGATAATTTCAGAGTTTACTAATTCGTTTGTTAGAGGTTGTGTGGAGTAACTGCTATTCTACTGTGGTTGCTTTAAAAATATCATGTTAAAAAATATATGCTAATTTCTTAGTTCGTGATCTTATGAGTGTGTTGTTCTTTAGACATCAGAATGTTAATAAATAAAAGAAATAATCTTCCATTATTGCGAAAGTTTTATAAACTCATTTCTACCCGCTTTTCCAGTAAACCGTGTTATAATCGTTGCCAGCCTCCCCTCATATATTTCCCGGTGACTCAATAGCGCTTTGAGGTGGCTCACCGTGAGAAGAGCCACACAAACTCTCTTTTCTTTATTTTCCACAGTTATAACGGTGCTATTCTGCTCCAGCCACCACAAGCATTCATTTGATTCCCAAACATCTTGTGGCGCACGCAATTGGAGATCATTCTTCTTAATGGTTTAAAGATTTCGAAGTACTGTACAAGAAAACAGAACATTGTTTAGGTCTGCCTTCTGTTTTTTACATCGCTGCATTCATTTATTCGCTTCCCCAAAGATCAGAAAGAAGTTGCATACCCACCAGTTGACTTAGTATATTCATTTATTGTGTCATTCATTTATCCATTAACTCACTCACTCCTTTATTCCATTCTCCCAGGAAAGTGCACACCATTGCTGTTTAAAGCCGTGTCATAGGTTAGAATGGATGACCATGATTCATAGGCTCGAATGGAGTTCGTTGCAAATGTCAAATGCTATTAGAGAAAGAGAGAGAGGGCACTTCAACTAAGGGAGCAAAGGACGCTCCTGGGCACCAGACGCAATTTGTCCATGCCATGTGTACTGTACACATTTTATAATGAAGAGATTATCTTTAAAGGCAAGCAGCTGGTATTCAGGCACTTGCGGTTTACAGTTATGTAACTTGAAAACCCCTGGAGGCTATCCGAGGAGGACAGATTTCACAGTATGTGATAACAACTGCACTGGATGATGATGCTACACCCTTCTATTGCTCTCACCATAAAGTAAAGCTGTTTTAGTAGAGCTGCTGTTGATAAAGTGGTAGTAGGTTCATGTAAGGAAAACATAGATAATCACACGTTTTAAGGTATTCAGAAGGTTCTGAACTTGTACAGGGACCCTGGCTACTGACTTTGTATATTTGAAGAGCTTTATTAAATCGCTATGCTAACATATTTTATTTCTTTATAACCTTACACTTCTACCATCAAAGTTAGACTTTTTGGAAAACATTATTGTAATACATTCATCAACATAACAAAATAAGATCAGGATCATAAAACAACAAGAGAAATGTAGTTGGCAACACAGCAGATCACATATAAGGGTAAAAGCATTTCATGTTTTTTTTATATATATATATAAAGGGGTAACATTAAAATAATAGAACAAAAACAGAAAAAAGGAGGGAAAAAATATACCTAACGCCCAACATATGAAAATAAATATTATGCAATTTTAATTATTAAAAGCTAAGTCCATGAAAACACAATGGAAATAATAAGTCTCATTTCCACCATGAGGGTTCTGGTGTGCAGCATTGTCATAATGAATGATATCTTAATTAGTCAAGTAATTAGCATGACAGCCTAGATCAGTGGTTCTAAACATTTTGACTTATTTTGACCCCCACTTAATCATTACTTGAATCCAGGGACCTCCACTGAATAATTTTTGGAATCTGGGGACCCTCAATGAGGCCTTATTGGATCCAAGGACCCCACCCTCAGCCTAATCAATTTCAGTGATTTGACCTGCAAAATAACACACACAATTACAGAAATAGGAATTAATCAAACAAATACTAAAATAATTCAATATTTTATTTAAACCACAAACAAATACAAAAATATTCACATTTTTAAAGGGAAGGTTGGGGCTTATGTAAATTTGATTGGGGTCTCTCATCGACCAAACATAGGGCTTGATTAGGATCGTGGTTTTCCCGCATCCTCCGGGCCTGCGGAAGCCACCACCGGCCCGGAGGATGCGGGAAAACTGCTGCAGAGGCACAGAAGACCCACCGCCAAATTAGGATGGCGGTGGGTCTCAAAATCCGTCCGCTGCTTTTCCGCCGCAGTCGCCTTCCGACCGCGGCGGAAAAGCCCTGACATGGCTGGCGGTGTCTGTCAGACACCGCCAGCCATATTAGGATCGCGGAAAACATATGCTTTTCCACGGCGGCTTTTCCGCCATGGAAAAGCATATGGAGATTGCCTTCGGGGGTCCGTTGCGGGCCCCCTTGGTGACGGGGGGTGGGGGGTGCATATGGGGGGTACCTATGGTACCCCCCTGCATTTGCGTGGACAAAGCGGCGGGCACCGCGCGGTTCCTGCTGCTTTGTGCACGCAAATGCCGTGCATGCTTTTTTAATATTGCGGCGGGTGCAGCTTGTAGCTCCACCCGCCGCAATGTTAAAGATTGAGGATGTGACCGCCATCCTAATCTGCACGGAGGGACCTCCACAGCCCCTGCGGACGGTCCCTCCTACTCTATGGTGGCGGACGGACTCAGGTCCGTCCGCCATCATAATCGGCCCCTAAATGGTGTTTGATGCACTTGTATTGCTCCCATGAATCAATCTGAGGATATCAACATACTTTTTAGCCTCCAGTTTCACATTTCTTTACATTTATTGAACTTTTAAAATGTTCCATTTTACATTGTGGTTCTTTATAGATATACTTTTAAAAATGTGTTAATATTATTTAATTTTCTTAGCAGTCACAGACCCCTGGAGTAGCTGTTGTGAACACTTCAAGGTGCCCTTTTCACAGGTTATGAGCCACTGGCCAAGATGAAAAAAGAAGTCAAATGGGACCATAATAAATCAGACTTAATAGCTAACCGTAAATAAAATGAATGCACTTTGATTAACCTATAATTTTGACATATGCCATTTCCACAAGGCCTCCTTTTACAAGTCTTTCACTTGTTCCTAATTGGAAGTATTATGTTATAACATTAAAGGATAACGAATCAATAAACGTTCCTTTCTTGTAAGAACTAGACCAACGATCTGATATATTACCTAATATCTTATTAGGAAAAGGAGGTGTCCAAGACCTCAATAATTTTGAACCAATGTGTGATTCAGAAATTATACACAAAAAGGTATTGATCTGATAGGAGAGCAAGTACCATTCTGTTATGAGTACACGAAGACCTAAATCACTATTATTAAAAAAAAATCATGTTAAATAGAGTAGCTGGTGCAATAAAGGACTTATTTTAGATAAGATATTGTCAGCGTAGTGCTAACACTTTGGGAATTAGACTGAATTTTGATTTATCTAATGTTGGCATTCATCCATAAGAAACTATCAAGTATAAACAATGGCTCATGGTAACAGGGACACGTTATAGTATCTAAAATCATGTCGGTTGTAAGTAACGGTTTGTAAAAGCTTATTATATTGATCTTTAAAAGATTCACATAAATTAAAGTGCAGAGTCAATATTTCAGAAGAGACAAAGGTACCATCCATAAAAATTTGATGAACCTTATCTCTTCAAATAAATAATTTTGTCGCAGATCTTACCCTTTTAATATACCAAACTGCCAGCAACAAAAATTGTTAACTAGCAGAAAAAAATAAGTAAAATGTGAGGCAACAATTATTATTTGATCCTACCTAGAGAAGAATACTACAATTGAGCTTTTGAGTCACATGTAACATTTGTAACAGGGATTTTTCAATACTGGCCAAATATGTTCTTTTATCATTTTACTATTTCACAGCCACAACCACCCTGCCTTAAACAAAAAGCAGATTGATAGGTATATAAATCTGGAACACAATCCTATCATTAGTTTTTTTTACTCTTTAGGTGTATCAAGGGAAATTCTAGGAGACCTAGTCTTAAGACCTATTTTGGAGTCTGTAAAATAATACTACTTTCCATACTCCAAAATGCAGTTCACCAACCCCCAACCACTCAGCTCTACTACAGCTCTCCTATCTTTACTGTACAGATTATTTCAACTGAGTGGCGAACATCTGTGAACAATCAAGTATAGATTTAGTTGTGAATGTGTGAGGGCGGTGTTGGAAAATGGAAGTGATTTATTACAAAATGAGAAAGGTTAAAGGACTTCGAAAGAGAGGTTTAGGAAAGCACATGCTAAAACAATGCACACATACACTCAACAATAAGATTTTTGTGATTCTCAGAATACACATTTACATCTATTACTGTAGTACTATAGATAAAACAAGCTTTTATTGGACGCCAGCCCAGCCTTGGAGTAATTAAAGTATCACACGTGGTCAACCACTGGTACTGTAATACTCTCCCTTCAAAATCAATTGAAGCAAGTAATAACACAACCACAAATTAGAACATATAAAATACTCCACATTTAAAAAAAATGTTAATCGAAATTTGTTGATCTTATTTTTATTATTGAAAGAGTCTATACAATTACATTTCTAAATTGTCTAAATTATCTAACTGTAAAATAATTTTATCACAATATATTGTAAATGAGAATTAAAAAAATAAATAAAAAATTCCATAGTATATAACCTGCATCAAATATTTCGATTTTGTTTGGGACAAATGATGACATGAGTGTGGGAAAGGAAAGAAATCACATTTTAATTCATTTAATTAAATTTTAATATATTTAACACAAGAAATGCATTTAAAATATATTATGTACAGATGTTTTGCCCCTTGTTACAGTGATAGTCTTAGGTGAATAGGAATTGGGGAAATATATTTTAATTATTTTTAAACCAAAAAATAATGGAACCTTTTTAATATTTTTCGTATAATTCTCCGGTGACAGAGATCCAGACAAACAACTGGAAACTTACTAATAACAACTTTCTACTCCTAAATACAGTCATTGAACACTTCACCCTATCATATAAGGGGGCAGAGACGTGCAAGTCTACATTTTAGGTGAAAATCTACACAAGGAAATTATGAACAGCTACAAATTGGAGTTTAATCTTGGTGTAGAAGTAGATCTATATGAGGGGATCTCTACACAAAACTTGTCTTTTTGAACTGAGCCTTAGGTCTTTTGAGTCTTTTTCTTCTTCAAAATACCCTTAGACAGTAAGCTATGCTAATACATAGATTTTTTTCTAAATATCTTTATTGCATTTTTATTTTTTCTGATACAGTAGTACACAAGCGTCCACATTTATTTCTCTTCAGCTACAATATCACTTACTCGACAGTACTGTATATACAAATCAGGGCATTACCGTCTCATGAATTTAGTGTTGTTCTCATTTGCGATATATGTTACTCATGCATTTATAAGTCGCCTTGGGCTCCTAGAGCCCGCACATTCTGTCATCTTCAATGGGAGACCGGAGTAGAGTTGTGTTGCGTACCTTCTGATAGCTGTGCATCGCAATACATGAAAACAGCAATATATTCAGATCAAGGCTATACATAGCTGGACTCAGCTCTGGAATAGCATTGGATAACAATTCATAAGCAAGTAAAGCGACATATATGCAGATGTTGAGCCTGTTCATTAGATATGAGATTTTATAACAATTCAACCGCATCTAACAACAACAAATAATGAAGCAAAACAAAAGGGACATCAAATGACCGAATGTGTATGTAGCTAGTGTTCAGTGTGCCACCTGAGAATAGTCACGACTAGTTTATAGTGCTGGTGTAAGGTGTGAGCTACTACTCCTGCTTCCTATGCAATGACATGAGTTTTTTTTAAAAATGTTAAAAAAATGTTAAAGGGACGTTTGATAGGTGCTGTTTCCGTACAGTGTAACAGAGGAATATGGGGGCCTCTCCAAGTCCAGCAGGAACAGTTAGAGTGGTATATAAAGAGAACGCACCATCTACCTCCGAATGACTCAGAAGATGTCGGGTCCTGCCCCTTGCGCAGGAGGTGGCTGCAGTGTGGCGTCAGTGCATGTGAGTGTTTTAAGCATATCGTCCCAGGTCTCCGCGATGGGATTCTTGCACAGCCCCACTGTCTCTTCCCTATAAAGGGTGGTGCCCTCCTCTCGTGCTCAGACTTCAAGGGATTTTACCCAATGCGATACCTCCAGTGGGTCTTTGTGTTTCCACCTCTTAGTTATAAGGCTCTTCGCTGTTATGAATCCCAGGCCCCAGAATCTGGAGCTCACCTTGTTAGCCTTAGAACTCTTGTACAACCACAGGATGCAGGCCTCCCACGTAGTAGGTACCTCAGCGTTAGTGCAGTTGGTAAGTATTTCTGATATTGCACACCAATGGTGAAAAAGCAGTGGCAAGACCATAACATGTGTAATAGATCCGCGCCTAGGAGGCGGCATCTTGGACATTCGGAAGTGTTGATATTAAAATATTTATTTATTTTGTCTGGTGAGAGATACGCCCTGTGTATTATGTAAGTTTGTATAAGCTTGAATCGTGCATTTTGCGGTATGTGTGAGGCACCAGCCAAAACGCGTTCCAATTCTTTATCAGTCCAGGGGCAGCCTCTGTCCTCAGTCCAATGTGTGCGGAGTTTTTGCAGTGACTTTAGTACGTGGACGAGCAAGGCCTGCACCAGCCAGTGTATCACATGCAGCCCCTCCCCCATTACATGTAGATATTGCAACAACTGATGTGTCCGCGGTTCATTAGTTAAATCACCCCATGCTAGTGTGAACGTCTGCGTAATGGCTGCATGCAGAATGATCTGACCCACCGGCAATCCACTATCAGCTGTTAGTGTCGGGAATGATAGTAATACACTGTCTGCATACAAGTCCCCAAGTGTCTCCACCCCCGCCTCAACCCAGGATGTCAACACTACGTCCGTTATATGGTCCCTGCCTCTAGGTGCCACCAGGTAATATAGTTCCAAATGTGGAAAAGCTAAGCCACCACTTTCCGGGGGTGCATACAATTTCTGCAGTGCTATCCTAGGCCCCCCGCATTCGAGATCCGGCCACAAACTAATCCCTCTAATTCTCTAAAGTGCCTCACTGGGACATACCATGGAAGGTTTGCAAAATAATACAGTAATCTGGGTAGTACTATCATTTTGGGAAAGGTGACACGGCTCATCACATTAATCGGTAAGGTCTTCCAGAATTGTACTTGTGACCTTATTGAGGAGATTTTTTCTTACACTAGAGGGGTTTTGTCCTACAGGCCCTGGCTGGACAATCAATCTTTATACAGTAACTGGGGATGCCAGGGCTCGAATTTTGTTCAAGACTGCTCTTTATTTAGCAGCCCTGGGCCTTCGTTTAACAGATTGCGAAGACTCTTGTATTAATTCATACATTACATTTCATTTTCAAATTATTTAAATTTTCACGAAAGTCAGAGGTTTTAACACACCTGAAAATTAAGACAGTTGAAACAGACATAAATCATATATACAATAATCTGTGAGTGCATAAATGACAACATTCAATGACAGTTAGACATATGGATTCAACACAATTCTGTTGATGAAACAACTAAATATGGTACACCTATACTTGTTTCTGTAGTAGTCCTAATGGCATAGTATACAAACTTTGAGTTAATAGGACTAAACACAATGGGCCTTTCGGGTTTTATAGTTCCAAATTCACTTCAATCGCCCTAATTGTGAACATGGATATTCCAATCCTGTGACCACCAAGGTGTAGGTTCCCTTGGAACAGCCGAACAGCCGACGCGTTTCCAAACCCTTTATTAAATTAACAGGGTTCTTCCTCAGGGCTGAGCTGGGTACCTACAGTGTAAAAATTAGGGAGTTTTTAGCTTCTCCTATTCTCCGGGTTATTGGAGTCTTTAATCGCCATTTTTTTAAAAAAGGGGAGGGCGTTACCTCAATTTTCGAACGTTCGTTCTCTGTCACTTCCTTGCGTGGGGCGTCTTTGTTTCCTTCGCTTTTAACCTTGCCTAGGTAATAAATCAAAAGAAGGCATGCTGATAACATTCTCCTCGTGTGTGAGAGTGTTCTGCAAAAAATCCTTGACATGAGTCTATCTTTTTATGAAGGTGCCAGCACTTACTTGACCAAAGTTGAATGGTTCTCTGGCGGATACATTCTCAGTATGAGATTCTTATCGGTTCGCAGATGCTAAAGTGCTGTTGAGTTTAATAAAACATTTAATTAATGACTGAGTGTGACTGCAAGTTTTGAATCATTCGCCTGCACCATTGACACTTACTTAAAGACAGGAAAAGTGTTTTCTCTACGTGCGGTTCTGCTTCGCAAATACCTATGTGGCTAACAACATCATGCCCCTATACATACACCTCAATATCTTAAAGTGTAGACCATACCAATACAGGAGCTTGCAATGTTCATGAGATCAGGTTCACCATCTGCGGGGTGACATCTAGCTGGTCAGTCGAGTCCTGCAAATTCTGCAAACCCTATATCTGTTCATCGTCACTAGTCAGGTCACGTTGGCTGGAGTTAGATGCATCCTCCATCCTCAGTGAGCCTCTTATTTCCGCGATTGCATGTAGAGCGTCCCGTTGCCCACTGAGGATCAGCTCCGAGTGTGTGTGGACCCATAGGTGGCGAAGATGGTGTCCCCATTCGTGTAGCTCTGCGCTCTCTCCGCCAGCGGCGAAACGGGCCCTTCACTTTCAGAAGTATTGTAGTCGCAGCCCTGTCTCGAGGTCCCGCGCTAGAAAAGGTGTCCAGCCACTCTTCCGCCTCCTCTGAGGTGTTAAAAAAGTGTGTTTTGTCTCTGGCAACCAAACGCAGTCGCGCAGGGAACAGCAAAGTGTATTTCAGGTCATTTTGCCGAAGGCACTTCTTTACTGCCATGAATGAGAATCTCTGACGCTGTACCTGGATGGTATAGTCCGGAAAGAACATTACTTTGTGGTTGTCAATGTGAATATCTTGGAACTTCCAGGTTTCCTGCAATGTGGAGTCTTGATCCCGGTAGTTAAGTATCCGAAGGAGCTGGAGCGGTGGATTTGAGCCTGTGGGGGGAGTCTTGTTGGGACCCTGTGAGCACGATCAATGATGAAGTGTGGCGAGAGGGATCCCTCCGGCAGTAGATCTCTGAGCCAAGTCTCCATGTGTAAGGCAGGCTCTTACCCTTCCCATTTTTCCGGTACACCTACTATGCAGATGTTGTTGCGTCGTGCCCTCCCTTCGGCCTCCTTGGCTCTGTCCTTCAGAAACTCCACATGATTCAGCAAGTCTTGCACATGCTTATCCGTTTGTGTCACCTGTGGTTTCCAACGCAGTAGTACGGTCCGACAATTTCCGAGGATCTGCATGCAGGTTAGTGAGGTCAATAGCCACTTTATCTATCTTAGAATCCAGGGAGGTGCAGGTTTGATTCATGGTTTCCTCTAACCATTCAATTGCCACAAGTACCGCATCCAGCTTGATTGCGGTCTAATCCACTGACCCCTGCTTTGCCATTTTTTCCAATTTGGGCGGCGGCGGTATGGCCTGCACTCCACCTGTTCCGGTCCATGCTCGGGTGCCGCCCACATCGGGTGCAAAATCTGTTTGCCTTTGATGGCTTTGCGCTCGAGGAAATCACAGTGCAGCACCACCAGGACTCGAACGCCTCTATGGACCCCTCCTCAGCACCGACAGGCCACAGCCAGTAGGCATCTAATAGCTCTCAATTGAGGCAGCAGGGTCTTGTCCACTGCTTTCCTGTATCATTCCCGTGGCCCAGTCGCCGAACACTACACTCAACTATCCAGGCCTCAGCAGATGAGGGTGTATCAGTGTGCTTTGGAGCAGGTGATCAGGTCAGGTCTGAGCTGGGGGGGCATCTATCCGCAGGCATCCCCTGCCCCAGACGGAGCTCACAGGGGGCCCCAGGTGCAGCCCGTCTGGACAGCAGCAAGCCTGCATCCGCACGGCTACGGCCCAGGAAGGGCGTCAGCTGCACGTGCTCTCTGCAGCAGACACAGCAGAGTTGGGGGCCCTGAGATAGTGAAGCACTGCTCCCCAGGAGATGAAAGGAGGGTGTATCATCTAGGGCGAGTGCAGCTGGAGCTTAGTGTGACATCATTCCCATCAATGCCGCTTATAGCCCCTGACTGATGATGCTCACCAGTGCTGGTGCAGAGCAGTGGCGCGCAGCGGGCAGTTCCTTAGTAAATGGGGCCCCCTGCCGCTGGGTAGCAACGCTAATATGTTGATGGCTGCAGCGGTCAGAGCGGCGTCATCTCATCTGTAGGCTGTGAGATCCTCAGCCTCTGCAGCCAGGAAGTCAATGCACAGGGTCCGCAATTGCAGCACTTCTCCGGCATCCAGAAGTATGCAGGGAACAGCAGGAAGGGCTAATCGCAGCTCTCGGTGTAGCAGTGGGGGGCGCAATCACCGCGATCTCTCTTTGATGGCGGCGGTGGTATTGATATCTCAGGCAGTCCTCGTCTTCAGCCTGTCAGCGGAGGGGGGACACCCTCTCTGTTCATTTTGTGTTGGTAGCGGCAGCCCAACTCGGCCAAGAAGGGCCCACCTGCGCCGTGTCCCTCCGGTCATCGCAGCCTCTAAACACTGTGTTGGGCGATTTCAGATCCCAGAGACATGCGGGTAGCACCGCTGGGGTTCCAACTCTCTCTTTGCCTCCTCCCACAGCAAAGACTGGCACGAGAGTGAGCGCCCACAGCAGAGCGGCGGATGCTGAGGGTCGCTCACGGTATCTCCGTGGCCAGGGTATCGGCCAGGATGGAAATCTGGCTGCATACAGCTACCCCTCTCACGATGCGGCGGATGGCTGCAAGCTCTGTCCTGGACACAGAAGGGTGGGTGGGTCGCACAGTGGGGGTCTCAGTTAAGCATGGGCGAATTTAGCGAATCTGGCGTTCGCAAATTTGCGTATTTGCGAACTCGCAATCCGCAAAATCCGCGAATTCTTGCGAATTTGCGGATTTTTTTTTGTGTTCGCAAGGGTTTCTGCCAGTTCGCGAGGGTTTGGTACCAGTTCGCAATTGCGAACTTACTTATCGGCTCGCAACGGTCGCGACTATGTTGTTTCTACGTCTGGTTCATCATCACAGGTTCCCAGCACCCTCTGTTTCACCACTGCCACCCTCTGTTTCACCCATGCCACCCTCTGTTACATCAATGCCACCCTCTGGTTCATCATCACTGTAGATTATGGGGGGGGGAAGCAAGCACACCTGCCCTAATTCAACTGACATGAATTAATTTGGGGTTGGTTTATTAATGTGTCACTGTTTTAAAATTCCAGGTCTGGCACCTGCTTCCTTATCAGTCATTTGCTTTCTGTTGCAGAGCAATTTTTTTTTCCAGGACCTTTGTGGCCTACTTGTAGCTATTCTATGAGCCTGCTGTGAGGGTCAGAGCAGGGTCATACAATTGTTGCAACTAGCAACTGAACTCTGGAGGGGCCCCAGTCAGGAAGCACTACAGGGAATGGTTACTAATGATGAGTTTGAACTCTTGCACCTGCTGAGTGCTTTCAGTTTTGCAGAACTCGTTTTTCTGCAATTTCGCGGGATTCGCGGGGCGCGAACTTGCGCGAGATCGGATTCGGAAGCCGCAAATTTGTGCGAATATGCGATTTGTTTTTTTGCCGCGTGTTAGTTCGCAAGGTTTTGTGTGTTTTAGCGAGCCGCTTGTAGCGCAAGGCGCGAAGTTACCCTCGCGGTCGACAAAGGGCGCGGACATCTTGTTTGCATGACGTATTTCTGTTTCCGGGCGCGAAGTGTAATCTCGCAAAGTGTGCGGCTCGCTAATACAATTTCGCGGGTGTTCGCGAGGAAAATCTCGCGCGAACTTACCCGCGCGGTCGTGAACGGGCGCGGCCATCTTGTTTCTCATTCATTGCTATGGTTCTGGGCATGCTTTTGGTGTCCTCTCTGTATCTCTGCCATCCTTTGCTTGTTTGAAGTTTTTTTTAATCTATTTTACTTATTATCTATCTCTCTATTTTTCTTGCTCTATATTTTTGTGTTTTCTGCTACTTTTGGTTAATTTTAAACTACTTTTTTCAACTCTTTACTTTTCTTCTCTTCCCTATTCTATTTCTTTATTATTTAGCTTCCTTTCTGCCCAGACCATGGTGAAGGGAGCCGGGAAGCATCCCAAGAAGGGGAAGGGCCCCGCACCCCGTGCCCGGCTCCCGTGCGGGCGTTTGAGGGGGGAGCAGGTCATACCCCGGGAGATCTTCAGCCCGGAGGAGGTGGCCGCACTAATTTTTTATGTTCAGCGCCGCCTCCCCAGGACCATCGTGGCAGGCGGCAAGATCGGTAGCGGGTACGGGATCCGGGAGCGCCGGAAGCGGTGGGAGAAGTTTTGCCGGGCCATGTACCACCACTCTCGGGTCCGGCACACCTACAACCAGGCCACCCACCGCTGGACGGATGTCCTGGACCGTGAACGCGATCTGCTCGACCTGCTTGGCCTTGAGATCCCCGGGCTTGGTGAGTAGTAGTAGCTATTTCTTTACTACTCTGTTTTCTCCTGCTCTGTGTGTTATCATATTGCAAATTTTTGTTTTTTACCAAGAGCGATAATGCTGCTCATTACATTGTAGGTAAATTATATTTCAAAATATTCTGTGCATTTCAGGTGCACTGCTCTCCTTCTCAGTAGTGTTGCTACTATGCTTATTTGTTTTCGATTTTGTGATCAGTTCATTGGCCTGTGAAATTATGTATGAGTGTAGTTTAAAGAACTGCATAATGCTAGACACTAAGGTTCAGATTTTTAATTACCGGCGCATCCCTGCAAAGTAGCAGGGATGCGCCAGTAATTGTGCGCCACGCCACCATCACCCATGGTGCGCCGTATTTACAATGCGGCGCACCATGGGCCCAAAACGTCACCAAAGCGTTACGCATCTGTGCCGTAGAGGCGGCGCATTGCTGGAGTTGCGTCGCAACGATCGCGCAGCTCCATCAATGCTCTGGGGTGCCCTATCTCCCCAATACTGCGTCAAGCCGTACGTCTGCTTCAAGCAGGCGCAGGGTTTGAGTCACGCATCATTGTCGTTAAAGTGACTGATTGAAATCTTGTAGATTTCCCTCAGCCACTTTTAGGATGCGTTCCTGCGCAGGAACGCCCTCCCTTGCGCCGGAATGCCCCCTGATGGCGCAGGGCTTTACAACGTGATGCATCTCCCATATGCATCACGTTGTTAATATACGCCACACCATTGCGCCTCTTTTGTTCTGCCGCTGCGTCACAAAAGTCACGCAACAATGGAGCAAAAGAGCCGCAAGGGGCTTCTAAATCAGCCCCTACAGACTCCAGTCCAGTCCTTCCTTTGTACACATGGCGATAAGAAGAAATAGTGGTGGTGGATTGATAGTTTGAGTATTTTAATGACTGGTTAATGTAGTAGGAAACTTAAGTGTTGTCGCTGATCTGCAATCACGATGGACTTTGTCTGTCACTTCGCGTGCTGCAGACTGCTGCCTGCCAATCCTAGGCAAACCTTTTTAGTACTTTGTTTAGTGAGTTACATAAGAACTTTCCAATTCGACGGTCCGCAAATCAAGCAATACTAATAACGTAGTAGACCACATGAGATCGGTCAATATATCCCGTGGAATAGTTGTCTATTTGCTATTTCGCCAAAATATTTTGTTATTGTTCTTTTGAAATGTTTGATTTGGTTGACAAATATCATCCATGTTTTCTGGTCTTTCTTTCTTTCATGTTGTACATCAGCTCCCCCCAGGGGCAAGAGGACACAGGAGGAGGAGGAGGGTGCTGTTCAGGATGCAGGCCAGGATCGAGCAGGCGAGGGCTCCTTTGCTGGCCATAGTAAGTTTTAATTTTAATATAGAGTACTTATTTTTTCCTAGCATTCCTCATTCGATTTTTTCTAATTCGTCTTTGATCTTCTTGTAGACTGGATCTAAATTCTTATCCTGCCTCGACTATGACTCCCAGTGGTATTACTGGCTTATTCTTATTAGTCTGTCTGTGTAGCTAACTAAGATTGCACATTTGGAAATTCCATTGGACTCCCATTCTAGTCAGCAATAGCTCTATGCACTGAGTGCAGTCCTCTGGGATTGTCCATAATGTTTTTTCAAGTCTTCTAAATGTTTATGCTTTGACAATTGCCAACAATAAAAAGGTGAATGACCACCAAGAAAGAATAAGATACTACTTTACTTTTGGTTTGGATAGTAGGACAATCCATTCTACTACTGTTGCAGGGACAAATCTGCACAAACAGAACTATGGACACTAAATAATGCATTGCTTAGCTTATCAATTATAATAGGTGCTGTTAGACTTTCCACATACCTCAGTGATAACAGACTTTGTAGTTGAACCCCCAATCTCCTTACTGACTAGATAGTGTGGCAGAGTCATTTAGCTCCCAAAGTCACCGATGATTGATCCCCAATGATGTCAGAGGCACGGACTCATGCTTGCAAAAATTCCAAAACCTTTAGCTCATCCACTCTAGTCTGGAGGACCAAAAACCACAGAGTCTATTTAAGTTTAAAAGCTTTATTAAAAGTAAACACATTTATCAAAATCAAGTTTGTCATAAAAGTAAACGTTTAACTGAAAATGGAAAAGTGCTTAGTGCTGACGATTAATTGGACACATTTCTTGTGGTCGACCCGAGCTCTCACCTGGTTTGAACTTGATCCTGCTTGTGTTCTTAGAAGTCAAGCTTCTGTCTGTTAGGAGAAAAAGTGGTGCGTGTTAAAAATAAAAAGCAAGCATTCATCAGTTGTGCCAAAAAGTGCAGCAAGACAACAGCCTTCCCTGGAAAAAGGGTCATTTTTACTTTAGAGTAGACAGTCACAAAATATTACATTGTATTCTGTTTTTTTCACATTTCTTTCTTCCTCCTAGACCAAATATTATATAGTAGTGAGTGGTGTATTCTAACATTCTTAAATGTACTTTGTAGGTGGAACATCTGGAGGCGGGGCCAGCGCGGAGGTGGTGGTATTGGACGAGGGGAACAACTCTGGGGAGGAGGCGGTGCAAGTGCCGGACATGCCTGTGAGGGATAACACGGTGGTGGCGGGCAGAGGTAAGCTATATATTCCTTACCTATTGAGAATGAAGACTGAAGAGTTTGCTTTCTGCATGGGTGTATTATAAATCAACCAGGTAGTAGCCTCCTCTAAATGTACTTCGACTTAGCTATGAAGTTTTTGGCGAGAAGAATCCCAATCAGATCTGAGATGAACTTGATGGATGGGATGAACGAAAAGTGAAAGAAGGGTGTAAGTAAGTGTGAAAGGACGAGAAATGTAATGATGACTGGCAAAGAAGAATGATATGTGTTTGCTTGATCCCCGAGGTGGCTGGGAAGGAAAGAATATGGTATGGTGCATGGCTGGGTGAATGATGAAGCAAGGATGGGTGGAAGGAGAACAGCCTGGGTGGGTGAAACAAAAACTGTATGTGTGCATATACTTTGAATGGATGGATGCCTGGATCATGGTACTATCTGACTCTTAGATAGCATATGTGTATCTAGAGAGAGTAGACGGTCACTGGATGAACTAAGTGTTACTTTGAAGAGCATGTAAAACCGCACCTGCACGTCCGTAACAGTGTAGGAAAGGCAAGGAAAAGAAGTTGTAATTTTGTCCAAATACTACCATGAATAGTAGCAGTAGTTTGTATTGCAACTGCAAGCACAGCACATATCCGGTTATTACGGTGGACACTCCCTACCTCTCTTAATAACTTTAGTTTATTAGTAGTAGTACGTCATTCATGTGTGGGTGTATCACTGTTCACTCAATAATAAGCAAAGCACCTAAAGTCATCCCATATGTCATCAAATACATCCCATGTGAAGTGATAGATAATCAGATTATTTAGCTTCTTCATTTTCCTTTTCTAGTACTCATTTGCACTGTAGGGTGAAAGCTAAATTAATTAAGCAGTAGCCCTTTTAACAGAGTATTCTCAGTGCCACCCGTAATAGAAAAGTAAGAGCTTCACCACCTGCATGTACTGGACCGGTACAGTAACGCAAGTCTGTCTCATTCATCATGGTGTGCGTCTGTTTTTCTCGGGTGCAAGTTCACTGCGCTGGCATTATGCCGGCTTGCATAAGATAACGTACCAATTTTCCTAAACAAGAGAGAAGAAGAAGAATAAGACTGGTGTACTATCATAGTCGACTGTAATGGAAGTCTATAGTGCTCGTAGAATTTGTTCCTTAAACTCCCACTAATGTTAGAGCAAGGATGAAGAAGTCGGAGGTTACATAGATACTGTCCTCAATAGTTATGTACTGTGCTTTCAATTTGCTACTTGTACTGTGACACAACTTTCTGCTCAATCATTTTGTGTTAATCTTAAGGAGCATTAGTTACAGACTATGTCTTTCTTTCTTCATATAGTTGCTCCTTCCAAATCAAACAGCCCATCAAGGAGGAGGGAGCTGGCTCGAATGGCCCGGCAACGGAGGCTGGATGCCACTGTCGCCGAATATCGGCGGCTGGTGGCCCTGGAGGAGGAGGACACGCAGTCTACCGGTACAACAACAACATCCACTGGGACAGCTGCATCCTCCTCCGTGCCCCCACAGGCTGCCAGCCAGCGCAGTGCTCCAGCGGTACGGAGTCAGGCTACCAAAGCCAACCGCCACCTCCGAGCAGCAAAGACAGCAGCTGCCCCCCACAGGATTTGCAAGGCACGCCAGCGCCGCTTATGCCTCACAGTGTCCTACCTGGAGCAGGAGGTCCTAACCTATAAGAACTTGGTGGAGGGCCTCCGCTTCGACCATGCCACCCTCCGCAAGGAGCATGATGCCCTGGCCGCTAAAGTCAACAGCACCCTGCCGTAGTGTCCCCTGCCCCTTTTTTAGAGACTTTTGGGGGGTGGGAATTGGGAGTTGGGTTGTTTTTGGGACTTTTGAAGGACAATCGTTGGGGTTAGGGAGGGTCTTGCGGGAGATTATTTTGTTAGGGCTACAAAAATATACTTTTTGAAACTTTATCTGACCATACCTGTTTTTTACTGCTTTTGAGTCTGGTGGGTGGGGGTTTAACAGTAAGTTTGTTTTCCTGAATAGTCCTAGGACTTTAGTAGTACTACCGTCAATCTCTTGTCTCTCCTAATACTCCATTATACTACCTCCAACCAAACGCTTATCTTACCTGTAATTTGTGTTTGAAAGTAGGGCTAGGCCCAGGGCTGGCTCCACGGGAAATGGCGATTAAGGTTGGCAATCCTGGGCGGATGAAATGTCCTCCTCATTGCGGTGGTACTAGTGGTGTGACACAGTGGCAGTTGCATGCCTATGGAAAAAAAGAAAATGAAACCTGGTTTGTCCTTACTGTAGCATTACAACGGTACGATAGAGAATATAGCAGGTGACAGTACACTAGAACAGTGCCACAATGTAGCCTAACAAATGGTAAAGTATTGAAAGTATAACTTGTACTTGTGTTGGATTTTTTTGACATTGGCTACTACTACACGAAATAGTACTGAAGCTGAGTAAGTCTAGAATATATCCTCGGATTCCTTCACCAGCCTGTTGCTATGACCTTATCCTCCCCAGCAAGTGTGTGGAATTATTGATGTCATTTAGTCACACATCAAGCAAAACCGCACAGCCCGGGGGAAGAGGGTTAGGGTTTGGAAAATGGATGGGAATGGGGGTTTCTTTTTGGGTAGGTTTTGTTGAGAGAAGAAAAAAAAGCACAGCATGGACAAACAATAATTGAAGATAAAGAAATCTTTGGGTACAAAGCTAACCATAAATCTTTCAAGTGACATAAAGGAAGTGCATGCACTACTGCATGCATTGTTACTGAAAAGTAAGTAGTACTAGAATGCGACAGTACAGGGCTGCAGCGTTTTCACTTGCCTATCTCTGCACTCAGAGAAACACTTCTTACATTAAATTAGGTTTAAAAAATAGCCGAAGTAAAACCTATAGAATGGCTGTAGGGATCAATTTAGAAGTAGAGAGAGATCCAGGAAATGCAGTCACACTCATAGAAGAAAAGAATGGATACTGTATCTGTATTGTTGTAGTTGTCCTGTTGAATTTGGTAAGTAAGTTGCATGCAGCAAACAATTCCTCTTATTAGCGGCACTCCTCCATTCCAGCTGATGCTTCGTCCATCAATGTTGGTGACCGGAAGACACCCTGTCCACTGACTGCCTGGCGGATGCTGAATTGCGGCTCGCTAATGTGAAGCCTGACTCCATCCTTTTTTCCCCACTGCACAGACTGAAACCCGGCCTGTAATTATTGAACGAAAAACAGGAAGTGATATATTACAAAAATATAAGGTATGTACGCTGTGTAGTGCAAAAAGTCACACTTTGATTTTCCTAATAGACAGTACAATATTTTTGAAAGTGCGTACTCTGTCTGAGTCACCTTTTGAAGGATAAATAAGTATGGGCAAATTAATTTAGCGGATCTATCCCCTCAAGCTAGGTGTACTGTAAACTGTGTTTTAGAACTAAATTAGACCTTCCCAGCAGTGCTCCCACCCAGACCCTTACTAAAGCCAGTCGCAAAAATGTAGAAGACCCCAATTAGATCTCAAAAAACGAGGCCTAGCAGAAAACTGGTGACAAAAAGTACTTTGAAAGTAAAAGTAGGCCCAAATACCCCCTTACCCACCGTGGATTGTATTCAAACCACTTGCAAGCAAGCAAAAGTATCCACATCGCTCCAAGACTCGAAAACCCTCCCACCCAAACACATGCAATAGAAATACTGCTAACCCTAACGAACCCTAAGTTAAGAATAGTGGCAAAGGCTTTCTTTAACTATGCCAAATCCCCCCTTTCCCACCATGGATTTTCTTCAAATGACTTGCAACCAAAATAACACATTCTCACGAGTGCTCTAAGACCCCAGAACTCAGTTGCAAAAATCTAGAACACCCCGAAACACATGCAATCCTGCTGCTAGGGCTAACCCTAACGAACCCTAAGTTACAAAAAGTGCCAAAAGGCTTTTCCTTATGGATTTTGTCCAAACCACTTCTATCCGGTATTAGACCTTCCCAGGAATGCCCCAAGACTCGCCAACCCACCCGCCAAAAAGCACAACACCCCCAAACAGCCAAAAAGGTAAATCTCATACTTACAATATTTCTCGGCCTTCGGTCCAAACGCGCTGTGCAGCTAGGTCATAACTCCCGTTTTGCACCACGGATTTCCTGAAAAGCAAATGCAATCAAAATTAGACTGTCCCAGCAGTGCTCCCAGACCCCAAAACTCACCCACAAACACCCGGAACCCCCCCAAAGAGCACCTGAAAGGCAAGCAAGTCAGCAAAAACGCAAAAACATTTCCGCCTCCGATTTGGTCCAAACCACTTTTATCCGGTATTAGAGCTTCCCAGCAATGGCCCCAGAGCCGTCAACCCAGGAGAAAACTAGTAGAAGACCCCCAAACAGACAAAAAGCAAAAGTACAAAAATGTGGACTTAGTCAATTTCTTGCCAATTTCCAAAATCACTCCGCGTGCGCTCTGCAGCTAGGCCCTAACTCCCCTCTGCCACCATGGATTTGCTTCAAACCTCTTGCAAACTAAAGTATCCATAGCCAGCAGTGCTCCCAGACCCCGAAACCCACCCACAAACACCAGGAAGCCCCCCAAACAGGCCCCCAAAAATGCTACATTGAGCAAAATGTCAGAAATAGCAAAAAAAATTCTGCATGGATTTTGTCCAAACCACTTCTATCCGGTATTAGACCTTCCCAGGAATGCCCCAAGACCCACCAACCCACCCGCCAAAAAGCACAACACCCCCAAACAGCCAAAAAGGAAAATCTCATACTGACAATATTTCTCGCCCTTCGGTCCAAACGCGCTGTGCAGCTAGGTCATAACTCCCGTTTTCCACCACGGATTTCCTGAAAAGCAAATGCAATCAAGATTAGACTGTCCCAGCAGTGCTCCCAGACCCCAAAACTCACCCACAAACACCCGGAACTCCCCCAAAGAGCACCTGAAAGGCAAGCAAGTCAGCAAAAACGCAAGAAAAATTCCGCCTCCGATTTGGTCCAAACCACTTTTATCCGATATTAGAGATTGCCAGCAATGGCCCCAGAGCCGTCAACCCAGGAGAAAACTAGTAGAAGACCCCCAAACAGCCAAAAAGCAAAAGTACAAAAATGTGGACTTAGTCATTTTCTTGCCAATTTCCAAAATCACTCCGCGCGTGCTCTGCAGCTAGGCCCTAACTCCCCTCTGCCACATGGATTTGCTTCAAACCTCTTGCAAACTAAAGTATACACAGCCAGCAGTGCTCCCAGACCCCGAAACCCACCCACAAACACCAGGAAGCCCCCCAAACAGGCCCCCGCAAAACGCTACATTGAGCAAAATGTCAGAAATAGCAAAAAACAATTCTGCATGGATTTTGTCCAAACCAATTCTATCCGGTATTAGACCTTCCGAGGAATGCCCCAAGACCCTCCAACCCACCCGCCAAAAAGCACAACACCCCCAAACAGCCAAAAAGGAAAATCTCATACTTATAATATTTCTCGACCTTCGGTCCAAACGCGCTGTGCAGCTAGGTCATAACTCCCGTTTTCCACCACGGATTTCCTGAAAAGCAAATGCAATCAAGATTAGACTGTCCCAGCAGTGCTCCCAGACCCCAAAACTCACCCACAAACACCCGGAACCCCCCCAAAGAACTCCTGAAAGGCGAGCAAGTCAGCAAAAACGCAAAAAAAATTCTGCCTCCGATTTGGTCCAAACCACTTTTATCCGGTATTAGAGCTTCCCAGCAATGGCCCCAGAGCCGTCAACTCACCCGCAAAGAAGTAGCACACCCCCACAAGTGCTGAGTCTTTCTTCATTGGGTGTATTCCAGCCCTCTGCTTTTAGGGAAATAGGAGTCTGGAGGAGGAGGATAGAGGAGCATGTTCTTCTGAACTTGTGAGCCTGAGGAATGCAGACTGCGGCACCTTCAAATCAATAAGCAAACAAGTGAAGACAGTTCTGCTGATGGGCTTGTTTTTGTGATTAGGTGATTAAAGTTTGAATTATATTAACTGTGCACAACAAAGAAAGACAGACACACAGGAATAAAAGTGAATAAGGACGAAAAAGAAAGTTATTGATTCATTGTCTCATTTTCAGGGCTCGGTGTCAGGGAATAAGAATAAGGCTTCGTCATCATACTCGGCGAATTCAGGCAGGGTGAGCTCAGTGTCACCTAACAGAGAAGAAATTCCCTCATCTACGTTGCTGTCCACCTCGTCTTCATCCGGCGTGCTTTCTCGTACTTTGTAATCTGGTGGCATGAGGTGCTGATTCATCTTGATCATTGTTAACCTCTCCACATTTTTGGGCGAGAGGCGGCTCCGTTTGGGAGTTACAATGCCACCAGCAGCACTGAAAACACGTTCAGAAGACACGCTTGCGAGTGGGCAAGACAAGTAGTTTAAAGCCAGGTTGGAGAGCTGTGGCCACAATTCTTTTTTCCCATGCCAATACGCCAATGGGTCAGCATTAACATAGACCTCTGTTGAGTCATTCAGATAGTCCTGCACCATCGACTCAAGGTCTTCCAAGGTTCCTCCACTTTGCTTAGCTTTTGCTAAGACCTTTTGAGAACCAAACCCAACAGAGTTAGCCAATCCTCTTCAGCATCCAATGTTACTGTTGTGTCTGGTGCAGATGATCCGGTTGCCGGTGTCTTTAACGGCTGAGACGTCACTTGTGCCACAGCCACAGGTGCAGAAGTGGATTGTTTTGACTGGGGATGGCCTGCTGATGCTGATGCTGATGTACTGCCTTTTCCTTCAATGAGCTGCCGTTCTCTTTCAAACTTCTTGGCTGACAAGGCTAGCCAACGTTTGTACTTTGTAACATCTTCATCAGCAAAAGGAAAGAATGCTCGGCCTGCCAGCGCCTTTTTGTAGCGTGGATCCAGAATAGTAGCACAAATGTAATGCTGTTCTGAGTGGATCATTTTAAGACGTTCATCACCTTGTAGGCGCTCTAATAATTTCTCCGCCAAAACAAAAGAGTCTTGGTTTTTTTCATCTTTTTGAAACATAGAAGACACCGCCTTCAGTTGGTGCTCCAGCATGTACAACAATGGGATAGCTTTTCCCAAATTACAGTCCTCCTTGCTGACTGCACGTGTGAAGACCTCAAAAAGACGAAGCATGTCTGTCAGGCTTTTAACTATGTCCCATTGCGCCGCATCCATCCTCAGGTCCTTCTGAGCTGTACCCTGTTTTAAGAAATAGTGATGGAGTACCGTATACTGCTCATACAGATGCTCAAGCATGTAGAAAGTTGAGTTCCAACGTGTTGCAACGTCCTGGATGAGTGCTTTCACTGGCATTCGACGTTCATGTAGCAGGCTCCTCAGATGCTTCCGGGCCTTAAAAGAATGGCTGAAATGGATGCACATTTTTCGGCAGGTGTCCACTACCTCGCACGCTGGACTGTCTTTATCACTCAAGAATTTTTTAACAACCAGGTTTATACAGTGCGCCAAACACGGCACTCTGAAATAGTCACCCAGCTCCATGGCCTTAACTACATTGGCGCCATTATCCGTGGAAACATAACCAATCTGGCGTTTTTTTGGGAACAGCCAGTGAAGGACCTTTGTGTTAAACTCATCCAAAATGTTTTGTGCTGTGTGACGTTTCTCCAAGCCAAACATGGCTAGTGTTGCATGTTTCCGAGCAGCTTTAAAAACTTGGTCCGGGTCAACACCTGCGTTTAGCTTTGCTTTAACCCCTGAAAAAGAGACCCAGTGTGCAGTGATGCACATGTAATCAGCGCCTGCGCCACTGGTCCCATGTCTGTTGTCAGATGTATAGTGTGAACAGCACTCTTCTGCAAAGCTGCCCCAATCACCTCCAGCACATCTTCATGTAGTGTAGGAACCGCAACTCTGGCAAAATAGAACCGGCTAGGAACCTTCCATTTAGGGCAGAGTGCTGCCACTAATTCTAGAAAACCAATCCCTTCTACAAAAGAAAAAGGGAGAAGGTCCAGAGCTAGCATTTTAGCCAGCTTAGTGTTATACAGACGCGTCCGTGGTAGGCATGGGCGGAAAATCCGTTCCGCTCGCGGATTTTGCGGATTTTCGGGAAATCCGCAATCCGCGAGATTTGCGAATTTCCTGAAAAATCCGCAAATCCGCGAGCAGCGGATTTTGCTCGCACTGCTCGCACTGTTCGCGTGAGTTCGCGCCCCGCGAATAAGTGCGAAATTGCAGAAATACGATTTTAGCAAAACTGAAAGTAACTACTTACCAGGTTCAAAAGTTCAGGCTCATCATTAGTAGCCATTTCCTGTAGTGCTTCCTGAGGGGCCCCTCCAGAGTTCAGTTGCCAGTTGCAACTATTATGTGACCCTGCTCTGAACCTCAGAATAGTTACACATATGCCACAAAGGTCCTGAATTACAGCTAAGGGAGACAAGCAGGAGCCAGGCTGGAAGTTAAAATCCATTAATCAGCCCCTAATTCATTATTGTCAGTTGGGGCAGGGCAGGTGTTGTAACTAATTTTGCAACAATGAAAGCACTTAGCAAGTGCAAAAGATCACTAATCAGGGCGCACTAAGGAAGCAGGTGCCAGCTAAAAAAATATTCTGTGACACATTAATCAGCCCCAAATTAATTCAGGTCACTTGAGGCAGGGAAGGTGTGCTTTGCTTTGCCAAAAATAATGTACACTGGACAACCAGAGGGTGTGGTGATGAAACAGAGGGTGGCATGGGTGGGCCAGAGGGTGGCATGAGTAGTCAGAGAGTGGCAGTGGTGACAGAGAGTGGCAGTGATGAAGAAGAGTGTCCCAAACAGGTTGGACACGTAGAAACAACAAGTTCGCAAAACTTGCGACCCGACAGGTAAGTTCGCAAATTGCGAAATTGTAAAAACCCTCGCGAACTGGCAGAAACACGGGCGAACACAAAAAAAAAAAAAAATCCGCAAATTCGCGGGAATTCGCGGATTTTGCGGATTGCGAGTTTGCAAATCCGCAAATTCGCGGATTGCCAATCCGCAAAATCCGCTCATGCTTAGTCCGTGGGTGGTTGCGTTCATATGACGCTTCTGTAAACAACATGTTTTTAATGTTGCCCTAGACCAAGCATTTACGGGATGATGATGATGACTTTTTCGACCCAGTTACGCTCGCTGATGAACTTTTTCGCATTGGTGTGTCACTCTCTCCCACACTCTTAGTGTGGCTCACATGGGGTGTGCTGCTGACAGGGGTACTGGGTGTAAGTGAAGTGTTTGACACGTCTTCTTCCTCCTCGTCATCATCAGATGAAACATCAACGTTTTCTTGACTTGCAATTCGGGCTTCCTTGATCTCCTTTAGGTGCGCAAACCATTGGACAGCATGCTTTCTCTCAAGATGACCTCTCTGGCCTCCGGTACCATAGTTGGTACCAAACTTACCACAACTAACTGCATGCTTACAAATGCTACAAATGGCGAGGTTTTCCTTTTTTGGGCAAACACTAAAGAAGTCCCAAACTGCGGACTTCAAATGTCTTTGGGGGCCGGAGGAGGGGGCGATACTGGTGGTGGTGGTCCTGCTGCTAATGCCAGATGAAGTGGAGGATGTGGATTGCCGAACTTTAGTACGTTTTGCACTTTCACCACCACTAATTGAGGTCGAGGTGGATGGAGGTCCCTTCTGGCGAGGAAGAAATATGGAAGCGGTACGTGTTGGTGTACTAGTTAACTCCAATGATTGTGGTGTTTCTTCCATTGCCTCCTCGTCGACAACATCATCACGCTCAGCAGCTTCTCGGGCTAGGGTCAAAATGTCTGTTTGCTGCATGCCCGCTGGGGCTGCAGTGACCTTTATGATGACTGGGTCGTCGTCGTGACAGTCTTCATCAGCAGCAGTATCCGCCACTTCTTGTTGAGCCTCATCACACTCCATAACTATGAGTTTTTCGACGACCATCCTTTTACGCTTAACTACCTTTGTCAGATCATGGTGTGCCTCACTCTCAGACGGCCGTGGTGGTTCCCAATTTTCATCCATATCATCAGAAGGAGGTGGGCTTAAAGAAAATGTAGACACCACCCTTGATCTTTTCCTTGCTAGGGATGTGGAAGACAATGAATGATCATCAGGAGGAGTGGCTTCCTCAAATGATACCTCGGCTTGATTGTCGATTTCCTGATGTGCCCCTACTTCGGGAGGAACAACTATTGTGGGCACTTGTGACCCTCCATGCACCCTGTGCTTGCTCATCTCCTTGCGCTGCCTCTCCTTCCACATGTACTTGTACTTGCACATGTGGTTGTTGTTGCGGCTGTGGTTGTTCAACACTCGTCAGATGAGTTACAACAACCTGTGTTGATTGAGGGACATTGCTGCTACTTTCTTGCGATGAGCCAACATCACTGGTCGATGGTGATTGAACAACTAGACTAAGTGCCTCTGCAGCACTCAAGGGCTTGGACTTAAGTTGGCGTGGTGGTGGAGGTGGCACTGAGCCCAATGGAGCGGGGGTGATGCTCCCAACTTGGTCCCCAGCAGATCCCGCTGCTGCAGCAGGCATACTTTTTTTTTTACTCCCAAAAAACGTAGCGCACACCAGTCTCCTTGGTAACTTGCTTCTTCTGCTCCTTACTGGCAACTTTCTTGCTAGAGGAGCTACGGGGAACTTTTTTTGGGGCCATCTTCTTCAGAGCAGGTTAGAACAGCAGGCCGCAGTTGCACGAGTTGCAGAGTTTTCTGTGGCTAGACGTGACGTCGCGTGACGTTATGCTGCACACACACACCGCTGCAGGACTTCTTCCTGGCACTGGTGGTTCTTTTGAGTCTTGTGCACCTAAAAGCAATGGAAGACAGAGGAACATCAGTTCAGTTATACACCCCCAAAAAAATCGAAAAACACAGAAAAATCAGCACAATCCCATGCCATCCATGATGTTTAAATTCAAGACACCCCACAGAAAGACTAGGCACATGCACCACTCACTACCCCTGGTGAAAAGGCCACAACAACAGCCCAAAAAAACGAAAATCACAGAAACATCAGCACAATCCCAAGCCCTCCATTGAGGTTTAAATTCAAGACACCCCACAGAAAGACTAGGCACATGCACCACTCACTACCCCTGGTGAAAAGGCCACAACAACAGCCCAAAAAAACGAAAATCACAGACAAATCAGCACAATCCCAAGCCCTCCATGATGTTTAAATTCAAGACACCCCAAAGAAAGACTAGGCCTATGCACCACTCACTACCCCTGGGCATAAAGGTTGAAAGCTAGGCAAAATGGTTGCAGACCTAAGAACACTGCCTGCATTCAAAATGGCCCCCCTGCCTCCCAGCACATGGCCAGGGCCTGCCTGTAGCAGCACTCAAAATGCCCCCCACCCACATGGCCTGTCCCCATGAACACCCCAAAAAATCGAAAAACACAGAAAAATGAGCACAATTCCATGCCATCCAGGCCCTCCATGATGTTTAAATTCAAGACACCCCACAGAAAGACTAGGCACATGCACCACTCACTACCCCTGGTGAAAAGGCCACAACAACAGCCCAAAAAAACGAAAATCACAGAAAAATCTGCACAATCCCAAGCCCTCCATGATGTTTAAATTCAAGACACCCCACAGAAAGACTAGGCACATGCACCCCCCATGCTTAGTCTCAGCACACTACAGCCTGGTATGTGCTAAGACAGAAGCCGCGGGCCAAGTCATCAGTTATCCGCTCCCTGCAACTGTGCCACTTCTCACGGCCTTGTGGGGGGGGGCCATACCCCGGGCTTGCGTGGCTGAGGCTGTCCACATCGGGGCTACGCTGCAGGTGCTCTCACCAGTCAGGAGAGTCACAGTGAGACTCAGGGAGGTCCAAATTGACACCGCCACCTCAGGATTACGCCCTGTGCTTATTCCGCTCAGTTGATGTCCCCAGTAGGGACTGCATAAGGAGATATCCTTCAGAGCTCTACCGAACATGTCCGTCTCAATTGCAGCGATAGCCACGCCCCCAGCTATGCTAAAAAATAAATGATGAGTAACTTCAGTGAAAGCACTGATCAGGCATAATTAATGTTGAGAAGCAATATCATTTTAATTATCCCACTGTACCCACTGAGGCATGAATCGGGGACCACCTGTCCAAGTGTTTCCTAGCCTCTACAAGCAAATAGATTAATATTGTTAGACATGGAGAACTATAAAACCATCACCAGAAATATTAAGATCTCCACACACAATTATGGGTCTTGACCAGTTTGTTAGTTCCAATTCCAAAAAATCAAAAACCTCTGGATCATCTTGGTTGGAACCATAAATTGTGCAGATTGTCAATCCCATTTCATGTTCCACCAGCACCCATCTTTCGAGAGCATCTGCCAATTGGCGTTTCACCCCTCCCCGAGTGGATTTAGCCAGTATCGCCTCCCCTCTAACTGTAGATGTCTGTGAGGAGCAGGCCAGCAAATCAAAGCCCCTTAAACTTAATAAATGTTTTTAACCCATGGAAGATGGGTGTCCAGTAAGCATATCACATCTATCTGATTGGAACTGACAAAATGCCCCAACATTTGCCTCTTTCTCCAATCATTTAGACCCCCTATATTGGCTGTACACATCTTAAGCATCCCCATTTTTATATTTTTTTTCCTACCGGGTCATCATACCACTTTAGAATAGGCCCGTTAAACTGTTTAAAAGAGAAAGCCTTACTCCACAAAAAACACAATAGTGCCAGGTATTTTCCTTTTTTGGTCTTTTCCTCCCCTCCCCACCCCACCCACTACCTCAACCCCCTCCGCCCTCCACCCTTCCCGCCCCTACAACCTCTACCCTCTTGACGCACTCAGATCCTAGTCTGTGCATGTGATGTATACAGCATTAGCGGCCTTGGTCCATCGACATAACTTCATAATACGCCCATAATCCTATTGAATCAAATCAAATCATCGCCCGTGAACCACAATTGTTCTGAAGTTCGAATATCTGTGATATCCTTAATACCCTCAATACCCTCCTCCTCCCACCTTGCCCATAAACCATAAATCCTACATGTCCAATCTCATTCACATTCTTTCTGTTTTGCTTTTTCAGCATTACACCTTTACACCCGGGCATCTTTATTTATCAATGGCATCCAGACATTCTCTAGCTTTTATTTCTGTAGCGAAATACCAGTTATGTCCCTCATGGATCACCTTAAGTTGTGCCAGATTCATAAGGTAGACCTGAATGTTCTTATCGTGGAAAGGTTTTATTAACTGCCTCAACCACCAGCGTCTCTCCACCATTGAGTGGCAGAAGTCAGGGCGGACAAAGAAGGAAACCCCTCCACTTGACCTCCTCGCTTCGGTCTGGCCTTCTCTGAAACTGCCTGTCTCAAAAGGAAATTACCTTTAAATACAAGGATTGCCTGGGGTTTATTCCGCTCTTTTGCTTGAACTCAGAGCTTAAACCGGGTGCAATGAGCCCTTTGAACTTCAGCTGCCAATTTCACTCACTCAGCTCCGGCAAGGTGGATTTAAGAGAACAACTATGTATCCTCTCGTGTCCGACCCTTCCGCTCCCTCAGGGACACAGAGCACCCTGAGGTTATTCCTCCTTTGCCTGTTCTCAAATTCCTCCAACTTCCACTCGATGTCCCTGATTTGTGAGCCATGAGCCTCCACCTGGGCTGATGCGTTAGCAGCTTCTGTCTCCGTTGCAACTATTCTCTCCTTGAGATTTGTCACCCTCTCCCCTACATTTATGCATGCCTGAGAGAGCTTCTGATGGTTCCTTGCATTTTTCTCATTGCAGCCTGTGCCTTTCGAAGGCGCGTTTCCTCCCTGTGAGAGAGAATGGCCTGGTGTATCACCTCCAGCATGGGGGGGGGGGGGGTGTAGCGCCAATTTCAGCCTGGGAATTACCTAATGCTTGACCCGATAATGGGGTGGCAGATGAGTAATCCCATTTCAAATCCTTTCTCCCCCGACCTTGCGTACCTGGTGGCAGGTTAGATTTTGTGGCTGTTATGGGGAGGTCTAGTTCGCTCTCCTCAGGATCAGAGTCCAAGTTACTAGTCCCTGGTGATGAACCCCAGTCATAATCTGACCACTGTGCCTCCTCGGAAACCGAAAAAAAACAGTCACTAGGCTCCTTATCCATATCAACTCTATCTTTATCACTGCTTGGTAAATCTGTTGCAGAAATCGTGTCACTCATTTCAGTTTCAGGGGGAGGATGCCACAATCCCTTTCCATGCAGAGCTCCACCAGTTATCAGAGTCTTATCCGGGATAACTTAGTTTTATCAGTAGTAACAACAGCATTTTGGTTTATTACTAGGGGGGCCAATATTTCCCTCAGCGTATCCACTCTGCTGTCCCCCCCCATTGGGAGGTATTAAAGCAATATCCCCCTCCTCACTGGCATCAGGGCAGGGGGGGAGTCTTCCACCTCCACCTCCACCCCCAACCCTTCGCTTATGGCTGGGTCTCCTGTACCCCTTACGTCTGTAATGGCTGGGGCATCTTGCGACCCATCAGAAATCTCGGCTGGGCTTACCTCTTCATTCTTTTTTCTCTCGCTCCCCTCTTGGCATTTGATATTGTTGCTGCTGCCTCTATCTGTGGCTCCTTTCCCCGCATCAGCATGTCAGCTATTGATGGTTGATTCTTCGCTGAGGTCCCGCCTCTCCCCCTCCTCGGCGGATCCGGCGTGATTACCTGCTGCGGGTCCCTGGGCGTCTGTTCTGAAACATTCGACCGCATCAGAGCCGGAGCTTCTCCCCTTAGTTTGCGGGCAGCCGCAGCTGCTCCCTTGGGGCCGGCGGGATTCGCCACAGTCTTCGGGGCCATTCTCTCGTTGCTCCGAGAGTTCTCGCATGCCAGGTGAGTCAGATATTTCCGCATGGTGCATTTAATTATACGCACACCAAACTTTGCCCAAATCACCAAGAGACTGTTGTACGGGCTCCGTTGACCCACCATGGTGGGGGGGGGGGATATTTTTCGGCAACTGCTTACAAGAGAATTGAGATTCTCCTATTAACATGACCATAGAATCTGGATTTCATTGAAGACACAAACCTCTTTACGGACCATGGCACTTCGATAATAGTGCCTTTTTTTGAAGCATAGAGGAGATTTCCTCCTTGACAATCTGTTGATGTTCCGGAGAAAGAATCAAAGGTATGGGAGTGTGTGTTTGACAGTGGAGATCTACAAAGTCTATTTTGAAAACTGTCTCAAGAACCCATGGGTCCTGAGTTAAAGATTTCCAAGCATGGTAAAAGTGTTTGAGTCTTCCCCCGACCTTGGTAGGGGAAGGAGAGAGAGAGAAAGACTTACTTGGAGGGTTGCTGTTGGGAGTTCCACGGGAGGAGAAACCTCTGTTGCGGGAACCTCTTCCTCTTTGAGTGTAGAACTGGCGGTTGGAAGGGTAGAAACCTCTGCCAGCAGTTCCTCTGCCTCTCGAGGATGTGAAGGGCCAGAAGTAGCCACAGCCGGAAGAACGGCCCCTTCTTCCAGCCTGTCAAAAACATTGCTATTGAAGACCCGCCTCATGTTGCTCTGGGCCTTATCTAAGGCAGTAAAGGTGGAAACATACTTCCCTATAGATTTAATCATGTCCTCTCCGAAGAGGAGGCCTCTGGGGTTTTGTGAAGGCTCCTTTTCGGCCAGGTCGCTCAGTTTTGGATTTATTTTATTGAGGATGGTCTTTCTCTCATCAATATTGAAGGAAGAGTTAGCATTGCCAAGTAAGACGATTGCCCTTTGGCTCAAACCTCTAATCAGGTTGGTATCAAGAGGTGTTGCAGGGATTCTGCTCAGTCACAGAACTGTTCACATAGACTCAGGACCTCAGTGAATTAGGGTGTGCCAAAAACTCACCTTAGTACCCAAAATCCGCTACCAGACTAGCATCAGTGCCTCATTAGCTCTTCGTCCTATAGCAAAGTAACCAATGATTAGACAACCCAGAACATGCAACTTAGGATACCTCAGGTAAGGTGGGAAACAGGAGCACTCTTTCGTTATACTCTCATACCAGTCCAGAACTGGGAGTAAAGTGAGACATGTGCAAGTTTAAAATATTTATTTTAAGGCCATGATCTCAGGTGCAGCATCTTAGCTAATACCAGCAGACATATTATACGAAATACGATTGTCAGCATCGTTACTATTCCATAAAATACAAAGGGAGAAAGCATGTTATAATGCTAAATGGAAACAGGTTAAATATATACCTATATTTCACCCTCCCTTGCTAGTAGGTTATTTTATAACTGAAAAAGTCTCCTAGGCTTGCATAGGCGACCCCATACCTCAAAGATTAGCAGGAGTGAATCACATTGAGATCTGCACAAGCTCTCAGCATATGAAAGTTCTCCAAGTGTGTTCAATCATGCCTACACAGTGCATTGTTAAAGGCGCCAGTATCTGAGTTGGCCACAGCTGCATATATGTTATGGCTAGAATGTGCGCTGATCAGTTCGAACAACAGCAGCAGTGTTGATATAACCTTGAAGGCCTCGGCACTCACTGTTCAGACTAGGCTTACGAAGCAAATCTAGCAATGTAGAAAAACAAGTTATTCTCATGTGAAGCAAAACAGTCAGGCTAACTCTAAACAATAACTAACATGTGCCATGTGAAAAAGGAAGCAAAAGGCAAAATGGCATTTAAACTTCTAATAAGCTCATACTAACTTAACACTGTATGAATGCAAGGCTCAGCCCCACTACAGAGGGGAGTTAGAGATATAAGAGTATTCGGCAAGTGTAAGATTTTGGTAAGGGGCCAAGAATGTCGAGGAGACGATCTGGGCAGTTTTTAAGTGCTCTCTCGAAGCCCTTCCTAGGGTCTTTACCTAGTTTAAACAAAAATTTGATAAGGTCAGGGTCAAGATTAGGGGTCTGACAGACCTTGTCTTCAATAGAGGGTCTTGGGCATTCAGACCCGAAGGTGGTACAAGTTTCTCTCTCAAGAGAGTTTCTGATCCATCTGGTGATGAACTTAGAGACATGATCTTAGGGGAACCATTTGGAACTATTGGGGTGGGAGATGTTGAGGGGAGAAAACATTTCTCTACCAAGGGGGTCGAGGATAGCATCCTTCGCGGAGGAGGAAGAGTCAAGCTCAAACTGGTTGTTAAAGTCTAGATCATTAAGGTCTTGATCGTCCAAATCGAGGACCAATTCATCATATGGATTGTTGAAGACTTCTACTTCATCAGAGTCAGTACCTGTATCATCCTGGGCACTATTAAGATTCGTGTCGCTAGGGACACCCGCCAAGTTTGTGCCGAAATGGACACCCATCCTATTTGTGTCGCGAGGGACACCTGTATCTTTTGAGGTGCGGGGCCTCCCAATAAGAATGAGGTGCTAGGACCTCCCATGTCAATTGAGGTTCCACGACCTCTCATAGTTCCTTCGCAGAGTTTGGATTTCTTACTGCTCTCTGAATGTAAGAGTTGAGGATCATTAAAAGGGGTGTCATCATGGTCATAAAGAAGTGGTCTTTTAGATGACATATCCTCCTTGAGCGTGTCCATCGTGCAGGACCTCATCTCCTTTTGTAGAAAGATTTTGAAAGAGTCATTTGTATGATATGGGGAACTGGCAATAGCATTGTCTGATTCCATGTCAGACATGACAGGTATTATACTAGGGGACAAAAGGTGTTTTAGAAGGTAAATAGGTATTAATATCCTTCTAGATTATATAAATTAAAATATTAATATGTATTTAAACTCCCCTTTTATTTATTATTTTAAAGTAAATGTTATTATGTTTTAAAAAGAAATATTTTTCCTTCAAATTAATTAATTTCTAATTCTTCACCCATTTTTTTTATTTTGTAGAGCTTGGTAAATAATTGGGGCGGGGTAGTTTGGACCCAAGCCAAACTGGTCCTAGGAGTAGTTTATTGTGTCCAAACTTGAAAAGGAGGTTGAAATAGGCTCAGAAGAGGTTAAAATGATTTTGAGGATCAACAGCTGATGGGAGGTGGTGTTCTCCGGCAGCAGCTGGCTAGCGTGATGCAACTGACGCGCTCGAGCCAGCCTTTGCCGGAGTATTAGAGGAACCGACCCAGGGAGGCAGAGGGGGCAATGCCACCGCTGCCGAGGGCTATTCCTCGTTGTCAGAAGGAAGACGCACTTGCGAGGACGGGTAAAGCCAGCGCTCCCCGAAAACTGAAAAATCTATGGAAAATAATGGCAAAAGAAGCTGGCGATCCGTACACGAGGAAGTGAGTCAGTTGAACCTAGGCTGACTGCTGCGGATCATGAAGAGTGCGGGCCCGTCCAAAGAGAAGCTCCAATGGTGAGGGGAGGCGAGGGGAGGGGGGCGGGATCGATGACCGAAAATTGGAAGTCGATGGGAGGGAGGGAGGAAAGGAACGGCAAGGCAATTGGGTAACAAGGAAAGTAGCATTACAATAGAGTAGATTAGAAGTAAACATGGTCAAAATCAATGGCAAGAATCAATAAGAATACGAAATATAGATACAAAAAAGAGCATACAGCACAATATATATAGAGTGCAACTAAGAGTAACTTATCTGCTTGTGAGCCGCATTTAAAAGAGGCAGCTCTGTTGTTGCTCACCCTTGTATTGTTCATGTGTTGTCACTGCATTCTAGATCTTTCTATTTTATGATGTAAGTGCGGCTGCTTGTGACACTGCATTAAAAGATTAATGCATAATGTAGCCTCCTGTCTGGTAATGAAATCACAAGCGCCAGTGATCCTGCAGGGGTTTCACATTGTCATCCGACCCAATGCAGCTTGCTAGTGCTACAGTCGGCCTCCTAAGCCTCTCAACATTGATCTGAATTTGCTGATCTTACAAATAATGTTGCTTATGTAGGTCGTAGGCCCAGGGTATTTCAAGCGCTGAGCTTGTTAATTAAATCACATGGGCTAGTAGATGTCTGGGGGAACAAAGAGCCTAATAAACCTGGGTTCACATATTTTTCATGCCCCTTTAAGAAATATACCAAGCTTGATTATTTTTTAATCTCCTCAACAGAAGTGAATAGAGTCATTATTAAAAAACTACCAAAACCTATCTCTGATCACAGTCCGCTAATCCTGCAGTATGACATAGATACCCCAGTTAAGATCCACTCAAGATGGATGTTCGAGAGGAAGCTATTAGCCGATCCGGCATTTGTAGACCATTTCAGGAGTTGGGCCCTAGAGTATTACGATATGAATCGGTATAGCGCTGCTAGGAATAATGTCTAGTATGCATTTAAAGCAGCCCTGAGAGGGGAAACGATCAGCTTCTCCGCCAGGCTAAAGAAAAAAGACTCGGGAAGAAAATGAGAGACTAGTCGCCCAGCTAGCAGCGGCAGAAGAACATCACATGAGGGATATCGGTCAGGGGTATGATGCCATCGAGAGCCAGCAGAAGATTCTTATTATTAAAGCAGGGTTGGACAAGTGGATTGCTCAGAAAACTGCAGAGGATATCAGATTTATAAGGGCAGGGTTTATGAGACAGGAGAGCAGGCAGGTAAACTTCTAGCACTATAGATTAGGCAGGGAAGTAATAAGAATTTAATATCTAGCATACAAGAGGGGGCTCGGAATTACACAGAGTCTGAAGATGTCCTAAAAGTCTTTAAAAAATGTTATCAAAATGTATACAATGAAGAGACAGGCCCAGACAGTGCTAGCCTGGACTTTAAGCATGGGCGGAAAATATGTTCCGCTCACGGATTTTGTGGATTTTCGGTAAATTGACAATCCGCGAACGCTCGCGAATTTACCGAAAATCTGCAAATTCGCATGCAGCGGATTTTTTTTTCTTGGTGATACAATTTTGCGGCGAGCGGCGTTCACTTACCGTCATTCAGCGTTTGCTGAATTGTTTTTCTCGATATTTTGCGAGTGCTGCGCCATTTTGGATCTTGCTGCGGGATCCCACGGGAATTTGGCGACGCATCGCGAGAGTTCGCAATTGCGAACATGTAGGTGCGGCGGGCAGCAACAATCTCGCACTCGCGAAATTACAAAATTTGCAATTCTGCACAAGAAATCCACTAGCAAGCAGCATAGACCTTCTGAAAATGATGATGTTTATCAGAATAACTCCTCAGAATGACATTTGCCTGCACTTTTTTGGATTTGAGGCCTTTTGACTTTCTTTGGATCACTTTTGGATTAGAAATCAACTTTCATAAGTAAGTTTGTTTGCGGCATTACAGTTGCTGTTCTGCAGAAAAACGAGTTTTGCAAAACTGAAAGCACTCAGCAGGTGCAAATGTTCACTCATCATTAGTAACCATTCCCTGTAGTACTTCCTGAGGGCCCCCTCCAGAGTTCAGTTGCCTATGTTTGTTTGGGGCATTACAGTTGCTGTTCTGCAGAAAAACGAATTTTGCATAACTGAAAGCACTCAGCAGGTGCAAAAGTTCAAACTCATCATTAGTAATAGTAACCATTCCCTGTAGTGCTTCCTGACTGGGGCCCCTCCAGAGTTCAGTTGCTCAGTTGCTAGTTGCAACAATTGTATGACCCTGCTCTGACCCTCACAGTAGGCTCATAGAATAGCTACAAGTAGGCCACAAAGGTCCTGGAAAAAAAAATTGCACTGCACCAGAAAGCAAATTACAGATAAGGAAGCAGGTGCCAGACTGGAATTTTTAAACAGTGACACATTAATAAATCAACCCCAAATTAATTCATGTCAGTTGAAGCAGGGCAGGTGTGCTTGCTTTTCCCCCCCATAATCTACAGTGATGATGAACCAGAGGGTGGCATTGATGTACCAGAGGGTGGCATGGGTGAAACAGAGGGTGGCAGTGGTGAAACAGAGGGTGCTGGGAACCTGTGACGATGAACCAGACGTAGAAACAACATAGTCGCGACCGTTGCGAGCCGACAAGTAAGTTCGCAATTGCGAACTGGTACAAAACCCTCGCGAACTGGCAGAAACCCTTGTGAACACAAAAAAAAATCTGCAAATTCGCGAGAATTCACGGATTTTGCGGATTGCGAGTTCGCAAATACGCAAATTCGCGAACGCCAGATTCGCAAAATTCGCACATGCTTACTGGACTTCAAGGATGAAGGACCCCAGCTGGGTGACTCGGACAGAGCAGTGCTTGATAATGAAATGGTTATAGATGAGGTGGTGGAAGCACTGCAGGAGTTAGCAGCAGGGAAGGTATATAAAAGCATACAGAATGAGATTGCCCCTATATTGTTGGAATTATTTAACGGTATAATCTGTTCTGGTGAAACACCGCAATCCTGGAAGGAGACAAATATTGTTGTGTTCCATAAAAAAGGGAAGCCTAAGGAAAAACCTGGCTCGTATCGTCCAATATCTCTCATTAATACGGACACTAAGATCTACGCCAAGGTCGAGGGACTACAGAGCACATCATGTGTGCTAATATGCTTTTTGATGTTCAGGCTGCCACGTGGGCGGATGGCCATGATCCTTTTGGATGTTGAAAAGGCCTTTGATAGCGTCACGTGGAATTATTTGTTGGGGATATTGGAACGAAGGGGCTTCAGCCCAAAAATATTGAGAGCTATTAAAGCTATGTACTCCGATCCAAAAGCCAGAATTCAGCTAATGGGAGGAATTTCTGAATCTTTTTTTATTTCTAGGGGGACACGACAGGGATGCCCCTGTTCACCAATTCTGTTTGCCCTGTATATAGATCCGCCGGTAAGGAGATTTATTAGGATGTGAGGATATTAAGCCGGTAGTCTGTAAGAGGTTTGAAACCAAACTGCTTTCCTGTGCGGATGACTTGGCTATCATCACCCTGGAACCAGATAAGGCTATGACAGCTATCACTGGGTTAGCCAGGGAACTTGGACGTTGCTCAGGGTACCTCCTAAATGAAAGTAAGACTCAGATAATATGTACTAACAATATTAGAAGGCTTGATTTGAGGTATTCAGATTCAGCTGTCTATCTGGGAGTCATGATAAGCTCTGCAACAAATACAATTAGGAAAGATAATTTTAACCCGCTGCTAAAATCAATTACAGCAGACTTAAAGAGAATAGATGCCTTACACCTCTCTATAATAGGGAGAGTTAATGTACTTAAAATGACTATGCTTCCCAAAATATTATTTCTCTTCCGTTCAATTCCGTATCTGATTGACGAGGCTGTGATAAAATCTAAATAGACAGTTTTTATGAATTCAATTTGGCTGTATGGTAAGATCAGGCGCTCCATGAAATACTTCTCTCTTCCGCAGGAATAGGGAGGGTTGGCAGTGCCCAATATCAGAATCTACCAATGGGCATGTCTGTTAAGCCAGATGGCAATTCTACTTGAGCCCGCTGCAAATCTGTTTGACCCTCATCTATTTATGATTTGTTGTTAGGTAGAGAAGCCCTGGGACTTCTGCTGCGGAAAAATGACATACACTATTACAAGAAAATGCGATACAAAGTATTGGATAGTGTCTGGGAGATACGGAAACTAGTTCAGAAGGCAATATTAATTCTCAAAATTAATCAGTATACACCTTTATGGAATTCTAGCATTTTCACGCAATTTAGTAATGATAGGATGGGGGGATTTGGGGGAGCAACAAGGAATTAAAAGAATAGGTGATATCTTTGAAGGGGATAATCTGTTGAGTTTTGAAAAGATCCAGCAGAAATTTGGAATTCGGCAAATCAAGTTTTTACAAATCTTTAGAACTATGACGGGTATTAGGCCCCGGATCTCCCCAGGGGGTTGGATTAATATGATTGATTACCTATTAGGTGGTGGAACTAAAATTAAGATAATTTATGGGTCCCTACTATCAAGCGTACAGGATAATTTGGAAACATTTGAAACCTCCTAGGCAACTAAATTAGATGTTAATTTAGGTAAAGCACTACAGCTGGCCGGGAAACTCTTCTGCTCTTCAAACCAGAGAGCCCAAAAATATAAAACTCTGTTTAACCTGTATTTTGCACCAGCCAAATTATATAATTAGGCTAAAAGGGAGGACGATAAATGCCCAAGATGCTTGGAAGGGCCAGCCAACTTGTTCCATCAATGTGATAAACTAACCCTAATTCGGAGAGAGATCGAGAAGTTTTGGGAGGTTCCGCTAGTTGTTAAGATCAACCTGTCCTCTACTCTAATGATAATAGGAACTGATAGCAATCTGGGGCACAACAAGGAGTAGGAAGCCCTTGTATTTATATGTGTGGCCGTCCTTCGGATATTGTTAGCTTCAGGCTGGAAAGATACAGTAGAGCCCTCCTTCCAGATGTGGTTGGCTAGACTCTTAGGGATTCACAATATTGAATGCTCCCTATACACACGGAGAGGTAGGAAGATGAGAGAATGGGAATGGGTATTTGGGCCCCTATTAAGGTGTGGAGGGATTCCCGCCTATGAAGCAAATCTGGCTGGAAATGTCTCCGATGCTAGTGCTCGGAAGAGGCTCTTCGTTTAGATACATATTTTAGATCTGTTATGTATGTTTGTCTTTGTAATGAAATATTGGTTTAGCAATACGGGATGTAAATGAAATATTGCTTAACTGTGTCTCAGAAAGCTGCATTTTAGTCTATACAAGGTATGACTGATTTTGTAAATTTTCTAAATCTGTGTGTATTGTTTTTTTAACAGATTAGAATGTAAAATGTATTTATTGTTGAGTGTACCAGGTATTTTAATTAAAAAAATTTTTTTTAAAAGAACTATAAAACCAGGTGTTGTTTGATTTTTGATTTGTTCTAACCCAACCCTAAAGGATCTAATCAAGCTTTAAAACAGCATTTATTCAATTGTAAGATCTCATATTGTCAAATTTCAACATGGCCAAAAGAATTAGACATTATTTCTATTTCTAGAATATTGTACTTTCTTGGGTAGAAATAATACATTGAAATATATGGGTTATTCGCAGAGGTAACTTACATTTGTGCGTGGTTTAAACATGTAAGTTCACTCTTACACTTTTGAGTAAGTTATCTACTTTTGGCATTTCACAAAATCTGTAGCCCAATTTAGGAGGGTAACTAACTACTTTAAAAAAGAAACAGTAGTAAATCCAGCACAGACATGGCCAGTAACAGATACTATAACACCCTTACATATAAAATGATGGAGGTAGGGATTTGAAATAAAAACCTGTAGGAAATAATGTAAAATTAGTTTAAATTATTCAAAAGAGTTTAAAGTATAATAAATATATTGTAATATTGTAAATTGCTATTTATTATTTAAATATAAAATATTCTGACAATATTTTTAGATTTAAAATGTAATACAACATTGAATTTTATTAAAATGGAATGGAATTGCTTTTAATTATTCATTACATTACCTTTAATAATTATTAATGCATTAAAAAAATACTAGCTTTTTACTGTAGGTGAGAATTTTTTTTATTTCAACTTTTGCTAAATAATTTTAATATACTTTAACATATTTTAATTATTTCAAGTCTTTATTCAAAATTCGGTTAAAAGTGCTGTAGTATTTTCTCTTTACTTTTAAAATACATATATAACATTAATATCTCAATGGCGGAATATATATCTAATATAAACAAAAAGTTAGATACCATGGCCAGCATTTCTAACATTATTAAGGAACAGATCAGACCCTGGGCAGCATCTCAGACATGTACCTGCCATCCAATATTGAAAAAATTAATGGATTTGCCATCAATACTTAAAGACATACTGCTAGAATGCAAGCACGCCAACCAGTGCAATAACAGCATACCAATCGGAGGCGATCTTATTTCTTTTGACCTTTGTAAGAGCACACACAAGAATGATCTAGCTAAAGCAAGAAAGAGCAATGCAGACCAAGCCAAAGCACGGGTACAGCCAATAGCAGTGGAAAAAAATAAGCAAAATAAACTGATAACCCTATTTGACGATATAACAGAGGAACCCAAAATAATAGGTGTAACTCCCTTCATGACACAAAACAACGGTTCCAAATTGTTAGAAATAGAGCATTCTAATCAGGATGGGGCAAGAAATAAAAACAACCCGAAAGGTCTAACCAAGCGGCAGAAAAAACGGGCAAGAAAAAACAGAAACCAGCTGTCAAATTGTCCACTTACAAATAAGCAGACGCTGGTTAATTTTCCTATCTTTAATCAGGCAAGAATAAAAAGATTTCCTTGGGGCACCTCCAGCAGGAACCAAGTAGGTTTTTCGCTTGATGATTAGAAGTCGCAAGAGACGGAATCTTGCCGTCTTGGAAACGCTGGTGCCTATGAAGCGGTAGTGCCGCAACTAAGCGTTTTTTCCCGAGCAAGGAAAAACGCACCCTTTTTACACGAGATCGCAATTTGCGGTCTCTGATTTGGACTAGGGCAGGACGCGCCTTAGCGTGCGCGGACCACCCAGTTCAAAATAACACGGTCCTGACGAAAACCTATGAATATATATAATGGTTGAACATGTAGACCTTTTTAATCAATAGTTTTGTAAATTTCACATCTCACATAGCAGACTTCGCTATTTTTAAAAACACTACTGATGACACCGAAGCCTTCCTAATTAGGCACAGGTGCCACACCATTTTTAACAAGGGTTCAAGCACTCAAGAATAAATACTTGTAGTGAGTAGTTTTGGCCCTTTTTAAACACACTCTTGATAGTTATGCACACATAAAAGAAAATACTAACCAGCTCCACTGTAGGCAGGTGTCGCAGCACACCCTGTAGGCATTCGGCCTATGGGGTGGGACCCCGATGATGAAGCATGTCATCAACCATGTTGGTGAGTGAGGGGTCTTCTACAAGGATATGCACTATCCGATAACAGGTTGGGGGGTATTGTGCTGACTAGAGCACTCAAGCCCAGATCCAGAGAACCATTTCTCTGCCTACGTGGGGATACTCCTCTTTTGTTTTTGTAAAAATAAAAGTAAAACATGAACCTAATTTTAACGAGGGGAAACATCAGTCATCAATCGGGATAGAAAAAGAATGCAAATACTGGAAAAACCTAGAAGCGGGTCAAAAACCACTAATCAAAAGCTCTAAGGACATGGCCCAAATGACAACATCAAAAAAATCTATGCATACAGAGGGATTTGTCCTAGTTAAAACCCCAGGAGCCGGGAACTCCAGCAATATTGATCAATTGAGTTCAACGACCGCCGCAAGTGGCGCTGACTGGAGCACAGACCAAGGGTCCAGTAACAATCCACAATTAAATAAAACTACAGAGAGTTTACAGTGTGAGCTGCAAAAAACGAGTTCATCTCTTGTCAAAAAGGGCGTACTTCTCATGAGGAAAAAAATGACCCCATAAATGGAATCGAACAATGCAACAAACTTGATCCAAGTAATCATAGACCCCATTGGATTGTTGTTAAAGGTGTGGATAAAAATCAAAAAGCGCCTTCTATTCTAGTTACTATTCCAAGTGCTAATCCAACTGCAGGGAAAATTAACGACAAGAACGACAGACAAGTAAGAACTAAGGCGGACAGAAATATTCATGATCAAATACAATTAACGATATTTACAGACAACAATGCTATGCAACAAAACACAGAAATAATAAATGTGGAAAGGACAGGACTTTGCTCCGAGATTGCCACAGCAGACAGTGGGCCTCACCCAGAACAGGTCTGTCCAAAACGAACAGGCCGGGAAGTGAAGACCATGGCCAGTATGTCATTCACGCAAACTCAGAACGATGCACATAATCAAATAGCAAAATATCTGCATGCTAATGCAAAGGATCATGAAAATCACAAGTCAACAAAACCCTTATCAAATGAAAAAACACAGACTATCAGCGACCAAGCTAGGGAGATGCAAATAGTAACAACGGGAAAGATACTTTTTATCCCCAACTACGAGCCCCAAGGCTCACAAGACTTTTTAAATCGAGGGAATATTCTCTAACTGACATCTGCAGTCCCAAGCCTTAGCCACCTAACATCTGCTGATTTATTATCAATTGAATTTATCACTTTAGAGGACAACGTGGCCAAGGAAGGCACGCTTGCAACCTGGAGGAACGTAGGAATAGTAAAAAGCATTCTCACTGAAATAGTTACATTTAAAGAGTGGGGAATTACTCTGAAAGAAGAAAAAAAAAGAGTTATCCGTCCCCCTTGCTAAGAAGGTGCAGGAAAAGAGATGACTACAAAGGTCGAACCACACAGTCAGTACTTCAAGGTTCTAGGGGGGCTGAATCTCTCAACAAAAATCATCTGAGACAGATACTGGGTATTAACGGTAACTTAACCCACTACCAGGAGGGCGTGATCAAAGGAAACCTAATAAAATTTCTCTCCTGGAACATCGCAGGAGCAAAAAACATCTTAAACAATAGTAGAAAGACAGCTACCTGGGATTTATACAACATCATAGCACTGCAGGAAACGTGGTTAACGGAGCCAATTGACGTGCCCGGCAGATTATCCTTTCATGAAAGCGCAACGCGTCCTCAGCGCTATGGGCGCTCAAGGGGGTGACTTTCAGTATACATATCTACTGCACTGAAGATCAACGCCTCGCAAATGGCAATATCGGCACCAGATATGCAAATCATTAAATTGGAGAGCGTTATAAAAGGCAAAACGAGAACTATCATCCTAATTAACATGAATGCCCAGCCGAAAAAATCAGTTAAAAATGAACACTTCCAACGTGTTGTTAATGTGGTAACCAACACCCGCCTTGATCAACCAAGTTGGGAGATCATTGTTACGGGCGACTTCAACACTAACCTCTTGCACCATCCGGAAGATGAGGACAAAATCTCTGTAGCAAACAAACTGTGGGATGTTGAACACCAAAAGATACCATCGGTCAAAAAGACAGATAAAGTGGGTAGGCAATTGATGTGGGACTTTGAACGCCTTGGACTACGTGTAATAAATGGAAGAGCTAACCACGATAAACCCCCGCCACCATCTATATAGGCCCCAACGTAAGCTCGATCCTGGATTATACATTAGTAACCCTACCCCTGTTGAGTCTAATTAAAACAAGTCCAAATAATCTGCTCATTAGATAGTGATCACTCAATGCAACACATTGAGATAAAACTGACTTCTTCTAGGTACGTAAAGGCACCAACAATAGCAGGCTTAACTTCAACAATCAACCTCAAGCGCTTAAGGTGGACAAGTAACACACTACCCCAATTAGCGCAGGACGCTAAGAAGCTATTTAAAACGTCCACTGAAGAGAAGGACCTGTGCTCAGAAACTTGGTCTGACTTTTTGGAAAAATTACCGAGGACCAGTATCAACACTAAAAGAAAGACCTTTCCTAAGACCGATTTCAAATTCCCAAAAACTATACTCTCCATGAAGAAACATTTGAAGAAGCTCACAAGACGAGCACAAGGTCAATGGATAAACTCAAGTATCTGGCAAGAAGTTCGAACAATAAAGAAATTATACAAGAAAATGGTTTGGATGGAAAAAAGGAACCAAGCCAATGACTTCTGGACTAAATTGTTGCATAACATAAAAAAGCAGACTCCAGGGCTTTTTGGATGCAAGTCAACTCCATGAACAGAACAGCACAACCTATAAGTATGACATGCATCACAGAAAATGATTGGGCCCAACATGTAGTCGACACCTTTTCGATTAAGTCATCGGCACACCAGACCACAACCGCAATAACTGCATGTGAAACACCTAGTATAGTAGACCAGGAAAACATGGCTGATTTTAGCACCAACAACATGATCAATCAACAGGAAGGCATGGGTCAATCAATGTGGACAGATGACGATTGTTGAATACTACAAATAATCAAGAAAAGCAAGCAAGATAGTGTGCCAGGGCCGAACGGCATCCCGCAGGCAATCTACAAAGAGGACCCTAGGTTCTAGGCCTGTAAATTCAATCTCCTGTTTTGGTCAATAAGCAACTCAGACGAGTCCCGGAAAGCTGGAGGGGTGCTATTATTAATACCATCTATAAAGGTGCAGACCGCAAGAACCCAATTAACTATCGCTTAATAGCTCTGATCGATGCGGAAGCAAAATACTATGCATCCCTGGTGCTAGCTGATCTAGCACATTGGTCGGACATGAACAACAAAATCCCGTTAAATCAGACAGGATTTCGTCACAGAACAGGCCCTATGGCAAATGCAATGGCACTGTGCTTGATGGCTGAAAAAAGTTTACAAAACCATCAGGAACTTTACACTTGCTTCATTGACTTTAAGGCGGCCTTTGACCGTGACAGCAGGAAACTACTATAGGCCAAACTGAAGCAGCAGGGCCTGCCAGACTAAATTTTAACGCCAATCATCGACCTGTACACTAACACCTGGATGCAGGTAAAGATCGACAATGGACAGCGGTTAACCCGGAAGATCAGCACCTTCGATGGACTAAAGCAAGGCTGTGTGTTGGCCCCCCACCTCTTTAATTTATTCATGGCCGACCTGACAGTAAGCCTTGACCAGACCAACGCTCATCCACTAGGCTAGGCAATCTCGGTGTAACACATCTATCCTATGCCGACGATGTGGTTCTACTAAGCCAGACGAGAATAGGCTTGCAACGTCTTCTACAGGAATTGACCCGATATACTAAACAGAACTTGCTCGAAATAAACAACACGAAAACAAAAACTATGGTTATAACTCGACGCCAAAAAGCACCACCAACTTTCACAATAAACAACGTTAAATTGGAAGTGGTGCAAAGTTATAAGTATCTCGGGATACAATTGGACAAGCGCCTTAATTTCTCTACGCATTTCAATAGCATGGAAAAGAAGGACACCGTCTTACTGCATACTTTCAGTAGCCTTGCGACAAAACTTAAAGGCCCTCTGGTCTCACCCCTGCTAACAGTAATGAAAGCTAAGTTACTCCCAACAATAGCTTATGGGAGTGTATTACATCATGGCAAGAGCGCACAACTCCTGGACAAAGTACAAATGAAAATCTACAAACGTGTATTTGCGTTACCAAGCAATGCATCACCCACACAAGTAAGACTCGAACTTGGTTTGCAATCTCAGGTGCTGATGAAAATGTATGAGACTATAAAATTTTGGTACGATGTCTGGATGAACAAGGAAATTGCGGTCTACCGTGCTATGTGGAAACAATACACAAGAGTCCCAACTCCCACTATGCCAAGTACCTTAAACTGTCGTTAGAATCAACTGAGCTGGCTGCACTCTGGGAAACCAAGCTTCCAGTACAATCTTTCAAACAGTTGGTAAAGAAGGCTGCCAACAGGCACTCGTTGTTCAACGTTAAGTTAACTTTTTGTCACTGGAGCCACGCCTGGATGACAATTCAATCTTATAAAAAACCTGTACCAGCAGCCTACCTTGACCTTGCTTTCTCGCCATTCATCAAACGTAAATACATCAATTTAAGGTTGGGTAGCTTTCCAACAAGTGCTGATCTACCAAAGTGGAAGCCCCAAGAATGTGAGGAATGTGATCTATGTGGCGCAGGAAGACAAGACTTCATCCATCTGATTTGTATTTGCCCGGCTCTGATTCAGGAACGTCGGATTTGGTTAAAAACCAAGTTTAAGGAATATGGAATACGCACCTGCCGGTCTGCGATTGTACCAATCTTATGCTCAGTAGATCCACAATTCATTTGCAGAGCAGTCAAATTTATTGCCAATTTTGAGAAAAAGTGAAGATCACTGACAAAGACTTGAAACAGCAACATGTTTACTTTTAAACTTGAAAGACATTCTCATTTTAATAACTTTTTTAACTTCCACACAGCGGTGTTAACTTTCTGCTTTTTAACACATTGTCGTATCTATATTTTGTAATGGTTTTTATTAACTATACAATAAAGATAATTCAAGCAGTATCACAATAATATGTAATATAGGAATATTTTGACTAACTTTTTCCAAGTTTAATAAACTTTGTTACTGAAGCTTAATGCAGCATATGAGAAGTGTGCTCCTGAAAAAAGAGGGATCTTAGCAATACATTTATCAGAATGGGACAACACTCATTGTTTCTTGTTGGGATTCTGTAAGCCCTCAACATAATGTGGCAATACCTGCAAGATTTGTGTATGAAATATTCTATTATTTCATAGCCCTTGTACACTGTTCAAAGTATAATGTGAACTGGATGACAAAGAACAAACAGACATATCACATAGAACAATACATAACAGAGGTTGTTAACCTTTTGACTTCAGTTGATCCCCACTTAATCATTACTTTAATCTGGGGACCCCACTGAGTAATTATTGAAATATGGGGACCCCGGAATAAGCAATTTTGGTGATTTGAACTACAAAACAATACACACACGTACAAAAATAGGACTGACTCAAACATATACACAAATGATGAAATATGTTACATAGGGCCAGATGTACAAAGCCTTTTACCGGCCGCAAACTTCCCACTGGGCCATTATGTGCTGGTAAAATGCTTTTTGGCATGTGCCAAAGCTATTTTGTGAGACGGTAAACTAATTTCCACTCTCAAAATAGAGTTGTAAGAATGTTTTGCGACAGACAATGCGGTTGCAAAACATTTGCAGTTACCACCAACTTCAAGTTGGTGATAAGCCGTTCTTTGTGAATGGGGGCACCAAAACATTTTCTGAGCAGACAGTGGTCCCACGGACCACTGCCTGCCCTTATAAACTGAAAGGAAAACTTTTTCTTTTAAATGTGTCCTGCTTCCTTTAAGGAAAATGGCTTGCACTTGGAAAAAAAGTTTTGTTATTTAAATAGCAAACATAGGCATGGTGGTCTGATGTTCCCAGCAGACCAACATACCTTGCCCATTCCCAATGGGTCTGAAATTGCGAAATTCCTCATGAATATTGATTAGGCAGGTCCCTTGCAATCCATTTTGGGAATCGCTAATGTGTCTGAGACACATTAGTACATTACATTTTGTGTGTCTCTAATTGTGTCACAAACAATTGCAATTAGAGACTGGCAAAAAAAACATTTCGTCCAGCTAGTCCTTAATTCATAACAAATATGTAAATAATCACAATTTTAATGGGAAGACTGGAACTTATATAAATTTAATTGAGGCCACTCATCATTCACACTATATTCTGGGGCTTATTTACAAGACCTTTGCGACACCCTTGCGACACCCGTGCATCACTTTTTGTGATGCACCGGAGGCACGTTTTACTGACCCAAATTTACAAGAACAGGAAAGGCCACCCTGCGTGGGTTTTCCTGTCCTTGTAAATATGGCCCCTTTACATGCAGCACTTTGCGTGAAAGGTGCGTTCCATGGATGTTAATGTGGGTGTTCCCACACAACACCCATCAAACCTGACACATTCCCAGATTTACAAGAAATCGTAAATCTGGGAATGCATCTGAATGCCACGCCTCCTCAGAGGAGGCGTAGAAGGCGCAATGAGGAGAAATGTATTAATTTGTCCTTATTTATTTCCTTTTTCTATGTGTGTTGCATTCTGCCGTACACATAGAACAAGGAAATCGCCTCTGGTGATTGTTTAAGTATAGGAAGGTGTCCATTGCTGCACATAAACAATCATTAAAAAAATGACATTTGCAATTTCTATGTGTGCTAATGCAGCACACATTGAAGTTGTAAAACGCCATTTCAGATTGTTTATGTGCAGGAAGTGAACCCTAAAAGCTTTAGATGCTCTCAACGGCAATCGTACTCTGACAAACTCCGTAAAATCATTAGGCATCACCCTAGACTCAAAACTCGACATGGCCAAACACATCAAGAACTCCGCAAAGAGTGCCCTCGTCAACCTGAAGCTACTCAACAAAATAAATTCATTCATCCCAACCAAAGACCTCAAACAAGCCAGCCAATCACTGGTGCTATCCAGACTCGAATATGGGAATGCCACCCTCACTGGTACAACAAAATGTCACCTAGCTCCCCACAAAACTACTCTCAACGCAGCAGCCAGAATGGTCACTGGAATTAAGAAATACAATCACATTTCAACAGCACTGAGAGAACTAAAATGGCTCCAAATCGATTTGCGTGCCAGTTTCAGAACTGCCTGCCTCACTCACAAAGTCCTGCACATATCTGGCTGCTAAACTTAAGAGGGCTGGTCAGACAAGGAACCTCAGGATCTCCATCACCCTACTACTCATCCCTATGAAAACACACAAACAAAAAACTGTCACACGGCCCTTCGCAGGAAACTTGCCCAAAATCTGGAACTCCATCCCAGTCGTAATCAGGACTAACTTGTCCTTCAGAAAATTCAAAAAACGCCTAAAAGCCTCTTCCTTAACCGCTCCATTCCGAATGGATAGCCGCCGCCCAAAAGCATATTCCTGTTCGCCGTTGCTCCCAGACATTGAATCATAAGACCTACCTCCTCCCTGCTATTTGACCACTAACTCCTCCTCCCCGCTAAGAGGTTCTACCCAAGGCAACGTGCTCTCAATGAAGTTATCACAGGACTCACATACTGCCTTCCGAACCAATATGTATAATATTGCTCTATTGTATGAATCTTTCTTGTATGAATCTTGCACAAAAAACTGTTGTAAAGTGCTCTGATACCCTCGGGTCAGGTCAGTGCTATATAAAACTCCTAAATAAATAAATAAATAAAATAAATTAGAACCCCTTTTGTTGCCACCAGTAAGTCCCCCACAGTGGGACTGCTGAGACCCCATCAGAGGCACCACTCTCTTTCTCAACCACTCTGCAAACAAACCTCCTGGTGCACTAATGGGTGGGGGATGAAGTCCTCTTGACTGTTGAGGTTCATTAGAGGCCAAGACCCCTATTGTTGCCACTAGTAAGTCCCCCAAACTGGGATTGCTGAAACCTCGTCGGAGGCCCTGTGCCCTTTCTCAAAACATGCCCCCTGGGGAACCACTGGTAGGGGGATGAATTCCCCTTGGCTGCGGAAGGTCATTGGGGACCAAGAACCACTATTGTTGCCAACAGTAAGTCTCCCACATCAGGATTGCTAGGACCTCATTGTAGGTCCCACCCCTTTTCTCAACCACTCTGCAAATCCCCTAGGCTGTTCAAGGTCCTTGGGGCCAAGAACCCCTATTATTGCAACCAGTAAATTCCCCACAGTGGGATTGCTGAGACCTCATCGACAGCCCGCCCCCTTTCTCAACTACTTTTCAAAGATGCCTCCTGGTGCACTACTGAATAAGACCTTGAGCTCGGTCACAGGCCTGCACTCTCCCCAGCAGCTCTATCGCCTGATGTCGCTGCTGGGCCCCCAGCCTGAGTGTTCTAGGCTGCTGTCTGCCCTGTTGTGTGCTGTGGCTGCCCTGCGTGCCACGACGTGGTAATTTTTGACTTCCTCATTTTGCAGTTGCATAGCTCATTGTAGTTGTTGTTATTGTGTACTTTGTGTCCATATCTTTATTCTTTACTGTGTTTTTCGTACTGTGTTCATTGTGTTTATAATTTACTGCTCATTTTGTTGTTGCTCTGTTGATTTACTGCTCCTCTCTTATCCCCTCTCCGTTCCCCACCTCCCTGCTCCCACTGCTGCTGCCCTGTGGCCCCTCCCCCCTGCCCTCACCCATTTCCCACCTCTCAGCTGAGCGTCCCACCACTCCCCTCCCCTACGTATTGCGGACTAATGCGCGGTCGCGCCTCTGGTGCGCCTAAGGTGCGCCTAAGGCAAGCCTGTCTGTGCCCGTCCGTGACCCGAACGTGCCCAGCGCCAGGAACCCTGGACCTCCGCACCTCCAACGCTATAGCCCAACAGCACTCCACAAACTCAACCCAGGCCTCAACAAAAACTAGCCTCACCAGCCGACACCCACGGACCCTTCAGCTGTCACCACTGCCAGCAAACCTACAGCACTGCCAGAAACTCGGACCGAGCACAACCCAACCGCAAGAACACAACTGAACTGAAGACCCTGCAATGCATCCTCCTCAATGTCTGATCCCTCCGAAATCTGGGACCTCCTCGACAGCATCACCCTGGACGTAGCGTTCTTCACCAAAACCTGGACCAACATCACCTCGGGACTGGACATCGCCATCACCATTCCCCAAGGGTACAAGGTCTCCAGAAAGGACCATCACTCCCACCCGGGAGGAGGAATAGCCATCATCCACAAATCCACCATCCGCATGAGCACAATCCCCGATGAGCACACAGACATGATGGAACATCTGCACTTCAAGATACATACCAACCCTACCACCACCCTCCGAGGAACCCTCATCTACCTATCCCCTGGACCTGGTGGACCGTTCACCAACTCCATCACGGACATCATCTCCCTGCATTCCATCGCATCCACCAACTACACCCTGCTGGGAGACCTCAACTTTCACATCGACAACCAACTGGACCCCAACACCACATCCCTCCTGGACAACCTCCACAACATTGGACTCTGCCAAATCATGACGAACCCACGCACTTAGCAGGACACACCCTCGACCCCCTCTTCACAACAGGAAACTCAATCACCTTCAGCCACACCACCAAACTCCCATTGACTGACCACTGATGCGTTCATCTCACCTTCAGAACACCCACCATCCATTGACACTGGCTCCCAAGAAGAAACTGGACCAGAATCACTGATGACCAGCTCACCTCCTCACTCAGCAACTCCACCACAACCACCACGGAAAACGACGACCCCAAACACAGCAGCCTGAACCCTGCTCAGATGGATCTCTGACAGCGCCAACACCATAGCCCCCCCTCCAGAAAATAAACAATACCCACGCCAAGAAAGCCAGATGGTTCACCGCCGAACTTGGAGAGTCCAGACGCTCCTGCTGCCGCCTCAAAAAAGCCTGGAGGAACATGAAATCCATTGAATCTCACAACAACTTCAGAGCCGCTACCAACGCCCACCACCAACTAATCAGAAAAACAAGGAAAAAACACAGACAGAATCTCCACACATGGACACAACAGCAAAGAACTATTCAACATCATCAAGGAGTTCGCCCAACCCACCAGCGAGTCGACTGACATCCCTCCCTCACAAGACCTCTGCGACAAACTCTGCACCTTCTTTCACCACAACATCAAGAGGATCTACGACAAATTCGACTAGACAACCAACACACTGAATCCCCAGCAGCCACCCGACACCCTGAAGCCAACGATTGACAGCTGGACAGTCCTCACCACCAAAGACGGACTGAAGACAATGAAGTCAATGCACTCCGGGGCTCCACGGACCCCTGCCCCACCACATCTTTAACAGAGCCACCAACACCATTGCACACATGCTCCACCACACCATCAGTCATCAGTGATGTCATGAGTGATGTCACTGACCATGTCATGAGTGATGTAATATGTGACGTCATCAGCAGTGCATTGCGGGCGCGCAAGTTATAGTTAGATGAACTAACTATAACAGGGAAATTTCAATGGTTTTGTATGAGTGAAATGTCCAGCTAACAATAACATGTGTGAAGCCTATGCTTTTTTCAGTGAATTTCTAAAGTTTTTTTTTTTTTTTTGAAAACCTTTATTGACATTTCAACCAAATAGCAAGTATGGGCCTACAACCCCCGGGGCTGGCCGCTAAGCAGTTAGATTAGCAGAGAGCAAATTTTAAATCACATGCAGCACCTCGGGGAGCAGAATCACCATACTAGCGTACTCTTGGCCACTGAATAGCACAATTAGAAAAACAGGATATAAAAGTTTTTCATTTTATAGTATAAGATGGAAGGATCAGGTGCCGAACAATTTCCCAGCAGCGAAAAATGGCAGGCAGAATAGTAAACGCGTCAACAGTAAACAGTAATCGGTCAACAGGCAATTCAGGATATGAAGGAATATTATGGTCAATGCGCGCCTGCTAGTCACCTGCCCTAAGACCCAGAGAACACCACGAAAATTGAGGCACAGATGAAAAAGCAGTGATTGATACCAAAGGAAACCCACTGCACTGACCCAGAAAAAGAAAAAGACAAATAAAGATAAGAGAAGAGAACAAAGGCCATAGAAACAAATTAAAAACGAAAAATCCCCTCCCCCAACCCCCCACCCTGCACCCCTGCAGATGACTACGCCCCCCCCCAGCAGTGTGCCTGTCGCCCGAGAACCAAACCCGAAATATAGAAGAACAGAGAAAAAGGAAAAAGAAAGGAAACCCCACCCAACGGGGAAGTGGAGGAGGGCGATAGTCTCTGCGCTCCCGGTCTCTCCCCCGCCCTAACAAAGGGGGCCCCCCTAAGCCAGCATGAATAAAGTTGTCCACCATACAAAAATACCCCGGGGGGAACCACAGACCCCCCTGCCCCGGAATCCGTCTGTTAATGAAGCAGTCCCGTTACCAATAGATCCATCGTAAACAATTCAACCCACAATCTCAGCCTTGGCCCTGTCTATCAAAGTTGCAGAGTCCCTCGGATAAGTAAAGCCCCATCCCCGGAAAGTCAAAAGTCACACAGTAGTAGCTGAAGCTTGGGCCAGAAAACGGGAGAGGAATAGCAGATCCCAACGCACACGGCTTGCACAAACGATGTCCTCCCCGTCTCCGAAACCAAGCATCGTTGCATCCGCCATGTTGGGAGACCGATTGGGGAGGGGGTGCGACTCGTTCCGATCCAAATTATAGCGTGGGCCAACAGTGTCCAGGATGGGGGAAGCAGTGAAATGTTCCGGTAACTGTAGGACCAATGTTTCCAAGAACGTAAGAGAGTCACCAATCTAAGCACACACGATGAGTTCCATTTCTTCGGGGGCAGGCACAGCTTCCAGCACCGGGTCCAAACGCGCCACTAGGGCGCCCAACAGGAGGCAAGTCGGCTGCCGGGCCTCAGAATTCAAGTCAGGGCTTGCTCCCGGTCCCATGATCCCATCTGCTGCCGACAGCAAACGATTGGCCTGGGCCCTCATCGCCGTGCGAAGTGCCGCAAGTTCCGCCATTACCATCCGCAAGGAAGGGCCATATTGAGTCCGTTCCGCCAAGTTCCATACGTCCGCAGGCATAACGATCCCCACGGAGAGGCGCCCTCTCCGGGGCAGGATACGCCGGAGCAGAATCAAGCCGTGAGGGACGGGCCAGCAGCAGGCAGCAACGCGCGGCCCGCCCCCCGCCCCGGGGCACCAGCGGTGCTAGTGCCGGGCCTCCGGGCCGGGGCCCCCCGCGACGCAGCACCGCGCGCCACCCGTCACCTCACCTCAGGTACAGCACCAGGCAGCAGATGGTTGCAAAGTAGTCCAGAGAAATTTTCAAAAGTTCCAAGGACCGGACCCAACCACTCTCCTCAGTCCGTTGTTGTTCGCTTTGGACCCGGGTAGACCAGCAATCGAGACCCCGGCTTCCAGTCTGGGTTAGGCCTCAAAACATTTTCGATGTTACTTCACCCCCAGAACATCAGAAAAATTCCGTGGTCACACCATCGGGGTGCCGACTAGTTCACCCACACGAATCCGGGGCAGGAGATCAGGATATTCGACAGGATAAGCGAGCGTAGGACGGAGGTCAGCGGAGCCGGGAGACTATGCGCCCATCTTGGTTGGTGTCATAGCTCCTCCTCGCCCTAAGGTTTTTTAAATGCTAATTCCTAACTATAACGTGGCAGAAACCTATGGTTTTTTCAGTAAATTTCAAAGGTTTTGTAAATGATAATTTTTAAATGTATTAGTTATTATATTTATTTCTTTTTATGGTAATTTCCAAATTTTTATAATAATGATTTTAGTTATTTTATTTTTAAGTTACATTACACATTTTTAATATAAAATAATAAAAAACAAAATTAAATTTTTTTCCCCCAATCTATTAAAATTAGATTCTATATATTTTATTTTTGTATTTTATTTTCAGTATTCGTACGGTACACGTACGGTGATCGCACCATCCCTTGTACGGGTAATCGTACTGTGAGCTCAAGCGCGCATACATTACGAATACGTTTTCATGTTCGGCATCGCATCGACGCTTCCGCGTGACGTCATGTACGTTTGTACGGCGCACTGTACGCATACCGCGAAAGTTTCTTAATGTTTAAAAAGATATATCTATGTATTTAATGTAAATATTAAGGGAAGACATTATCTAGGATGATTATTAAAATAATATTTATTAACTTTTAGTAAGCGTATGTTACTTTTAAAAGCAATTACACAAATGGAGGCATACGTTGTCCATTCACGCACAGTAAACGTACTCTACGCATACGCCATGTAACTTTAAACAAGAGATTTGATTGGGTCATAATACTTCCTATTCCAACTGTTGAAAGACCCCACCTATTTTATTCATTCTCCTTTGACTTTCTCAGAAGAACTATCTCTTGTCAGGAGCTCCTGTCATTTGACAAAACAATTTTAATATGGCTGCACTTCTGGAATCCACGCGAAACAAAAGGGGATGATGGACGGAGCGTTTGAGCAAATCAAACTGGCCACTGGATTCAAGATAGCCTGGCTGATGAGGATTATGAATCCGAAACCGATCCCAGGATGCTTGTTTCCGGTCCAAGGAAGACATGGCTTGGCAGTTCGGGCTGGACTGTTCCCATGAGGCACAGGGTCAGACTGATTTGCATATGGCCATGTCTGAACAGGGGTGGCTGAGTGAGCTAAAGAATGGTGATGGATTAAATCCAGATCAGTTGACTGGGGGTGAGTGTTTTATTTGCTCAAACGCTCCATCCACCATCCCCTTTTGTTTTGCTTTGTTCGCCCTAAGTTGGCACGGTATGCTCAGACGTGAGTCTCTTGCTCACTTGGCCACTGGATTCAAGATAGCCTGGCTGATGAGGATTATGAATCCGAAACCGTTCCCAGGATGCTTGTTTCTGGTCCAAGGAAGACATGGCTTGGCAGTTCGGGCTGGACTGTTCCCATGAGGCACAGGGTCAGACTGATTTGCATATGGTCATGTCTGAACTGGGGTAGCTTAGTGAGCTAAAGAATGGTGATGGATTAAACCCAGATCAGTTGACTGGGGGTGAGTGTTTGATTTTCTCAAACGCTCCGTCCATCATCCCCTTTTGTTTCGCTTTGTTCGCCATAGGTTGGCAGGGTATGCTCAAACGTGAGTCCCTTGCTCACTTGGCCACTGGATTCAAGATAGCCTGGCTGATGAGGATTATGAATCCGAACCGGTCCCAGTATGCTTGTTTCCGGTCCAGGGAATACATGGCTTGGGAGTTCGGGCTGGACTGTTCCCATGAGGCACAGGGTCAGACTGATTTGCATATGGCCATGCCTGTACTGGGGTGGCTGAGTGAGCTAAAGAATGGTGATGGATTAAACCCAGATCAGTTGACTGGGGTGAGTGATTAATTTGCTCAAACGCTCCGTCCATCATCCCCTTTTGTTTCACTTTGTTCGCCCTAAGTTGGCAGGGTATGCTCAGACGTGAGTCCCTTGCTCACTTGGCCACTGGATTCAAGATAGCCTGGCTGATGAGGATTATGAATCCGAAACTGGTCCCAGGATGCTTGTTTCCGGTCCAGGGAAAACATGGCTTGGCAGTTTGGGCTGGACTGTTCCCATGAGGCACAGGGTCAGACTGATTTGCATATGGCCATGTCTGAACTGGGGTGGCTGAGTGAGCTAAAGAATGGTGATGGATTAAACCCAGATCAGTTGTCTGGGGGTGAGTGTTTGATTTGCTCAAACACTCCGTCCATCATCCCCTTTTGTTACGGTTCTGGAATCCACTTCAGAACATTCTTCAGAGGAGGAATTTATAGCTGAGGAGTCACAGGGAAAAGAAAAGAGGGACTAATCTGGAAATTTTTCACCTTTCCAGAAGGACAGAAAAAAGTAAATGCTGCAAAGGTCACCTGAAAAATTTGTGACACCACATTGTCAAGAGGAGATCCGAGCAAGAAGTACTCATTTGGGACAGCAAGCTTGGTTCGCCATGTGAAATACTGCCATCCTCGCAATTATACAAGAGCTTGCTCTGATAGGCTACAGGCCAATCCATCACCTACTGTTCCCAGCACTTCAAGCGCACCAACCACACAGCCATGGACTCCGCATCCAAATATCGAACAGGATTTTGCTGACTTAATCATCCATTGCAAATTTTGCAATGAGATCCTCTGCTACGGGGAGCAGTCAGTTAATTTAATTAAACGGCGTAAACAGGAGCACCGTTGCTCATGACGCTAATTTATTTTTGTTTATTTGTTCCTGTTGGACACTGTTTTGTTTCCAGTTTATATTTTTTTATGTTAAAAAAAGACAAAAAAACAGTTCTTTTCAGAACTAACTTCACTGGTCAAATAAGAGCTATATTTCTATGATAGTGTGTAAAACTTTATTTGAATGAATGTGTAGTGAATTTACACCTGGTGTGCTTCTCAATGGTCCACGAGTACACCTCCAAGATTGCTTGTTTCCGTTTGTTTTTTCTGCACCAGTTGTAGTCTCTACAAATGCGCTGCCTCGATTCCAAGACCACGCTTCTTTCTTTTTCTTCAAGTTCGCCAAGCAACCCTCTCCTCATTTCAGGTATTAAATTGCCGCATTGTTCTCCCAGGCCGTGTGCCTCATCTGCTGGTACACTTTTCTAACATATTAATATTAATAATCATATTCTATCTATATTTATTTGAAACTTATTGCCTGGGGCGCCAAACCTTGATTACATACTCCGTTGTCCGCCATTTTAGTAGTTTTCCTCCATCATTTTTATTATACCCCCAGCTTTCATTTTTATTTTACCTCCCGCCTACCTTCTCTGTGAGCCATGAGATTTCCTGCCACAGACACCACGGTGTTTGTCCTTGGCCTCCGATCTTATCAGACTTGGTCACACGCATACCTAAAAACTAATTTGAAGCACGTAAGCCACAGCCATTGCGAAACGTGACCGTCACCACAAACCAAATACCACGCTTATGCCTTTATCATGCATGGTAAATGCATACTCGTCTTAAAAGCATGCGTGGTAAAGGCATGCATGGTAAAGCCATATGCATGCTAATGGCTTCGTGGTGACGGTCACGCGTGGGTATGACTGCATTGTAATTGCTGTTTCCCCCCCAGGAATACTGCCAGAACTGGGTCTAGGTGTGGCGGTTTCCAAGGCTCTCGAGGGCACCAGACGGAGGGCAACGCAGCCCCCCTCATACCATATAGAAATCTCCGGGGGATGGTTGTTTCTGTGGTTTGAGGGGCATCATTGAGGCCCACACACTTTTAATTTTGTAGTGGGTTGGCTTTGTATGCGAAAGTGGCGCAAGGGGTTTGTAAATCTGGTACACATTGTTTTGTTTTACTTTGATTTCCTTACTGTCTTATAGAGGATCCAGAGTAAATATAACTTATTGTACAGCCAGTACTTTTCAACCCTACTCTCAAACGGCTTACCATAGTATTTCAAATTATAAACATTATTTCTATTGTGGACCGTCACCCCCCCAAAAAAAGACGTATATTGTTTTTTTAATTAACTTTTATAAAAACAACAATAACTGGAAACATAAATTAAAGATAACAATATAATAAACAACTAGAAAAATAACTTTAATAAAACAATATTGTATACAAATTGTGATGTGGACTCTAATAGACGTACGATAGGTAATCTGCAAAACAAAAAAGAAAATTAGTGTTTAAAATTATGTTGATGTGACTAAATAAGGTCAAACATTACAAGTCAAGGTAACACTACGATTTTACGTGCCTGGTACATTTCACTTCTGTTATAGTCCCGCGTTCAAGTGGTATCTATATGGAAGTGCCTGCTGCGTTACTGACACAAAAGAGGTGCAACGGGATTGTAAATACGCCGATTTATTTATAATGCATTTAATTGGAGGCATTGTATATCTAGGCGGCTGTGCTCACCTTGTGTAAACACTGCAGCCAACAGAATTCACAACTTGAATTTAACTCTGCTTCTACACGTCAAAGTAGACAGCAGTGTCTATAACTTTAAAAGAGAAAGAGAAATGATGTCACAGAGATTGAGAGAGAGAAACAGAGAAGAAAACAACATTAAAACTGTGAGAGAAAGTTATAGCTGTAGCAGTTAATACAGAAAAAAATACTCATAGCTCACCTTTTGCCTCCATTGTGTGTCCACGGATGTGCTGCTTCAGAGTGCACCCTCAAATTGCTCGATATGTAATATCCTACATAACAAAATCAGAAAAGACAGAATTGAAAGAAATGTGGGAAGAGATTTCCCACAATAAGTCTGACTAAGAAATTATATACTTACAGTTTGAAGATGTTATCTCATCAAGAAATTGGAGCTTTTGAATGCTCGGATCGCTTATCATCTGCAAGTCTATACTCCAAATCTAGAAGAATCATTTGGGGGAGTCTAGGTCCTGCTGCAACACGAAATCGAGTACTTAAATCTGTACAAAATATTTAATATTTACCTGAAAAAGAGCCAGAAAGTACAGATATTGTGAAAACAATTATGTTGGATATATATTATCCAAATGGAAGTCATCATCTTGAGAACATTTGTCTCTATGCAGTGCTGCAAAACTATATTTTTAAATGGAATATTACAGAAAACATCAATAATGGTATATATGCTGTGATTGGTTCTGAAGGATGTTTGGTGAAGCAAAGAAAAGGACATTTGATTAATCACTGTAAACTGAGTTGCGAAACTCCTGACAAAAGGGAATTTTAATGTGAGTTCTTAATATTGCGTACCTAGACTGATGCACCCCATTGACTCGCAGAGTCTGGAGTTGAGAGTTTTTCTTGAAAAGTCAGATGCAGATTTACAAGCTCCTTGTGCCACTTTTCCCATGTTAAAAGTGGCACAAAAGTGGCACAATAAGCTTGTAGATCTGTTCCTCAGACTGTTGTAACCTATCCGTTGTCACTGCTCGGAGGTAAATATACATTTCTACACAGTCAAGCTGCTGCACACTACCCACTCTCTCCTTTCACATATAATTTGTTGTTGTTTCGGAAACAAGTGTCTTTGCTCACCTAGTGCCGTTGGCGTGATTTAAAGAGGGTGCTCTACGTGTCGAAGCAGGCTTCACTGTAACCAAGAGAGTTCATCACTTCAACTCAGATAAGGTTCTATACAGCAGACTGGAGACAGCAGCGTCCACAACTTAACAAAAGAAAGAGAAACAATGTGAGAGAGAGAAAGAGAGAAAAAAGGACATTAAAACATGGGAGAGACACACACAACGGGGGGGTGGGGCTGAAGTCAGAGGCGCAACCGGAGTCAAAAATATCGAGGGGGGCTAGAAAAAAATTTCAGGGGATGGCTGAACTTCAAGCAAAAGGCAGAGTGGAGCTGCTGGGGCTCTAAGCAGGGGGGACATCAAAGCCTCATTAACAAGCAAAAGGTCTTTAAAAGACCTGTGGAGTACTCGGGTGCAACTGTGTGTGGGTCCGGGAAGCTATCTCGTCCTAGCTGAAGCCCCGTTAGCCCAATGGATGTTGCGCGCCTGCTGCATACTACACATTCTCTCCTTTCACAGATAACTTGTCGTTCTTTCGGAAACAAGCTTCTTTGCTCACCTTGTGCCATTGCCGTCTTTCAAACAGGGAGCACTACGTGTCGAAGGAGGCTTCTCAGTCGTTGTTACAATGGCCATGCATCATCGCAGAATACACGAACGTAGAGCTTTGTAGGTTTCTTTTGGGGGGTGTCGTCAATTTGTAAAACACAACCTGTAAGATAAAAAGGAAGTTAACATTATGTGTGATTTTTTTATGAAAGGAGAGAGGAAATGAGAGAGTGACTGAAAACAATATTTGCAGCTCACCTTTCTGTCACCGGTGTTTTTCACCACGTGCCGTACATAATGCACCCTGAAGCTCTACATCTAAAAGATAGTAAAAGAAAGATGTTATGATTGGTAATTGTTTCTATCTTAATGTGGAGTTGGATGACATTGCGCTTTCATACACATTCCTTCTCACATTCAAAAGAACTATTTGTATAGGTTATATTCCGGACGTTTGAGCGATTATAAAAACGTTCTTGCTATTGGGAAAAAATATATACATGTAATTTGATACACTATATAGGAGTGTGTTTGTCTAAATCGCTGCGTCGCCTTCTTGTATCCAGTCTGCTACAGCCCATTGACTCCGATGCGTACCCAGGCCTCACTGCTCACTTTTTCGTGGAAAAGAAGCCTTATGCATCATGTAGTCCTGATCTGCAACAAAGAAGTCTCATATATGGTGCTGAGTCTTGATATCTCTATGGATAACGACATCTTCGTGCTCCCATCATCATCATCGCAGGTTCTTCACCCACTGAGTGCTTCGGGTATCACTAACTCAGTGACCAAAGAGGCCATGCATGTGGTAGTGGGCCCCCTTGTTCGGTAGTTTGGGAACAACTCTAAAATGGTGTACAACGCGTGCGCTCGGTCTTTTTTATAGGTAGGGTCACGTGTGTAATGACAGATGCGCTATATGGATGTTGTGTCGGTGTATACCACCCATGAGGGAGTGTGTGTGCCGATCTAACAACTAGACCTGAAATTAAGAAATCACTACAATGGAAATCTAGGCCATGTAGTGTTGTTCTGTTTTCCTGGTAACGTAAGCACAGTGGGCTGTACTAACGTATTCAGTCTTGATTAATTTACCACCTCTCCCCGGTGCTTTTAAATGTTGGGAGGGGGGCCGCGCAGCTCCGGGACTCTGCAGGAGCTGGTCTTGGGGCATGGTAGTCTCCAGGGCCTTCGAGGGCTCTCGGCATGGGGTCACGCAGTCTGCCACGCACAATGCACTAAAAAAGAAGAGAAAGTGATGAGGGATGATTTCTGACGTGTTTAGGCTTGACAGCCTGGATAATCATTAAATGGGGTCTGGCATTGAAGTGCGTACCTATTCTGGAAGAAGCCTTTCGGACTCTTGTGAAAGCAAGTCATCTTTAATAATTGCCTCTCGCTGCGTGTACATGCAAACATATCGGATTTGATCGTATGTTAAAAACAAAAACTTTCAGCACCTCTTTTTGATTGGCTGTGAAGCATTGTAAGAAAACATATTAGCGACCAATCCCTTTCCTTGCGCAGATTTTGAAAAAAATGTGATTGGCTGTTGTGTACTTACGTCTACCTTCCTGATGCTAATTTTGATTGGCTTTCTTTTTCTATGTGACGTTACGATACAGTCACCATGTATGTAGTAGCCCATTTTGTGACGCACTTCATTTTACTATGCGTTTCAAAAACTAGTTGTGGTAGGGTGTTTTTAACTTAAACTGTGTACTCTGCTTACGAGTTTGTTAACTGTAAAAGTATTTAAAAACATTATTCTATTTTCTATTCTATTATAATTGTGCTGACTTCTCTCCTTTAGCGTGCAGTACTATGTTCTTTTATAAAATGTATAACTCTTCAAACCATCCTTGAAAGAAAAATGCTCATGTCTTCAAAATATTTTTATTGAGTTTTTTATATTCATCATATGGGTGAAATGCAAAAATTCTTTTACATTTATTGGTATCACGCGTTTGACCACATTTATTTTATTTTACCATAAGCACTCATTCCTTATGTTTACATTATATAAGTGTTGCCCCATGATCTTTTTATAAATGTTTGGGCTTCTTTTACTTTCAGATAAAGTAGAGTAGAAGTGCCATGACAAACACTCCCTCACTACTTCATCTTTCTTTTTTTGTGTACATTTCATGTCATTATTACATTTAACAATCATAACATTTTAAACCACAATTATATTACTTTTTTCAAAAAAGTGCTTGCGAAGATAATCCTTCTATTTTTCATGAGTGAAAATTGCAAAAAGCACTACTTAATATAAATACTTTTAGCCCAATTTCACTCTAGAAGATAGAGTTTTGTTTTTAGTACATTTTTCAATCATAAAGAAATACTTGCATACAAAAAAAAAGAAATGTCGGTTGTAAGTCAATCAACTCCAGTTGAAGGATCATACAGCTTAATATAAATTAAAATATACATTAACAATATGATCCCTCTCTGGAAATGAAAGAAAAATTGAAGATTATGACATCGCTCCTAATCAATACTTTGCACGTACTAATTTATTAAATAACCTATATTTCTATTCATATAATTTGCCTCTCTTCAATATTGTTTCCTTCCTCCGTTGAAATTCATCCAACTCCTCTACAGAGAACATAGTGTTTTATGTATATTTAAGTATACATTACAATACGTTCCCTCTGAGGAAATGAAAGATATTCTCCAGATGCTTCTGCAGCCCCGAATCATTACCTTGCTCGTAGTTTCTTCACCCATATTCATTCTCTAAAATGAAACTAATCATCCCACGGGTGTGGTTTATATACTTTTTGGTTACTTAACAGTCTATGGGATGAATTTATTGCTCCTCCCAATATTGAGTCACGTTTTTCAGTTGACAGGCGTTCTCATTTCCTCTGTTTTAGCGTGTCACGTGTTTATGTAAATGTGCCTCTTTTCATACTATTTAACTTTCGTATCATTTCTAAAATGCTTTATTTAAACTCGTTTTTATTATTAAAGCATTTCTATAGGTAACTTTTTTAAATAGGAGTATTAACATTAATTTCCCTTTTTTTCGACTTATTATTCTAGTAACTTCCCTTTTTTTAAAACTTTTTTTATTTCTCTGATATTACCAAATATTAATGCAATCATTCTCTCAGTAAGCATATACTCATGCAGTGAGACAGGCTTTAGGAAATGCAGTGATTCAAAGTGCTATGTATTATGCATGTAGTGTTTTTTTCAGAGAATTGTAAATGATAATTTTTAAATGTATTAATTATGATATTTCTTTCTTTTTATACTAATTCACTACATTTTTATTAGAAATATTTTTATTAATTTTATTTTTTTAGTTATATTTCATATAGTTAATGTAAAATAATAACAAAACAAAATTCCCCCCAAAATGTTTTTTTTTTAAATATATCAAAATTAAATTCTATATAATTCCTTTTTCATAGTTTTTTTATTGATAATCGTACCGTACGCGTACGGTTTTCGCACCATACTATGTACACCTAGTCAAACTTTGCGCGTACCGGCGCATACGTGACGAATATGCTTTGATGTTACGCATCGAATCAACGCTTCTGTGTGACGTCACGTACGGCGCTCCGTATGCGTACGGTGCGAAAGTTTCTAATTGTTTAAAAACATATATTTATGTATTTAATGTACATATTAAGAGACGACATTAACTGGGATAATCATGAAAATAGTTTTTTTTAACTTTTAATAAGCGTATATTACTTTTAAATGCAATTACGGAAATCGCTGCAGTACGTCGTCCATACGTGCTTCGTAAGCCCTCCGTAAGCGTGCACAAAGCCATGTCACTTTAAAAGAACAGATTTGATTAGTTCATAACACTTCCTATTCCAACTATTGAAAGACCCTACTCATTTTAATCATTCTTCTTTGACTTTCACAGGAGAAGCATCTCTTCTGTGGAGCTCGTCAATTTAGAAGAAAAGTTCACCATGACTGCAGTTGTGGAGATCTCTACCGACCACTCTTCTGAGGAAGAATTTGTTCCTGAGCAGCCTCAGCAGAAAAGAAAAGAGGCTCTCATCTGGAAATATTTCACCTTCCCTGAGGGAGAAAAGAAGGTCAATGCCCCAAAAGTGACCTGTAAGATCTGTGAGACAACTCTCTCCAGGGGCGACCCCACAAATAAATACTCGTTTGGGACAGCGAGCATGGTGAGCCATGTTAAAACTCTGCACCCTAACAACTATGCAAGAGTTGCAACAAAAAGGTTGCAAGACAACCCTCCACCTGCTGTTGCAAGCACATCGACTGCACCACCACCTCCGGCAAGTAGACCGCACCCGGACATTCAACCCGATTTTGAGGATCTGACGATTCATTGCAAATTTTGCAATGAATTATTATGTTATGGTGAACAATCAATAGATCTCATTATCCGCAGGAAAGGGGAGCACCGTTGTTCACGCCAGTCATTTATTTTTACTGTTTTGTTCCTGTTGCACACTTTTTTTGGTTGCACTTTCATTTTTTTCATTAAAAAAAAAAAAAAAACTTGTTTAAAAACACCAAAAACCTGTTCTTTTCAGAACTACCGTCACTGGTCCAAAAAAGAGCTATATTTCTTTAATAGTGTGTAAAAATTTGAATGAATGTAGTTTGTAGTTTAACATTTGTATAGCGCGCTACTCACCCAGAGGGTCTCAAGGCGCTTGAGGGAGGGGGTACTTATTTATCGAATATCCACGTCTTTCTGAAGGAGAGGTGGTTCTGTGTGAGGCGGAGGTAGGTGGGGAGAGAATTCCAGGTTTTGGCCGCTAAGTAGGAGAAGGATCTTCCACCCATGGTGGATCTATGGATGCGTGGAATTGCGGCGAGGGCTTGATTGGACGATCGTAGTTGGCGGGTGGGGGTGTAAAAGGATAGGCGCGAGTTGAGGCATTCGGGTCCTAGGTCGTAGAGGGCTTTGTGTGCGTGGGTGAGGAGACGGAATGTTATTCTCTTGTTGACGGGGAGCCAGTGGAGGTCTTTCAGGTGACCGGAAATATGAGCTTGGCGGGGGATGTCTAGTATGAGTCTGTCTGAGGCGTTTTGGATGCGTTGGAGTTTTTTCTGTCGTTTGGCTGTGGTTCTGGCGTAAAGGGTGTTTCCGTAGTCCAGTCGGCTTGTGACCAGTAAGTGGGTGACCATCTTTCTTGTTTCGGTGGGGATCCAACTGAAGATTTTTTTGAGCATACGTAGGATGTTCATGATGATGAGACGGCGTTGACTTGTCTGGTCATCGAGAGGGAGGAGTCCAGGATGAAGCCTAGGTTACGTGCGTGGTCCATAGGTATGGGTGCGTTTCCCAGGGCCGGTGGCCACCAAGAGTCGTCCCAGGTGGAGGGGGATGAGCCTAAGATGAGGACTTCCGTTTTGTCCGAGTTCAGTTTTAAACGGCTGTTCTTCATCCACTCGGCTACTTCTTTCATCCCTTCGTGTAGGTTGGTTTTGGCGGTGTTTGGGTCTTTGGTGAGGGAGAGGATCAGCTGGGTGTCGTCTGCATAGGAGATGATGTTGAGGTTGTGTTGGCGTGCGATGGATGCGAGGGGACTCATGTATACGTTGAAGAGGGTGGGACTAAGTGATGATCCTTGTGGTACGCCGCAGATGACTTCGGAGGCCTCTGATCTAAAAGGGGGAAGGCGGACTCTTTGTGTTCTTCCGGCGAGGAACGAAATGATCCAGTCTAATGCTTTTCCTTGAATTCCGACGTTGCTGAGTCGTTGTATAAGGGTGCTATGACAGACTGTGTCGAAGGCTGCGGAGAGGTCAAGTAAGATGAGGGCAGCTGTTTCTCCGTTGTCCAGTAGTGTTCGAATGTCGTCTGTTGCTGCGATGAGGGCGGTCTCGGTGCTGTGTTTGGATCGGAAGCCGGACTGTGAAGGGTCGAGGGATTTGTTGGATTCGAGGAAGGCGGCGAGCTGACTGTTGATGGCTTTCTCAATGACTTTGGCAGGGAATGGGAGGAGCGAGATAGGGTGGTAGTTCTTAAGTTCAGTGGGGTCTGCTGTGGGTTTCTTCAGAAGGGCGCTGAGTTCGGCATGTTTCCAGCTTTCCGGGAAGGTAGCGGAGTTGAGGGAGCAGTTGATGACGTCTCGGAGATGGGGTGCGATAATGGAGTCTGCTTTGTTGAAAATGTGGTGGGGACATGGGTCGGTTGGCGATCCTGAGTGGATAGAGTTCATCAGGCGGATGGGGTCTTCAGTGGTGATAGGGTTCCAGGCGCAAAGGTTGTTGGAGGGGGGTTTAAGTTCGGAGGTGGGTGGGGTGGAATGGTCTCCGGACTGGTTTTCAAAGCTGTTGTGTATGTCAGCGATTTTGTTGTGGAAGAATGAGGCTAGGGAGTCACAGAGGTCTTGGGAGGCAGTGATGTCGTTGGTGCCGGCGGTGGGGTTGGTAAATTCTTTGACGATGTTGAATAGTTCTTTGCTGTTGTGGGCGTTGTTGTCGAGTCTATCCTTGAATGCTGATTTCTTGGTGGATCGGATCAGTTGGTGGTGTTTGCGGGTGGCCTTCTTGAAGGTGGCCAGGTTGTCAGTGGTTGGATTTTTTCTCCAGGCTTTCTACAGGGTGCGACAGAACTTCTTGGATTTCTTAAGGTCATCGTTGAACCAGGGGGCTTTTTTGCTACCTTGCTTGATTTGATGTTTTTTGAGGGGTGCTAATTCGTCAGTGCTGTGGGTGATCCATTGTGTGAGGTTGGTGGCTGCAAAGTTTGTGTCCGATGATTTTGCAGGAGGGTTTTGGTTAAGCGATGTGAAGAGTTGGTCGGTGGTAATTTTGTTCCAGTTTCTGCGGGGAATTGGTTGTGGTTGGTTGTGGGTCGTAGTCTTTTTGTAGTTGAAGTGAACGCAGCTGTGGTCTGTCCGATGGAGAGCTGTGGTGTGATTGAAGGAGATGTGCTTGCTGGAGGTGAAGATTGGATCGAGCGTGTGTCCGGCATAGTGGGTGGGGGTGTTAACAAGTTGTTTGAGTCCAAGATTGGCGAGGTTGTCCAGAAGGGTGGTGGTGTTGCTGTCGTTGTTCTTTTCCAGGTGGAAGTTAAGGTCTCCCAGTAGAATATAGTCGTCGGAGGGGAGGGCGTGTGGGCTGATGAAGTCAGTGATGTCTTCACTGAATTGTGTACGGGGTCCTGGTGGCCTGTAGATGAGGGTGCCTCTGAGTGTGGTCTTGGGGACGGTGTGGATCTGGAAGTGAAGGTGTTCGGCGGCTGCGAGGTTGTCGTCGGAACTGGTCGTGATGCGGATGGTGTTCTTATGGATGATGGCGATGCCTCCTCCAGTTTGGTTGATGCAGTCCTTTCGGATGATCTTGTAGCCGTCCGGGATGGCTATGGCCATGTCGGGTGCTGATGAGGCGTTCATCCAGGTTTCTGTAAGAAAGGCGACGTCCGGCGATGTGGTGTCGAGTAGGTTCCAAAGGTCCATAGCATGTCTGTGGACCGAGCGGGTGTTAAGCAGGATGCACTTTAGGTGGTTAGTGTCGGAGCTCTGTTTGGAGTTTGTGGATTTGGTGTGGGTCCTGAAGCAGTTGAACTTGCAGGAGTGGCAGGTGAAGGGTCCATGGGTGTGTCCTGGGGCGGCTTGGTAGCAGTTTGGTGGTCGGCCGGGTTTGAGTGCAGAGAGGGTTGCGGCGTCAAACGTTATGTGAGTGGAGTGGGTTTTGCGGGGGACAGGGGGTCTGGGGCTGGGCGCGGTTCAGGCACGGACGAGCGTAGACGGGCTTACCTTTGGCGCGTCCGCTGCGCGTGAATGCTGCGCGCGAATGCGCCTGTCATAAGTGGATAGTGGAGGGGGGCGGAGCGAGGGAGAAGCAGCTGGGAGGCTGGCTCCGAGGCACAGCAACAAAATGGATGGTAGTGCATAAATGAATGAATGAATATATTAGTAGTGTATGGTGCATGTGAAAGTGCGGAACTATAAAGAAATGCTACAGCATAAATCTATAAGGTGTTTACTTATAATATACTGTAGTACTTTCGAAGCGCTTGAATGTAACATATGTGCATAAATATGTTACAAGTCTATGCTTCCCTTTACACTGCTGGTGAAATTGCCTGAGTGAATTTGTAAGTGCTAGGCACAGATTTACAACCTCCTTCTGCCTCTTTACACCGCCATTGCATCACTTTTCTGAAACAGCGGTGGTGCAAAAGACGCGTCATGGTGTGTGGTATTTACAATGTGATGCATCTGGGAGGTGCGTCACATTGTAAATTCCAGAAGGAGACATTCCTACACGGGGGAGGGGGGAGGCGTTCCGGCGCAGGAACACCTCCTAAAAGTGGCTGAGTGAAATCTACAAGATTTCACTTTGTCACTTTTGAGCTCATGCTCCGTCAAAACCCTGCACTTGCTTGAAGCAGGTGTAAGGATTGGCACAGTATTCTGAGCATAGGCCCCAAGGAGCATTTCTGGAGATGCATTGCAATTACAATACAAGTCAAGCAATGTGCCGTCTTCACGGCACATATACATCACATATCTGTGCCATTTTTGCCCCATGGTGCACCACATTGTAAATACAGCGCATCCACAGTGGTGGTGTCACAGTGCACAATAGCTGGCATATCCCTGGGGATGTGCCAGTTATTGTACATCTGCCCATTAGTGTTTTAATGTAGTAAATGGATTACTACACACTGATCAATGAGTCACTACAAAACTATAACAGAAGTGACAGAGTTTTTGGTGGAAGTGTAAGGATACAGACTGCGGAATTGAAGGTATAAAACACATGTTTGCAGGTGCATAGAAAAGTGCATTTATTATCTATAGGGGTTTGAAGCAGTTCATGGCCTAAGGCCTACTTTGCTCCATCAGTACTTGGGTACCGACTGGGTGATAACAGTTCTGCAAGGAGAGTGCCTGACTAAATTTATAAGAGCTTCAGTTTTAGCATAGTGCATAGATAAGAACATTCTGCTGAATGGCTCACTACAATACTGAAACAGTAGTGTGAGAGTGTTTGGTGAAAGTGTAACGATACAGACTGGGGAATTGTAGGTATAAAACTCAAGTTTGCAGGTGCATAGAAGACGGCAAGCATAGTCTGTAGGGGTTTAAAGCAGTCCATGGCCTAAGCCCTACTTTGCTCCATAATTACTTGGGTACTGACTGGAGGATTACAGTTCTGCAAGGAGAGTGCATGACTGAATTATAAGAGCTTCATGTTTAGCACAGTGCATAGATAAGGACATTCTGCTGAATACTTCAGTACAATACTGAATCAGCAATGAAAGAGTGTTTGCTGGAAGTGTAAGGATACAGATGGAGAATTTAAGGTATAAAAGACAAGTTTGCAGGTGCATGGAAAACTGCATGCATTGTCTATAGGGGTTTGAAGCAGTCTATGACCTAAAGCCTATTTTAACGCATGAGTACTTAGGTACTGACTGGAGGATGACAGTTCTGCAAAGAGAGTGCATGACTGAATTATAAGAGCTTCATTTTTAGCACAGTGCATAGATAAGGACATTCTGCTGAATGGCTCAGTACAATACTCAATCAGCAATGACAGAGTGTTTGCTGGACGTCTAAGGTTACAGACTGGGAAATTGAAAGTATAAAAGACAAGTTTACAGATGCATGGAAGACTGCATGCATAGTCTATAGGGGTTTGAAGCAATCTATGGCCTAAGGCCTGTTTTAATGCATGAGTACTTAGGTAGTGAATGGATGATTACAGTTCTGCAAAGACAGTGTCTGGCTGAATGTATAACTGCTTCACTTTTACCACGGTGTTTAGATAAGCACATACTGCTGTATGGCTCACTACAATACTGAAAAGCAGTTGCAGAGTGTTCAGAGGGAGTGGAAGGATACAGACTGGGTAATTAAAAGTTTATAAGACAGGTGTTCAGGTGCATAGAAGAGTAGATGCATAGTCTATAGGGGTCTGAAACAGCGCATGCCCTTAGACTTTACTTTACTGCATGACTACTTGGGTACTGGCTGAATGATTACAGTTCTGCAAGGAAAGTGTCTGGCTGAATGTATAACAGCTTCACTTTTAGCATAGTGTATAGGAAAGCACATACTGCTATATGGCTCACTACAATTCTAAAACAGCAGTGGCAGAGTGTTTGAAGGAAGTGTAAGGATAAAGACTGGGCAAAGAATGTAAAGTATGTATAAGTGAATACACATTTAGTACAGTGAATGTTTTAGTACATAGTACTCAAACCATTATTATTATATAACAATAAATGTATTCTTCTAACATCTCATAATTTAACAGAGCTTCTAAAATAATTTCATCAGGTATTTCATTGACATCAATTTCCTGGTTATCAATTTCGGAATTTTTATGATCAAAAAACTTGATTTCATCTAATGCTTCCACAAAATCAACATAAAAGCTTTCGTCTTCGAATTCACAGCTGATATCTGCAGCACTAATTTCTTGATCTTCAGTATCTCTGCCTGTGAAAGGTACGTTTTGCTCTTCTATGAGACTGTTGCTAATTTCCAAACTGTCTTCCATATTCTTCTGTTGTTTTTCCATAATCAATTTCTTATATTAAAGGTCCTTGTACAAAAACATAAACATTTCATTTTATCATTTTTCTTAATACAGAACATAAAACTAGGTTTATCAACTATTTTGCCCTTAAAAATGGTCTATGCATATATAATTCTCTACTACTTTATAAGGTTATATAAATATATTTATGTATATGAATGTCCTTTTTTTAAATGTTCTTACATTTTCAAACCAGTCACTATTAAGACTATAGGAAAAGACTCAGGCTGTTATAGGAAAATGCAGTACTAAAAAATGTACAATATGTCTATCCACCTTACCTGTTCCAAACTAGTAAATGTGTTTTAGTAAAATGCAAGGGATACTGTTCGTTGTCAAGAATAACACTGTGTATCTGTATATTTAGGTGCCATTAACACACTAGTTTTCAAATACTTCATGTGTTTTCACACACATTAATTTTTAAAGACTTATCCAGTAGTTACGTTTTAACATAAAAAGAAAGTAGTGATTCCTTATATAAGTTGAAAATACTCACAGCAGCAGGTATAGAACAACACTTCAACAAAAAGTATGGTGTATAATGAGGACATATTTACATGGAGAATAAAAACTACACACAGTAACTTATCCTGTCCTTCTAAACATAAATAGAGTATTTAAAAACACTCTCTGTGACATATTTTATGAGAATAATTTGATCTCTTTTAATCTGAAAACTCTCTGGTCTCTACTTGTCAAGCATGTCTTTCTATTCAATACCATAGTGGTAAGTTACAGAAAGCTGTTCTAAAGCCATGTTTCATTTTAGAAATCTCTATAATAAAAGGCTCTGGCATTTTTTCAATAAATGGTCAAAGATAGTAGGTCCTCAGGTACACTCAGTATATATGTTAACTTTATCAAAAGTCTTTAAAAGATACAAACCATCTTTGCACAGATATGTACTCCATCCATCTCTTGTTACTTCACCTTTGTAGAAGCACATCCCATCGACCATTTTTAATACTTTTTTATACTTACCTTAAACATAATAAATAATACAAAAATTATATATTATAAAATTAGCATCTGTGGAAGACAAAAAAATACAGTTACAATATATATTTCACAACACAAAGCAATTTGTAAAGCATTTCATTTGCCTTTTTTGCTATTCTCAGAATATATTGAATTTCACTAGAAACAGTGAGCTCAATAGTACTCATCACATAACAGCGGGCAAAAAAAAGACAATCAATAAGATTATCTTAAAAAACCCATTCAACATTCTCAATAACAATCTAAAAAATAGAAAGAAAACATGTGTTAAATGTTTTTTTCTAAGAGCAATTTCTTATGTAAGTATAAGACATCTCAAGCAATCCTAAAATAAAAAACCACTATCATTAACTTTCATACACTGCAAATAAAGTCACTTACAAATATATTCTGACAAAATATACAACATATAGTCCTTAATGGTTTTAAATACTTTTCCTCATGGCCAAATAGTATATGTCAAATTCTTAGTTTGGAAGTTCTTCAATAGTAATCCTCAGCATCCACCTCCCAGCCTTCTGATCCAAAACCAACAATCATTCCCCAGTGCTCATCCCTCAACCCAACGCTATTCAACAACTACATGGCCACCCTTACACAAGTGGCCCGCCATCACAACCTCAACATTATCTCCTAAGCCGAAAACACCCAACTCATCTTCTCCTTCACCAAGGAGCCACATACCACCGAAAACCGTTGGCTACAGCATAAGGCTCAGATCTCTAAATATCAAGTCGGACAAGACAGAAATACTCATTCTCGGACCCACCCCCTTAACCTGAGATGACTCCTGGTGGCCGACTACACTGTGAACAGTACAGTGAACAGTACCAGCACCTACTGACCATATACACAACTTAGGATTCATCTTCAACTCTTCCCTCTCCATGTCTAAGCAAGTCTACACCGTCTCCCCATACTGCTACAACGCACTGCACATGCTCTGCAACATTTACTAGTGGATCCTAACCGAAAGAAGAAGAAACATGACACAGGCCCTCATCAGTACCAGACTACACTATGGCAACACACTCTATGCAGGAATTCCAGCCAAACACCTACAACGACTACAACAAATCCAAAACACCTCTGCTCGACTTATCATTAATGTCCCCTGCTGCAGCCACATCACCCACCACCTGATACACCTACACTGCCTCAACGTCAACAAGAGGATCATCTTCAAGCTCCTCACCCTCACTCACAAAGTACTCTACCACACCAGACCAACCTACCTTAACAGCAGTAATCCTCAAAGGCCAAATTTTTTTCCTAAAATTTTGGCTTTAAAAATATTAGGTAAGAATCTGGTAACTCTTTAGGCAAACTTTGTTTAAAAACCAATGGACTATCATTATAATGTATTCAACCTTTCAGACATTTTTAAATAAACAGTGTAATGTCCAGATGTTGTAGAAGGACCATCATTAAAAATAATTCCTTCAGCTACAAAAGTTCTTCCTGATATTTTAATTGAAGTTTCCAATTTTCTTCCATCAGCTCTACAACGTTGCAGCATTAAAATTACATTATTATTATTATTATATTTATTTTTATAGAGCGCAACAGCTACCCTAAGGTTTCCCGGCGCTAAGAAAGAGGCTGAAACAGGTAACAAGGGGAAAGGGACAGTTGAGCAGATGAAGTTTAGTTATTGGTTAAACAACCATGTCTTCAGGTTCTTACGGAATTGCAAATAGCATTCATTTGTGCGGAGTTGGATTGGAAGGGAGTTCCATAACAAGGGGGCCAGATAGGAAAAAGAGCGACCTCCTTGTCTAACTCGATTGATCCTGGGTACATACTGTCCATATCTTTGTATAAATGATGTTGATGACATTTGTGATCTACATTGGCTACACTCCATGTTTTGACTTGCTCCTCTAACTAGATTGTGAAAAGACACTTATTCGCAGTCTGCTAAAGTCAAATATATAAATCTTTCAGTGTCTATGTTAGTGCTACATGTAAATAAACAATTTTCACAGTCATGTTGCCATTCATTAGAAAGGCCAAAAAGATTTTCAATATCTATACCTTCATCTTCTAATACAACAAGCATATACATTAGAAATGCCTGACAATCTTGCAGAATATTCTGTGTAAATTGAGTAGAACCAGAACATATGTCCAAAACATGGGGCTCATTAGGAAGACGGGCGGACTTTGTCCGCCCGTCATCCTGATGTGTGTAGGGACCGCCGGCCATAAGGGTGGGGGACCCGTTGGAGGTATTAGGATGCACCCGCCACAGTGGCGGGCGCATCCTGTATCTTTAGCATTGCGGCAGGCGGTGCTGAAAGCACCGCCTGCCGCAATGCTAAAGATACATGTTGTGCATTACAAAGCACGGTGCCTGCCATGCTGTGCCTGCCATGTTGTACTTTTCAATGCTTTGGGGTACCATTGGTACCCTCCATGTGCACCCCCCAAGAATCCCTGGGGGCCCGCAACGGGCCCCCGCAGGGCGTCTCCACATGGAAAGTGAAGTATGAGGAGAGGGGAGGTATGAGCAGAGAGGGTGGAGTAAGAGGAGAGAGGAGGGAGTATGAGGAGAGGGTGGAGTATGAGGAGAGAGGAGGCAGGATGAGGGGAGAGGAAGAGTATAAGGAGAGTAAAGAGTATGACAATATAATAGGAGAATGAAGAGAGGTAGAAGTATGAGGAGAGAAAGGGATGTATGTTGTTACAACGCATACCTTTACAACGCATACCTTTACAACCTATTTTTTACACCGCAACATCCATTAAAACGCATTCCATTACAACGCATGCCATTGCAACAAATTCTTTGAAACTACCTTTACAACGCATTCCACTACAACGCATACTACATTTACAACGCATACCATTACAACGCGTACCATTACATTGCATGCATGGTAAGTATTGGCTAGTGTAGGGGTAAAAATTACTATTCTAACTCCAGGGGGTACAGCAGTAGGGTAAGTGTTGGATAGTGTAGGGGAAAAAATTACTATTCTAACTCCAGGGGATGCAACAGTAGGGTGAGTATTGGATAGTGTAGGGGTAAAAATTACTATTCTAACTCCAGGGGGTGCAACAGTAGGGTAAGTGTTGGATAGTGTAGGTATGCGTTGTAATGGTATGCGTTGTAATGACTGCATTGTAATGACATGCGTTGTAGTGGTATGCGTTGTAGTGACATGCGTTGTAATAGTTGCGTTGTAATGGTATGCGTTGTAATGGATGTTGCGTTGTAAAAGTTTTGTTGTAAAGGGAGTGTGTTGTAAAAGTTGAAGTCCCAGAGAAGGGAGAGTATAAGCAGAGAGAGAGGAAATGTGAGGAGAAAGAGGAAATATAAGGAGAGAAGATCGAGTATAAGAAGAGAGAAAGGGAGTGTGAGGCGTGAGAGGAGGAGTAAGAGGAGAAAGAGGAGGACTATAAAGAGAGAGGGGTAAGTAAAAGGAAAGAGGAGCGAGCATGGGGAGAAAAGAGTAGTATAAAAAAAGACAGGTGTGTATAAAAACAAAAGGGACAGTATGACAAAAGAAAAGGGAGAATGTGCAAAAACAGGGATTATAAGGAGAGAGGCGGTGTATGAGGACAGAGAGAAAATTATGAGGAGAGACGGATGAGTATAAGCAGATGGGGGAGTATCAGGAGTGAAGGGGGTATGAAGAGGCAGGGGAGAGTATGATAAGAGGATGAAAGATAAGGAGAGGGGGAAGTATAAAGAGACGGGGAGCATGAGGGGAGAAGATGAATATGAGGAGAGGGGAGAGTATTAGGAAAGAGGGAAAGCATCAGGAGAGAGGTGAGAGTATAAAGAGAGAAGGGATAGTTTGAGGAGAGAGACAGAGAGTGTAAGGAAAGGCGGGGAGTATAAGGAGAGAGGGGTGTGTATGAGGAGAGATGAGAGAGTACAAAGAGAGAGGGAGGAGAATATGCAAGAAGGGCCACAATAATTTCTAAATGTACAGAGATACACAGTCTGATTCTAGACCAAAAATATAAGACCATGTATTGTTCCAAAAGACATTTACAAGTCTAAAATGGTTAAGTGGCTGCAAACATTCCATGTATATAACTACTATATTTCAGTGGACAACCCTGACTCATTTTGCAGCTACATATGCAATCTGCTGCATTATTTTTGCCAACATTACATAAAAAAGTGACATAATATAACAGCAAAGAGACACAAGGGGCTTGTAAATCTGCCCCAGAGTGTATGCAGCAGTGCAAGTATAATAACTGGGAATTGTTAAGGGGGGGATGAGGGGAGAGAGGAGTAAGAAGAGAGAGGGTGGAGTATGAGGACAAGGGGAAGTATGAGGACAGTAGGAGTATGAGGAGAGAGAGGTGAGAATGAGGAACGAGGGGAAATATCAGGAGAGAGGAGGAAGTATAAGAAGAGAGAGGGAGAGAATAAAGAAAGACGGGGGAGTATGAGGAGACACAGAAGAGTATGAAGAGAGAAGGGGGAGTATGTGGAGAGAGGGAGGAGTAAGAGGAGAGAAAGAGGAGTATGACGACAGGGAGGAGTATGAGGACAGGAAGGAGTATGAGGGGAGAGATGAGAGAATGAAAAAAAGAGGGGGAATATCAGGAGAGAGGAGGAGTATAAGGAGAAAGAGGGAGAGTGTGAGGATAGAGGGAGGAGTATGAGGAGAGAGAGAGAAGAGTATGAGGAGAGAGGGGGAGTATGTGCAAAACAGGGAATATGAAGAGAGGGAGGAGTATGAAAGGAGGGGGGAAGTATGAGGACTGAGGGAGATATGAGGAGAGTAGAAAGAGTAAGAGGAGAAAGGGTGAAGAATGTGGAGACTAGATAAATATAAGAAGAGAAGGGGTATATGGGGAGAGAAGAGAATATGAAGAGAAAGGGAGTATAAGGAGAGAAAAAACAATAAGAGGAGAGAGGGGGAAATATGAAAAGAGGTGGCAGTATGCAGGGCCGGGAAACACAACCGGCACTGGCAACGTGCTTGGCCGGCCCCCCTCCCCACTCGGAGGGCTTGGAGGTGCGGCCAAGCTTTTTGTCGGGCGGTTTTCAGCCGATTTTGGTACAGGGATGATTTTGCAGCAATGGGTAATATGAGGAAAGGGGGAATATGACTAGAAAGTTATTATTAGAAGAGAAGAGAGAGTAAAAGGAGAGACAGAGAACTCTGAGGAGAGGGGGGAGTATGAAGAGAGTGACAAATATCAGGAGAGAGGAGGGAGTAAAAGGATAGAGAAGAGGAATATAAGGAGAGAGCAAGGAGTATGAGGAAAGAGAGGAGCACTATAAAGAGAGAGGGAGGAGTATAAGGACGGAGGGGAGTATGAGGAGAGAGAGGTGAGAATAACGAAAGAGGTGAAATATCAGAAGAAAGAGGAGAGTATAAGGAGAGAGAGGGAGAATGTGAGGAGAAAGGGAGGAGTATGAGGGGACAGAGAGGAGTATCAGGAGAGAAGTAGAAGTATATGGAAAAGAGAAAATATGAAGAGAGGGAGGAGTATAAAGGGATGGGGAAGTGTTAAAAGTGAGGGAAGTATGAGGAGAAAGGAAGGAGTATAAGGAAAGAGAGGTGTGTATGAGGAAAGAAAAGAGAGTATAAGGAGAAAGAGGGAAGAATGTGGAAAAAGGAACGAATATAATTGCTAAATGCAGACAGACGCACAGTGTGACAGACACAACATATAAGACGTTCCATTTTACCAAAACCCATTTACTACTCTAGAAACGGTTAACTGACTGCACACATTCCATATCTATAACTACTACATTTCAACGTACAACCCTGATTGATTTTACAAATACTTAAGCAATTTGCTGCATTTTGTTTGCCAACATTACATCCAAAAAATGACACAATAGAACAACAAAAAGGCACAAGGGGCTTGTAAATGTGCCCCACAGTGTATGCAGCAGTGTATGTATACTTACTGTGAAATTTTACATTAAGAACAGAAGTCTAATTCTAGATAAACAACACTATTAATTACTCTTGAAGGACTAATATCACTGCACACATTACAGAAATATAATTATTGCATTTTACTGTACAACCATTAGTCATTTTAGAAATACAAAACCAATAACCGTTTTTTCATTCTATAAAAACTAGAAAAAAGGATAGCTTTATAACCACTTATATATCTATAAACACAAAACATACAAAAATGCTTCTCTTAGAACGATTCCTAAATCCACACAGATGCACAGTGTGCTTCTAGACAAAATATATTACACCTTGCATTTTACCAAAACACATTTACTAGTCTATAAACAGTTAAATGACTGCACACATCCCATGTATATAACTACTACATTTCAGTGGTCAACCCTGACTCATTTTGCAAATACATAAGCAAATTGATGCATTATTTCTACCAACATTACATAAAAAAACTGACACAATACAACAACAAAGAGGCACAAGGTGCTTGTAAATCTACCCCAGAGTGTATGCAGCAGTGTATATATAATGACTGAAAAATTGTAAATTTAAAACACAACTCTGATTCTACAGAAAAAACATAATTAATTACTCTTAAAGGGCTAATATGAGTGCACACATTACAGAAATATAAATACTTCATTTTACTGTACAACAATGAGTCATTTGGCAAATACATAAACAATTTGCTGCATTATTTGTACGAACATTTCATCAAAACTTAACGCAATAGCAGCTCAAAGACACACACGAGGCTTGTAAATATATCCCAGAGAAGTTACAGTAGTGTATGTATACTGACTGAACAATTGTAGACTTAAAACACAAGTCTAATTCTAAACAAGCAACACTATTAACTACTCTACAACTGAAAAAGTGACTGAACACAATCTACATTTTTTAGTACTACACTTTATTAGACAAAGCTTACTCACTACACACATTAACTTACCAAATGGTTTTCTCACAATACTTAACCAAATGCAGACAAACTCAGAATGTGATTCTACACACTTTAGAAGGATAATCAGATTATTCTTATTAAAAAGGAAAATGCACCACATACATTCCCTTACAAGTTATGAACTCACCTTTCAAATTGATTTGTTGAATAAGAAGAATGCCAGTCACACAGTAAATATTCTTATACAGAATCTCTCTACTTCAGTGTTCGCAGCAAAACCAAGAAATGGCACATTTTCCCTCTCAATTTACACATATATACATATTAATAACAAATCAAAATGCCTCACACATTTATTCAAAACCAAACACACAGTTCTATTGGTTCAACATTTGAACCCTATCCAACTCACATAACTCTGAACCCTACCCCCAACACATCATGCAAAAGTCAACTGTCCAGAGAGGTCAAAAGATCAGCACACTGTAAAAGTTTAGACTGTACAAAAGGTACTTACATATAAGTACCAAAAAACAAAAAAGCTACTCTAAAAAGCAACCAACATCTAAACACATAAGCTTAATAGATAACTGTAAAACATTTTTTTCATTTTTTTTCTTTCTTAGGTACGCGTACGTGACGACTTATGAACCTCACATAAGATGTCATACTGTAAATTTACTGTGAAAAAAAAAACCTTATTACTAATTTTTATTAGCCCCGGGGACCCCATCTCCCGGGGCTCAAACAAAGCTTTGGGGACCATCAGGGGAACTCCAATGCCCCCACAGTCCCAACCGGCTCCCGCCGTCCCTCAGCAGCCGGCATTGCTTTTCGTCAGAGAGAGCAGCTTACATGACAACCAATATGCTTTCCTATTTCAAAGAGAGAGCAGGTTTCCTGCTCTCTGTTCCAAATAGGAAAGCAGTTTACTATGGTAGGGCGGGAACCGCAAGACTCCCGCCCTACCATAGCAAACAGCAGTTTCCCGAAGGTAGGCACCCCGGGACACTGCAGGTGCCAGCCCTGGGGGGTATCGGCCCCCAGGGCCATCAAAGGCTCCAGGAGGGGGGCCGCATAGCCCCCCTCCCATCATTTGTAAAGCCCTGTAGGGTGGAGGTCCCAGGGGCTGCGGGGGGCCGTGAGCACCCCCACATACATATCATTAAAGCACCGGTGGTGGCGGTCCCCGGGGCTAGGGGGGCTCTCAGGGCCCCCATTATAAATAAAAACATTGCCCCCGGGGCTAATTAACAATAAAGCGGATTTCAGGTTTTTTTTATTTTTCACGGCATACGCGTACCATACGAGTATTCCGTGATTTAAAAAAAAAAGATTTTGACTTTGGGGATCACTGTATAACCCCATGAGCAGCCCTAGAGAGTCAGAAAGACCTATAGCAAATAGAAAACATTTGCTGTCTATCTACACACTCAATCTACATACATATACAAATAAATAACAAATCACATTTATTCCCACATTAAATCAAAACGAAACACACTTTTCTATTCCTTGAACCTTTGAGCCCTTTCCAACTGACAAAACCTTCAACCCTACCCCCATTCTGCTTTCTGCCTGTTACCATAGAAACACTTCAGGGAACAGTTAACTAAACACACAGGTGAAAAGTTCATCAAACAATGTTGCAAATCAAAACAGCAAGTGTGCTTGACTTGTCAATATACCAGCTTATCTTATGTAACGTTCTTTTCTATCAGTTTTTGTTAACCAATAAAAATCAGGCTTTTAAAAAACAGAAACATGCACCCTAGTTTTCAGTGTATAATGTTCTCAAACAACAAATCATTTATTTTCTTTTTTCAAAACTGCATGTTATCCACCATTTTAGAAAAATCTTACTTTTCAAACTGCCACATCATTTACAGAGACCATCTGATGCATCCAGACCTTCCTTCAAGATGCTTAGAGTGTGGATTGTGGGACACAGCTATATTTTCTGAAGCCTAAGGTACGCAGAACAGAAAGTAATTCACAAAGACCTACGTTTACCAAATGTAGACATTAAATGGATTGGACAGAGATGGTTAAAGTGGCACCAATTCATGCCACTGGTGAAATCCTTTTTACATCTCCAGCACCCTGACCTCATAATTGTTTTGACTTGCTCCTCTAACTAGATTGTGAAAAGACACTTATTCGCAGTCTGGTAAAGTCAAATATATAAATCTTTCAGTGTCTATGTTAGTGCTACATGTAAATAAACAATTTTCACAGTCATGTTGCCATTCATAAGAAAGGCCAAAAAGATTTTCAATATCTATACCTTCATCTTCTAATACAACAAGCATATACATTAGAAATGCCTGACAATCTTGCAGAATATTCTGTGTAAATTGAGTAGAACCAGAACATATGTCCAAAACATGGGGCTCATTAGGAAGACGGGCGGACAAAGTCCGCCCGTCATCCAGACGTGTGTAGGGACCGCCGGCCATAAGGGTGGGGGTCCCGTTGGAGGTATTAGGATGCACCCGCCACAGTGGCGGGCGCATCCTGTATCTTTAGCATTGCGGCGGATGGTGCTAAAAGCACCACCTGCCGCAATGCTAAAGATACATGTTGTGCATTACAAAGCACGGTGCCTGCCATGCTGTGCCTGCCATGTTGTACTTTTCAATGCTTTGGGGTACCATTGGTACCCTCCATGTGCACCCCCCAAGAATCCCTGGATACAAAAGATACAAACCATCTTTCCACAGATATGTACTCTATCCATCTCTTGTTACTTCACCTCTGTAAAAGCACATCCCATCGACCATTTTTAATAGTTACTTATACTTACCTTAAACATAATAAATAATAAAAAAAATTATATATTATAAAATTAGCATCTGTGGAAGAAAAAATAAATAAAGTTACAATATATATTCCACAACACAAAGCAAGTTGTAAAGCATTTCATTTGCCTTTTTTGCTATTCTCAGAATATATTGAATTTCACTAGAAACAGTGAGCTCAATAGTACTCATCACATAACAGCGGGCAAAAAAAAGACAATATTATCTTAAGAAAAACCATGCAACGTTCTCAATAACAATCTAAAAAATAGAAATAAAACATATGTTAAATGTTTTTTTCTAAGAGCAATTTCTTACGTAAGTATAAGACATCTCAAACAATCTTAAAATAACAAAACACTATCATTAATTTTAATACACTGCAAATAAAGTTACTTACAAATATATACTGACAAAATATACAACAAATAGTCCTTAATGGTTTTACATACTTTTCCTCATGGCCAAATAGTATATGTCAAATTCTTAGTTTGGAAGTTCTTCCATAGTAATCCTCAGCATCCACCTCCCAGCCTTCTGATCCAAAACCAACAATCATTCCCCAGGGCTCATCCCTCAACCTGATGCTAATCAACATCTACATGGCCACCCTCATTCAAGTGGTCCGCCATCACAACCTCAACATTATCTCCTAAGTGGACGACACCCAACTCATCTTTTCATTCACCAAGGAGACACATACTAACGAAAACCGTTGGCTACAGCATAAGGATCGGATCTCTAAATTTCAAGTCAGACAAGACAGATATACTCATTCTTGGACCCACCCCCTTAGCCTGAGATGACTCCTGGTGGCCGATTACACTGTGACCAGTACTGTGAACAGTACCAGCACCTACTGACCATATACACAATTTAGGATTCATCTTCAACTCCTCCCTCTCCATATCTACTCAGTATATATGTTAACTTTTTCAAATGTCTTTAAAAGATACAAACCATCTTTGCACAGATATGTACTCTATCCATCTCTTGTTACTTCACCTCTGTAAAAGCACATCCCATCGACCATTTTTAATAGTTACTTATACTTACCTTAAACATAATAAATAATAAAAAAAATTATATATTATAAAATTAGCATCTGTGGAAGAAAAGAAAAAATAAAGTTACAATATATATTCCACAACACAAAGCAATTTGTAAAGCATTTCATTTGCCTTTTTTGCTATTCTCAGAATATATTGAATTTCACTAGAAACAGTGAACTCAATAGTACTCATCACATAACAGCGGGCAAAGAAAAGACAATCAATAAGATTATCTTAAAAAACCCATTCAACATTCTCAATAACAATCTAAAAAATAGAAAAAAAACATGTGTTAAATGTTTTTTTCTAAGAGCAATTTCTTATGTAAGTATAAGACATCTCAAACAATCCTAAAATAAAAAAACACTATCATTAACTTTCATACACTGCAAATAAAGTCACTTACAAATATATTCTGACAAAATATACAACATATAGTCCTTAATGGTTTTAAATACTTTTCCTCATGGCCAAATAGTATATGTCAAATTCTTAGTTTGGAAGTTCTTCAATAGTAATCCTCAGCATCCACCTCCCAGCCTTCTGATTCAAAACCAACAATCATTCCCCAGTGCTCATCCCTCAACCCAACGCTATTCAACAACTACATGGCCACCCTTACACAAGTGGCCCGCCATCACAACCTCAACATTATCTCCTAAGCCGAAAACACCCAACTCATCTTCTCATTCACCAAGGAGCCACATACCACCGAAAACCGTTGGCTACAGCATAAGGATCAGATCTCTAAATATCAAGTCGGACAAGACAGAAATACTCATTCTCGGACCCACCCCCTTAACCTGAGATGACTCCTGGTGGCCGACTACACTGTGAACAGTACAGTGAACAGTACCAGCACCTACTGACCATATACACAACATAGGATTCATCTTCAACTCCTCCCTCTCCATGTCTAAGCAAGTCTACACCGTCTCCCCATACTGCTACAACGCACTGCACATGCTCTGCAACATTTACTAGTGGATCCTAACCGAAAGAAGAAGAAACATGACACAGGCCCTCATCAGTACCAGACTACACTATGGCAACACACTCTATGCAGGAATTCCAGCCAAACACCTACAACGACTACAACAAATCCAAAACACCTCTGCTCGACTTATCATTAATGTCCCCTGCTGCAGCCACATCACCCACCACCTGATACACCTACACTGCCTCAACGTCAACAAGAGGATCATCTTCAAGCTCCTCACCCTCACTCACAAAGTACTCTACCACACCAGACCAACCTACCTTAACAGCAGTAATCCTCAAAGGCCAAATTTTGTTCCTAAAATTTTGGCTTTAACATATTAGGTAAGAATTTGGTAACTCTTTAGGCAAACTTTGTTTAAAAACCAATGGACTATCATTATAATGTATTCAACCTTTCAGACATTTTTAAATAAACAGTGTAATGTCCAGATGTTGTAGAAGGACCATCATGAAAAATAATTCCTTCAGCTACAAAAGTTCTTCCTGATATTGATAGTTGAGTAGCTACAAAAATTTTAATTGAAGTTTCCAATTTTCTTCCATCAGCTCTACAACGTTGCAGCATTAAAATTACATACTGTCCATATCTTTGTATAAATGATGTTGATGACATTTGTGATTTACATTGGCTACACTCCATGTTTTGACTTGCTCCTCTAACTAGATTGTGAAAAGACACTTATTCGCAGTCTGCTAAAGTCAAATATATAAATCTTTCAGTGTCTATGTTAGTGCTACATGTAAATAAACAATTTTCACAGTCATGTTGCCATTCATTAGAAAGGCCAAAAAGATTTTCAATATCTATACCTTCATCTTCTAATACAACAAGCATATACATTAGAAATGCCTGACAATCTTGCAGAATATTCTGTGTAAATTGAGTAGAACCAGAACATATGTCCAAAACATGGGGCTCATTAGGAAGACGGGCGGACTTTGTCCGCCCGTCATCCTGATGTGTGTAGGGACCACCGGCCATAAGGGTGGGGGTCCCGTTGGAGGTATTAGGATGCACCCGCCACAGTGGCGGGCGCATCCTGTATCTTTAGCATTGCGGCGGGCGGTGCTGAAAGCACCGCCTGCCGCAATGCTAAAGATACATGTTGTGCATTACAAAGCACGGTGCCTGCCATGCTGTGCCTGCCATGTTGTACTTTTCAATGCTTTGGGGTACCATTGGTACCCTCCATGTGCACCCCCCAAGTATCCCTGGGGGCCCGCAACGGGCCCCCGCAGGGCGTCTCCACATGCCTTTCCGTGGCGGCATTGCCGCCATGGAAAGGCATTGGAAAGTGAAGTATGAGGAGAGGGGAGGTATGAGCAGAGAGGGTGGAGTAAGAGGAAAGAGGAGGGAGTATGAGGAGAGGGTGGAGTATGAGGAGAGAGGAGGCAGGATGAGGGGAGAGGAAGAGTATAAGGAGAGTAAAGAGTATGACAATATAAATAGGAGTATGAAGAGAGGTAGAAGTATGAGGAGAGAAAGGGATGTATGTTTTTACAACGCATACCTTTACAACGCATACCTTTACAACCTATTTTTTACACCGCAACATCCATTAAAACGCATTCCATTACAACGCATGCCATTGCAACAAATTCTTTGAAACTACCTTTACAACGCATTCCACTACAACGCATACTACATTTACAACGCATACCATTACAACGCGTACCATTACATTGCATGTATGGTAAGTATTGGCTAGTGTAGGGGTAAAAATTACTATTCTAACTCGAGGGGGTACAGCAGTAGGGTAAGTGTTGGATAGTGTAGGGGAAAAAAATACTATTCTAACTCCAGGGGATGCAACAGTAGGGTAAGTATTGGATAGTGTAGGGGTAAAAATTACTATTCTAACTCCAGGGGGTGCAACAGTAGGGTAAGTGTTGGATAGTGTAGGTATGCGTTGTAATGGTATGCGTTGTAATGACTGCGTTGTAATGACATGCGTTGTAGTGGTATGCGTTGTAGTGACATGCGTTGTAATAGTTGCGTTGTAATGGTATGCGTTGTAATGGATGTTGCGTTGTAAAAGTTTTGTTGTAAAGGGAGTGTGCTGTAAAAGTTGAAGTCCCAGAGAAGGGAGAGTATAAGCAGAGAGAGAGGAAATGTGAGGAGAAAGAGGAAATATAAGGAGAGAAGATGGAGTATAAGAAGAGAGAAAGGGAGTGTGAGGCGTGAGAGGAGGAGTAAGAGGAGAAAGAGGAGGACTATAAAGAGAGAGGGGTAAGTAAAAGGAAAGAGGAGCGAGCATGGGGAGAAAAGAGTAGTATAAAAAAAGACAGGTGTGTATAAAAACAAAAGGGACAGTATGACAAAAGAAAAGGGAGAATGTGCAAAAACAGGGATTATAAGGAGAGAGGCGGTGTATGAGGACTGAGAGAAAATTATGAGGAGAGACGGATGAGTATAAGCAGATGGGGGAGTATCAGGAGTGAAGGGGGTATGAAGAGGCAGGGGAGAGTATGATAAGAGGATGAAAGATAAGGAGAGGGGGAAGTATGAAGAGACGGGGAGTATGAGGGGAGAAGATGAATATGAGGAGAGGGGAGAGTATTAGGAAAGAGGGAAAGCATCAGGAGAGAGGTGAGAGTATAAAGAGAGAAGGGATAGTTTGAGGAGAGAGACAGAGAGTATAAGGAAAGGCGGGGAGTATAAGGAGAGAGGGGTGTGTATGAGGAGAGATGAGAGAGTACAAAGAGAGAGGGAGGAGAATATGCAAGAAGGGCCACAATAATTTCTAAATGTACAGAGATACACAGTCTGATTCTAGACCAAAAATATAAGACCATGTATTGTTCCAAAAGACATTTACAAGTCTAAAATGGTTAAGTGGCTGCAAACATTCCATGTATATAACTACTATATTTCAGTGGACAACCCTGACTCATTTTGCAGCTACATATGCAATCTGCTGCATTATTTTTGCCAACATTACATAAAAAAGTGACATAATATAACAGCAAAGAGACACAAGGGGCTTGTAAATCTGCCCCAGAGTGTATGCAGCAGTGCAAGTATAATAACTGGGAATTGTTAAGGGGGGGATGAGGGGAGAGAGGAGTAAGAAGAGAGAGGGTGGAGTATGAGGACAAGGGGAAGTATGAGGACAGTAGGAGTATGAGGAGAGAGAGGTGAGAATGAGGAACGAGGGGAAATATCAGGAGAGAGGAGGAAGTATAAGAAGAGAGAGGGAGAGAATAAAGAAAGAGGGGGGAGTATAAGGAGACACAGAAGAGTATGAAGAGAGAAGGGGGAGTATGTGGAGAGAGGGAGGAGTAAGAGGAGAGAAAGAGGAGTATGACGACAGGGAGGAGTATGAGGACAGGAAGGAGTATGAGGGGAGAGATGAGAGAATGAAAAAAAGAGGGGGAGTATCAGGAGAGAGGAGGAGTATAAGGAGAAAGAGGGAGAGTGTGAGGAGAGAGGGAGGAGTATGAGGAGAGAGAGAGAATAGTATGAGGAGAGAGGGGGAGTATGTGCAAAACAGGGAATATGAAGAGAGGGAGGAGTATGAAAGGAGGGGGAAGTATGAGGACTGAGGGAGATATGAGGAGAGTAGAAAGAGTAAGAGGAGAAAGGGTGAAGAATGTGGAGACTAGATAAATATAAGAAGAGAAGGGGTATATGGGGAGAGAAGAGAATATGAAGAGAAAGGGAGTATAAGGAGAGAAAAAACAATAAGAGGAGAGAGGGGGAAATATGAAAAGAGGTGGCAGTATGCAGGGCCGGGAAACACAACCGGCACTGGCAACGTGCTTGGCCGGCCCCCCTCCCCACTCGGAGGGCTTGGAGGTGCGGCCAAGCTTTTTGTCGGGCGGTTTTCAGCCGATTTTGGTACAGGGATGATTTTGCAGCAATGGGTAATATGAGGAAAGGGGGAATATGACTAGAAAGTTATTATTAGAAGAGAAGAGAGAGTAAAAGGAGAGACAGAGAACTCTGAGGAGAGGGGGGAGTATGAAGAGAGTGACAAATATCAGGAGAGAGGAGAGAGTAAAAGGATAGAGAAGAGGAATATAAGGAGAGAGCAAGGAGTATGAGGAAAGAGAGGAGCACTATAAAGAGAGAGGGAGGAGTATAAGGACGGAGGGGAGTATGAGGAGAGAGAGGTGAGAATAACGAAAGAGGTGAAATATCAGAAGAAAGAGGAGAGTATAAGGAGAGAGAGGGAGAATGTGAGGAGAAAGGGAGGATTATGAGGGGACAGAGAGGAGTATCAGGAGAGAAGTAGAAGTATATGGAAAAGAGAAAATATGAAGAGAGGGAGGAGTATAAAGGGATGGGGAAGTGTTAAAAGTGAGGGAAGTATGAGGAGAAAGGAAGGAGTATAAGGAAAGAGAGGTGTGTATGAGGAAAGAAAAGAGAGTATAAGGAGAAAGAGGGAAGAATGTGGAAAAAGGAACGAATATAATTGCTAAATGCAGACAGACGCACAGTGTGACAGACACAACATATAAGACGTTCCATTTTACCAAAACCCATTTACTACTCTAGAAACGGTTAACTGACTGCACACATTCCATATCTATAACTACTACATTTCAACGTACAACCCTGATTGATTTTACAAATACTTAAGCAATTTGCTGCATTTTGTTTGCCAACATTACATCCAAAAAATGACACAATAGAACAACAAAAAGGCACAAGGGGCTTGTAAATGTGCCCCACAGTGTATGCAGCAGTGTATGTATACTTACTGTGAAATTTTACATTAAGAACAGAAGTCTAATTCTAGATAAACAACACTATTAATTACTCTTGAAGGACTAATATCACTGCACACATTACAGAAATATAATTATTGCATTTTACTGTACAACCATTAGTCATTTTAGAAATACAAAACCAATAACCGTTTTTTCATTCTATAAAAACTAGAAAAAAGGATAGCTTTATAACCACTTATATATCTATAAACACAAAACATACAAACATGCTTCTCTTAGAACGATTCCTAAATCCACACAGATGCACAGTGTGCTTCTAGACAAAATATATTACACCTTGCATTTTACCAAAACACATTTACTAGTCTATAAACAGTTAAATGACTGCACACATCCCATGTATATAACTACTACATTTCAGTGGTCAACCCTGACTCATTTTGCAAATACATAAGCAAATTGATGCATTATTTCTACCAACATTACATAAAAAAACTGACACAATACAACAACAAAGAGGCACAAGGTGCTTGTAAATCTACCCCAGAGTGTATGCAGCAGTGTATATATAATGACTGAAAAATTGTAAATTTAAAACACAACTCTGATTCTACAGAAAAAACATAATTAATTACTCTTAAAGGGCTAATATGAGTGCACACATTACAGAAATATAAATACTTCATTTTACTGTACAACAATGAGTCATTTGGCAAATACATAAACAATTTGCTGCATTATTTGTACGAACATTTCATCAAAACTTAACGCAATAGCAGCTCAAAGACACACACGAGGCTTGTAAATATATCCCAGAGAAGTTACAGTAGTGTATGTATACTGACTGAAAAATTGTAGACTTAAAACACAAGTCTAATTCTAAACAAGCAACACTATTAACTACTCTACAACTGAAAAAGTGACTGAACACAATCTACATTTTTTAGTACTACACTTTATTAGACAAAGCTTACTCACTACACACATTAACTTACCAAATGGTTTTCTCACAATACTTAACCAAATGCAGACAAACTCAGAATGTGATTCTACACACTTTAGAAGGATAATCAGATTATTCTTATTAAAAAGGAAAATGCACCACATACATTCCCTTACAAGTTATGAACTCACCTTTCAAATTGATTTGTTGAATAAGAAGAATGCCAGTCACACAGTAAATATTCTTATACAGAATCTCTCTACTTCAGTGTTCGCAGCAAAACCAAGAAATGGCACATTTTCCCTCTCAATTTACACATATATACATATTAATAACAAATCAAAATGCCTCACACATTTATTCAAAACCAAACACACAGTTCTATTGGTTCAACATTTGAACCCTATCCAACTCACATAACTCTGAACCCTACCCCCAACACATCATGCAAAAGTCAACTGTCCAGAGAGGTCAAAAGATCAGCACACTGTAAAAGTTTAGACTGTACAAAAGGTACTTACATATAAGTACCAAAAAACAAAAAAGCTACTCTAAAAAGCAACCAACATCTAAACACATAAGCTTAATAGATAACTGTAAAACATTTTTTTCATTTTTTTTCTTTCTTAGGTACGCGTACGTGACGACTTATGAACCTCACATAAGATGTCATACTGTAAATTTACTGTGAAAAAAAAAACCTTATTACTAATTTTTATTAGCCCCGGGGACCCCATCTCCCGGGGCTCAAACAAAGCTTTGGGGACCATCAGGGGAACTCCAATGCCCCCACAGTCCCAACCGGCTCCCGCCGTCCCTCAGCAGCCGGCATTGCTTTTCGTCAGAGAGAGCAGCTTACATGACAACCAATATGCTTTCCTATTTCAAAGAGAGAGCAGGTTTCCTGCTCTCTCTTCCAAATAGGAAAGCAGTTTACTATGGTAGGGCGGGAACCGCAAGACTCCCGCCCTACCATAGCAAACAGCAGTTTCCCAAAGGTAGGCACCCCGGGACACTGCAGGTGCCAGCCCTGGGGGGTATCGGCCCCCAGGGCCATCAAAGGCTCCAGGAGGGGGGCCGCATAGCCCCCCTCCCATCATTTGTAAAGCCCTGTAGGGTGGAGGTCCCAGGGGCTGCGGGGGGCCGTGAGCACCCCCACATACATATCATTAAAGCACCGGTGGTGGCGGTCCCCGGGGCTGGGGGGGCTCTCAGGGCCCCCCATTATAAATAAAAACATTGCCCCCGGGGCTAATTAACAATAAAGCGGATTTCAGGTTTTTTTTATTTTTCACGGCATAGGCGTACCATACGAGTATACCGTGATTTAAAAAAAAAGATTTTGACTTTGGGGATCACTGTATAACCCCATGAGCAGCCCTAGAGAGTCAGAAAGACCTATAGCAAATAGAAAACATTTGCTGTCTATCTACACACTCAATCTACATACATATACAAATAAATAACAAATCACATTTATTCCCACATTAAATCAAAACGAAACACACTTTTCTATTCCTTGAACCTTTGAGCCCTTTCCAACTGACAAAACCTTCAACCCTACCCCCATTCTGCTTTCTGCCTGTTACCATAGAAACACTTCAGGGAACAGTTAACTAAACACACAGGTGAAAAGTTCATCAAACAATGTTGCAAATCAAAACAGCAAGTGTGCTTGACTTGTCAATATACCAGCTTATCTTATGTAACGTTCTTTTCTATCAGTTTTTGTTAACCAATAAAAATCAGGCTTTTAAAAAACAGAAACATGCACCCTAGTTTTCAGTGTATAATGTTCTCAAACAACGAATCATTTCTTTTCTTTTTTCAAAACTGCATGTTATCCACCATTTTAGAAAAATCTTACTTTTCAAACTGCCACATCATTTACAGAGACCATCTGATGCATCCAGACCTTCCTTCAAGATGCTTAGAGTGTGGATTGTGGGACACAGCTATATTTTCTGAAGCCTAAGGTACGCAGAACAGAAAGTAATTCACAAAGACATACGTTTACCAAATGTAGACATTAAATGGATTGGACAGAGATGGTTAAAGTGGCACCAATTCATGCCACTGGTGAAATCCTTTTTACATCTCCAGCACCCTGACCTCATAATTGTTTTGACTTGCTCCTCTAACTAGATTGTGAAAAGACACTTATTCGCAGTCTGGTAAAGTCAAATATATAAATCTTTCAGTGTCTATGTTAGTGCTACATGTAAATAAACAATTTTCACAGTCATGTTGCCATTCATAAGAAAGGCCAAAAAGATTTTCAATATCTATACCTTCATCTTCTAATACAACAAGCATATACATTAGAAATGCCTGACAATCTTGCTGAATATTCTGTGTAAATTGAGTAGAACCAGAACATATGTCCAAAACATGGGGCTCATTAGGAAGACGGGCGGACAAAGTCTGCCCGTCATCCAGACGTGTGTAGGGACCGCCGGCCATAAGGGTGGGGGTCCCGTTGGAGGTATTAGGATGCACCCGCCACAGTGGCGGGCGCATCCTGTATCTTTAGCATTGCGGCGGGCGGTGCTGATAGCACCGCCTGCCGCAATGCTAAAGATACATGTTGTGCATTACAAAGCACGGTGCCTGCCATGCTGTGCCTGCCATGTTGTACTTTTCAATGCTTTGGGGTACCATTGGTACCCTCCATGTGCACCCCCCAAAAATCCCTGGATACAAAAGATACAAACCATCTTTGCACAGATATGTACTCTATCCATCTCTTGTTACCTCACCTCTGTAAAAGCACATCCCATCGACCATTTTTAATAGTTACTTATACTTACCTTAAACATAATAAATAATAAAAAAAATTATATATTATAAAATTAGCATCTGTGGAAGAAAAAATAAATAAAGTTACAATATATATTCCACAACACAAAGCAATTTGTAAAGCATTTCATTTGCCTTTTTCGCTATTCTCAGAATATATTGAATTTCACTAGAAACAGTGAGCTCAATAGTACTCATCACATAACATCGGGCAAAAAAAAGACAATCAATAAGATTATCTTAAAAAACCCATTCAACATTCTCAATAACAATCTAAAAAATAGAAAAAAACATGTGTTAAATGTTTTTTTCTAAGAGCAATTTCTTATGTAAGTATAAGACATCTCAAACAATCCTAAAATAAAAAAACACTATCATTAACTTTCATACACTGCAAATAAAGTCACTTACAAATATATTCTGACAAAATATATAACATATAGTCCTTAATGGTTTTACATACTTTTCCTCATGGCCAAATAGTATATGTCAAATTCTTAGTTTGGAAGTTCTTCAATAGTAATCCTCAGCATCCACCTCCCAGCCTTCTGATCCAAAACCAACAATCATTCCCCAGTGCTCATCCCTCAACCCAACGCTATTCAACAACTACATGGCCAATTACACAAGTGGCCCGCCATCACAACCTCAACATTATCTCCTAAGCCGACAACACCCAACTCATCTTCTCCTTCACCAAGGAGCCACATACCACCGAAAACCGTCGGCTGCAGCATAAGGATCAGATCTCTAAATATCAAGTCGGACAAGACAGAAATACTCATTCTCGGACCCACCCCCTTAACCTGAGATGACTCCTGGTGGCCGACTACACTGTGAACAGTAACAGTGAACAGTACCAGCACCTACTGACCATATACACAACTTAGGATTCATCTTCAACTCCTCCCTCTCCATGTCTAAGCAAGTCTACACCGTCTCCCCATACTGCTACAACGCACTGCACATGCTCTGCAACATTTACGAGTGGATCCTAACCGAAAGAAGAAGAAACATGACACAGGCCCTCATCAGTACCAGACTACACTATGGCAACACACTCTATGCACGAATGTCAGCCAAACACCTACAACGACTACAACAAATCCAAAACACCTCTGCTCGACTTATCATTAATGTCCCCTGCTGCAGCCACATCACCCACCACCTGATACACCTACACTGCCTCAACGTCAACAAGAGGATCATCTTCAAGCTCCTCACCCTCACTCACAAAGTACTCTACCACACCAGACCAACCTACCTTAACAGCAGTAATCCTCAAAGGCCAAATTTTGTTCCTAAAATTTTGGCTTTAAAAATATTAGGTAAGAATTTGGTAACTCTTTAGGCAAACTTTGTTTAAAAACCAATGGACTATCATTATAATGTATTCAACCTTTCAGACATTTTTAAATAAACAGTGTAATGTCCAGATGTTGTAGAAGGACCATCATGAAAAATAATTCCTTCAGCTACAAAAGTTCTTCCTGATATTGATAGTTGAGTAGCTACAAAAATTTTAATTGAAGTTTCCAATTTTCTTCCATCAGCTCTACAACGTTGCAGCATTAAAATTACATACTGTCCATATCTTTGTATAAATGATGTTGATGACATTTGTGATTTACATTGGCTACACTCCATGTTTTGACTTGCTCCTCTAACTAGATTGTGAAAAGACACTTATTCGCAGTCTGCTAAAGTCAAATATATAAATCTTTCAGTGTCTATGTTAGTGCTACATGTAAATAAACAATTTTCACAGTCATGTTGCCATTCATAAGAAAGGCCAAAAAGATTTTCAACATCTATACCTTCATCTTCTAATACAACAAGCATATACATTAGAAATGCCTGACAATCTTGCAGAATATTCTGTGTAAATTGAGTAGAACCAGAACATATGTCCAAAACATGGGGCTCATTAGGTAGACGGGCGGACTTTGTCCGCCCGTCATCCTGACGTGTGTAGGGACCGCCGGCCATAAGGGTGGGGGTCCCGTTGGAGGTATTAGGATGCACCCGCCACAGTGGCAGGCGCATCCTGTATCTTTAGCATTGCGGCGGATGGTGCCAAAAGCACCGCCTGCCGCAATGCTAAAGATACATGTTGTGCATTACAAAGCACGGTGCCTGCCATGCTGTGCCTGCCATGTTGTACTTTTCAATGCTTTGGGGTACCATTGGTACCCTCCATGTGCACCCCCCAAGAATCCCTGGGGGCCCGCAACGGGCCCCCGCAGGGCGTCTCCACGTGCCTTTCCGTGGCGGCATTGCCGCCATGGAAAGGCATTGGAAAGTGAAGTATGAGGAGAGGGGAGGTATGCGCAGAGAGGGTGGAGTAAGAGGAGAGAGGAGGGAGTATGAGGAGAGGGTGGAGTATGAGGAGAGAGGAGGCAGGATGAGGGGAGAGGAAGAGTATAAGGAGAGTAAAGAGTATGACAATATAAATAGGAGTATGAAGAGAGGTAGAATTATGAGGAGAGAAAGGGATGTAAGTTGTTACAACGCATACCTTTACAACGCATACCTTTACAACCTATTTTTTACACCGCACCATCCATTAAAACGCATTCCATTACAACGCATGCCATTGCAACAAATTCTTTGAAACTACCTTTACAACGCATTCCACTACAACGCATACTACATTTACAACGCATACCATTACATTGCATGTATGGTAAGTATTGGCTAGTGTAGGGGTAAAAATTACTATTCTAACTCCAGGGGGTACAGCAGTAGGGTAAGTGTTGGATAGTGTAGGGGAAAAAATTACTATTCTAACTCCAGGGGATGCAACAGTAGGGTAAGTATTGGATAGTGTAGGGGTAAAACTTACTATTCTAACTCCAGGGGGTGCAACAGTAGGGTAAGTGTTGGATAGTGTAGGTATGCGTTGTAATGGTATGCGTTGTAATGACTGCGTTGTAATGACATGCGTTTTAGTGGTATGCGTTGTAGTGACATGCGTTGTAATAGTTGCGTTGTAATGGTATGCGTTGTAATGGATGTTGCGTTGTAAAAGTTTCGTTGTAAAGGGAGTGTGTTGTAAAAGTTGAAGTCCCAGAGAAGGGAGAGTATAAGCAGAGAGAGAGGAAATGTGAGGAGAAAGAGGAAATATAAGGAGAGAAGATGGAGTATAAGAAGAGAGAAAGGGAGTGTGATGCTGTGAGAGGAGGAGTAAGAGGAGAAAGAGGAGGACTATAAAGAGAGAGGGGTAAGTAAAAGGAAAGAGGAGCGAGCATGAGGAGAAAAGAGTAGTATAAAGAAAGATAGGTGTGTATAAAAACAAAAGGGACAGTATGACAAAAGAAAAGGGAGAATGTGCAAAAACAGGGATTATAAGGAGAGAGGTGGTGTATGAGGACAGAGAGAAAATTATGAGGAGAGACGGATGAGTATAAGCAGATGGGGGAGTATCAGGAGTGAAGGGGGTATGAGGAGGCAGGGGAGAGTATGATAAGAGGATGAAAGATAAGGAGAGGGGGAAGTATGAAGAGACGGGGAGTACGAGGGGAGAAGATGAATATGAGGAGAGGGGAGAGTATTAGGAAAGATGGAAAAGCATCAGGAGAGAGGTGAGAGTATAAAGAGAGAAGGGATAGTTTGAGGAGAGAGACAGAGAGTGTGAGGAAAGACGGGGAGTATAAGGAGAGAGGGGTGTGTATGAGGAGAGATGAGAGAGTACAAAGAGAGAGGGAGGAGAATATGCAAGAAGGGCCACAATAATTTCTAAATGTACAGAGATACACAGTCTGATTCTAGACCAAAAATATATTAGGGGGAGGGAGTGCCCCCTGTCCCAGTTCATCAGGATCACTGGGTCCGTCTAGTCACCCTATGTCAAAGGGCCCAAAAGCTATAGACCCCCAAAGTGTCAGAAATGTATCGGATCATACTTCTCCTGATATACCAGGTGTTTCTTTCGCAGTGACTCTAAAAAACAGCTATACGGTTCTGGGACAATTAGAGGATGCAACGAATCAAGAGAGTCAGGAGAGGTTAGAGGAAGTGCTAGTGCAAGAAGATGAAATCAGAATAGAGGGAGGACCTTTAGGTCAGAGGCCGGCACAGGCCGCCCAGGCCAGCCCCCTACCTCCTGCAAGATCGTTGGAGACAACCCCGGACGCAGGCTTGTCACAGGTGGGAGCTCTTCTTCTAAGTCTTAGAGAGGATTTGTTGACAAAACTTGATCAGAAATTCGACACATCTGAGGCCAACCAAAAAATCATTCATGATCAGTGCGCCAGTCTGGAGCAAAAATTGGTGGATGTCAGCAAACGCACTGAGGTGCTGGAGGAAGATGTCAGTTTCTTAAAAGGAGACTCACAAAGACATCAAAGAGACATTGAGACACTAAGAGCGCGAAATAGAGACCTTCAGATGGACGTGGAAAGATTAGAAATCCACTCAAGAAGGAACAATCTGAAATTTTTGAAAATTCCTGAAGGGCTGGAAAATGGGGATGTCAAAGCCTTTATATGTAAAATCCTCAGAGAGGGCGTCCTAAAAGACAGTCCAGAAATAGATCTTGAAAGAGAGATACAAAGAGCCCACAGAGATCCTTTTAGGCAGCGCACAGGGAGGTCAGAGCCACGAAAAATCTTGGTGAATTTTTTATCCTTTTCGGTTAAAGAATTGATTTTGAGTAAAGCTTTGAAGGAAAAATCCCTACAATTAGGTTCAGCTAACTACTTGATTCGTTCTGATGTGGGGAAGATAACAGCACAAAGGCAGTGGGAGTTGGGGAGTCGAATGCCTGATCTGAGGAGTTTAGGGGCACAGGTGCAGATGAAGTTCCCTGCCTTTTTGAGAGTGGTTTGGAAAAACAAAACTCATAACTTTAATTCAGTACAAGAGGTCGACTCCTTCCTCACCTTGATGCGCGAAAATACATTTGAGGAAGATATTTAGGCCTCTGAAAAGCCCCTGGGGGGTAGAGAGCAAAATTAGTTAGATTTTTTGCTTAGAATCTGAGCAACACGTGTTTTAAGGTGATAAATGGTGTGTGTAGGGTCTCTGGGTCTCAGGGTGCGAGTAGATGTCAAAAACAAGGAAATAAATGGTAAAGTAAATCAGGAGGTTGAATAAAGAAGGGAAAAAAAGAGGATTATAATGTAAGAAAAAAAAAAAAAATTCTCTTTCAAGATAAGGGGTGTTCAACTTGGGAATAGTAGGGAAGAGGGGATGAATTGATTAAACTATTTAGCCTTTGTCGTATGTATATAGAAAAATAATCGAATAAGGGTTTCCACCCGGAAGTCTGGTGAACTCCCGACTGGCGACAAGATCGCCGTAGGAGTAAAGGGGGGGGGGTTCCTCAGGGGAGGGGGGGAGGAGGGAGGGGAGCAGGGGAAAAAAGTAAAATAAATCCTCATATAGGTTTGAAAATAATTCATGCTCAGGTAGGGACCTGGCTCAAAATGCTTAAAGGGATCTTAGAGAATTATGGCCGATACGATATATAGCATAAAATTTATAAGCTGGAATGTTAACGGGTTAAGGGATAGGTCTAAAGCAAGAAGGGTCATAGATTTTTTGTTCAGATCAGGGGCACATATTTGTCTATTAGAGGAGACGCATGTAGAGCGGGAAGAATGTAGTCAAATATTTGGGAGATGTAGATGGGTCCAGGATATCATTTCCTCGGGACAAAGCGGTAGTACACGGGGGTGGCCGTGATTATTAGAGCAGGCACAGGGATCAGGTTGTTAAAACACGAAACAGACATTTCAGGCAGGTGGTTGATAGCTTCTTTGATGGTGGGAAGTGCCCCTTTGGTCTGCGCAGTATACTACGGCCCGAATCTAGATGCCCCGGGGGCTTGATAAAACCTAAAACTAACTTAATAGAGACAACAGGCCCGATAATTGTAGGGGGAGATTTTAATCTTATTTTTGATAGAGATCTTGATAGAACATCAAGAGTGAAGTTTTCCCCCCCAAAAAAAACTAGTCTAGAACTTAAGAATATCATGAGGGATTTTAATTTGATGGACATTTGGAGATTTAAAAACCCAGGGGGAAGAGATTATTCTTTCTACAGTAGAAGATATGGGCACCATTCGAGGATAGATTTTTTCCTGGTAGATAAGAACCTCTCATCGGCAGTCGACTCTATATCTTATGTCCCTGCAATTCTGTCAAACCACTCAATGGTGGAAATGGTAGTCAATATGAAACAGAAAAAACATCACAGGAGATGGACACTGGATCGGACGCTGCTGCTAGAAGAAGGAGTCAGACAGGATTTAGTTACCCAGTCTGAAGAATTTTTTAGGGTCAGCAAATAAACAAATCGTCTGGGAATCATATAAAGCTTTTTCCCGAGGCTTGTTAACAACTCTGATGATCAGGAGGAACAGACTGAGGAAAGAGAGAAGGGAAGCATGGATTTCTAGAATCAAGCTTAAGGAGCTGGAGTTACAGAGGGCATCGGCAGAGGAGTCGGACAATAGGCAAATTCTTCAGAGAGAGCTCGATTGTCTGCGAGCAGATTTTCAAGCAGGGTTGGACAAGGATTTGAAGGAAAAGTGGGACATTAGTAATTTACAGCAGTTTGCTTACGGTGAGAAGTGTGGACGTCTCCTGGCATGGAAGGCCCGAGCCGACAGAACAAGAAATCAGATAGACAGTTTGGTTTTATCAGGTACAGGGGAAAAAACTAACGAGGATGACTGTATCAGAGAAGAAGCAAAGAGATACATGCAGTCTCTTTATGGACCTAACTCCTCTAGGGGTAAGCTACAAGCAGAATCCTGGTTTGCAAATGTCCAGCTCCCTAAGCTATCTGAGACTGATTGTTCTTACCTTAGTTCAGAAATCAAAGAAGGGGAAGTCAGGGCTCAGGTGGCGAAAATGGTTAAGGGCAAAGCCGCAGGCCCAGATGGGCTTCCAGTGGAGCTGTTTAAGATCGTTTTAGAGCAGATCATAGGGGTTCTGACCCTATTGTTTAATGAAGTCTTACTCAGGGGAGGACAGGTCCCCAGGTCTTGGGCGGAGGCAACGGTCACATTATTGTTGAAGCCATATAAGGACCCGAGTAGGATAGAGTCCTACAGGTCCATTTCACTTCTAAATGTTGACTATAAAATATTCGCGGGGGTATTGGCTACGAGACTAGCAAAGGTAGTAAAATCTGTAGTACATTGTGACCAAAGGGGCTTCATTCCGGACAGGCAGCTCAATGAGCTGACCTTTCAAGTGGTGGCTGCCATTGATGTAGCTCAAGAAAAGAAACTGCCTCTGACCATAGTAGCAGTAGACGCCGCGAAGGCATTTGACCAAGTTGACTGGAACTACTTGTGGTTGGCGATGAAAAAATTTGGCTTTCCGATGAACTACATAACAGCCATTAAGCTTTTATACTCAGACCCAACAGCTAAGGTCCTAGTAAATGGTTCTTTAACAGAGCAGTTTCATATCTCCCGAGGCACTCGTCAGGGATGTCCCCTATCCCCCCTTTTGTTTGACTTGTATATAGAGCCCTTCGTTTGTTTATTAAGAGCCGATCCAATAATTAAACCCTTCAAGATTGCGGATATGGTAGGGCGGGAACTGCGAGACTCCCGCCCTACCATAGCAAACAGCAGTTTCCCGAAGGTAGGCACCCCGGGACACTGCAGGTGCCAGCCCTGGGGGGTATCGGCCCCCAGGGCCATCAAAGGCTCCAGGAGGGGGGGCCGCATAGCCCCCCTCCCATCATTTGTAAAGCCCTGTAGGGTGGAGGTCCCCGGGGCTGCGGGGGGCCGTGAGCACCCCCACATACATATCATTAAAGCACCGGGGTGGCGGTCCCAGGGCTGGGGGGGCTCTCAGGGCCCCCCATTATAAATAAAAACATTGCCCCCAGGCTAATTAACAATAAAGGGGATTTCAGTTTTTTTATTTTTCACTGCATACGCGTACCATACGAGTATACCGTGATTTAAAAAAAAAAAAAGATTTTGACTTTGGGGATCACTGTATATCCCCATGAGCAGCCCTAGAGAGTCAGAAAGACCTATAGCAAATAGAAAACATTTGCTGTCTATCTACACACTCAATCTACATACATATACAAATAAATACCAAATCACATTTATTCCCACATTAAATCAAAACGAAACACACTTTTCTATTCCTTGAACTTTTGGGCCCTTTCCAACTGACAAAACCTTCAACTCCACCCCCATTCTGCTTTCTGCCTGTTACCATAGAAACATTTCAGGGAACAGTTAACTAAACACACAGGTGAAAAGTTCATCAAACAATGTTGCAAATCAAAACAGCAATTGTGCTTGACTTATCAATATACCAGCTTATCTTATGTAACGTTCTTTTCTATCAGTTTTTGTTAACCAATAAAAATCAGGCTTTTAAAAAACAGAAACATGCACCCTAGTTTTCAGTGTATAATGTTCTCAAACAACTAATCATTTCTTTTCTTTTTTCAAAACTGCATGTTATCCACCATTTTAGAAAAATCTTACTTTTTCAAACTGCCACCTCATTTACAGAGACCATCTGAGTGCATCCAGACCTTCCTTCAAGATGCTTAGAGTGTGGATTGTGGGACACAGCTACATTTTCTGAAGCCTAAGGTACGCAGAACAGAAAGTAATTCACAAAGACCTAGGTTTACCAAATGTGGATTGGACAGAGAGGGTTAAAGTGGCACCAATTCATGCCACTGGTGAATTTCTTTTTACATCTCCAGCACCCTGACCTCATAATTGTGCACTGTGGTGGCAATGACCTAGGCACTTTGACTGGGGTAGGTTTGGAAATGCTTATGAAGGACACCTTTGGAGAGCTGATGTCACTTTTCCTCCATACTGCCTTTGTGTATTCCAACATATGCCAAAGACAGAAATGGAACTGGTCCAATCAATTTTGTCCAATGATTGAGAAAGCTAGGAAACATGTGAATAAATCTGTTTCTGCTTTTCTTCGAGACTATAGAATGGGGTCCATTTACCACAACAATCTGCGTTTCAATATGCATGGCATCTATAGGAGAGATGGTGTACATTTTACAGATGAGGGAGAGTCTTCCTCTTGAACTTTAGACTCTGCATCAGTACTTACTTGTGTAGCTACTAAAATCTCCCTATAAACACAAGGACTCTTTTTAGAGCCACCCAACATCTAAACATATAAACTTGATAAATATCTAAAAAAAAAAAAAAAATTCTTGCTTAGGTACGCGTACAGGACGACTTAGAAACCTTGCACCATACATCGTATTATAATTTTACCGTAAAAAGAATAGCCCCATCACCAATTTTTATTATCCTACATGCAATTTTCCATAGGGACCCCATCCCCCAGGGCTCATATAAAACAGTGGGGACCGTGGGGGGAAACCTAACGCCCCCAGGGTCCCAGCCGGCTCCCCGCGTCCTTCGGGAGCTGGCATTGCTTTTCGTCAGAGAGAGCAGCTTACATGCTGCTCTCCCTAACGAAGAGCAATCTACTTTCTTACTTGAAAGATCTCTATTCTAAATAGGAAAGCAGTTTGCTATGGTAGGGCGGGAACCGCGAGGCTCCGGCCCTACCATAGGAAACAGCAATGTCCCGGGATAGGCACCCCGGGGCACTGCAGAAGCTGGCCCTGGGGGGTGGCGGTCACCCAGGGCTATCAATGGCTCCAGGAGGGGGGCCTAGTGGCCCCCCTCCCATGATTTGAAAAGCCCCGGGGGCAGTGGTCCCCGGGGCTGGGAGTTCCATCACGGACTCCACAATTTATATATTAGAGCCCCAGGTAGGTAGCGGTCCCCGGGGCGTGTGGGGGGATGATTTCAGCCTCCCACACACGTTTATTTATTTTCTTTTTTAAAAGAAGCCCAGGGGTGGCGGTCCCCGAGGCTACAGGGCACCTCTGGGCCCCCCTTTAGAAACAATCAATTGCCCCCGGGATATGCCCCCTCCACCCCCACAGGCTAAAAAGTAAAAAAAAAATATATTTTGTGGGGCCTTGGGGGTCCTTGTGGGACTCCCTAAGCTGGCCTAGGGGTTTAGGATGTTTCTTCCCTGCCCCCTTTTCGCAGTTTTACCATTTCTTTTTCTGATTTCTCGTGCCTCGGTTCTACCGAGGCACAAGATGGCTGCCAACACTTCCTGGTTTGGAGTGTTGACAGACAGTCGAGAGCCGATTAGTATGCAGCTCGTGCTCGTAATGGTACACATACTATCCTCTATAGATATATCTATGATTTTACTTTTGATTTTCCCAGAAACTACTGAATACATTTACACCATTTAACAAAAAACATAATCTTTGAACCAAACTCTACCTTTTTGCCAAATTTGGTGTAATTACGTTCAGCAGTTCGGGCTGTAGCCTCGCTTAAAGAACCCTATGGAAAATGCATGGGGATAACACGTTTTGGGACCCCCTTTTTTCTCGGCCCGCTTCACAAATCACCCTGAAACTTTCAGGGAAGGAGCAGAATGCCCATCTTCTTTGAGAATTTTGTGAAGATTCATCAACCGGCGCCAAAGTTATTCCAAATAGAATGTTGCAGATTTCCTATGGAAACTAGGTCCTAACTATAACTACCTACTGGCGACCGCCAGTATATATATATATATATATGAATTAAAATGCAGTTTTGAGTGTGGCATTTTTTGTAATACAATACTCCTTATTAAAAAGAAAATGCGAGATCAAATGTCTTTCTAAGGATTTTAGCTTACTTCGAATAGTATGTTGTTTATGTTTATATGTCACATGGTGTGCACAACAGCATATAAAAACAAGGCATTTTGTAATATATTTTACTGTGATCAAGGGCATCCGCCGGAAACGCGTCAGTCCGCTGCGCTGTTTAACTTGGTAAATAAATTATTTTTGCCTTATCTTTGGGATTCGTTAGTCTCTGTTCGCCGGAGCTGGAAGTTCAGGACTAATTTTTTGAATTTATATATATATATATATATATATATATATATATATATATATTGCCACACAATCCAACTTTGTATCGTCAGAAGAAACGGCAAGCACGCAGGTAATCCGATATTTAGAGTATTTTTATTTGCATCCCCCTCACCCCAGGTTTTCCGATATTTAGAGTATTTTTATTTGCAATCCCCCTCACCCCAGACAGACGCGTTTCGCTATAGAAGCTTCGTCAGTGTCAATTCGTGTTAGTGACTAATTGCCATTTTAAAGCCCACCCAGCCTGTATTAATTCAGCGACATAAAAGAATATTCATACATTAACCCCTTCGATGCTCATGACGGAACGGTTCCGTCATGAGGCACAGTGGAGCTGTGCTGATGACAGAACCGTTCTGTCATGACCACACCCATTGCTATTATCCCGCAGCACCGGAGAGGAATATGTGCAGCAGCAATGTGGTTAAAAAGGCGGCGGCCATCTTAGAGTGTGCATTTACACATTCATTTACAGTGACTTATAATGGCAATTCAAAATAAAGTGCTTAAAGTGCATAGTTAGAAATTCATTGAGAACAACAAACATTATTTGTGTACATACTAACATCTTTTCATATATACAAGTCAGTTTTCAGTTTTAACAGTGACTGATTGATCGTGTTTTCTGATCTATTTGTTACTATGGTGTTACATCCAGGGGTGAATCCCCGAATATTATAATAATGTCAACTGTTGTATTCCTGACTTATTTCATTTTATTTTTCTTAGTTGTGTAGCCCTGTATGGGCAAAAATTGCTTTTTACTAGAAATGCTAAAAAACTGATGCCTTGCTTCGGACTCAGGGGTTAGAAAACGTTCATGTTTGTTTAAGTTTCTTGAAAGATATTAGATATATCTACAGAAAAGACAGAACCAAAGTTCACATGATCCCATGCGTTTCTTTATAAATGCACCCACAGCTCCTCATTGTTATTTAATCCCCAAGGTGTCATTGTCTTAAGGTCAATGATGTATTTTGACTCTAGGATTCAGAGTTACTTTTCTCTGTCTCCTCCTCGTTCTGTTCTAATTACTTGGTCCGTGCAGTAATAGCTGAGGAGATCTATATTACTTTGATGGTATTCAGAGAAATGACGAGCGACTGGATAATTTTTATCCTTATTTGTAATCGCTCTCATATGTTCTAAGATCCTCAACTTTGTGGCATTGATGGTACTGCTGATGTATCTTTTCTTGCATGGACACTCTAGACAATAAATAGTATATTCGGGGTTACAATTGAGGAGATGTTTAATTTTTCTATTTGGTCTGTCTTCCCCTGATCTTCCTGGGAACTCTGAGACTTTTTTGCTGTTTTTGCAGGCCTTGCATCTTAAACAAGGAAAGAACCCTTTTGTGTTGTTTAAAGATGCAGGTTGGGGCTTGGATGAAAAATGGCTACGGATCAGGTGATCTGATAGCGATCAACAGCGGCGATAAGTTATTAAAGGCCTGTCTGTCAGATGTTTTTTTAAGACACCATCAGTAGTTAAGATGTGCCAATTTCTTTGGAAGCTCTGGACCAGATCACCCGATTTGTTATTAAAAGTTGTAATCATTCTGACTTGGTCATCTTCTTTCGGTTTATCTTTGACTATCAGGAGATCCCTCCTATTGATAGTAGACACCTTTTCTGCAGCTTGATTAAACAGGTTGGTCGAGTAACCCCTGTTTTTAAACCTTTCACCTGCTTCTGTTTTTGCTCTTACAAAATCTTTGTTCACAGAGCACTTCCTTTTCAATCGTAAAAGTTCTCCAAATGGAACATTTTTAATAAGGCTCTTGGGATGGTAACTAGCCGCGTGCAGTACGGCATTACCCGCTGTGGGCTTTCTATAGAGGCGTGTTTGGAAGGTTCCGTCTTCTACAAAAACCTCCAAGTCTAAATAACAAACACTCGCACTGCTTATTGTACTGGTAAATCTTAAGTTCCAATGGTTGTTATTTAGAGCCGCGATGTATGCCTCAGCCGAAGTTTGATCGCCACACCACACTATAAAAAGGTCGTCTATGTACCTAGTCCATAATAAGAAATTATCACTCCAAGCGTCATGGATTTCCCCCCATACCTCGTGCTTCTCCCACCAGCCCACGAATAAATTCACGTAGCTGGGGGAGAAGCACAAGCCCATGGAAGTCCCCCTGATTTGTTTATACATTTGACCTGCAAAGAGAAACATATTGTTAAACAAACAAAAACGCATCATGTTTAAAATCATGCCACTATGTGTGCGATATTTTTCAGGCTTCCTGTCCAGGAACCATTTAGTAGCTGCTAAACCATATTCATTTTCTGTACATGTGTATAGATTTACTACGTCCAGCGTGATCAAAAGCATGTCTGGTTCCCAAGATATATTGTCCATCATGCGTAGAAAGTCTTGGGTGTCTCTCACGTATGAGGGTAAGTCTTTAACTATAGGTGCAAGGAATTAGTCAATGAAGCGGGACTGGTTTTCTAAAAGGCTTCCAATTGAAGATACAATCGGTCGCCCTGGCGCTCTTTTCGCGTTTTTGTGGATTTTGGGGAGGTGATAACAATTGGGTAATATAGGTGCATCACATTTTAGAAACAAGAATTCTATGTTGAGCATGCCGTCCTCTTTCCATTTGTCCAGCATTGAGTGGTATTCAGTTATACTTTTGACATACTCCGCTCTTTTTATAATTGTATAACAGTCAGTGTCTCTAAGTTGATTTAATGCTTCTTGTTCATAATTTTCTTTACTGATGATCACTATATTTCCGCCCTTATCGGAGGGTTTTATTTCAATTGTTTTATCATTTTTTAGAGACTTGATTGCCTCCCATTCCCTCCTTGAGATGTTTGATGTATTCATGTCCATTTTCACTTTTGCCATCCTCTCCAAATCCCTCAGCACAGCTTTATTAAAAACGTCTTTTGTGTCATGAGCAGCATTCAGCAGTTTTTTTTATTTATTTTTCAAATTGCTAGGTTCTCTAATTTGTTCTATTGAAACAGATACATTGTTTGTATGGCTCATCTGTGAACCTCCTTCTTGAATTTCTTGTGTTGGGGTTAACAGGAATTCTGCCAAATCATTCGTAGCTTCATCTGCCGGTTCTTCCGTGGTATTAACCGGACGCGTTCCCATAACCGCGTTTGTTGGATGTAACGAAAAGATTTTCTTGAATTTTAGTTTTCTTATGTATCTGAATAGATCAATTTTGGTCTCTACCAGGTCAAAATCACTTGTGGGGCAGAAGCTTAATCCTTTCTTGAGGACATTTAATTCAGAATCTGTAAGTGTTCTTTTTGACAGATTGATCACATTGTTATCCTCCTTTGTTATTAGCGCCTCCTGCGGTTCGATGCACTCCGCATCACCATTGGTGAAGTATTGGCTTGTGTGCCTCCTCTTGACCCTCTTGCCCCGCCTCGTCCTCCTCTTTGGTTTTGTTGAGGTGGATGATTCCTTTGTGTTGGTCTTTGGCTGGTTTCCTTTATGACCTGGTACTCGTCGAAAAAAGGTTTTTCTGGCGCCTTTTCCTTTGTGGCTGGAGTTGTTGTTTGTTCTCCATCAGATAGTTCAACCTCTGATTCCTCAGTATCAACATTACTGGTACCTCCAGTTCCCTGCGCCAGTCTTTTCCGCGTTGCGTCAAACTTTTTAGCAAATGTCAAAATTCTACCTGTGAGGTAATCCTGCTCATCTCTTTGAAATTTAGTTTGTTTATGTTTTCTGATGCCCATTTCATAGTCCTTGATTCTATTTGTCATTGCACCTCTTAGGTCATCGCACATTTTGGTATATTTTTCTTTCGTGATGACTTCCTCCAGGTCTGCTATTTCTTTTAGGCATTTTCCCGATCACTCCAGGCGTATTTAATTAGTAACCGTACCATTCCTTTAAAGGAGTCCGCTGTGTACTCCGCCCAATCTTTTAGGAGGTTCGGATCTGGGTTTATATAGGACGGGATTGTGAATATTCGGAGCCCCCTGGGGATTCTATCACATTCGATAGATCTTTGGAGAGAGGTGGCCTCCCACCATTTCCGCACCTTTCTTTCCGATAATCTCTCCAGTCTCTGAAACAGTATTTTTAAATGACTATTAATGGCTGGCGTCACCGCAGTATTTTTCGCTCTTTGCGGTCTTTCTGTGCTAGACCTGAACATAACATTAGCTGCTGACTCTCTTTCCCCTGTGATGTTCTCCGTGTTCAGCATTGCAGCTGCTATGCGTATGCACCAATTTCTGTCAATACTGCTTTCAAGGGGCGGTGATTACTCACTTTGTTTAGGGGTTGCAAATTTACTTGGTACCGTGCCGGTAAAAGGCTGAGCGTGTGACAATAATTAATTGCGAGGGTCAGTTCACTCACTGTTTTCAGTCAATGCCGAGTCGAGGTCCTCCGACGTCTTCCCTGCAGCCTTCCGTAGCGCAGCTTCGTGTGCCGAGTCCTCTGTTGTTTGTCAATTGCACTCTGGAGTCCTTCTTTTTTGTCTCCGGTGTTCTATATTATCCGCTCACAGTGCCCCGGGGCTAACGGCCAAAGTTAACTTTAGGCACAGGTTCTTCACTGCCGTCGCTCCACAAATCCCGGGTCCTTAAAATCCAGCGTTGGTGAGACGCTTGTAAACTGCCACACAATCCAACTTTGTATTGTCAGAAGAAACGGCAAGCATGCAGGTAATCCGATATTTAGAGTGTTTTTATTTGCAACCCCCCTCACCCCAGATTAGTTGTATTAACTATATTTCGCGCACCCGCAATCCACTGCTGATGATGTCACATATTACATCATTCATGACATGGTCAGTGACATCACTGATGACATCTCAAATGAGATCACTGATGACATCACTGATGACATCTCATTTGACATCACTGATGACATCACTGATGACATCATCCAGTGACTGTGTGTTTCTGTAAAGTTTAAATATGTTTTACATATTGAAGAATGCGTGGATGAATAAGTGTCTGGATGAAGGATTTAGTAGGTGCGTGACTGACTGCATGAGTGAGTAATTAAATGTGTCTTACTAAATGCATTGGTTAGTGACTAAACTGTCTGAATGTGTGCATCAGTATGTCTGTTGTTGTGTAAGCTGCTGCATGTGTTGATCAGTAGCTATATGAGTGGCTATATGGGTTATTGATTGGTTGCCCAAGTATTTGAATGGGAGACTGAGTGTGTGTGTGGGTGGCTGGGAGGTGTGTGACTCTGTGCATAGATGTGTGAGCAGTTGGTTCACTAGGTGTATGAGTTCAAGAGTGCATGTGGAAACAGCTATATGGGCGGTTGACTGTGTGCTTGGGTGCGTTGGTGAGTGAATGGATATCTCAGTGCTACATGTCCAAGTAAGTACATATGTAAAACAAGGGGCATGTTAGAGTTGGCATATATAAATTACTATACATGAGAGCCATTGAATGTGCGAGTGGCTGTATGGGTCATTGTGTACTTGTATCAGTGATTTTATAAGAGAGTAAATATGTGTTAGTATATGTTTGAATAAGTAAGGTGTTGTTTGTATAACTGTATAGTTGAGGAAATGGAAGTGTGATTGATTCTTTGCATGACTGACTAGGTGTGTGAGTAACTCCATGGATGAGTGGCAGTGTGTGAGTGTCTGTATAGGTGTATGAGTGCATATGATAGTGTTGTATTGATGAGTGACTGTATGTATGAGTGATTCTTTGGGTGAATGAGTGAATGTGTGTGTAGACCTAGGAATCAGTGAGTGCCTAAAGGCCTAAAGGTATGGAGCCTAAAGGTATGGAGCAGTTGGTATGGAGCCTAAAGGTCTCCTCAGGTCTCCTCAGGACCTTAGTTAGTGCTACTGCGTGATGTGAATAAAGGTGAAAAGAAATACACAATATCACCTGGGATTCGCCTAAGTTTTAGGGAATTCACTCTCCACCCCACCTGGCTACAGCTCAGCTCAGGTGAAATGGAGCACTGCTCTGTCCTTCGGTACCCCGGACATCCGGGGTACCTTTATTCACATGACGCAGTAGCACTAACTAAGGTCCTGAGGAAGCAGTAGGAGACCTTTAGGCTCCATACCAACTGCAGAAACATGTCGACCAAACATCAACCCTAGTAGTTATTTGTTTACACTACTATGCACTGTCTTTTAACCATTGGGAGTGGATAGGACCCTATTAAAATTGTTTTTTCCATTTCCACCACCCAATTTTAACAATTTTCTGCACCTAGCACATATTATTTATTCACATTAGGCAATGCTAGTCAGTTTACCCCCTGATGCCATAGTACACCACACTCACATTTGAGATAGTTTCACTAGATTAGGCTGCATCCGTCCAATCTACTGTGGGTAAAACCACTCTCCTTCAGGGTGAAGGATCCCAAATGATGTAGGGCGGTACAGGTTGGTAATCTGATGGGAACAATTATTTCACCGAGATATACTCTCAGAGGATTTCGCAGTTGTACCCCTCACATACACAGTTAGTTTACAAATAGTTTGCCTTTTGACCCATTGTTATCCCAGTTGTTGGTATCTATAGTTGTTAGGGATGATAACAATGCAGGGTCGGTAAATATTCCCTTGGACCCCCTTTTGTCTTCTTTATTTGAAATGTTTTGTAAGCAATATTTATTCTAGTAGTGAAAAAGGGCAGAGGCATGAGGTCAGTAATACTGAATGACTGGGTAGTTTATCAACACTTTAAGATAGAAAGAATCCAACTATTGTGGGTCTGTTGAAAAAGGGAGATTGATTTAAGGGTGGGCATAGTTGGCGGAGTACCACTACGTGGAATTCTGCAGACTTGAACTCCGTGAACTCCGCTCCGCAAATCCGTTCCGTCGCATCCCAATCAATAAAACACAAAACCTTACATACCTTTGATAAAACAACAAGTAACTCTATCTTTACATGCAAAAATGCATACAGTCATCTCACAAAAGTGAAAATGTTAACACAGCAAGCAGTGAGAGAGGTGATGATTTTGGGGTCCTTCCTAACCTAGGGAGAGAACCAAGCAAATGCCTTGGACACAAACAGCACATCATATTGAACGATTCAGTGGTGGTCCCATCTTCCTAGGACCACCCCAAGCACAGTTATGGGCAAAAATACAATCCCAACCAAAGGCCTCGCAGAGCATTATGCGACGAGTGCAGTGATAATTATAGAATCCAATATCAAAACATTCCTCAAGGGGCAGGTTCTCCTAGCTCAGCTGAGACCTGATACTATAATATTTACTGCACTCTGAAATCTCGTCCCATAACGCTTTGCTGGGCCTTTGGTTGGCATTGTATTTATGCCCATAACTTTACTTGGGGTGGTCCAAGGAGGATGGGACCACCATAATCGTTGAGCATGATATGCTCCTTGTGTTTAATGCATCTGCTTGGTCCACCCCATAGGTTAGAGGGGACCCCAAAATCCTCACCTCTCTCATTGACTGATATTTTTCAAAGCTCACTTTTGTGCATTGGTTATATGCTATTTTAGCATGTAAAGGTAACGTTGTTTTATCAAAGGGTTGTGGGTGCTGTATCTAACTCTAGAGATTTTACATGAATTATGTGTTTTTAATGTAATGCATAATGAAACTCTCCTCATCTGATCCCAATTATTAAAACGGAAATCTCACTTTCTTTTAGTAAAACAACAAATAACGTTATCTCTACATGCTAAAATACAAATAGTCATCTCACAAAAGTGAAATTGAAAATATAGCAAGCAGTGGGAGAGGTGATGATTTTAGGGTCCTCCCTAACCTAGGGAGAGAACCAGCAGATGCATTTGTCACCCCGATTGAGACGTGAGTCCTGTGCTCTCCATACCACTGGAATCAAGCTATCTTGGCTGATGACGGCTGATAGCCAGAAACCGGTCCTAGGATGCTTGATTCCGGTCCAGGAAAGACATGGCTTGGCAGTTCAGGCTGGACAGTTCCCATGAGGCACAGGGTCAAGACTGATTTGCATATGGCCATGTCTGAATTGGCGAGGTGAGCAAAATAACGATGGGTTAAACCCAGATATGTGACTGGGGGTGATTGTTTTGCCATTGTGAAACATTCCGTCCATCAATTGTTGTTTTGCATTTGTCACCCCGAGTGGGACGGGTATGCTCAGACTTGAGTCCCATGCTCTCCATGCCACTGGAATCAAGCTATCATGGCTGATGACGGCTGATAGCCAGAAACCGGTCCTAGGATGCTTGATTCCGTTCCAGGAAAGACATGGCTTGGCAGTTCAGGCTGGACTGTTCCCATGAGGCACAGGGTCAAGACTGATTTGCATATGACCATGTCTGAACTGGGGTGGTCTGGTGAGCAAAATAACGATGGATTAAACCCAGATCTGTGACTGGGGGTGAATGTTTTGCCATTGTGCAACATTCCGTCCATCAATTGTTGTTTTTGCCTTGAACACAAAGAGCACATCATGCTGAATGATTCAGTGGTGTTCCCAACCTGCTAGGACCACCCCAAGTACAGTTATGGGCAAACATACAATCCCAACCAAAGACCCTGCAAAGCATTAAGGGACGAGATTCTAGAGTGCAGTGAATATTATAGTATCTAATATCAAAACATTCCTCAAGGGCATTCTCTCCCGGCTCAGCTGAGAACTAATACTGTAATGTTCTGGAGTGTTCAGGTTGGTTTCATATAGGAGTTCCACACTTGTTGCTGCTGTGTATGGAAACAATAAAAGAGGTATATGACTATTATTAGGCTCTGTGTGTTTAAAAAACTCATATGTTTCTCCCCACCAAGCTGTGAAAAAACAGTATTTTTGTCATTGTTAGCTGGAGGAGCCAAAACATATAGAGTAAGAACCCTTTCGGATTGGCCATATTGTCTGGACATGCGCCACTTGGAGGCCAATGTTTCCACCTTTGCTGCTGGACCTTTCAAGTGTAAACACTTGTGGCTTTGGGATGGTAGCACAGTGCTGGGAATGTTGAGCAGATGGTTTGACAATGACTCATCATAGGTCCTCGTTGGTGAAATGATAATGCTTTTGAACCACATAGCATGTAATAGGGTCTTAGATGTGTAAATCTTAGTTCAGAAGAGTTTTTGTACTGTAGAGGGAATATTGTTGATATATTCAGATACTGAGTACATCCCACAGCAGTAGTGTATCTGCGTTTTCCAGATTACATCCATTTGTGAATTTGTGTGTGTACAAAAACCATTGCAAGTGAAGTTCAGCGACAGGCAACGAGGCAGCTATTTCACTTCATTTAACCCCTTGGCTGCTGATGACGAGCTGAGCTCGTCATCAGCCACATTGGTCGTGTGCGGATGACGAGCTGAGCTCGTCATGTAACGCGGCTTTTGGAAAAAAGCCGCACAGCGCAAAAATAACCACCACACGCATGTGGTTAAAAGCATTTTGTGTTGGTGTCTTTCTCTCAAAAAAACAGATAAGGGCAATGGACCATGAAATGAGGAGGGCTGGATGCCTTCAGGTATTGGGTTCATTTTGTCACAAAAGCAATGAACTTCAAGCCTGTCTCTTTGAACTAAAAAAATGGAAAATATTCCAAGGGCTGTAGTTTGGCAGGCGACATGTGGCTTTACGTTTATTTATTTATTTGACATGGCCTGGTATGTAAGATTTGGAGAAGCATGATGCTTACCTCTTTTCCTGACACACAAGGAGACTTTCTCCTTGCACCCATAAAGAACATTTCTGATCATTTAGGGACACAGAGGGTAGAATTATCCAAAGAAAAAGGTTTTAATGAAACATGTTGCAAATTGTCTGGAATGTGTAAATTCAAGTTGATGTGCAAATACAAGACATGGAATACACTGGCTCATATTCTGAACTAGCTTACCCGTCGCGCGTTGCTGCGATCTCAGAAGAAAGAAAATTTAAGGAAACTGGTTATGATAACATTCAATTTACATTGTGTCATTTTTATTGAAACTTATTCATTTTAATATGGAAAACATTTTAAAGTGTTGTTTTAATTCTGTTTATTATTCGAGTGCTTGTGGATACACTGTATTTTTAGTTTTTCCATCTGGTGCGTACACAAATAAATCAGAAGCTTTTCCGGCGCGTGATCTGGCCACATACAGTTGTCCATGTGAGAAGCACGGATTATCCAAATGTAGTCCACACACTTGCAGCGATTGTCCTTGTACTTTGTTGATGGTCATTGCAAAAACGAGTTGCACTGTAAACTGTAAATGTTCAGCATTGGAAAGATTATGAGGGCCCTGGGGGACCTGGGGGACGATATTTAACAATTTTTTTATTTTTATTTTTTATTTTTGCCAGAAACCTTCGCGGGAGTGCACTCAACAACTTTCAACAATTTTGTAATTTTTTTTTTGCCGGAAACCTTTGTGGGAGTGTACTCAACAACTTCCCAAAGTTTAATGGCGATCGGATGAATGGTGTAGTAATGCATAAAGGACAAACAGACATACTTTTGTTTTTATATATACAGATGAAGTTTTACTTACCAGACTTTTTGGGCAAAGAAATATATTACATTTGCTGAATAGATGTAATAATGATTATTAACTGTATAAACAGCAGTATGGAAATTGTCCTCAACGTCGCCATGGATGGCATCCCAGTGACTCTGTAAGGAGGAGAAACAATGGCCCTCATCCTCCTGTACCTTCCCACAGTGTTTGGCATAGTCTCCCACCCCGTCGTCATCCAATGCCTACACAACATCAGAATCCAAGGACATGCACTCCGATGGATCTACTCTTTCCTGACTGAAAGGACCTAGTAGGTCGGTCTTACACCATAATCCTCTGTGCCAGATACCTCATCTGCGAGGTCCCACAAGGATCCTCCAGAGCCTTACACTCTTCAACACACATGATCCCTCAAGCCAGCATCATCCTCTCTCACAATATCAACATACTCTTCTCTGCCAACAACAGGCAGCGGATTCTCTCCCTGATGGACAAGTTGCCCAGTACCCGGATCTTGTTGCCTACATAACTGAAACAGCCCACTGGATGACAACCAACTGTCCAAAGTCATGCACTCTACAAATCTGCATAACATGACATCTTAGTTGGATAATATTGCATGCATAGTGTATTTACATTGCTTAATATGGGCCAATGGTTGCAAGTGGTGGTGACTGCAATTAGATTGTGAGGACACATACTTATTTTTCATCATCAGACTTTGAGCAAGAGGGAGAAAGGCCTAAAATGGTTAAAGGAGAAGTAAGAGAAAGATTGAAGCAATGAAAAAGTGAAATGAAGAGAATCAAAATGTAGGATAGTTGAAAAAAGAAGTGTGAGGTGGAATGATGACTAAGCAGCCTAGATATTTGTCAACCCTGTTATTCATCAACACTAGCCGTGGGCTTCAGGAAAAAAGTTTGGGCACCAGCACATACGTTTTAATTGTATCCCCTTCACTGCTAGGCCTCCCCTTGTGCTAAGCATTTTTTTGGCTATTTGAGAAAGTGCGCGCCTAGGCCCCTGTTTCTTTTGGACCACATAAGGTATCCACGCCAAATTTGCGTCCTTTTCTTCCAACAACATGGGGATTCTAAAGGTACCCATGGTTTGGGGATTACCCTGGAGGGGTCCCAGAAATTAGCCAAAATACAGCTACATTTTGTTTTTTGGGGGAAAAACGGGAAAAAGGGCTGCAAATGAACACGTCTGGGGTTTTCCCTTAAAATGCTATCAAAAAAGGGTTTGTGGGGCTGAAATCACAATTTTCCCAGCTTTTAGAGAATGACAGACATTTTTCAGAAAACCAACATTTTTTGCAAGGTCTTGGCATTTTTCTGGGCCATAGCCTATTGTTGCTATTTTTTGTGCTTTTGACCTCTTTCTAGTTAATGGTAGAAATGGGTATAAAATCAATAAAGGATCCTGTAAAGCTATACATTTTAGAAAAGTAGACGAAATTCTAAATTCAGAAAGGGGTCATTTGTGTAGATCCATCAAGGTTTCTTTATAGAAACTAACAGTTAAATATAGGAAAATTGAAAATTGTTGGAAAAAACAGCCTTTTGTGTCAACATTTTCACCTGTAACTTCATCTAATATGAAAGCTCTTTTTAAAGCAATATACCGTTATATCCTCTGGACTTTACTGGTTGTCAGGATATATAGTATTTATAAGTTCACCAAGAACCCGATGAACCCAGAGTCAAAAACTGAGCAGCAATTTGCAATGGCTTTTTATTATGTACTGGTATATAGCAATTATTGTGGGAAAAAGTATACATGGAAAAATCAGTATGAAAGACACCTATGTATTTCTGAAATGGGAACAAAATCTAAAGTTTAGAAACAGTCGATATTTGCACATTTCTGAGAATTATCGGTTATTTTTCAAAATGACTTCTTTTTTACACAATGTCTTTCATTTGGAAGGCAATAATGCATCAAAAGTCAATAGGTGATAACAGTTGCTTTACAAATATGAAATACCCTAAATCTCTCGATAAAAATGGTCCCTCACTGTGTGTGTAGGCATAGTGCCCACGACAGGAAATGGCTCAAAACCCAACGTGAACACACCACATTTTCACAATAAAACAAATGATCCTTTTTTTGCAAAGTGCCTAGCTGTAGTATTTTAACCCTAGCTCTGCCAGCACCTAGGGAAACCCAGCAAACCTATACATTTTTAAAACTAGGCACCCAGGGCCGGACTCGCCATAGCGGGCACCGGGCATCCCCCGGTGCGCCGCAAGGGTGGGGGATGGTTTTGGGCCCCCGGGGGCAAAATCGGCCCTGTAACAAAATCGTCCGAAAACCGGCCTTGGCAAAGAGGTTGGTCGCACCCCAAAGGGGGGAGGGGGGCGGCCGAGCACTTCTAGAGGGCTGATTTTTGTTCCAAGTTTGGCCCTGTAGGCACCGAGGGGAATCCAGGATGGGGTGACTTGACTGCCTCTCACCAGGTTCTGTTACCCAGAATCCCGTACAAACCTAAAATATTGTAAAAAAAACCCAAATTTTCCTCACATTTCTGTAGTGGAAAGTTCTGGAATTTGCGTAGATCCACATATTTCTACCCACCCCAAGTTCCCCAAAGTCTTCTGAGAAAAATGGTATCTCATTTGCGTGGGTAGGGCTAGTGCCCGCGACAGGAAATGGAGCTAAACGCAACGTGGACACACCCCAATATCACAGTGAAAAATGACCCTTTTTTGGCAAAGCGCCTAGCTGTAGTTTTTGAACTATAGCTCTGCCGGCACATAGGGAACCCTAGAAAACCTATACATTTTTAAAAACTAATCACCCAGAGGAATTCAGGATGGGGTGACTTGACTGCCTCTCACTAGGTTCTGTTACCCAGAATCCCTTGCAAACCTGAAAAGTTGTCAAAAAAACTACATTTTTCTCACATTTCTGTGGTGAAAAGTTCTGGAATCTGCACAAATCCACAAATTTTCACCCGCCTCGTGTTCCCAAAAGTCTACCGAGAAAAATGGTACCTCACTTGTGTGGGTCGGCGTAGTGCCCACGACAGGAAACGATGCAAAATGCAACATGGGCACACCCCATTGTCACAGTGAAAAATGACCCATTTGTGGCAAAGTGCCTAGATGTAGATTTTGAACCATAGCTCTGCCGGCACCTAAGGAAACTGTTACAAAGTATGAATCTTTTTCGTACAGCAAACCTTACTTCAGTTGAGTACATGTGAGATAATTTCTCACAACAGAAACCTAGCAAACCTATAAATTTTTATTAAAACTAGACACCCAGGGGAATCTAGGATGGGGTGACTTGACTGCCTCTCACTAGGTTCTGTTACCCAGAATCCCTTGCAAACCTGAAAAGTTGTCAAAAAAACTACATTTTCCTCACATTTCTGTGGTGAAAAGTTCTGGAATCTGCACAAATCCACAAATTTTCACCCGCCTCGTGTTCCCAAAAGTCTACAGAGAAAAATGGTACCTCACTTGTGTGGGTCGGCGTAGTGCCCATGACAGGAAACGATGCAAAATGCAACATGGACACACCCCAATGTCACAGTGAAAAATTACCCATTTGTGGCAAAGTGCCAAGCTGTAGATTTTGAACCATAGCTCTGCCGGCACCTAAGGAAACTGTTACAAAGTATGAATCTTTTTCTTACAGCAAACGTTACTTCAGTTGAGTACATGTGAGATAATTTCTCACAACAGAAACCTAGCAAACCTATCATTTTTTTTAAAAAACTAGACACCCAGGGAAATCCAGGGTGGGGTGACTTGACTGACTCTCACTAGGTTATGTTACCCAGAATCCCTTGCAAACCTAAAAAGTTGTAGAAAAAACTACATTTTCCTCACATTTCTGTGGTGGAAAGTTTTGGAATCTGCGTGAATCCACAAATGTTCTCCCACCCAGCTTTCCCCCAGGTATCCTGGTTAAAAATGGTACCTCACTTGCGTGGGTGGTTCAAGTACCTGCGACAGGCAAGGGCCCAAAACCTATTGAGGCGACATCAAAATTACCTATCACAAACCAACCTGGTTTTGCATGGGGGTCCCATAAGTTTTTGGCCCGGGGCTCAGCAGCCATCTAGGGAAACCTATCTAAGCCACACATTTCTGGAAACTAGACACACAGGGGAGTCCAGCGAGGTATGGCTTGCATGGGTTCCCCATCATTCTCCTACCCAGAATCCCCTGCAAACCTCAAATTTTGCCGAAACATTCACTTTTTTCTCAAATTTCTGTGTTGGAAATTTCTGGAATCTGCGTGGATCCACAAATTTCCTCCCACCCAGCGTTCCCCGAGGTCTCCCAATAAAAATGGCACCTCACTTGCGTGGGTAGATATAGAGGCTGCACCAGAAAATGGCCTAAATCGTACTGCGAAGACTTCAAAATTACCTATAGCAAAACTACCTGGTTTTGGGGGGGCACCTGAGATTATGACCCTGGGCTCGGTGTTTCCACACAAAAATAAATGGAAAATGTGTTTTTTTCAGCTAAATTTGAGGTTTGCATTGCATTCTGGGTAGGAAAACATTGGGGGATCCATGCAAGCTATACCTCATTGGACTCCCACCGGTATCTAGTTTTCAGAAATGTTTGGGTTTGGTACTTTTCCAAGTCGGCCGCCGAGCCCGGGACCAAAATCTCAGGTGCCCCCCCAAAAGCAACACATTACAACATTCACAAAAAAGGACAAGGTACACCCTGCATGACAAAAATAGAAAAGACACATTTCTATGCACAACCACCTATTCCTCAAGCACACATACATACTGGTTGGATTTTGCCTGAGGGTGACTGATGGTTCAGTATATACAGTTGTATTAGCCAGATATTTCACAAAAATGAAATGCACTGTTAATTGAAAGGAAAAGAAACTGGACCATTGACTCACAGCTGTGAAGCCACGACATGGCAGCAACCTCTTTACAGGCCATTCATACACCTTTCATACGTGTGACACATACAAAATCATTTACAACGCCAGCCGCGGGCCCAGTACATTCAAACACTCACACCAGCAGACAGCGCCATTCAATGGCCCATGACTTTCACACGCCCACATTCCTGAAACAGCAACCACACCAGCTTACGGATTGCAATGAGTGGTGTTTGGCTAGCAGTGTGTGTAGTGACCAGGAGCTAGTCACTACTCACACACCGCCAGCCAAGCACCAGTCCACTTATACCGCCAGCCAAACACCAGTCTATGCACACCGCCAGCCAAGCACCAGTCCACACACACTGCCAGCCACGTGCCAATCCATGCACACCACCAGCCGAGCGCCATTGCAAACACACTGCCAGTCAAGTGCCAGTACAAACACACTGCCAGCCAAGCACCAGCACAAACACACCGCCAGCCAAGCGCCAGTACAAACACACTGCCAGCCAAGCGCAACTCCACGCACACCGCCAGCCAAGCGCCAGTGCAAACATACTGCCAGACAAGTGCCAGTACAAACCCACTGTCAGCCAAGCGCCAGTCCACGTACACCACTAGCCAATCGCCAGACCATGCGCACCACCAGCCCAGCGCCTAGTCCACGCGCACCGCCATCCAAGCGCCAGTCCAAACACACCGCCAGCTAAGCGCCAGTACAAACACACCACCAGCCAAGCGCCAGTCCACGCACACCGCCAGCCAAGCACCAATCCAAACACACCACCAGCCAAGTGCCAGTACAAGCACACCGCCAGCCAAGCACCAGTACAAACACACTGCCAGCAAAGCACCAGTGCAAACACACTGCCAGCCAAGCGCCAGTCCACGCACACTGCCAGCCAAGCGCCAGACCATGGGCACCGCCAGCCAAACACCTGTCCACGCACACCGCCAGCCAAGCGCCAATCCAAACACACCACCAGCTAAGTGCCAGTACAAACACACCGCTAGCCAAGCGCCAGTCCACGCACACCGCCAGACAAGCGCCACTCCACACACACCGCCATCACATTTAGGATTTTTTTATATATAAATAGGAAAACACAGACAAATTGCAAGTAGATACAAATCTACTAACACAAAATCTGTAACTAAATACACTACACAAATGCCAACCTTGAAACTGAAAAAAACATATTAAACAATAGAGGCCAGGCAGTTCACTTTACCACTCATGGATGCTCCAAAAAATTATTTTGCGTGTGGTACATTCTAAAACAAGTAGGCACAGACAGCCCAGAGTTCAAAGGACACTCTGGGCAGTACATATGAGTCTCCTTCCGCATACCTCTTCGTCAACAAACTCTACATCTCCTACTGGGAAAGTCTTTTGAGGGTGTTTGAGGTATGTGATAAGGAAAGTGGTGATCTTTCAATCTAGCAACATCCTCCACCATTCCAACTCTAGTAACACTTGCCTGTTCCACTAAAACAATGGCTGCCTTATACAGACTCCTGAAATCAGCAAAAGTCATATTTGACTAAGAATCCTGTAACACAACAAAAGCATTAAAAGTTGCCAATTGGAAAAGATGGATAGCCAACTTCTTATACTAAATGTAAGCCTCACAAAGAGCAGCGTAAGGTTCCAACCTCTGATCTACTCTGTCAACACCTCCCATGTGCCTATTATAGTCTAAAATGCACACAGGTTTGCACACTTCAGCAATGTGCCCCCAAACAGTCACAAGGGCAGTGCTTTCATCATGGATGGTAGTCAGCATGTAGACATCTCTCCTGCCTGAACATTTCTCAGCTAGAAACTCCTCGTAATGCAACGCAAGGCACTGCACTGTCCCTGCACAAGCTTTTGACAAACAAGTTATTTTGGGAAACCTTTACGGTTAGAGGGAATTGTGCCACAAGCAACCCTGGATTCCTTACCGGTGTACACCCTGAAATTAGAGACATGCCCAGTCCTACTGTTACACAGCATATACAGTCTAATTCCATAGCGTGCCCTCTTACTAGGAATGTATTGCCCAAAAGTCAAGCGGCCCTTGAACAATACCAAAGACTCATTCACTGCAATGTCTTTCCCTGGACCATAGATCTCAGAAAATCGATCAACAAAGTGATCAATGACAGGCCGAATCTTAAAAAGACGGTCACAATAAAGTTGATCTTGTGGCAACGCCAAACCATTATCGACAAAATGCATTATCCGAAGTAGAAGCAAATACCTATCACTACTCATGACTGCCGGAATTATAGCAGTTGCCATCAAGGGACTAGTAGACCAATATAAAGACATTGATGGCTTCCTTAGCAAGCCCATCAGAAAAGTTAAACCCAAGAACTTCTTCATCTCTTCCAGATGTGTAGGAGTCCACCGGGTAGCTCTAGAGTAGGGCTTAAGGCTGGCACTCTTGTCCCTCAAAAATTGTTCGGCATACAAATTAGTCTGCTCAACAATCTCTGCCAAAAATACATCATCCATAAACAACTGAAAAAAATGTATTGGCAAAAAGTTTTCAGTATTCACTCTACACCCTCGAACACCAGTAAAGTCTGGCAAAGCTGGCTGCACCATGCCTGGGGCAACTCAGACATCAGAACTTACAACAGGAAGCCTTGCACCCTCAGATACCTCTTGCCGCACTACACCAACTGGGAGCCTTGCAGCCCCAGGCTGCAGCCCAGATGCCTCTTGCAGCACTATTGGTACATCAATGTCCTCCTCTAACACAGGCACTTTATCCTCACCAAGAGTAGCTTCATCCACACTGAGAGTAGCTTCATCATCCGATGATTCCATGTGGAGAGAAAACTCACTGCCTGAATCCTCCCCTGCCTCCTCTGCCTCAGATGCAGAGTCAGTCTCTGAACCATGGTCAGAGGAAGACTCAAAAAGCATACCAACAACCTGCTGAGGAGTAATCACGTGGTTAGCCATTATCCTTACTAAGAAAGGAGACTGCACAAACAAGTGAACAACAACCAACACTGTGCAAAACAAGTAAGTAAAAAAGTGTGCCTTTATCACAAAGATCTATATACTCAAAAACTATAAGATTCACTTACAAGAGACAGCTACACTCACCAGCACCTACTCTGCAGAGACACAGCAAAAACCAATGATATCCCAATAGAAAGAAAAAAACAAAACCAATTACTCACAAGACTACAAAATACACATTGAGCACAAATGCAAAAAGTTTTTGACACTCAAAAAACGGAAGCCAAACATACTGCTATTATTACACCATTTGAAAAAAAAACACATTCAAGCAGAGAAATAAAACTCATTTACATTCTACAAAAAAGTCTCTTACCAAACACATGCAACTACACAAACAGCAGAACCCCCAGTAACAAAAGTGCAACTTGGAACAGTCTAAAGACCAAAAGCTTTGAACTAGAACAAAAAGGGAGAAATAAAGCATTACAATTGCAATTCACAAGAAATAAAACAATTAACATTGTAACACACTATGTCACTACCCAAATGGTGGCAGAAAGGAACACACATAAAAAATATATATCCCAGGAAGCTACCAATTAATTTAATTAATTTATTTTTAAATCCCTGGCTCTAGTGGGCTTTTCTGCCCCTGCCCCCCACCCCCAGGCCAGAAACACCAATAAATACAGTTGATCTGTCCCCAGGGGAGGCAGAAAAGTATTAGAAATTATGTAGGCGCATAAGGAAGCGACCCTTGCCCAAGGTGTCGCTTCCATTTAAAATTGAACACACTCCCTGGTGTCTAGTGGGGTTTTCTGCCCCAAAATGATCTGCCCCCAGGGGGGCAGAATATTCATTTTATTAAATATGGCACTCGGAAGCGACCATTGCACAAGGGGTCGCTTCCAATTTTTAAAAAAACAAATTCCCTGTCTCTAGTGGGCTTTTCTGCCCCCGGGGCCAGAAACGCCAAAAGAATCAAGCTATCTGTCCCCAAGGTGGTCAGAATACAATTTTTAAATACATTTGGCCCCTAGAAGCTACCCTTGCCCAAGGGTTTGCTTCCATTTAAAATTAAACAAATTCTCTCGTGTCTAGTGGGGTTTTCAGCCCCCCCTGGGGGCAGAATAGACTTTAAAAATAAATTGGGCCCCAGGAAGCGACCCTTGCCCAAGGGGTCGCTTCCAATAAAAAATAAAAAAATCCCTGGCTCTAGTGGGCTTTCCTGCCCCCCCCAGGTCCACAAATGACCAAAAATCGGCCGATCTGTCCCCAGTGGGGGGCAGAAAAGTTTAAAATTAATTGTCCCCCTTAGGAAGCGACCCTTGCCCAAGGGGTCGCTTCCTTTGCACCAAAAAACAAATCCCTGGTGTCTAGTGGCGCATTTCTGGTGCACGATCGCAACACTGTGCACGATCGTACACCAGGAATGCCTTGCATTGAGACATCAGGGGAGAGGAAACACTGTTTCCTCCCCCCGATTCCTCAAGGCATCCAGATTTGCCAATCACCGGACCAACAAAAACTTACCCTCCTTCTTGGACGCGCTGGAAAGAAATGATTTCCAGCACGTCCATCGCTTTCTAATGACGTTGGCGCGTGCTGTGCGTGCTGATATCATGGGAAAGGGTGGGGTGGCGGGGTGGCAGTGGACACTCTTCTGCTGCCATCCCCCTCTGTGGGGGCATGATCGTTACCCGTGAGGGGAGAGCCAGCACTTCCCCCAGGGGCTGTGCTCATGACGGAGCGGTTCCGTCATAAGTCCAGCCCAACCGATGCTCATGACGGAACCACTCCATCATGAGCATCGAAGGGGTTATTATTATTATTATTATTATTATTAATATTATTATTATTACAAATGAGCCACTGTGTTTTTCCCAGGATTTCTTACAGATGTAGTTTCTTGTCATTTAGCTGCTGTCTGTATTAAAGTTTGTATAAAGAATAGTCCTGGTCTCTGTGTCACTAACAGAATTGAAACTTACTTCAAGACTATTAAGAAAATAGTCTTTAAAAATAAATTTGGCCCCAGGAAGCAACCCTTGCCCAAGGGGTCGCTTACAATAAAAAAGAAAAAATCACTTACTCTAGTGGGCTTTCTTGCCCCCCCACCCCCCGGTTCCACAAATGGCCAAAAATCGGCCGATCTGTCCCCAGTGGGGGCAGAAAAGTCTAAAATTAATTGTCTCCCTTAGGAAGCAACCCTTGCCCAAGGGGTCGCTTCCTTTGCACCAAAAAACGAATCCCTGGTGTCTAGTGGGGCATTCCTGGTGCACGATCGCAACGCTGTGCGAGATCGTACACCAGGAATGCCTTGCATTGAGACATCAGGGGAGAGGAAACACTGTTTCTTCTCCCCGATGCCTCAAGGCATCCAGATTTGCCCCCCCTCCCCCCACCGGACCAACAAAAACGTACCCTCCTTCTTGGACGCACTGGAAAGAAATGATTTCCAGCACATCCAGCGCTTTCTAATGACGTTGGCGCGTGCTGTGCGTGCTAACATCATGGGAAAGGGTGGGGGGGGGCGGGGTGGCAGCGGAAACTCTTCTGCTGCCACTCCCCTCTGTGGGGGCATGACCGTTACCCGAGGGGGGAGCGCCAGCACTTCCCCCAGGGGCTGTGCTCATGACGGAGCAGTCCGGTCATAAGTCCAGCCCAACCGATGCTCATGACGAAACCGCTCCATCATGAGCATCAAAGGAGTTCTTATTAATATTATTATTATTATTAATATTATTATTATTACAAATGAGGCACTGTGTTTTTTCCAGGATTTGTTACAGATGTGGTTTCTTGTCATTTAGCTGCTGTCTGTATTAAAGTTTGTACAAAGAATAGTCCTGGTCTCTGTGTCACTAACAGAATTGAAACTTCCTTCAAGACTATTGAGAAAATATCTACTTTAACATCCAGCACGGCTTCTCGATATCATGGACTAGACTGGGAATCAGAAATATTAGGTCACATGTTTTCTTACCAATTCATTAATGTTTAGTAAAGGTGACCTGTTATAGTAAGGATCAAACTTCAATTATATTGATGTTGTCTTACTGGTCCTTAATATGAGCTGGTGGTTGCCGGTGTGGCCCACTGGCTCTCATTTTCTGGCACTGGCGCTTATCTTTCTGCAACAGACATTTACCAAGCGCAGGGAAAAGACACCAAGTGGAAAAGAAGAGGACGAGAAAAATAAAAAAAACATCACAAAGGGAGAAAACACTACCGTGCATCAGTGAGCTGAAGGGACAGGGAGAGTGCCTCATAGTGGATTAATAAAGGTAGGAGGTGGGTTTAAGACTATGCAGCCCTGGTATTCGGCGCACCAACATATAATAGCACCAACCAGAGCTTTTCAGCAGAGCTTTGGTCAGTGGCCCAGTAGTGTTTGGCATGGATCGGGCATGATGGGGTGGGGAGAAGAGATGGCGGGGGGAATGGGATGTTTAAAAAAATTAAAACAAACTTACCTTTCCACAGGGTCTCTCCATCATCTCTCCGCATGCCCAGACTGAAACAGGAATCAGGCAGCCATGCTCCTCTGACCAATCAAAATGCTGCAAGGCAGCATTGTGATTGGTAAGCACTCAGGCTCCCCTGACCAATCACAATGCTTTAATGCACATTGTGATTGGTCTGAGCACTGTGGTTCTGCATTCAGCCAGGGACTGGTGGCATGGGCATGTTCTTCATGTAGGCTGTAATGCAGCTTGTATGGAGAACAGGGAAAGTGTGCATGACTATTTGGACAGCCCATCACGCACTTAGGAGGGTGCTACCACTCCTTCCCTACCTTGCAATTCCACCCCATCATGCAAAGCTGCCACAGCAGACGGACAAAATAAAATTATAATAACATTACGTTATGAACATTTTATTTTTTTCTTTCTTTTACTGCTTCAAGGCAGTGGGGCGATGTTCCCCTGCCTTAGTGGACGAGCCGCCACTGGCACTAATTTGTTTACAAATTTAGCACTGTGTCTTACCATTTTTGGTTAAGCTCCGGCTGAAGGTCGTGTATAAATATTAGGACATCTGGATGGTTACATCTACACTCGCCCATTTATTCTGCAGTTCATAGTATAGTACACTCAAACAACTAATAAGATCAGAGTGCACAGAATGTGTCATGTTAGGCATCATAGAGTGTTACTAACAACCAGGACCCCCATCCTCAGTAACTGAGAAGACTGTCAAAATGCTGCGAGAGGGGACGATCGGCTTCAAAATAAAGGCCGCCTGAAAATGTTTAATTCAGCAATTGAATTATTTTAAAGTCAAAACCCATGTTGTATTTCCATTGGATATTTTAATTTGTTCTCCTTCTCAGTTTGTCAGCTGCATCGCTTTGGTGCTTTAACAGGCGCGCCTTAATAGATGATATGCAAATGAATGCTGGTTATGACCCTAGATGATTTGGAGTGGGCCAGTAGATTTAAGCAAGCAGTTATTATGTATGTATAAAAATAATAAGATCCGGTATCTGAAGAGAGTTAATGTAAAATACTCAGCAATTACAGTTGGCGGCCCAGCATAGGTTAATATTCCTTCATATCACTCCATTTTTCCCTCCTTTGTCCTCCAGAACTCCTAATGAAAACTTTGAGACCTGACGGTAATGATAAGCAGCTCTTCACACGTCCTCTGTGTCAAGGCTGAAGCATTAATGCTTTCCTTCATATAGCATTTTGCATATAGCCTAAAGCATCTATTAAAACCCTTTGTAAAATTCATGAAATGAAAATGTTGGGTTGAATCTAGTGGGACAGAAAGTAAGCTGCTTATTAGCAAAAAGTCAAAAACACAGTGCCAATTACAGATCTGAACAAGGCGGGCTAAGGAACAGCGCAGGGAGTAATTCATTCCTCAGCCCAATGGACTCAAGTGAGAGATAACTGGGATAAAAATATAGAAAATATTCTAAGCAGTAATTACACTCAATTGTTCGGAGTTAGAAGCAGCTCTACAAGAAGGGATGGATACACGCAAGAAAAACTATTTCCTGGTCTCACATAGATGTTAAATTGGAAGGATTGAAAGGCATTCCCTCAAGGAACGAGTAAGGGGCAGTCAAGGGGATCTGTGAGCTCAGGAGATATGCAAAGACATCTTTTTGGTTTTGCAAGTACTCTAAATTAGATACAAAAGTGATCGTTTATACAGAAAAAGAGACGTGAAGCAGAGTAAAAGAGAAGATTGATTTTCTTTCGCTTATTCGCGTGATATTTGCTTGCCATTTTCCATGACAGAGAAACAGGTCTCATCCGTCAAACTGTGATGTGAAAGATTGACAGATGTCATGATCTTCTTAACATGAAAGAGCGTAGTAGCACTGTTCACTATAGTCCATTTCTACTTTTGCAAGGTGAATGTGCACAGTGTGAAACAGTAATAAAGGGGTGGAAGAAGATGTTTTTCTTTCTTCTGTACCTCAGGTTTCTGGTTCAAGTAGAAGATCTGTGTTTCTCAATTATGCTAATGAAGTAGGTTCAATTGTTGAACCTTAGAGTCAAATCACGTAACTATGGCCGAGATCTGGAAACATTTGGGTTGGCATCACAATAGTGATGGGAACCCGCGCATAATGTTTATGTTGGATTTACTTTGCAGCGCCCTGAAAAGTTGCCTTAAGTAGATGCTGCTTTACGTTACTTTGCGCCACTTTGCATCAAACAGCGTTCCTTGGGTGGTACATGGCTGTTTCCAATGACCCATCATTGGTGTTTGATGCAAAATCCTATCTACTAACAATAGTAAACGGGGGGTATATTTACTAGGAAATGGTGCAGTGTGGAGCTCAGAGCAATTTAGCAGTGTCGCACTGTGTCTTTTCAAAAAGGCAGGGATGTGCTTATTTACAAGAATACAGCACACCCCTGTGTTTCCAGTTGCGCAGGCTCTTAAAAAAGCTGCCTAGCACCAACACAGACACCCTTGCGCCGTAGTGCAAGGGTGCCTATGGTGCAGGGACACCTTTCTGCACCTAAACAATCTTTAAAGGTTATTAGCTTTTTTATGTGTGCTGCAGAATGCAGCACACATAGAAAGAGCAAAAAAACGAGGAGGAAAAAAAGGATTTCTCCTCATTGAGCCAATCTAACGCCTGCTATTCAGTGGTATTAGATTTCAACACTGCCTCAGATTTACAGATCTTTGGAAATCTGGAGGCAGAGTTAAAAAGCTATGGGTGTTGCGATGGAATGACCACAGCAACACCCATTGCATGCCCCTTTCACACAGACACCTGTGTGAAAGGGGATGATATTTACAAAAAGGCGTTAAGCCATGCAAAGTGGCTTAACCCTTTCGATGCTCATGACGGAACGGTTCCGTCATGAGCATCGGTCGAGCTGTGCTCATGACGGAACCGTTCCGTCATGACCACGCCCGTTTTCATTAGGGCCCAGCACCGGCGGTAAATCGGGGCAGCACGGATGAGGTTAAAGCTGCTTTGTAACTATGGAGCAGGGCATTGCACCACCAGAACGTAGGAAAAAGCGATGTTCCGGTGGCGCAATGCCCTTGTAAATATACCCCAGGGCTTTTCACTGAAAAATTACACCTCTATGAGACAGGCGTAAAAAACAAGAAATTCTTTCATTTCTCCAAACATTTCCGACTTTGTATGTGTGCTACCCTGCACATTACACATTAAAAGTGGGAACAGTTTTAAAGATTGTTTAGGCATTTTATTTTGTACTGGACAAAACATATGCTAGACTCACAAAGACATCTTTGCACTATGGCGCAAAGGTGTGTGTTGGCGCTAGACAGCCTGCGAGTAGGACAGTGACATATCTTAGTAGAATTGGCACTTTCCTGCTTTCTCACTCTCAGGCAATACACTGTAGGAACTTTGAATGCTTAGTTGCGTTGCCTGGCATCTTTGTATATCTGGCCCTATGTTTTTGCTCATTCTACCCTTGCAGTAAACACCCGAAACATTCAATTGATGACGTCTTGCACCCACCAGTCATTTGTTTCAGAGTTAATAAAAACAAAGCCATGTACAAAACAATTTGTACGGAGCTCCGAATTATCTTAAGAAAGTGTATGTTTCTTCACCGCCTTTTCTGAGTAAAAACAGTCTTTCATTCCCATCAAGTCAAATGTTTATCGTTCACCCCGTGTGGAGTTAGCTATTGCCACAAGTGGAGTAATCTCACTTACGTCACAGAGTTAAGGAAAGTGACATCACACAACCTGAGGGAAAGGGACATCCTACAACATTCAAACCCTGTGATGAGATACATTTCTAGTCAGTGCAAACTCGGCTTCAGCATGTTGATTAACTGTGAATGATAAAAACCTTCAATAGCCAGCTACTAAAATAACGAAACCTAAAGGCTCACTTACTCTAAAATACATCATTAATCAGATTGGTTAAAACGCGCAGGGCCAGGTTAGCAGAAAATTCATCAGAAATCAGGACACATTCCTCCCATCACACACACATATCAGTTTCATCACTCAGTGAGTTAAGCACAGAACTGGCAGAGCAGTCCTTCTTATTCTTAACAGGTCCAGGAGAGATCTGGGGATATTACTTTTCTTTTTTTTTTTCTTTTTACTTTTTTATTTATTTTTACAAAATACATGAGTTAGTCATCAAAGAGTCATAATTTACAGAGTACATAGTTACCATTGACATTCATTACATCAATTCATCAATAAATCAATAATCCTGGAGCCAGATACATAATATATCAAAAAAAGGTAAATAAATGAATTTTAGAGATTATATGTTACTCACATTGGATACATAAAAAAAATGCAATTGACAATACAATAAGGCAGATACATATAGGGCTACTAAAAAAAGGAGTTACCGGAAATAGACCATCAAACAGTGGACTCTAGATGATTAGTGATCTTGCCCCAAATCTGTTGACCAAGCTTCTTTTTCCTATGCCCTTTAAGGGCATACAGGCTATGCTCCATATTATGAACTGCAAAAAAACGCGCTCTCCATAGTTCAAAAGAGGGGGGTTCCTGCTGTAACCACCAAGATGCTAATAAAAGTCGGTATACCGCTGTAACTAAGAATATTAGTTTTACATGTGGCTGTAATAGATCTGATATTACCGGCCCCATTTCTGCACCTAGCATTATCTGCGTAGCTCTTAGTTTAGCGGGAAACCCTAAAGTGGCTGTTAGGAAATTCTCTGTAAAAGTAAAAAAGATAACCAAGGGCACCCAAAAAAAATATGGATATCGTCTGCAGATATGCATCCACACCTATAGCATTTCCCAATAGTATCACCCTGCCATTTCGAAATCTTGTCAGGCGTATAATATAAATTAAAAATGGAAATAAAGGAATAAATCTGTTGCCATCTCCAGTGAGATTTCTATCAGTATATCCTGCCTCCCAAGTTTATTCCCCCATTTAACATTTTGTTGCTGTAAATCATTCGCCTTAGTATTCAGCAAATGGCCATATAGCACTCCTATTTTTGCAGATTTGGTACTATCCTCTATCAGAGGGTTAGCGTGTAGATTGCTGGCTTTTTGAGATAGAAAATTCCTAATTTTCAAATATTTTTCAAAATTCTGCCCGGGTAGCTGATATTGTATACGAAGTTGCTCAAAAGATTTCAGAGAGCCATCACTAAAAAAATCCCCCACTAACCTTAATCCTTTTTGCCACCATACATAAACCACCCTATCCCATAAGTCAATTGGCAAAAATATTGGAGACGTCAAGGGTGTATACCAAGAAATGTTTCCTATTCCAAACATTTTCCTTAATGTCCGCCAGATTTTATATGCGGCTAGCAGTACCTTAAAACGTGTGCGTTTGTAATAGCTCCATTCCTGATGTAGTAACAGACAATTTTCAGCCTTCACACCTAGTAGCATCTGGTAAATTGACTGGCACTCTGCCATATTCAGAGGACCAACACCGGTTACCAGAACATTCATCCCTTGAAGCATACAGGCATAGTAATAAAGAGTAAAATCTGGTACTGACCAACCTCCTAAATTTCTAGGTAAAATCATAAAACGCCTGGCACGGCGGGCCTTACCACCGGTCCACATAAAACGCATACAGAGAGCCTGAAGTTGTGCTAAGCTAGTAGTAGCGACTTCTACAGGAACACACCTGAAAAAATATAATACTTGTGGCAAAATCATAATTTTTAGTAGGCTACATTGCCCTACTAAAGAGAGATGGAGACATTCCGCCTGATCCAACTGTTTCCTCACCCCTAATGTTAAGTCCTCCCAATTAGACTTGACCAGGGCCGTTGAAGAGACCCTTAGTTTAATCCCCAGATAGGTGACTTCTTCACACACCCGTGGATCAGAGTACTTAGACAGGTTGGCACATAGTAGCTGGGTTTTAGAAGCATTCAATTTATAGCCAGCGACTCCCCCAAAATTAGCGGCAATTGATTCGATCTCCCCCATTGCAACTGTGGGGCATGTCGTGACAACTGCCACGTCATCGGCATATGCTAAGACCTTGAATTGATAGTTTTGCATCACCACCGGTGGAATCCTAGAACAAGCCTCCAGCATTCTTAAAAAAGGCTCAATATACAATGAAAATAAAAGAGGAGAACAGGGGCAGCCCTGCCTGGTACCCCTCTGTATTTGTACTAAGTCTGACACGAGTCCCATGGTACTAATACGGGCCGTAGGTTGCAAATACAATGTCTGCACAGATTTTATGAATTCGGGGCCAAACCCCCATTCGCTTCATTATGCCCCATATAAAGCACCATGAGACCCGGTCAAAAGCCTTTTCGGCATTTAATAAAATTAAGCATAATCGCTCCTGGGTAACATTAACAAAATCAAATAAAGTGATCACCCGATGAACATGATCCGCCGTTCCACGGTGCGGAATAAACCCATGCTGTATAGTGGAAACTAGATTGGTAATTACCCTAGACAACCTATTCGCAAGAATCTTCGAGTACATTTTTCCATCCGCATTTAAAAGCGAAATAGGGCGGTAAGACCCAGCTAAGTTCGCAGATTTTCCTTTCTTGTTAAAAACCACAATGCATGGTTCACTCCAGCTCCCTGGGGTGCCCCTTTCTGAGCATTTCTCATCGTCTCTAGAAGATCTGTTTTTAAAACAGAGAAAAAGGTCTTATAAATTTCCACAGGGAGCTTATCTGGGCCTGCCGCCTTTCCCCTGGCTAATCCATTAACTGCCATTTCTAGTTCCTCTGACGTAATAGTTGCCTCTAGGCTTTCTCTTTCATCCTCAGATAAATCTGCCGTACAATATCGCCCGATAAGTAAAGTAGCACTATTTATGTCATATTCAACTCCTTTGTACAATGATTCGTAAAATTGTCTAAAGATCTCTAATATTCCAGTTTCGTTGTCTACTAAGTTTCCTCTTAAATCTAGTAAATTATCTATCCGCTGTGATGCTTCCCTTGACCTTAATTTCTGGGCTAGACATCTGCCACTTGCTTCCCCATACTCATATTGTATTTGTTGTTTAATAAAGAAAGTTTTTGCACTTTCCTGCGACCATTTAAGATTTATCTTCGCTTTAAGCCTAGCTACTGCCGTCATCTGATCATTTATATCCGCCCCTAACCGTATACCCTGCGTTAATGATTCCTCAGCCTTTGTTAATTCTTGATAAAGTTCTTGAAGTTTTATCGCCTGCTGCTTTTGATTGTATAATCCAAAGCTCAGGGCCTCACCCCTGAATGCTGCTTTGAAACAATCCCAAACATTGCCCACACTACTTGTTCCTCGATTAATAAGAAAAAATGTTTCAACCCACTGTTTCATATAGTCAGTGAATTGTTGTTCTAGTAATAACTTACGATCAAAAGAGTATGGCCTCGGTCTTTTAGCAGTTACTAAGTCAGTTATAGATAGAACCATCGGTCCGCGATCAGAAGTGATTCGGGGATAAATTTGAATAACAGCAGATTTAAGCAATACCTGAGGAAGAAAACAATAATCCAGACGTACTAGCTTGCGATGGGGGAAGGAAAAAAATGTATACCCAGGAGCTGTTCCCCTTAAAAAAGCCCATGCATCTACCAGCACATGTGTCATGATTAATGCCTGCAATGCCCTAAACACACGTGGCTTCCGCCTGCTGTACTTTGCATCTTTATTACAGAGAATGTTCGGGGCTAAGTTTATATTTAAGTCACCGCACAGAATCAACGGTGTAGGCCAAGTAGCTAGCTCGACATTTAAGTGCTCCAAGGTTGATGCTTCATCAAGATTTGCTCCATAGACTACACAGACAGTAAGATTAACCAAGCCTATGACACATTCTGCGATTGCCCATCTCCCTAAATCATCAACTATAGTTCTGCCGGTTTTACCTATATGCTTCTTTGTCAAAATTGCTACCCCTCTTGATGAGCCCAGATATCTTGTGCAAGCAATAAGATTGAATCCCAGCTCTTCGAGCAATCAACGTTTTGACCCTACAATATGAGTCTCTTGGAGACAAATTATATCACAAAAAAGAGCCCTTAATTCCTGCGCAACCCGTCTTCTTTTATCTATTGAATTTAGCCCCCTAACATTCAGTGTACCTATCCTAATACCCCTACCTGCCATTTAATTAAATCAAATCTAGCTAGACTAGCTCCATCTATTGATTGAAAAATAACAATCTTTCTACCAGAGTAACTCATTTCCGACCAATTTTCATGTATTATTTTATGTTTTTCCCCTCCTTTCCCAACGTCGCCCCCCCCACTCCACCCCAAAACCCCCTGCCCCCTCCCCCCACCCCTTACACCCATTATGAGGCTTAAGGACCATGTCCTCAGTGATGTCGAGGCGCTATGACCAACCCCCCCTCCCAATGACCTCCCTCCACACTCTTATACACCATTTTCCCTCTCTCTCTTCTTATTAGTTGATATTCCAACATATCCTATACAGATATAAAAAACAAACTATCTGTTATCCTGTCTTTCTCCCAATCCTATTTAAACAATAAATTCACGTCATTTCCAAAACTTCCATCCATTCGGTGAGATATCCATTACATTTTCAATAGTACATTGTTCTATACACCTCCTTCCAACTTATGCAATTTCATCATTGCTAGAAGAAAAGAAGAAAAAGGAAGGACAGAGTATCCGTCTATATCTCAGAGAAAAACGCAAAACCTTTACGCATACTTTATGCATGTTTCATGGAAGAAAGGGGAAACAGTACAATAAAGAAGAGAGCTACAAATTACCGCGTGGTGACTACCCCCATCCCATCAACAGTAAGCAAAATCTAACATACTCATAAGGCAATGTGCCCATTGTAACTATAACATATACTTTCATTTTTTAGGGCTCTTCCCAAGACCCGTTAGGTAATCCTGCGCTGCCCTGGCGGAAGTGAAATACCTAATGTGTCCTTTGAGAATGACCTTTAACTTGGACGGGTTGAGCAAAAAGACTTGGGTTCCTTTGGCTTTTAAAGGAGCAATCAATTTACGCAATTGCCATCGTTCAGTTACAGTTACAGGGCAAAAATCAGGGCGGACAAAAAACTCACAGCCCATACCGCTCCTTTTTCTCCCAGGACGTGCTAAATCATAGAGTGCTTCACGTAACAGATAATTATTCAAACATATCAGTATTGCCCTGGAATATGAATTCTGTTCAGCCTGCCGTTCATTTCCATGTTGACGCATCGTGAACGGGAATCTGTGTGCTCGTATTATTTTGGTTTCCCAGTTCCATGCACTCAGTTCCGGAAAGGCTTCTTTAAACATCTGTACGATAAATTTACGCGGTTCTGACCCTTCTCTTTTTTCCGCTATGTCCAATACGCGTAAATTATTTCTGCGTGCACGGTTCTCCAAATCCGTGAGTTTCCAGTCAATGTCTACTTTAGATTTCTCAAGAATTTCTATAGCTGTTTGCTGTTTCACAAGAGAGTCCTCCGCCGAGGACACCCTTTCTTCTACTTCGACAACACGAGTGGTTGTTTCTGCACATGTCTTTAGCAAGCGCCGTACAGTATTTTGAAGCTTCCTTACGGCTCCCTGTGTACGCAACCCCTCAGCTTTTGTTTCACTTCTATGTGCCATGATAGTTTTATAAATCAAACCAAGAGTGACTGAGTCTTCTTCAAAGTCCTCATCCAAGTTAAGTTGGGCTAGAGGAGATTCTCGCTCTTGTTGCGAATTTACACCAGTTTCCCCAATTTTTCTCACAGTGTCCTGAGGTAAAGATTTCTCAAAATCATCAGATAGGCTCGAGGCAAGATGGCGGCCGCTACTGTGGCCGTGTGAGGTGCTCTGCCCAGGACTCCCACTGACCTCCCCGTAGTGGTGATTACCCGCGAGTCAGGACCTGTGTGCTGTTGCGGCAAGGCTGGCTGCCCTGGCTCTGCAACAAACATACTGCTCGGGAGCTGCGGCGGTCTGCTTGCACAGGCTTTCGTGAGGAGGCTTCCCGGAGATTGGCGGTCGGTCGGCGCTGGAGTTGTCCGTAAGCGAGGATTGCTTACAGCTGGACGTTGCGCGTGAGCCGCCGACTGACTGACTCAGCTTGGAGGAGGTGTGAGAGACGGGGCTGAACACGGGGGCTGAGTGCTTTGGATGCTTCCGACACCGGCACCAGCACCTCTATCCACGTCTTAGACACCGGCAGCTCTGGGCGTGTAGCTCTGGGCATGTAGACCCCTTGTTACAGAAGTTTGGAGCAGCTTGGAGAGCTCTGCCCGTGCCGAGTGGGCTGGAGAGGAAAATGAAAGGAAAAAAAATATATATTTAAAGACATTAAGAAGGACTAGATACTTTGTAACCTACAGTCTAAAGTCTACGAGCAGATTTTACAGCTCCCGGATTCCCTGTGAAAAACGAGAGACACAAGTTCTGGTAGGAATGGCGCCGAAGGGAAGGGAAGGGGCACTGCTAGAAACAAGGGGGGATGATTTAGAAAAGGGGGTGGTGATGAACAGAGTGTCTGAGTTAAGCAGACCACTCTTACCCAGTCCAAAGATCAGGGCTTGATCCATCACCGTTATTTATCTCACTGCCCCATCCCAGCTCAGAACCTGGCTATATGCAAATCAGTCTGTCCCTGGCCCAGTGCATCATGGGAACAGGGCAGACTAAACTACCAAGCCAATTCTTCACCAGAAAGGAGACAAGCTACCGGGGACCGGTTTCTGGCATTTCAGCCTTCTTCGGCCCGGCTTGCTTGAATCTTGATGGAGCAGTGAGAAAGGGACTCATGTCTGAGTATACCCTGCCACACCTATAGTGGCCAAAAACGATTTAGAAAAGGGGGTGGCGATGAACAGAGTGTCTGAGTTAAGCAGACCACTCTTACCCAGTCCAAAGATCAGGGCTTGATCCATCACCGTTATTTATCTCACTGCCCCATCCCAGCTCAGAACCTGGCTATATGCAAATCAGTCTGTCCCTGGCCCAGTGCATCATGGGAACAGGGCAGACTAAACTACCAAGCCAATTCTTCACCAGAAAGGAGACAAGCTACCGGGGACCGGTTTCTGGCATTTCAGCCTTCTTCGGCCCGGCTTGCTTGAATCCTGATGGAGCAGTGAGAAAGGGACTCATGTCTGAGTATACCCTGCCACACCTATAGTGGCCAAAAACGATTTAGAAAAGGGGGTGGTGATGAACAGAGTGTCTGAGTTAAGCAGACCACTCTTACCCAGTCCAAAGATCAGGGCTTGATCCATCACCGTTATTTATCTCACTGCTCCATCCCAGCTCAGAACCTGGCTATATGCAAATCAGTCTGTCCCTGGCCCAGTGCATCATGGGAACAGGGCAGACTAAACTACCAAGCCAATTCTTCACCAGAAAGGAGACAAGCTACCGGGGACCGGTTTCTGGCATTTCAGCCTTCTTCGGCCCGGCTTGCTTGAATCCTGATGGAGCAGTGAGAAAGGGACTCATGTCTGAGTATACCCTGCCACACCTATAGTGGCCAAAAACGATTTAGAAAAGGGGGTGGTGATGAACAGAGTGTCTGAGTTAAGCAGACCACTCCTACCCAGTCCAAAGATCAGGGCTTGATCCATCACCGTTATTTCCCAGTGTAAGAATTGGCTTTTGTAGTTTGGTTTGCCCTGTTCCCATCATGCACTGGGACAGGAACAGACTAATTTGCATACAGCCAGGTTCTGAAACTGGGATGGTGCAGTGAGCTAAAAAACGGTGTTGGATCTAGCCCTGATCTCTTGACTGGGTGAGAGCTTTCTGCTTAATTCAGAGACTCTGTCCCTCACCACCCTTTGTTGTAAATATTTTTGTCCACCCTAAGCGTGGAAGGGTATTCTCAGATGTGAGACCCTTGCTCATTGCACCATCAAGATTCAAGCAAACCGGGCCGAAGACGGCTGTAATGCCAGAAACCGGTCCCCGGGAGCTTGTTTCCTTCCCAGTGTAAGAATTGGCTTTTGTAGTTTGGTTTGCCCTGTTCCCATCATGCACTGGGACAGGAACAGACTAATTTGCATACAGCCAGGTTCTGAAACTGGGATGGTGCAGTGAGCTAAAAAACGGTGTTGGATCTAGCCCTGATCTCTTGACTGGGTGAGAGCTTTCTGCTTAATTCAGAGACTCTGTCCCTCACCACCCCTTGTTGTAAATATTTTTGTCCACCCTAAGCGTGGAAGGGTATTCTCAGATGTGAGACCCTTGCTCATTGCACCATCAGGATTCAAGCAAACCGGGCCGAAGACGGCTGTAATGCCAGAAACCGGTCCCCGGGAGCTTGTTTCCTTCCCAGTGTAAGAATTGGCTTTTGTAGTTTGGTTTGCCCTGTTCCCATCATGCACTGGGACAGGAACAGACTAATTTGCATACAGCCAGGTTCTGAAACTGGGATGGTGCAGTGAGCTAAAAAATGGTGTTGGATCTAGCCCTGATCTCTTGACTGGGTGAGAGCTTTCTGCTTAATTCAGAGACTCTGTCCCTCACCACCCCTTGTTGTAAATATTTTTGTCCACCCTAAGCGTGGAAGGGTATTCTCAGATGTGAGACCCTTGCTCATTGCACCATCAGGATTCAAGCAAACCGGGCCGAAGACGGCTGTAATGCCAGAAACCGGTCCCCGGGAGCTTGTTTCCTTCCCAGTGTAAGAATTGGCTTTTGTAGTTTGGTTTGCCCTGTTCCCATCATGCACTGGGACAGGAACAGACTAATTTGCATACAGCCAGGTTCTGAAACTGGGATGGTGCAGTGAGCTAAAAAACGGTGTTGGATCTAGCCCTGATCTCTTGACTGGGTGAGAGCTTTCTGCTTAATTCAGAGACTCTGTCCCTCACCACCCCTTGTTGTAAATATTTTTGTCCACCCTAAGCGTGGAAGGGTATTCTCAGATGTGAGACCCTTGCTCATTGCACCATCAGGATTCAAGCAAACCGGGCCGAAGACGGCTGTAATGCCAGAAACCGGTCCCCGGGAGCTTGTTTCCTTCCCAGTGTAAGAATTGGCTTTTGTAGTTTGGTTTGCCCTGTTCCCATCATGCACTGGGACAGGAACAGACTAATTTGCATACAGCCAGGTTCTGAAACTGGGATGGTGCAGTGAGCTAAAAAACGGTGTTGGATCTAGCCCTGATCTCTTGACTGGGTGAGAGCTTTCTGCTTAATTCAGAGACTCTGTCCCTCACCACCCCTTGTTGTAAATATTTTTGTCCACCCTAAGCGTGGAAGGGTATTCTCAGATGTGAGAACCTTGCTCATTGCACCATCAGGATTCAAGCAAACCGGGCCGAAGACGGCTGTAATGCCAGAAACCGGTCCCCGGGAGCTTGTTTCCTTCTCAGTGTAAGAACTGGCTTTTGTAGTTTGGTTTGCCCTGTTCCCATCATGCACTGGGACAGGAACAGACTAATTTGCATACAGCCAGGTTCTGAAACTGGGATGGTGCAGTGAGCTAAAAAACGGTGTTGGATCTAGCCCTGACCTCTTGACTGGGTGAGAGCTTTCTGCTTAATTCAGAGACTCTGTCCCTCACCACCCCTTGTTGTATATATTTTTGTCCACCCTAAGCGTGGAAGGGTATTCTCAGATGTGAGACCCTTGCTCATTGCACCATCAGGATTCAAGCAAACCGGGCCGAAGACGGCTGTAATGCCAGAAACCGGTCCCCGGGAGCTTGTTTCCTTCCCAGTGTAAGAATTGGCTTTTGTAGTTTGGTTTGCCCTGTTCCCATCATGCACTGGGACAGGAACAGACTAATTTGCATACAGCCAGGTTCTGAAACTGGGATGGTGCAGTGAGCTAAAAAACGGTGTTGGATCTAGCCCTGATCTCTTGACTGGGTGAGAGCTTTCTGCTTAATTCAGAGACTCTGTCCCTCACCACCCCTTGTTGTAAATATTTTTGTCCACCCTAAGCGTGGAAGGGTATTCTCAGATGTGAGACCCTTGCTCATTGCACCATCAGGATTCAAGCAAACCGGGCCGAAGACGGCTGTAATGCCAGAAACCGGTCCCCGGGAGCTTGTTTCCTTCCCAGTGTAAGAATTGGCTTTTGTAGTTTGGTTTGTCCTGTTCCCATCATGCACTGGGACAGGAACAGACTAATTTGCATACAGCCAGGTTCTGAAACTGGGATGGTGCAGTGAGCTAAAAAACGGTGTTGGATCTAGCCCTGATCTCTTGACTGGGTGAGAGCTTTCTGCTTAATTCAGAGACTCTGTCCCTCACCACCCCTTGTTGTAAATATATAGAAACAAGGGGGGAGCGGCGGCTGACACACCTGTTGGAAGTGCTGCAGAGGGTAGTGCAAGCGCAGACACTGCTGACAATGCCCCTAAAACTAAAGGAAATGTAACGAAAGGAGTGATAAAAGGCAATATTACTACTAAACCGGTTGTAGTCAGTGCTGAGAGTGTCACTTCTGATAATACCAGTATACATAAGGGTCCGACTGCAGCACCTGTACAAGGGGCCCTCCAGCGCCAGAATTTAAATCAGCGTCTCAGTCAAAACTTATCTTTGGACTTGGAGACACCTGTAAAGCAAAAGGCTATCCCAGCAATTTTCGATAAAAAGCGTGTAGTAAAGGCTAAAGTTGCCACAGAGACAGATTTTGGATATGTGGGAGAAAATGAGGATGAAGTCGTAGGAGTACCTTCTAATGTGCTACACCCAAGTTCTGATACTTTTACGGCTACTCCGGATAGCAGTCAAGATAGAAATGAAAATGGGCCTGAAAGAGGAGAAAATGCAGTCCCAATAATAGTAACTACGATGATGTCGGTCATGGAGGATGGCAACTCCCAGCTAGGATTTGACAGTGACCCTGCCCTGCAGTGCACGGATAAGGGGGCAGAATCAGAGTACGCTGGCTCAGACGGTACATTTTATTCAATGTCAGACCTAACAACTGTATCCGATAAAGAACAAGACTTGGATAGTTCCAGTAATCTAGGGGAATGGGGGGATATCCCTGATGACAACGATCCGGGGATATTACTTTTCTCCTCAGTGTCAGCCTGTTGTGGGGTGCAATCATTTGTCCACGCTTTACACCAGCTCTGGGCAGCTCCCCGCATCCAGATTGGTTAGGAGCCAGACTGACTAGAAAGACAAAAGCAAGGCAGGTCTAGGTGAGAGCTTCATCTGCCAAGTGACATTTTTAGCCTCCTTTGAAGCTCCTTTGAACAATATACAACTCATCACAGGGGAGCCATCAATAGTAAGACAACATCTGGAGACTGACAAAAAGGACTTCTGGTTTAAGTCAGGTAAACTTTCTGAAAGTGTCTTCGGGAACAGCCCCCAGGCCATCCTGTCAAGGTGGGACACTCAAGGCACTTTATCCATTATCTGGGTGCAATACACAACTCATCACAGTGGTCCTGTGCTCACTGTACCACTGTATTCAAGCTAGCCTGGCTGATGAGGGGTAATAACCCAAAACAGTTCCCAGGATGCTTGTTTCCGGTTCAGGGAGGACCAACCCTGGCAGTTTGGGCTGGACTGTTCCCATGGCCAAATTTCTGATTTGCATATGACTGGGTCCAAACTAGGGTGGCGTGGTGGGCAAACAAATGATGTATTAAACCCAAATCTGTGACTGGGGGTGAATGTTTGATTTGTTCAGCATTCCGTCCATCATCTGTTCTTTTTGCTTTAGTCGCCCTAGGTGGGAAGGGTATGCCCAGATGTGGGTCTGTGCTCACTGTGCCACTGGATTCAAGCTAGCCCGGCTGATTGGGGGTCTTACCCCGAAACCTGTTCCAGGATGCTTGTTTCCAGTCGAGGGAGGACCTGGCCTGGCATTTAGGGCTGGACTGTTCTCATGGGGGGTCAAGACTGACTTGCATATGTCTGGATCAGAACTGGGGTGGCTTGGTGAGCAAAAAAAATAATGGATTAAACCCAGATCAGTCACTGGGCGAGAATGTTTGATTTGTTCAGCACTCCGTCCATCATCAGCTCTTTTTGCTTATGCTCAGATTGTCAGCTCTCTCAAATTGAAATGCCTTCTTTCGATATGTGGCTTGGAAATTAAGCTTTTTTGCTCTACATTTGCCAATCTGCTTCTGCTAGTGACTTAACAGACGAATGGGTGTGGAGCACATTCAGACCCTCGTTCTAACTTCAGGAATTATAATCCAGCTTTCACCATAAAGTAAGCACTAAATGAAAAGAGGAAAAATAGGAAAGCACTAGTTGGAATCCAAACAATAAAAAAGAAAGGCATTTTTTGTAATTGAGTAATATAATCAAAACTAAAATTAGAACCTTCGAGAAATATCTGTTCACACTTAATTACTACTGCAACAATCAAGAAACATTGCATCTTTAATTGAAGATTTAAAGGCTTATGTAAAAAGATAAGGAAAAACAAGTAATTTTACAAAGCAAATTACATTTAAAAGATTACGTTGCTTTAACTACAATTTCTCCTCAATGTCAGTTTTTCTATTTAACCTATTTCACTTACAAATTCCAAAATGTGTACAGAAGAGCCAAGCTTAACTAGTTCTTAAAAAGGAACTATTAATTTAATATAATTGAGATATATTTATAGGAAGGTAAGTATCACATTAGAGGTATGTGAAATATTACTCTAGAGGATGCTTTAGGAGGATGACCACAATTGGCAATGTTATTTATATAAAATGTAAATGATCAAAACACACGCACCCTTCGCGGCAGAGACTGAAGTAAGAAATATAGTACAAGACCTTGAAAACCCCTCAGAGAGCTCTATAGTTCTTTCTAAAAACATTATCAAAGAATAGGCCCACAGAGTTTCTCATGGGCCAATTACCAGCAGTTCTAAAATTGAAAGGGACAATGACTAGAAAAAGAAGAGCAGAGAGGCAAGCAAGCCAGAAACCAAATCCTCTGCAGTCATGCATATCCCCTTAGCCCTTACACATGCCAAGGAAGAGTGTATATTATAAAAAATGATGAATTAATAATTATTTTTGTCTCAGTAAATATTATTATCACTAGAGCCGGCCTTTGCTAAGAGAGCGCCCTGGGCGTGGGCAGAGAGAAATGTGGTGCCTTTGCTGATTGTAGTGAATTAAATGAGGTAGCAAGGGCCCCCTTTTGTGTTCACTGGTCAGTACCTGGATTAGGAAGGACTAGCCCCTGAACACAAACATCCCCAGACTTCCCCCAGCTCACACTGATAGCTTAGATGCCCCACACAGATGATGGTCTTGTTGATGTGTGCCAGCAGGGGTCGGAGGGTGAAGGAAGGGCAAGGAAGGGGGCTGAAGGGGTGTTAAAAACATTACCCACGAATGATAATGAGAGACTAAAACCACTTTAAACTGGCAAATCAGACAAAAACGAACTGGTAGGCAGAAGGACAAGACTGGAACAAGATTAGAAGGGTGCTGCTGTTGGCATAACCTCAATGCACACAGTTCCATACTCCCCTCACAGAATGGGCACCCTGGGCCTGGGCCTAGCTCGCCTGCTAATTACCTTAGCACAACGCATGGGCAATACCAAAACTGAAACAAACTGTTCATTTTTAGACTACGCCCCATAAGCAAAGCAGTGCATACCACAAATTCTTAACCATAACACACCAACAAATTAAGAAATACTATGCAGCAAAGATCATTATGAACTTTGAACATGACTTGATCCATAACAATCACAAAAATATTCCCTAATGCTCAACTTCAAGGATGCTGTACGCTCATCTGAAGAGATTTGTCAAATCATCCAAAAATAAACGTTTAGCATGGAATATGCCACAAACAGTAAATTTGCATTGGAAATGAAAAACCTAGACGTTGTACCCACCCACCAAGTTACAAAGCATTGGGCCGATTTACAAATACTTTTTTGAGTACTGGAAGTAGTGCTCCAGCACTACTACTTCCCACCACCATAAACCATATAGCATGAGGTAAACCCTCCCCCGATACAGATGGGTTTCTGATCACATTTTATGCTTCTTCTGTCTGTGGGCTGGCACAATGCTTCTTGCAGGTGTTCATGACCTAAGAAGGGCTGTTTGGCATCATCAGTAAGAAATATAATTATGGTGGTTCTCCTAAAACATAGACGGGATCCTCTGAAAGTTGGGTCATATAGACCTTTATCATTGCGAAACTTAGATGATAAGGTTCTTGTGCAAATATAGGCATCTCAACTTATACCCATAGCACAAACCTTCATAAATCCAGATCAAAACGGATTCATCCCGGTTCAGGACACATTGTTTAACATGCAGAAACTGTTCAGAACGGTAGTTTGGACCCAGAGCTGCACTGTCCCACACTGGGTAGCGTCCCAAGATATTAAAAAAGCATTCAATGCACTGACTGGGTTTTTTCTTTCTGTGGTACTTCACAAACTAGGGTTAGGCTTGGAATTTCAGAGCTGGGTGAAATTATTATACATCGAACCAAAGGTACGAGTTTGCTTGGGTCCAGTGGTATCTGACCCTTAAAAACTTTATGAGGGGCACCAGGCAGGAATTTCCTCAGTCATCCATAACATTTGCTTTGGCCATAGACTCGCCTGCTTGCCTGAGGGTTAACTATCAAGCGTAAAAACCAAACCATCTTTTTATACGTGGGCGATGCATTAAGATACATACGTCCCAATGGTACTAATGTCCTATTGCGGATTGAACTTTTAAATGAGTTTGGTGATTTCTCAGGACTCAAAATTATTTGAGACAAGTCAACAATCTTTCCTTTGCAGATTATACCTACGAAGCATGTGGTTGCCACGCAACTTCACTTGAAACTGGATACTGTAAAATAACTTGGGGTTAATGTCCATAATGCAGAGTCAGACCTTGTTGAGGGGAACCTGGGGGAAATACTTTCCTCGACCCGAGAATCACTGTAGTTTTGGTCTCAACTACCCTTATCTCCTGTGGGGAGAGGCGCGATCTCAAGAGTGCTGATTTTCCGTCCTTTTCTGTTTGTTTGCTGCCATCCCTGTAGTGCTACATAAGTCATTTGATATGAAACTATGAGACATACTTGTACCCTTGATATTGAGCACAGGCAGATGCAGATCAGCGTTACTGAAATTGCATGCCCCTTTTGAGTAAGGGGGCTGAAGGCCCCTGATTATGAATTATACTATGCCGTAGCTCAACTGCAGGAGCCGATGCATTGGCTGTCAGAGGGGAATAACCCAGAAAAGATTATATCTTGCTGAGTATAGAAGGTGATCCAGCGGGCCAAAGGAAATTCTGTCTCATAAGCACATTTCTTCACCATGATACTCACCAATATTTACAATTTCATCACTAGGCCCATAAATGACTGAGACATGAATTGACCAACTGAATCGTGTGACTTAATTAATCAAACCGCTTGAATGAACATTTAATTAAGTCAAAACCTAGACAATGGATTAACTAATGGTAACTTAATACGAAATAACAAAGACCAGCTTGTCATTTCAAAAATCTATTTTATTAATTTTATTATCAAATACAGCAATATTCAAAGAATTATTCTTTTATTTGTATTTAATAAGCATCATTTTAATTTTTAGTAAGGCACATTAGACTGTCAGTTAAAATCAAATCAGCATGAGAAATGTTTAAGCAAATTGAGTCTCATTCCCTAAATCTTACTTCCCTAACTTAACTAAGAAACCTAAGGGAAAAATGTAAAATTCAAAGTTATCTTACGTGAGTCAGAAGTCCGACAGCATCTCACGAGAACAGGAACGAGCCAACACACGCTCCTCCCAAGGGAGCAAGTTTTATACCTTTTCTCTATCTAAGACTAGCTAAAAGAATACAAATAACAGACAAACTCGCAAAATGATTGGTCGTCAAATGTCAGACCATGAAGTCATCGGCTTCTCAATCAAAATCATATTTTTTTAAAGCGGCATTGTCCTTTGTCTACGTGTGACACTAGCTCTTCCGGAGATCTTGCAACATTTTATTAAATAACAGTTCGTTGCTTCCTCAGCTCGAGCTTTTCCACCGCTATGTCCTGTCCTTGGCAATGAAAGTTATACAATGCTAGGCACATCCTGCACAGTTCTGTTTCCACGTATTTGTTTTTCGAAGATTACGAACAAAACGCTTTTCCTTCATTCTTTGCTGTGCATGGCCCATCTCGACAGGACTTCAGACATCCATTTTAGAACAGGCTACAGGCCTCTTTACCGAGACTCTAGTATGCAAGGAAACACAAGACATCAATTAATTCAAGTAATGATAATTATTCTGTTACCCACCCCCTTTACTAATGTTAACCCATTAGTCTATATTACCTAGCTTTAAGCACAAGAAATGAACTAAACCCTGTCACATGGAAGACACAACATAAACAAGAGCACATTTAAAAATAAGCTCATGCTAATATTTAAATCAGCCGCAGTTAATGTTGACAAAACGAAAAGACAAAGTTAATATATTATTCAAACATACTGACAAATGCAACAAGAGCACATATTATTAATCCCGCGTGTTTATGAAGGTGCACATTATTCTAGGTTGAATTAATATAAAAACATGCAACACTTGTTAATATTTTTATTGATTATGGGAGTTTAAGTCTGCGAACAAAAACTCAATACATTTTAAAAGTTCGCTTCATCAAAGGGCATAGTGTACTGGACTACCTGATTGGTGCTATATGGGGCATACTTTCGGATGATATGCTTTATAAAGTGGCTGGGTGTTGTTGGAGGAAATTAGTCCATGTAAGTTCTAGATCAGTGCTTTAGCCTCCGGATTTACCTCCAAAATCTGGGTCTTAAGAACCGAATATCAGACTCATAGTTGGATTGAGGCAGGTGTGTGGCGATCTGGTAAAGATCGGGCAACTGACAACCATTGAGTACCTATGGGTTAGGTCTGTGGCACTTCCTGCTGTATGGTGCAGTGACCCAGGTTAACGATACAGATTTATGACACGGGTAAGGGTATGTCTCCTCTGAGTCAGTGTTATGGTCTTGTTGATGTACGAGCACCAAAGGAAAGCAGTAACATGTTTACAGAGGGTGCTGGTGCAATGGACAAAGTGTATAACTGGCTTTCTTAAAGAATGCTGGAGACACAGAATAAGACGAGACCTAGTGCCCGCTACATGGGAACGGTGAGAGAGGGCAGTGAAAGAGGTCTTCATGAATGCTACACTACCATATGCCCAATTCAATGTAATTGAACACATGTACCTCACCCGAACTGGATAGGATGTATGTACCCTGGCGCATTTACTGCATGCCTCCATTGCAGTGATTTGGTGGCAGACTTTTACCACATGGTATGGCAGTGCTCGGTGATACAGGGGTTCTGGGAAACAGGACATAGATATGTGGGGGAATTAATTATTGGCCTTCTCCTCCTGGCCCACATGCAGCGCTTGTTAAACGTGACCCAATACAAAAAAGAACAAGCATACATACTGGTTTGTTACTTTGGCACTGGTCATAGCGTAAAGGTATATTGCCATGGCCTGGAAATCACCTGCTGTCCCATTGATGTCAGACTGGAGCCGAGAGTTATTAAAACGTTCTCAAGCATAAATCACTGACAAAACGGGTAGCCAAGAGGAGCGGGGGATGGTGGGACATAGCAGGAGTAGAATGGGTTTCCGGAAAAGCTAGAGAGGTAAATCTGCTGAACGACCACCTTAAACAGTGAACCATGAGGCTTATTCCAGCCCTGGGTGGGGCAGAGGGAAACAAAGGTGATAGCAGGGACACTGTGATGTAAAGCTCATGATCTCTACACAATTGTGGCAGAGAGGGGAGGTCAACATCCGGTTGGTCACAAATAGTGGGTTCACGTGAAGTGCTGTACCTTAGCCACAGTGAATGACCTAGCTGTGACTCATCAAGACACTTTACAGTTTCACAACTGTTTGCCTTTTATTGCTGACGCGAGCTCTGTTTTTTCCTTTCCTGGCACTGCAGCGTATCATGGACAACAATATGTCACATTGTTCTAAATGGGAGTGGGGAGGGAAAGAAAACGAGTTGGGTTGTGCTAATAATGAATGGATGGATGGATGGATGGATGGATGGATGGATGGATGGATAGATGGATGGATGGATGGATGGATGGATGGATGGATGGATGGATGGATGGATGGCTGAATGGAGACAACAGCAGTGAAATGTGTTCTTAGATAGACAGACATATTTGTGATGTATACATGTGAGGGCGAGGGGAGGAGTGATGTTAAAAGAAATAGGAGAAAGAGAGGGGTGTTGAGTCAGGGAACGGGAAATTCACCTAATTTGCTTTGCAGAATTAAACAACATTTTAGTAAAATTACGGGAGGAGTAATTCTGTCATTTCACATTATATTTTAGTGCAAAATGCATTCTTGCACACATTTTTGATGCAATGATATTTTTATGGTAAAAAATAGTGCAAAAAATGAAAACCATTGTGAACAGCAGCCACTCACGTTCTGTTGTTCGTATGATTTGCAGTACATTGTCAGCTAGTTAGGTTTTTGGATCCATACTTCCCTTTTGGCCTTTTTTTGCTGAGTTTTTTTATGATTAATATGAATGAAATACCTATCCAAGATATCATACTTCTTAACTACCTTAGAAGAGGTATGAAATTGCTATATTAATGGCTATTTTAAGGTGACAATTTTGGTTCTTTTTATGCTTAGCACTGCGAAACCCTTTTGGGTAGCTGCACACTTTATAAGATTAAAATAATAATAATAATAATGAATCAAAGGGTGGCTCAAATTAGTGTTCCTTTAATCCACTAGTGTAACTCACAAAGATATATTGTTAATTTCAATGACTCATGTTGATGGAGCAAAGACTCGTAGAAAAGAGACTTGCTCGAAAGCAATCCTGTCATTTAACTTCTAATATTGTATGAACTATGTATTGTGTAAACTAATATGCACAACATTGAACATAAAAGATAGAGAAGCTTGCCTATGTGTTTTACTAATAAGTAATTCAAGTGAAATTCTAAAATGGCTGCTAAGGAAAATCTTTATTTCGCATGAGTCAGCTGCATCTATGCAGTATGACGAGCTGTTGCTTGGAGGGAATTTCTTGCGCATGAGCAAACGCTATTAAGATGGCGTCTTGGAAGCTCACATGCTTAGCATCAGCTTTGCTGAAACTAACATAAGCTATTTTACTAATGCTAATGTGGGGAGAGCATTCATAAATGAATGGGATTAAAGTAGAAATAGGTGGTATACAGTGAAACTATTATTTTTTTAAATTAATATTTGTCTTTCTGACTTACCTATTAGTATGCATTTGAGCCTCTCGTACAAATCCAGAGCAAATAACCCTCCTGACCTCCGCACATGCGTAGTGTGACTGAGCTGAAAGAAGTGATGTGACCCTTGAACACAGTCCAAGGATGAAAAAGATACATACCCTGGGAACCAGTACCAAAGTCCTCTGGATGAATAGAAGACATGAGAAATTATACATTTGCTTCTAATATGATGTGAATACGGGTGGGAATAAAGATTTATGAATAAAAGAAAATTAAGGGGTGGGATCTTTTAACAATGGACTGAAAGACTAAAACTGAAAATAAGCATGGTGTGATGATCATTCCCCCTTGCCTGTCCAATCAGAGTTATTATTTTCACAATATTGAAACATTAATGGGTGCTACATGAAGTAGTGTGGCTCACTGGTTAGAGGCGGCAGACCCGAGAGCAGAGGACGGCCCGGGACCAGGGTTCAATTCCCGGCGCGGCAGGTTTCTGGACCAGGGTCAGCGGACTCGATAATTCTCTCGCCTCGGTGCCTACTCTAACCAGGGATCACACTCGGCAACTCTGGGCATTAGCTTGCCTCATCTTCACTAACGGCCCCACCAGACCGCCGGGGATGCCTGGTCTCACCCTGGAGATACCCATCAAGGGACCATCTCTCAGGGAACCCAGGAAGGGTTTCGCAGTGGTCGAAGCGCCTTGGGACCCTACGGGTAAGTAGTACGCTATATATATGCCAATACATTTACATTTACATTTACATGAATATTGTAGGGTATAATTGAGCTAGTCTTAGTTAGTTAGTTAGACAAAGATGGAGATTTGCTGAATGCTGCAGAGCTCGAGATGCTGTTGGAGTGACGAGAGATGCTGATGAAGAATCAAATGCAGAGCCATTTTATCTTAAATTAATTTACTTAGAAGAAGATCGCAGAAGAATCTCGAGGAAGAAGAAAGTATTGGAAAGGGGTGCTACGCAAGCGTCGGTGGTAGAGAGGTCATCTATCCTGTCCTGATTCCTGTCCTGAAGCCTTGGCCTCCTGATCTTTCCCGGGGGAACCTGCCCAGCTCCTTGGCCCGGGGGGTTGGTTTTCACACCATCCTAGGTAAATATCCTTTCTGTGAATGTGCAGATGCTCTTTTCTCTCTATACTCTCCCTTCTGAGCATAAGTCATTGCAATTCTATGAAGTATGTGTTTGATGATTGACTCATTGAGTCTTCCTTCCTATGAGTAACGGAGACTACTGTACTTTGTAAGTGGGTCACATGAAATTAATTTAGATAAAGACTTAAACCTTTCCTTAGTCTGGGGTTATTTAGTTATAAAAGAGAAATAATACATGTCATGTCACCATCAACTAGTTCAACTAATGGTCCATTGACCAGAGGAAAGAACTTTTTGATCAGTGAAATATTATTTGAGAATAAGAGGCGACTAATCTTGAAATGGCAGAAAATCATAAACAATTTACTCCAGCCATTTATTGACAGTTTATTTGAGTGTGTGTTTATAGGCCCAGGTGAGTATATGGTATTGGGGTACCTGTTGCTAGTGAGCCGCTGTATCAATGTCATTGTTAAAATAAGAGGGATGGCTCATCGTAGCGAAATGTTTCTAGTTTCCATCAGCTGACCCAGATACTGATCAGTTTTGTCTCTTGCCCGCAACACTTCGAGATACTTCAAAACTTTCATACATAATTTGCTAGACATACCTAGATCCTGATTGAGAAATTGTGCGGCAGGTATTCTGTCACAAATGCTACAAATGTCCCACCTGCCATATTACAAGTGCATTTTGTCCTTTTTTAGGGCTTGCGAAGCGAAGAGAGCCCTTTTGAGGGGGTTTTAAAAATGTATCTGCAAATTCTTCATGCTAGTGCCTGTGAGTTTCCATTTGCAGCCTGCTATTGGCCTTTCACTGCTTGCTGTTCTGTAAAACAGACACCAATAGGCCAGAGGCGGGCGCATAGCTCCGCCGCTGGCCTGTTGGTGTCTATTACTTGCATTTCCTCACATATGCTTTAAATTATTGTGGCCAGACACGGGCCACAATAATTGGAAGCATATGTATGAGCGCGCACCACTTGTTTTTCATTGCAAGCTTCCAGCACTTAGCTGGGGAGGGAAACCACGTCTAAATGCAGGCTGCAGCCTTGTAGTCTATTTCAGGCCGGTTGTTCGTGGTTCATCATCTGCTGGTTCCTGCGCCAGGACTTCAGGGCCATGGACATCGAAGAACTATGCAGAATATTTGTGCAAGGATAAACATGCCACACTTATCTCAAACATTAACATTCGTCACCCTGAAGGTTGTTTGCCTGTTGAAGAGACCAGCAACACGAGTGTATTTTTCTCCTGTGGCAAGGAAGGTTTTGGAGGCTCTTGTTAATTTGGTTTACTCTGCTGTTTTTGTGGCAGCTTTAACATTGTTTTATCTGTTACTATGGACAACTACTTCAGTGTCTGGTAATTTTGAAGGTTGGTACTTGCACTGTGTGCTGTGGTGTATGTATGTAGCAGTAATCTTACACTTTCCTTTTAAAATTAATATCTTAGTGGGCTCTATATGTGAAATGGAAGGGCCAAGTTATGGGCTGAACTGGTTTAAAAAAAATACATACATTTGTATTTTGAAACCAAACGTAAATGTAAACAGGGAGGGACAAAAACTAGCAAAGGTTGGTGCTTGCAATCCCCCCTCCCCCCAGTATCAGCCCAAGACTTGGTTCCTGCTGTTCAGAAGGTGATATCCATTGTAAAATGGGTTTTAAGTTGGCTCCCATAAAAAGTAAAATGACACATTATTTTTCCATTGAATGCGAACTCTCGTCTAAGTGAGTCATACTTGACAGAACAGGGTTTCTTCTAAGTAATGGTTGCCCTATTGAACTGGGCAAAATCACCAGAAACTTAGAATTAAAAATGTTCTTCTCAATCTGGTACTGATCTTTGAACTTTCGGGACCCAGAGAAGAAACATCTACACTCACCTATTAAGGCAAAAACATACATTATCTGTGACTTTCATTAGAAGCTATTCATTTGAATACCAGATTTGAAATTTGGTTATTCACTGCTCTTAATTCACAGCAGAGTAAATCAAATGCTGTTATTCACTGCTATGGTATCACCAAGGGAAATCCTTGCCCGCTTGATCTTTTCCCCTGACTCGCCCAGGTCTCCAGAGAGCCAGGCAAAGAGAGAGATTGGTAGTCTTGCCTGTCTACTTCCTCCCCCCTGCAAAACTGAGGGAGGCAGGTAAATGTGTGAACAGTAATCTGGCACCACCATCTTCTCTGACTGTCACAGATCTGGACATACCTGAACTGAAAGGAAATTCCAGGATGTGCTTGACTGTGCAGCACCAGTGCTGTAGAGTGCTGCTTTGAATTTGGAGGTATAGTGAACACACGTAGGGTTGGGAGTCGGGCGTGTAAGGACACGAGGAATGTTTGTGTTTAATATTTGGGTGCGGGACAGGAGGGATGGTCACAGAATGATTGATGTATATTCAACAGAGGGGTAAGGGGACTGAGGAAGGTGAGGTCATGTAGCAAACGATTGCCCTATTACTTTTCTGTCCTTCTAGATGTGCTTATCCTATTGTGAGTTATATCTGTAATGTTAGTCCCACATGCTCTTCGAAGTTTAGAACACCATCTAATCTCTACAGCAAATAGAGAATGATTACAATCTGCTTAAAAGTACGTTTTGAGTGCAAGTGGCATAACAAAAAGATTACCGCAATCACTGCAGTTGATTCTGTAACAAAGCGCGGAACAAGCATTTCTGATCGGTGTTCTGCTGAATCACCACCTGTCGCTGTATTTGTAGCTGTTGATTCAGTAGCTGTTGCTGCTGATTTATCTCATTCTGCATCTGTGGATTTTTACACCAAAGTGGCGCAGAAAATTGACGCTTTCTGAAAGAGACCTACTGATGTAAAGCCACGAGAGAAAACTTATTTTGAAAAAGATGAGAAGCCTATAAACTTTTATTGTGAAATTTTTTTGAAAAGAACTGCAAAAGGCGACTCTGTGGAGAGGTTTGCTAATGTGCCACGAGAAGCTCAGAACGGACAGGCTCAAAGTCAGGAATGCGAGGTGCAGCATATTTGTGCACTACATGAACAATCTTTGCTACAAAATGTAGCAGCCTAAGGAAGTGCTGCCAGGACTCTGTGCATTAACAATGGCTTTGTGTAAAAGCCTGGACCTGAGGTGGAAGATGTCACAATTTACTGTGGCATGAGGTGGTTCAGCCAATGGGGAGCCAGAATTCAGCTGTTGGAATGTGAAAATAGTTAGTTTAGCCTTAGTTTTAGGGTATAAGAATTAGCTCAAGGAGCAGATTTTGGCCTACGCTTCTTGATTCCAGAGGGTCATGTTCTGCTGTCCGATGAATACATGTAAGGAAAGGTGATTTTTAAAAGACTTTGTTTTCAGGCGATGAGGGTAGAGACAGAGATTTAGTTAGGGTTTGGAAATGCTCTTTTTCATTTATTCCTGTTAATGATTAATATTTCTAGAAACAGGCTCTCTTTATTAATGCTGAATAAATCTTTCTTTATGACATTTTCTAATACTTGTTTAATAAAGTTCCAAAGCCTAGGTTTTTATGAATATGTTTGAATAAACTTTTAAAATGACAAGCTGGTCTTGTTTATTGTAGATAGTTTAAAACAACATATTAGATTCATTTGCCTCATGATTCAGCTGCTCTGTTATTTTATGGGCCTGGTATTGAATGGTAAGTATGGTGGTAGATGGTGACATCACTTATGCAGAATTTTGGTAGGAGCGCTGGATCAGTGGCATAGAGCAGATTATGGTAGAAGGCCTATCACAAGTGCTGAATTTGTGAGGACATGCACTGGTTTAGAATAGATTTTCGAAGTTTGTAGTCATTGATTTATGGTTTCTCTTTCTGCAAGGGATTTTTGAGTATGGCAGTAAAAGTGGCCATAGAAATATTAATGGTGGACTCAAACATTTTGGCTGCAAGGATACCTTAAAAATGGATTTCATGCTTTATTTTACGGTTCATGTGCTCATATTTGCGAAAAGAAAATTATTCTGCATTTGTGGCTTAAATTCCTCAAATTAAGCATATTGATATGATGGCAACTTGACAGAGCAAATCTAACTAAAATGCCCAATGGTGAATCATTGTAAATTCGCTTACAAAAAAGTAGTAATCCTGACTACAGTAAACCCAAAATGCAGCCGTCACATGGACGACAGATGCCTTAAGTTTAAGCACATGTTCACCACCATTAAACGCCAACAATTATGCAAATTCCAGAGGTCATTTGAGCAATAAAAATCGTACACAATGATCCACAACCATTCACAAAATTACTCTAATAAGAATGAAATCAATCCATAAATCTCAACCGACTATGTACTATATATGTAGCAGTAGCAACAGTATACATTTCAAACATGCATCCCTTCTCAACCATTGAAAAGGGGGGCACAATTCACAAATAAAGAAGGGAACTTGTTTGAATACGTGTGAATTTGAAAAGCTACACAAATACTTTGCATGGCTAAGTTCGTAAACATACATTAGCATACAGATTTTCTCCACAAGCAAACTAAATTGATATTATCTACATCATATGATGGTACAACCATTTTCCAGAACGTCCAAAGGAGAAAATGTGTAACAGCATGAAAATGTGTACTTAATCAGAACCAGCCCTGCCAGTACAAAAACACAAATCCATGAAACAACATAAACAAGCATTTGCAATGCAATAGGTCTCGCATTTACGAGAGTTTAAACTACTTGCAGTGTAAGTGACAATGACTTTTATCTGTTTTGATAATTAACACATAAATAAAGGCATTGTCATTTACAATGCCAATAGCTCAAACTCTTGTAAATGCGACACCTATTTCATTTCAAAGAAGCAGCTGCCATTGTCCCGGGCTGCTTGGAAAGTAACAGTGCGCATGGCGCACTGAATGTTGCAGTAAAGCATGTCATAACTGCATTGGAGAAACACGTTAAAGAAAATAGTGCTTACAGACTAAATAACAAAGGTTAAAGTATAACACATATATACAAAGCATACATCAGAAAGGAATAATTCTACTATTCAAAAAAGAAAGAATCAGGAAAAGGGAAAAAAGATATGCATATACGCACTACAAAAGCAAATTAAAAAAAGCCCATGTATAAATTCAATTAGTAGAAAATGTATTAGTAGATAAATAATTAGATCTGTAGACATACAGAAACATTGGCGCTCGACACGGTACAGCAATGTTTTTGTATGTCTTCCGATCCTTCGTCCCAAACGCACCCCCTTTTATTTTCCTTTTGCGTCATTTCTTCTTTTTTCATGTCACTTAACACTTTTCCTCCCTGTTTCTCTTTTCTTCCTTTCTTTGGTCCACCCCTGATCGCTCTTTCTTCCCACTCTATCCCTTTCTGCCCATGTCTCCGGCCCTCGTGTGCTCTGAGACAGGCTCTCAACTCATTAAGGCGCTAAAATGTAATGAACTATTAACTTCTAATACACTCCATTTAAAGGACAGAACAGTGCCCCGTGAACCGCGAGCAGGCGGTGTGTGCACAGTCACTCTTGCACGGGCTCTGTGGCACACCTAGGGCTGGTCTCTGGGGATCTCGCTTCTCAAAGTAGGGTCTAGTTCACCTCGTTTTGTACCTGTGATCTTCGTGGTGCACAGTGCACACCTGTGTGTCCGGAAGCAGCTCCTTGCAGCTTTCTTCCAGTGTCGGGGCCTAGCTTCCATTTGGCGCAGCAGGTGCACTGGCGACTTGACCTGAGGGCCCACTGAACGCTAATTATTGCCCCAGTTCACTCATTTCCTTCCTTGCGCACAGATCACCTCGGCGGTGTGCCCGCTGCACAGAAATCGAAGCTGTGAGTAAGCGCACACCGTCACCCCCATGTCCACAACCACCACATCCATCACCGTGAGTAAGTGCACACCATCACCGCCATGTCCACAACCACCATGTCCACAACCACAATGTCCACAACCACCACGTCCACAACCACCATGTCCACAACAAACACCACCACATCCACCACCAACACCACCACGTCCACCATGTCCACCACCATCACGTCCACCACCACCATGTCCACCACCACAATGTCCACCATCACCATGTCCACCACCATGTCCACCACCACCACTACGTCCACCACCACCACGTCCTCCACCACCACCACGTCCATCTCCACCATGTCCTCCACCACCACCACATCCTCCACACCACCACATCCATCAACACCACGTCCATCACCACCATGTCCCTCACTACCACGTCCACCACCACCACTACCACATCCACCACTACCACGTCTATCACTACCACGTCCACCACTTCGGCGGCCACCACACCGGCATCCACCACCACTGCTTCCACCACCACCGTGTCCACCACCACCGCATCCACCACCACTATGTCCACCATCAACACCACCACCACATCCACCACCACCACATCCACCACCACCACATCCACCACCACCACCACATCCACCACCACCACCACATCCGCCACCACATCCACCACAACATCCACCACCACCACGTCAACCACCACCACGTCCACCACCACTACGTCCACCACCACCATGTCCACCACCATGTCCACCACCACACCCACTTCCACCACCACCATGTCCACCACCACACCCACCTCCACCACCATCACAGCCATCACCACCATGTCCACCACGTCCACCACCACCACGTCCACCACCACCATGTCCACCACCACCATGTCCAAAACCACCACCATGGCCACCACCAAGACCACCACCACTGTCACGACCCACGGAGGTGGGACGCTATGAACACTGCCTAGAGCCGAGTTTGTGGGAAAAACTACACATCCCATGATTCCCGGGAGAGAGCGACGCGCCTGGCGATGACGTCAGCTTCAGGAAGTTCAAAACGGAGTGAACCCTGCATCGCCTCGCCGTATATTCTGGTTCCGGACTTCTGACGGTAGGATCCCCTGTGCTGGAGTTTGGCTGCGTATCCTTTTTTTGGTGCATTTGCATTTTTCTTCGTGTTTCGTGCGGAGCTCTTGTGTTGCTAGTTCCGCTCGGAGGAGGAGCCTCTTGGCGGTTTGCGAAGCCATTTCCTTTGGCTTCTTGTTCAGAGGGCTGTCTTCCTGATCATTCGGATTTTGCCTAAATCTAGTTAGGCTCTTGCTAACATTTTGTTATTGAGGAGATTACGGATTTGAGCTTTACGCTTTGACTCATTGTTATTCTTGGCTCGCGCTGTGGTGGCGCTAGAGTTGTATTGCATTCACCGTCTGCAGAGACTATTCATCTGTGGGAAGGGTGAGTGAACGAACTTGGTTGGTTCTATCAGGACATCTGCTTTTCTTTTGAACCAAGAATATAAGTACTGTTTACTCGCTGGTGCAGGACCTTACCAGTAGGGAGTATTGACTGTGAGGCTGTGGGTCACGTAACCCAGAAGTCTTTTCCCTGTAAAGTTTTATCAGAAGCAAAAGTCTGTTATTTGCTGTTTCTTTATCTTTTTACAACAGGGGTATAATGTGCTTCGCCTGGCTGGCTGCTTTCCATTCTACCCTCTGTTGAAGCCCTTATTATTAACAACACTGGTATGTGCAAGTTATCCTAGGGACATTATGTATGTATAATGGTGCTAGTGTTAACCAATGGTGTCTTGTGTTTTCAGGATTGTGCTGTTAATGTTTAACATCTGAAGGCCAGGCAAAGCCAACCTCATCTTACTCTCCAGGTAAAAGAGAGTTTAGTCTTGGGTGTTCAGATCAGAGAAGCTATTGAAGGCAGGTTCTATAGGATGCAGGACAGAGTGTGATTATTTGTCTTGTTCTCATTTCAGCTTCTCCGCCCCCCCCCAGTTCCTGCCCTGCTGTTCCTGTTATCCCTCACTTGATCCCCACTGTGAGTCTGTTATTGTCAGACCCAGAGGTTATCGAGAGGTGGAACCCTTATTGGCATCGTACCATCCTGAGGACTTTGGGACCTGACAGAATATACGGCCCAAGAATTTAGTCCTCCCGGTGTTACGATATCATGACCACTCTCGAAGACCTAATGTCCGCATTGGCTATAGTACAGACTGAGTTGCAGGCTTCCAGGGCGGAAACTGCGACGTTGCAAGCACAGGTAGATAGGTTGAATAGAAACCCTTTCAATGCAGGCACACAGTCTACTTCTTCGGTGGTGGTAGAAGTCCCCGCACCTATTCCACTGGCTGCTCCGGAACGGTTCCATGGGGATAGTGATAAGGTGCAGGTTTTTCTCACTCAAGTTCTCTTACACTTCTCATGCAAACCTAAAGTCTTCAACACTAACCATGCAAGGGTGGCATTCCTCATATCATATTTGGGTGGGGATGCTGCTCAGTGGGCGGTACCGTTAGTTAAAAAAGATGATCCTTTGTTAAGGGATTGGGAGGCCTTTAAGACTGAGTTCGAGAAAACATTCAACCGCAGATCCGCCACCTTGTCAGCAGATAGGGACCTACTGGGGTTAAGACAAGGAAACAGGGATCTTATAACATACCTTAATGATTTCCGAAGACTAATTACCGAAACAGATTGGCCTGAAAGCAAGCGCCTAGCAATCTTTTACAATGGATTGACTGGAGAGATGAAAGACGCATTGGCCCCAATTGACCCTCAACCCAGTACTTGCGAGGATATGATTAGCTTAGTGCTGCGGCTGGACCATCGCCTCAGTGATAGAAAAGGAGATACTAGGCGAAAGGACAGGACCAGGTCTAGTTATGAGTATTCCAGAACAGCAGAAGGAACGTCTGCTGCCAAAACTGAGCCCATGGAAATAGGAGCCGTTAGATCCCCTCTATCAGCGGAGGAAAGAGAATATAGACGCAAGAGGGGATTGTGTTTATATTGTGGTCGGAAGGGGCACTTCATACGGGAATGCCCAACAAAGACAAAGGGTCGTTATGACAATCGGAAGGTGTCTGTTCTATCCTCTGAACCAGAGGCGGGAAACGAGAAGGCTTGAAGAGGAGTGAAGGGTGCCCTTCAAGTACGTTGTATATCCCTTCTTTGGATAGACAAAGCACAAGAGAAACTATACATTTTTATGTGAACATAGGAGTGGACCTACCGGAGAAAAGAACCTGGATCAAAGCCATGTTGGATTCAGGGGCGACTGGTTGTTTTATGGACCAGGCTACAGCTAGTAGTCTAGGGTTGGAATTACAAGAGAAAGAAACCCCTGAAGAGGTGTTTGCGGTCGATGGACGAAAATTAACTTTTGGACCCATCAGGTTACAAACCAAAGAGCTGTGTGTGACCATGGGTATGGAACATCAGGAAAGGTTGTTCTTCAATATCATTCATGCACCACAGTATGGAGTGATTCTTGGACTACCATGGCTCAGAAGACATAACCCTGCAATAGATTGGGAAAATCAGGTGCTAAATTTTAATTCAGAGTTCTGTCAGAGGAATTGCTGTCCTAAGAGTCCAAGTCCGGCTATCGGATTGGCTGGCATCCATCATATAGCCACGGCAGTGGAACAGAACGTGGAACTCCCCGTGGTATATCAAGATTTGGCAGAGGTCTTTAGTGAAACAAAGGCAGAAAAGTTACCACCCCACCGACCGTATGACTGCCAAATAGATCTGATTCCTGGGGCTAAAATACCTGCAGGACGTGTGTATGCTTTGACGGAACCGGAGACTCTGCATCTTAGGTCATATTTGAATAAACTGTTAGACCTGGGATTCATCAGGGAATCTAAGTCTCCGGCCGCTTCTCCGTTATTTTTTATCCCGAAGGCCAACGGTGATCTCAGAGCCTGTGCAGACTACAGGGCATTGAACGCCATAACGGTGAAGAATAAATATCCTCTCCCCCTTATCACGGTATTATTGGAGCAGGTGAAGAATGCAGTGATATTTACAAGACTAGACCTAAAGGGAGCATATCACTTAGTCCGAATGAGGCCCGGGGATGAGTGGAAGACAGCTATAAAGACACGTTTTGGGCTATACGAATATTTAGTGATGCCCTTCGGGTTGTGTAACGCCCCGGCAGCCTTTCAATTCTTTTTGGATGATGTTTTAAAGGAGTACCTGGATCGTTTCGTCATCGTCTATATAGACGACATTTTGATTTACTCCTCCACCACCAGCCAACACACGGGGCATGTGAAGGCAGTATTACGCACTTTATTGGAGAATCGTCTTTACTGTAAACTCAGTAAGTGTGAGTTCCACGCTACCACGGTGGAGTTCTTAGGGGTCATGCTCACACCCCAGGGTCAGGAGATGTCCGAAAGGAAAATATTGGCAGTCAAAGAGTGGCCTACACCCAAAAATGTACGAGACATCCAGTGCTTCATTGGCTTTGCGAATTTCTATCGCAGGTTCATCGAAAACTTCTCTGCTATGGCCTGTCCTATGACGAGACTGCTAAAAAAGAAGGTGGCATTTGTTTGGACCGAGGAAGCCCAAAGAAGTTTTGAGGAGCTGAAGAAAGCCTTTGTGTCGGCACCGGTATTGATGCATGCCGACCCTAGCAAGCCTTACATAGTGGAAGCAGATGCTTCGGATGTAGCTGTAGGAGCTGTATTATCGCAACGTCATTCCGACACGGGCCAGTTGCATCCTGTAGCATATCTATCACGGACGCTAAATCAGGCTGAACGAAACTATGTGATAGCCGAGAAGGAACTGCTGGCAATAAGAACAGCCTTCCTAGAATGGAGGCATCATCTAATGGCTGCGAGACATGCAGTAACCGTTTATACCGACCATCGCAACCTACAGTACATGGCAGCAGCCCGCCATTTGACACCTAGACAGATGCGATGGATGATGCATTTCGCTGAATTCGATTTCATCGTGACCTATAGGCCGGGAAAGGATAACAGAAAGGCTGATGCTTTATCGCGACAACATACTGTAACGAACACTGCAGACAGAAAGGAAGAAGCTATCATCAACCCGGAGAAGGTTATAGGGGTCACATGTACACAGATGTTTCTACGCAGTGTCATGAGCAATGTACAGAAGGAAGAATGGAAGAAGTGGTTGCAAGTGCATAAAGAATGGACTATGGTGCAGGGTCTCCCCATGCGAAAGAAACAGTTGCTATTACCGATCCAGGCCCTACGGAAGCAAGTGTTTCAGTGGTGTCACACGGCACCTTGTGCAGGACATAACGGCTGCAGCAAAACACTGGAGCGGATCCAAAGACAATTCTGGTGGCCAAACATCAAAAAAGATGTGACAAATTGGGTGGCAGAGTGTCCGGTTTGCAGCCAGATGAAAACGTTGCATACAAAACAGTCTGGTTTATTACAGCCGCTCCCCACGCCCGAGGTTCCATGGGAATGTATCTCTATGGACTTTGTGGTAGGCATGCCTATAGATCAGGGGTGTACCACCATCCTAGTGGTAGTGGATTATCTGACCAAAATGGCACATTTTATTGCTTGCAAAAAAGTACCATCCGCTAGTGTTTTGGCACGTCTTATCCTCCAAAATATAGTGAGGTTACATGGGTTGCCCAAGGTGATCGTAACAGACAGGGGAAGTCAGTTTACAGCAAAATTTTGGAAGACATGGTGTAAGGCTTTAGATATAACATCCAACACATCCACAAGTTTCCATCCTCAGACAGATGGGCAGACAGAAAGGGCAAATCAAACCTTGAAGCAGTATTTGAGATGCTATGTGGAGGTCACCAATGAGGATTGGGTGGGAAGGTTATGGTTGGCTGAAATAGCTTACAACAGCGCTGTTCATGGGTCCACCAAACACGCCCCTTTTTACTGCACATATGGCTTTCATCCTAATTTCACTCCGTTCCATCACCCTGCTTCTGCATCCCCTGTCCCCGAAGTTCAGGAAAGGGTACGAGATCTTCAAGAGATCTGGTTGAAGGTTAAGGGGCAGTTAGCACTAGCCAAGGCCAGATACAAAACCTATGTCGATAAGCACAGGCAGATGGGTCCCATGTATAAGAAGGGTGACTATGTATGGTTATCCACAAGGAACATAAGATTTAGGAGGTACAGTGTATTTAATCCCAAATACATAGGTCCTTACAAAATCCTGAAACTGGTGAATCCTGTGGTGGTGAAATTGGCTTTGCCTTCCTCCTTGCGTATACATCCAGCATTTCATGTGTCGCTAGTTAAACCTGCACGAGGGGGCAATAAGAGAAGGCCTGCTCCTGTTGAGGTCAACGGCGAGGAAGAGCATGAAGTGAGGGGTATTGTGGATTCCAAAATCTATCGTACCAAATTGTGGTATTTGGTGGCTTGGAGGGGGTACGGTAATGACGAGAATTCATGGGAGCCTGCATCAGGGGTTCATGCTCCTAGGTATGTTCGGCTGTTCCACAAACGTTTCCCCCACAAGCCTTGTCTCTGTCAGTGTTCTTCTGGGGAGGGATGTACTGTCACGACCCACGGAGGTGGGACGCTATGAACACTGCCTAGAGCCGAGTTTGTGGGAAAAACTACACATCCCATGATTCCCGGGAGAGAGCGACGCGCCTGGCGATGACGTCAGCTTCAGGAAGTTCAAAACGGAGTGAACCCTGCATCGCCTCGCCGTATATTCTGGTTCCGGACTTCTGACGGTAGGATCCCCTGTGCTGGAGTTTGGCTGCGTATCCTTTTTTTGGTGCATTTGCATTTTTCTTCGTGTTTCGTGCGGAGCTCTTGTGTTGCTAGTTCCGCTCGGAGGAGGAGCCTCTTGGCGGTTTGCGAAGCCATTTCCTTTGGCTTCTTGTTCAGAGGGCTGTCTTCCTGATCATTCGGATTTTGCCTAAATCTAGTTAGGCTCTTGCTAACATTTTGTTATTGAGGAGATTACGGATTTGAGCTTTACGCTTTGACTCATTGTTATTCTTGGCTCGCGCTGTGGTGGCGCTAGAGTTGTATTGCATTCACCGTCTGCAGAGACTATTCATCTGTGGGAAGGGTGAGTGAACGAACTTGGTTGGTTCTATCAGGACATCTGCTTTTCTTTTGAACCAAGAATATAAGTACTGTTTACTCACTGGTGCAGGACCTTACCAGTAGGGAGTATTGACTGTGAGGCTGTGGGTGACGTAACCCAGAAGTCTTTTCCCTGTAAAGTTTTATCAGAAGCAAAAGTCTGTTATTTGCTGTTTCTTTATCTTTTTACAACAGGGGTATAATGTGCTTCGCCTGGCTGGCTGCTTTCCATTCTACCCTCTGTTGAAGCCCTTATTATTAACAACACTGGTATGTGCAAGTTATCCTAGGGACATTATGTATGTATAATGGTGCTAGTGTTAACCAATGGTGTCTTGTGTTTTCAGGATTGTGCTGTTAATGTTTAACATCTGAAGGCCAGGCAAAGCCAACCTCATCTTACTCTCCAGGTAAAAGAGAGTTTAGTCTTGGGTGTTCAGATCAGAGAAGCTATTGAAGGCAGGTTCTATAGGATGCAGGACAGAGTGTGATTATTTGTCTTGTTCTCATTTCAGCTTCTCCGCCCCCCCCCAGTTCCTGCCCTGCTGTTCCTGTTATCCCTCACTTGATCCCCACTGTGAATCTGTTATTGTCAGACCCAGAGGTTATCGAGAGGTGGAACCCTTATTGGCATCGTACCATCCTGAGGACTTTGGGACCTGACAACCACGTCCACCACCACGTCCACCACCACGTCCACCACCACGTCCACCACCACGTCCACCACCACGTCCACCACCACCTCCACCACCACCTCCACCTCCACCACCTCCACCTCCACCACCTCCACCACCACCTCCACCACGTCCACGTCAATGTCCACCTCCACCATGTCCATGTCCACCTCCACCACGTCCACCACAAGGCCACCTCACTCTATCTATCTATCGCCCTCACTCTATCTATCGCCCTCACTCTATCTATCTATCGCCATCACTCTATCTATCTATCGCCGTCACTCTATCTATCTATCTATCTATCTATCTATCTATCTATCTATCTATCTATCTATCTATCTATCTATCTATCTATCTATCTCGCTCTCTCACTCTATCTATCTATCGCATCACCACAGCATCACTCAGCACCCCCACAGCATCACTCAGGGGCACCACAACATCACTGTGTGCTACCACAGCATCACTGAAAGCCACAGTATCACTCGTCGCAACCACAACATCAATCAGCGCCACCACAGCCTCAATCTGTGCAACTATTCAACAACAACTGGTTCAAATATGTTCTCTCAACGTTTCAAGCTTTATTACAAATGTCACAAAAAGATGTTAATATTTCACTTCTGCTCTTGGACTTTCGTCACAGTAAAATACACTGAACATAATCTTCACAAAAGTTATTTACAAAAGTTTAAGCTATTGCCATTATAAATTATAGTAGCTTTTATTTAAGTATTAATTATTTAAAACAAATAAAAGCCATTGTTATTTGTAATATCAATACATCTAAGTCACGTAAATACAACACATATTACATTACAAATGCTATAGGTGTCACATTTGTGAAAGTTAAAATTATTGGCATTGTGACAAAGCTTTTAATTTTGCTATTTTCAAAACCAACACATAAATAAAAAATGTGTTATTTACAATACCAGTAGCTCAAACTTTCCTAATGCGAGACCTATTGCATTGCAAATGCTTGTTTTTATTTATTAGAGGAGCATCAAGCCAAAAAACAAATTCATACATAGCTATAAGTATGACGTTTACAACTCATGGATTTAACTTAATACGTATCTTAATTCATCTAGACATTAATCACTTAGTCATTAGCCCAAACCATAAATTATTAATTGATCATTTTCCTAATAGTTACTTGATGATATGTCCAGTTTCTGTAATTATAGTTACCGTGTTACAAACATCCTCAATAGCAGATAGCCCGCTAAGATTCATTATTCCGATTCATTCGGCCACTGTTGTCCAAATTTTGGCCCTCCGCTTTCTCGCTTTCCGCTCCTTGCAAAGTTAAAGATTGTTTTCCAGGAAGTATTTGTAAAGCAGTTTGGTTAGCCACTGAGGATGAGTGGGTGGATGCGAGTTGAGCAAGGCCATGGTAATACATATGCGAGCCGCTACCATAGCCACAAAAATGAAATATAGTTTCACCCTGTCCTTTGCAGCTCTCATGTCGATACCCAGCTACATCAACATGAAAATTGGGACCCCCTCTAATGTTACTTTAATGGTCGGGGAAAGAGGGGAAAAGCAAAAAAACTAACAAGAGATAAGTTCCCCTTTGACCTCAAAAATTTACAATGGTATATATCCAACACTGTGATTCTAATACTTTAGTACAATAGGGCAAACAACAAGAAAAGGTTTTTTTTAAAACTTTGTCATTTTATTTTTTTATCTTTTTAGTTGTATTTCTTAGTACAAAAATAGTTTATCCATATATCGATTTATCACATTAATTCGTATATTTTATCAAAAAAACACATAATGTAGAACATATCATTCTGTAATATCATCTATAAAAAACTAGTTTTATGCAGGGAAACAATATACAAAACAATCAACACTCTCACAGAAACAACCATCCCTTATTCATTCATCATACATGCTACATTCATTCTTGGATTCTGCGTCTGAGGGATCGCAGGTGGACGTGCAATTGATACGCAAGGTCGACGCGTTTCGGCAGTTGGACCGCCTTCCTCAGGACCTGTATTGCAGAATACTCAGACAAAAACAATATTTCTATGGCCCCTGCATAATTAGATATCTTTTATTTGGAGAGGAGGATTCCTTATCAGATTAGCAGCATGGAAGTGGATTCCTTATCAGGTTAGCAGCAAAGGTCGTCAGGCCTTTATTTTTGTAGAAAAGCCTATCTTATCAGAAATCGTCTTTTTATCCTCTTGTATGTGCAAAGGCTTGTTTTTTGGGGTATAATTTGGATCCGGATATTTACTGTAAGGATCACAAAAACAGATGCACTTATTGTCACCAACTTTGGGACTTAGATTATAGGATTGTTCTTTTGATGGTTTGACGCGCTAATGTTCGTAATGTTGTTTTAGTGGAACCGATCAAAGTCTGTGAGGCTTTTTACTAAGTCTAACAATTCTTCTCATTAGGAACAATATTCGATGCTGAAGAGATACCAGCGATGTAAGGCAGGGCTCCTCCTTTGAAAGTTTCAGGGAAACTTTGTTTAGATGTATTTGAGTCCACTGTCATCCGGTCCAAACACAGAACGCCTACCGGCGTTCTTGGCAGCGGAAGTAGGAAGGTTTGGACCGGATGACAGTGGACTCAAATACATCTAAACAAAGTTTCCCTGAAACTTTCAAAGGAGGAGCCCTGCCTTACATCGCTGGTATCTCTTCAGCATCGAATATTGTTCCTAATGAGAAGAATTGTTAGACTTAGTAAAAAGCCTCACAGACTTTGATCGGTTCCACTAAAACAACATTACGAACATTAGCGCGTCAAACCATCAAAAGAACAATCCTATAATCTAAGTCCCAAAGTTGGTGACAATAAGTGCATCTGTTTTTGTGATCCTTACAGTAAATATCCGGATCCAAATTATACCCCAAAAAACAAGCCTTTGCACATACAAGAGGATAAAAAGACGATTTCTGATAAGATAGGCTTTTCTACAAAAATAAAGGCCTGACGACCTTTGCTGCTAACCTGATAAGGAATCCACTTCCATGCTGCTAATCTGATAAGGAATCCTCCTCTCCAAATAAAAGATATCTAATTATGCAGGGGCCATAGAAATATTGTTTTTGTCTGAGTATTCTGCAATACAGGTCCTGAGGAAGGCGGTCCAACTGCCGAAACGCGTCGACCTTGCGTATCAATTGCACGTCCACCTGCGATCCCTCAGACGCAGAATCCAAGAATGAATGTAGCATGTATGATGAATGAATAAGGGATGGTTGTTTCTGTGAGAGTGTTGATTGTTTTGTATATTGTTTCCCTGCATAAAACTAGTTTTTTATAGATGATATTACAGAATGATATGTTCTACATTATGTGTTTTTTTGATAAAATATACGAATTAATGTGATAAATCGATATATGGATAAACTATTTTTGTACTAAGAAATACAACTAAAAAGATAAAAAAATAAAATGACAAAGTTTTAAAAAAAACCTTTTCTTGTTGTTTGCCCTATTGTACTAAAGTATTAGAATCACAGTGTTGGATATATACCATTGTAAATTTTTGAGGTCAAAGGGGAACTTATCTCTTGATACCCAGCTACATCACCTGTGGCGTCATAAAAGCCTGTATGTTAAGTACTCACCTCAGATACTGACTGATTCCTTCCTTAGAAATCCTTCAGTTGAATGCAGTTACAGAACATATGTGCTAAGTCTGCTTTGTGACCCACATTGAGGGGGGCTAGAATCTGGTCTTTTCCCCTATTTGGATGTATTGGCTGGCATATAATACAGATTAAATAATGCTTTATAATGTTGTCTCTTCAATCCTGCTCATAATAACACACCCTGACCCATCGCAACGATTTCTGAAAATGTGTCCTTTTACCGATGATCACCTATTCCAATTACCCTTGCTTGTTGAGATCATCTGGCATTAACTCAAATAATGCTTTATAAATTTGCCGGAAATCCCCTCTATCCCCAGCCTAGCAAGTTCAATAATGGAACCCTCTGATTGTGAATTCATCCCTGTCTATTTTCAAAACAAAGGGGCATATTTACAAGGGCATTGTAACACTTGAGCATCACTTTTTACGACGCTCTGGAGGAGCAATGCCTTGTTCCATATTTACAATGCAGCTCTAAACTACTTTACATAGCTTAACACCTCATTGTAAATATCGCAACCTTTCACACAGTTTTCTGCATCAAAAGGGTATGCAATGCGTGTAGCGTTTGCTTATTCCAACACAACACCCATTGCTTTTTAATGCTGCCCCAGATTTACCAGGATCAGTAAATCTGAGGCAGTGGCAGAAACTAATGCGATTGAAAGCAGGAGTTTAAGTGGCAACGAGAAGAAATACTTTTATTTCTCCTCGTTTTTTGCTCTTTCTATGTGTGGTGCTTTCTGCAGCATACATAGAAGGAGCAAATCAACTTTCTTAATTGTTTATGTGCAGGAAGTTTGCCTTCCTGCAAATAAACAATCCTTCCTGCAAAGCAGGCACCATTGCACCATGGAACAAGGATGTATGTGTTAGGCCTAGGCAGTGTTTAGCGCCGGGGCAAGTGAAAATACAGGGGTGCGCCATATTCTTGTGAATATTGTGCATCCCTGCAGTATTCAAATGATGCACAATGGTACTGCTAAATTGCTTGCTGCGCAGCGCTGCATCATTTCTTTGTTAATATGCCCTTCAGTCCCTTATCTGCAGAAAAGTAAAAAACAAGTGTCAGCCCTTTTGGCTATTCCTCCTTTCCCTCGCTATAAATCAATGAGATAGGCCTCAATGCGCCTGGGTTCCAAGGGGGCTTCCCCCTATTTCCCAAAAAACAGACTGTAAGTCTCTGTCCATGAAGCTGGGGCCAATGGTACTGGCTGGGTTTCGAGGAGCGTATTAGCCAGATTCCCTGCTAATATTGGGTAGAAAACCATGTAAAATTCCAATGGTGTCTTATTTGTTCCTGCGGCCTTTCCCATTGCTAGAGAACTGAGTGCTAGGGTAATTGGTGCGCCCAGGACTGCCTGCTCCTTTGTCTTTAGCCCCCATATTTTACTGAGTCTAAATACTGCTCAACATCTACCCAAGGGAGTAGCTCCTCTGCTCGATAAAGAGTTTTACAATACTCCTTAAATACTCTAACAATAGCTTCCGTGGGGCTTGCCAGCTGCCCTTTTCCTTTTCTATTATAGCTTTATAGCACTAATACCAACAAAAATACCTTCATCGGGGCATGGGGCGGGGCAATACAGGGACACTCTCCCTGTATTCTTGCCAGAAGACGACCCATACTCAAACTGTATTCAATGTTCCTCGCCCTATGAGCTTGGCACTTCTCCACTGCCTTTTTTTGTATGAAAATTATTCAAACTTACCTTAACCACAGAGATCTTTTGAAGGGTCCCCTGCTCTTCCTGCCCTTTTACTATTGCTGTAACAAGCAGAGCTTTCAGTTCCCCATATTCCTCAAACTGCAACCTCATTTCATGAAAATGTACCATCTGCATTTAAAGACTATAACTAATGGTCTCCCCTCTAATTCTGGCTTTCAATGCATCCTAGATTTGATGAACTTCCTCTATTACTTTCCATGTAATCTGTGAACCATCAATTCCTATGTGCTATATATTCTGGATTAAAGAGCAGACCCTTATCAAAAGTCCATGTTTGAGTCTGTCCTGCAGCAGCATCTATCTGAAACTCAATTGTTAGAGGGCTATGATCTGAGAATCTCATGGGATGCCTCTCACTGTGAACCTCCATAATTAGCCTAGCAGAAACTAGAAAATAATCCAATCGAGCGAATTTCTTATGAGGATGGAGAACTAGGTATAACCTGGGTCAGGTGTATTTAACTTGTCTTAAACATCAATGAGTCTGTGATTCCTCATAAGCTGTGGCATTGTCCTACAGACCCTGGGTCTCCTGCCCACATATCTCCCTGGGGATGACAACCCCTAAGTAAGATCTATATGAATATCCAAGTCCCTACACAATATGAGAGGATTAGGCCACAAAGCCAGCTCCACATCCAAGTATTCAATGACTACTGGCTCGTCAAGATCAGAACCATAGATAGAGAAAATAGCAAAACATGACCCAGCTGCCTGACATTTCCCCAATGCACATCTTCCTAATTTGTCCGAAGGATTGCGCTTTACCACGGAAACATTCCTATGTGCCTAGAATGCCACTCTACTCTTAGAGGTTCCCTGTGTGGTATACACCAAAAAAGCATAGCCAAGGGTTTCAAGTGGATCCTCACCCACACCCACTATGCTATGTGTGTCTCTTGCAGACAATGTCTACACCCAAGGGTTTCAGCCCATCAGCCACCTTAGACCTCTTAGCCGATTTTTCAAACCACAGAAATGACCTTGTATGTGCCATTCAAGTATATGAGTTCCTTCCACACTAATTGTTGTTGCCATGAGTGATTCACATTAAAACTAGCTATTCTAATACATATAGACATATGACTTAAAATGCACTCTTTTCTCTCAAATCATCTTTGTTCCAAAGACTGATACTTGGGCAGATACTGTGGACCAATACTCATCTCTCTTGAGATTCAAATATTTTGCTTTGCTCTCCTTTCTTGAGCATGCCCTTTCCACCCTAACACCCCCTTACTGCCTTCTTTAGATCCCCCTCCCCCATCTATCCCAACCCTTTCCCCCCTTCCTTCCAGGGCAACGTATTCAAACCAATGTAGGTCTGTGTGATATTTCATGTGCTCCTCTTACCTCCAAGCCATTGCAGCAATGAACACGTACATGGAAAAAAAGAACAGATAAAAAACCCTCACACCTTAAACAACACAAGCACAGACCATAATCATATTCTCAGCCATTAATGTGCCATCCTGACTTTCCTGTTTGAAATATACATTTATCATCACAGACTCTCCAGATTTTCTTTTGCCTTGATCACTAATGAAAATTCCTGTATCCTTCTATTGAATATTATCTTAAGCCTTTGCAGGGTTCTGCCCCTTGTCCTGACACAGCTTTACCAGTTGTCTCAGCCTCCATTGACTCTCTACTATCGTTTAACAAAAGTCTGGTCTAGCAAAGAAAGAATGTCCATCTACTCAGCTTTTGGAGTCAGAGCAGGCGTTTTCAAGGACCACCTGCCTTAGGAGGTAATTTCAGAAGAAGATCTATATGTTCCTAGGTTTTAAATTGACTTTGGAACATCCCTGATCTACATGCTTCATTGTTAGCAGGAATCTATGAACCATCTGGACTTCATGATCCCAATTCCACACTTCAAGTTCTGAGAAGGCGCTCCAGAATAGCTTGATCCAAAGTGTTCTTACTCCCCTGCCCTCAATGCCCTTCTTAATTCCCAAAATTCCTAGATGGTTGTGGCATTACTGATTCTCAAATTCTTCTTGTTTCCACCTTGTGTCCACACTAGTTGTGCTTCATGCATGGCAGACTGAACCTTTATTGTGGTAAGTTCTGTTTCTAGAACTGTAGCGTTCCTCTCCACTAGTGTTATCCTCTCACAATCTCGAGGCTCGTTTTTGAGATTCTCCTCAATGCACCCTGAAGTGTCCTGGTTGCAGCCCACGCTTTTTGTTTATCAGACAGAGTCTCTTCCAGATGAAGCATAATACCCTGGTAAATAGCATTGAGGGTAGGTGACTTATTCATCCTTAACTTGGGAGAGGAGTTGGCTTAACAGCTAGGGCGGTCGACCTCGAATCTGGGGAACTGGGTTCGAGTCTCGCCAATGACGCTGAACATCCTGTGATTCTGGGCAAATCACTTAATCTCCCCGTGCCTAACAAAAATGAATATGTGTCCTCATGTAACGTAATATGTGCTATGTAAAGCGCTCTGATACCCGATTCGGGTCAAGTTCGCACTATATAAAACTCTGCAAAACAACAAAAAAAAACTGTGTCCGTTCTGGAGTGTCTTGAGGGACAGAAGCTCTCTCAAAGTGACCCTGGGTAGTAGCATAGTGCCATGTCAACCCACAGTGACAATCCTCCCACTTCCTTTACCAGGGGTTTCCAAACAAGTGACCAAGTGTACAATCTCTCTGCTGCTGCCTGGGTAGCTTCAATCACCTCACTTTGGTGCTGATTAAGATGATGGGTGGTCGGACTGCCAGCTGCTATTGTGGCATTTAGGAGAACGCCGACAAGCAGTCGGTGGTCAGACTTCCTTATTAGGAAGCGACTGCTAGGCTGGGGGTCGCAAAGTCCTCCTTTTCATTGTGGCTCGTGCTGTGGCCCAGAAAAATGACAGCAGCGCAAGGTGCCATGAAAAGAAGCACTTCCTGCACATCCATGGACCATGTATCATGCACCTTGTGTTGCATGGCACATTGTGCATAGAGGTGAGTGGGGGCATTGGCCCACGAGGGATTGGACTCCAGTTTGGGGATCTCAAGAAAGCAATTCCCTTTGGACACATTAATCAAAACAATAAAACATACAGCAAAAATGCAGGCAAACTAAGAGCAGTGCACAAGTGACCCAAATTCTGAAACAACAAATAAACTTTCAAATGTACAAATTTATTAAAAATATAATTAAAAACAGAATAAAAATAAATGTATTACACTCAGGGTAAAACAGACAATATATGGAACAAATTATACTTGAAATTCATGACAAAGGTTCCTAAAGCAAACAAGCAAAAAACAAAGAGAGGAATTCAGAAAAGGTATATTCAGCGTAAGTCAGAATAGTCCTTCAGAAATGTTGTGAATTCTCTCCCCCACTCCTCAACGCGTTTCGACGGGCCAACTCTAATGCAGCCGTCTTCTTCAGGAAAAATATATATTAGCCGTCTTCCCCGAAATACTATGATTTAAAAAGAGAGACAAATCTCAACATAAATGTTGCGAGTATATCAAATTTATACATAAGGCTAAAATCCATCTGCTAATCAGAATTTGTCAGATCTTACCACTGCTCAACACACTACACCACCTTTCATCAGTTAGAACACACTAAACGATACAAAACATAGATAATACTAACACTTCATTTCATTGCTGTTTCATCAAGTTACGCGTAATGACCATCATAGTATATCACAGAGGCAACATGTATATATTGCAATATTACTCAATCAGTTACCACATAAGACAAACCTCGATTCAAAAATTACAGGACATGAATACTCATAACATTTTCATTTCATTGCTGTTCAAAGGTACTTCATGTTTTATCACCTCATGAGTAATCACAGTCATATATATGACAAAGGCAACGTATATATTTATTATATAAACCACAGTCTTATTAAATCAGTTGTCACACAAAAGAAAGATTGATTTAGAAAATTGCATAAATGGTTAGATGAAAATGTTCCTTGTCGTCACTACAACATAGGCTACAAAAATAGTGATTGTGATTTCAAAACTGGCTTAGATTGTTTCTATCCCCAAGTATCCTATTCAGTAACAAACCCAAGATAAAGCCACAAAAATGTCTCAAACAATGGAAAGTACTGACCTTATGAGAGGACTTGTTGGTCTAAAACGGGGCAGGAGGCTCCCGCTATTTTTTAATAAAAGGGAAAGCTTTCCTCCTTTCTTTAGCCGTAAAAACGTGCGGTCACCTCCAGTTTGGGGACCAAAAAACCGTTTCTGCTAGCCTTTTCATTGCGGTCTTTCCGACAATACAGGGCTTTCGGCAAAGGATATCATAATCCCGACGGCTGTGCCTTCCTCTGCACTGCTTCCATTCAGGACTGCGATTCCGACCGCCGTCCCGTCTGGATCATTGATACTGGTGGAGGCAGAGTGTCGTGTCGGTCAACCCAGGAAAACCACACAGAACGAGGTCTTGGCAAACAGGTACGCCTTTATTATTTCTGTTGCATCATGTCCAGAGCGCAACCTCTTTCCGTGAGGTCCAACAGCCGAGTGTTCCCTCTCCCCACCCCTTGACCGGATGTGGTATCCGGTGTCCCCTCGCCCCTGCGCTGTCCCAGGGTCCTAGTGCCCTTGTCCTGGACAGGACACAGAGGTCTTCCCTTGACTGCTGGGGGTCAGAGCACTGGAATTATGATCTAGTGGTTGGACCGAAGGGCTGATGGCAGTTGAACTGCCACCGATGGCCTGTCGGTGTATGGTCTGACCGCCATCATTTTAAGGCCCTAAGTAAGCTGCTTGCAGAGTCCTCTGCTGTCATAACAAATGCATTGCTAGGGTCCTCCAACCTATCCAACACTCTGCGACCTCAGTGCCTGAGCCTACCTTGGTGCTATTATACTCTCCTTCTTGTGATTAACTTTGGCTGCTTTGCCCCAGCAGATGCGCTGATGCCCAGGTATGACCTGGCCAGGAGGACCCCTTTCTCTTGTTCACTGCCTACATAATCTATATGCCAACCATTCGAGCTACTCTGCTCCAACTATCTCTGCTCCAGAGGGCACTGTTATACCAACCTAAGATTCCAAAAAACGGGGTGCACATAATAGAGTCTAGGACTGGGCTGGTAACTTTGCTTCACCATCGATAGATCCCACTGAGGGTTTGGCCACATCAGGTAACATTGTGCTGCTCCCATCACTACTTATAGTGTCCATCATTTACCCCCTTAAAAAATGATCTACTGACACTTATGCTGTTACTGCATTACCACCATCACTGACCTGTTCTCTCATGTCTCCAGAGTAAATAGAGGAGAAGCCCGTCATCAGAGGGTTCAGTGGAGTCTCCTGAATGCAATTCCCCTGTCACTGCAGCCATGATACCCCAATTTGAGACAACACCTGCACAATCTGCTTAGAAACACCATCCTTCCCTGGGGTCACACTGCCATCCAAATGCTTGGAAATAAGCTCCTGCACCTCCTTAGAACCTTCTTGCTTACCTGGGTGCAGACGTTGCGCTGTTGATTGCGCTTTCTCTCCCGAATTGGGTTTCAGAACATCCATGATAGTTAATCTAGTCCCATTGCCGCCCACAGCTATACCACCCAGCGCTCCTGGCTCGCTGCCTACTTCTTCAATAAACTCGAGACCCCCTGTGGGTAATTCCTGCTTCAGCCTCACTGAAGTCTCATTGCAGGCACCTCATCCCCCCTTCCCGGCAAGCCTCAGCATTCCATGCTGCTAGTACAAATGCTAAGTGCTGTTTCACCACAATTGTCTTAATGCCATCGTGCTCTTGGAGGCCATTGCCCTGTACACTAACATCCTCCCACTTCTCCGGGGATCTGCCGTCCCCATGCCTCCTGCCAGTTACTGACAACAGATGCCAAACAGTAGTAAAAGATGGGCACACCAAGATGGGCTTGCGTGCTTCACTGAGCAAGCCGACCAGCCTCCAGACATTACAGTCACACTCTGTCCCATGCCTGTACAGCTGGGTTCCTATGGGTCCCCTTGAGTCCTCCATAACCACCAGACTGGCTGGAGTAGGGAGAGATTCCCGCGTTCGGCGATCACACGGCCGCCATCTTGCTCCTGGTTCTCCAGCGATTACAAGTGCATTATGTCCTAATGCACTTGTAAAAAATGCATACAAGTTAGCTGCCACATGTATGATGGAGTACATGCCTGTCAAGCTCTATATTAGGCCATACGTTCACGAAGACCCTAGAAATAAAGACTAAATGGAATGAGTCTTACCTATCAGGTAAGTGATGGTGACAGAAAATATCAGCAATCCATTTGACACAATAATTGTGAAATTAACAAAGAAATCAAGACTCAAAGTCTGTCCCTGGATTAGGCCATTTGAAGACTAAGTTAAAGTAGAGCAGCTAGTCCTAACACAGCCTTAAGTCAATAACAACCGTTTTAAGTTTGATGCATGGCTAAAGCAAGGGCAAACCCCTGTTAAAGCAGGTCCAACTTCCCTGATCTGAGACAATCTTAAGTTAGGAATTATGTTAAAGCCATACAAAATAAATAATAAAAGTGCCCTGCGTGTATGTAATCTTCTGTTATCCTATGCATTCATCTGTAATTTGATCTAGGAAGCCTCGCTGCTATACAGTTTTAACTACAGGTGGTGTTTGCGCTAATATTAAAAGGACAAATATGACCCAGGGTTCTCGGAATTACATACATTGTTTGAATATAGGAGTCCAAATCTAAAGCCATTGAAACATACATAGATAATAAACCTCGGCAAAAGATCTTGAACTACCAGCATTTTAGTGAAGTGATTGTGTATTCAAATACTGTGGCTAAATAGGTCTGCATTGTAGATGTATTTCCCTGCAGTTCCACTTATGAGCTAACTTAGAGCAATTAGTGCTTCATTAGCAAGGCTAACTAACTGTTGCTTGATCCTGTAATGATTTGCCAGGGTTCCCATATACAAGTGCATAATCAATGTTTTCCAATTACTGCTAAAGTGCAACCAGTATTTCAAATAAACTGGACAATAATACAAACCCATTAGTGAATCTGTGGCTGGGAACAGAGGCATTTAATTGCAGAGCAGTTCTCAGCTTTTAAAATTTTTCACACTAATGAAGTGTCATACAAAAAAAGTTGTATTGATTTTTCCACCACATGGCTTCAACCACAAATATGTAATTATCCATTTTATATCTAGCAAGGGGATTAAAATAATCTATAGTGTATAGCCTTTACTTATCCCTGATGGGTTGAGTAGTAGTGCTTTTACCCTTTTCAAAATACGTAGCTTCTTGATGAATGAACTTTAGATAAAATGTTACTTTGCCTTTCCTTTGTAAACCAGTGTAAAATAATTGGCTTTGTTGCAAAGATGCATATAATAACAGTATATAAAAATCAAATGACAAGATTATTTTAACAGATTTAACAGTTAGGCAACGACCCAATGTTGCTTTTTGTTTCTCGCAGGTTTTATACATGTCTGTGTCATTTACTGTGAGAATGATTTAAGACAAGGGAATTGTGAAAGTGAGCTACAAATACATAAAAAGAAGAAGGAGGTAGGGAGTTAGGGGAAAAAAGAGAAAGGTCGTTAGGAAGAACTGCTACAAACAAAGTTGTCTTTACTAAGAAAAGCACAGTTCTAATTTTAGTGTACAGAAATACGCAAGAAGGCTTTGCAAAACTTGGAGCTGATGTACAGAGCTTCTGTGAGTCGCAAATCATTCTCAAATACGTTTCGAGCTACCAAATCGGCCATGTGCGATGTACAAAGTGTTGCAAAACAAACAGTAGAGTAGGAGGAGGACAAAATATATAACATTTAGGCAGAAGTGAACCTCTTTGAACAAACTAAGTAAGACCTTTATTCTAGTTATAGATTCTAGGTATAGATTCAATAAACAAGTGAGTTTACCTGACAGATAAACTATAGTCTGTTCTAGGCAGGTAAACCAAGTGCAACCAGAGAATTACCAAATACATGCATGTTTTGTGTAGCCTAACCTCTTAGCCTCTGGTAGTTATTGGCATTCAGTAGCAGCTAGTGGGGGCATGTTGATGAGTGCCCTGTGAATTGTTTTCTGGAATTGACGCGATGCTCAGTAGAAATAATTGATTCACATATACATTTTCCTAACACCCTCTCAAGAGTTGCAGGTTACATGGTCGCAATTTTATGTAAGTGCGCATTTCCCACATGTAATTGGGTGTGTTGATGGAACTCATGCCCTCCTATGCCCCCCTCAGGGAGTGAGCACATTAACACAAATTGCTTGAGCAAATACCCCGTGAATGGACATGTGATGTGCAAAGCCACACACCTCATTCATGGTATCCTGCAAGTATACACAACCCTTATATCTTTCATCCTTGTACACTGTAGAAGAGAACAAAGCTTCTACACGAATAGTTGTTTGGTAGGTTACTTGAAGGCAGTCAGCAGCAATAACTTGGCACAAGCCCTTCACTACTTTTATTAATTCATTTCTACCAGTTCTTGTGATTTCATTACCTTCAAGTATGGATTCCTTCTTCCCCTCAGCCCTCTTACCGAGTTACACTTGGCACTATGATGCTTGTGTTGAGTCAGGTTACAAAGAAACAAGGGAACCCAAAAGATATAGCATAGGGACCTTGGGCAGTATCATATTATAGAGAACAATGGTCCCTATTTTGGAAGGAGAAATAACATTCAGACCATAATCATACTCTAAATAGTTAGTATGTCTTTTGTCCACCCGGACAAGAATTTATTTTCCATATATGTGCAGAATTTAAGAAGTTGTTTAAAACACTTGATGCCAAGTGGGCACAGCTGTGACCCACACAACACTTAGACAAAACAACGAAAACAGAATGGCCAAAGGGCAAGGCAGAATACGTCTGCACACTCGGATGTGAAATTTTACAGACTTAGATTATTATTTTGTACGCTATTGCACATTACAATATTGCTTAATCATATTGCATATGGCGTTTGGGTGTCGACGACGTTTCGATGCCAGCGCTAGATACCGGGCATCATCCTCAGGACAATTAAATCAATCATTGTTGTCTTCAGAAATACAATTACACTATGCCTTTATCGCATTACTGTACATATAATGGACACAGGGAAAATGGGGGGGGGGGAAAGAAAACATGGGGAAAATAGTGGATCCAGAGATCTTTCCATTAATATTGCACGGTCACTAACTCCCAACTGGGTTGGAATTTCCTTACCTCGCATGTCTGCCCTTACCCCAAGACTGTTATTCTCAACTAGTTGGTCCGCGCTAGGCATCTCAGCCTCCCCATAATGCCCTATAGATCTCGCTCTGAAGACTTTACCCTCCCCCTCTATTTCTCAATCCACTTCTTCAAGGCCCTCAAATCTGTTCCATACTAGTATATGAAACAGTAGGTGTCTCAGAGGGGGTAAATCTACGAAGGTAAGAGCCCTATCTGGTTGGTGAGCACATGGATAAAAATAATCTAATGATGCAGATTGTATCTCGGTACGTGACACCTGGGATCTTTGCTCTCGTGTCTATAACCAATGTGCAGTCTGGGAATTTCTAATATTTATGACTACACAGTTTCCCTACTTCAGCTTGGGGCTGGTTCCAGCCCAACCCACTCTGCAGACCATAATAATCTCTCCGGCTGTATCATAAGGTTGCTGCCTGTGCCTTGCCAGCCAGAACACGCTTTTATTCTAAAGTTCCAAGTAGGTTTTGTGCTGGCCATTTTTAAGCAATGGTACTCCAGTCAGCACGACCACATATGGCGATGCAGCTGGGGGTGGATTAATAGTTGGTTTAATCGTCACTTCTGAGCTGCCCGCTACAGTCTCTACTCCTCTGCGCCACTCACTGTATTCGCTAGACCCTGTTGGGGTCATGATATTTTTATTTCCTCCCTGCAGAGTCTTTGCTAGGCTGTTACTCCTGGGATCGGCTTTGGAGTTCTTAGATAATAAGCAAACGGTATGGGGTTGCACCTGCTCTTGATCTGGTCTAGATGGAGGCAGCTTGGCTGGTTTATCCCCCTTTCTAGCTTTGATGTTAGATCGGCTGGCCCCCCATAAATTAATAGAGACCTGACTCCTAAGAATGCCTTCACTGTCCTCAGATCTCGAGCTTGTCATCGCTGCCTGGCAGCTAAAACCAATCCCCCTCACCACAGACTGAACAGTGTCATTACTCATGTTTGCTGCCCTAGTGTTCCCCAGTGTCTCCAGATTATACAGTCGCTCAGCTAGTGGTGCCATTCCTTCTTTTATGACAGTTTTAATTTCGGCCTGTAGGTCTCCAACCATGTTCTGACCCCAAAAAGGGTAAATTAGATCGGTTTGTGTGTTCGCAGAGCAGTCTCTTACTGCATTGGGGATAATCAAACTGGTTGTAGACCCTCCTTTGGCTTTCTTACCCTTTGGTGGCCCCCCTACTTGCTTGCTTGCTTGCGCTTGCCAGTTTTACGTAAGGTATTGGTGGTACCCCCTCACAATTTTCTATTTCAGGGACTACTTCTTGTTGTGGGCAAAGGTATAGTATTTATGTTTGGGGTGTTGGGGGCAAAGAGGGGTGGTTTGGATGGAGTATAGTTTGTCTTCAAGGGGCACAGATCAGGAGTTAAAGAAAGGCAGCTTTCAGTAATTTCAATTTTACTGCCCCTATCGCTCTTTGGAGCATTTTGTCAATCGACGTTGGCGGTAACATAGGAGCAGTGGGACTGTTTTTCAACACAGGTACATTTCTGCATTGTATAGGGAGAGAGGGATCTGAGTTATACCTCTTACAAGGCCCATGCGACTCTTGATACAAGGCAGTCACTCACAGGAATATTGGAGCAAATGGAATAACATTACCAAGTAAAAGAAAAAAGATGTAAAAAAGGAATAACTGCAAACTTTAAAAATACAAAAGTCAGTACAAAGTTGATCTGATGTGCAAGAACAATCAGCCCAGTCCAGTTTTATACAAAGGAGAGTATGAAAAGCGTTTCCCGTGTGCACACGTGGCAATCTTGGGGTCCTTGTTTGGTTGAGCTTGCTCTGATAATCATTTGGGCGATCGGCAGACCACAAATGCCATGCAATGCAGGACAGGAAACACCATAAAACCAAACAATTCTAAAAGTCTTACCCAAGACGATCCTTATCAGCGAAGCCAAGAGAGGTGGCCCTACCCTGCCTCTTCCTGGCGGTGACCGGCAAGGACGGGCCCGCCCTTGGCCCGGGCTTCCCCTGGGAGCGCCCCGTGTGCATCACACGTCACGTCTCCCCATCAATTGCAGCACCTGTGGCGGGAGCAGGGTATGCCGGGACTAGTAGTTCCTGTTGAGCGCCTCACCGAGCTGGTGGCACTGGGGTGAAGAACCCCTGGGACTCCTGTCCCTCCAGGTCGCAGAAGGAAAACAGCGGTGTCCCCAGGCAGCAGCAAGGTGGTTCAACACTGGTGCAGACTCCCGCGCCGCAGGCGAGGCAGCGCTATAAGCGCGATGGCTAGCACCTCCCCCTCACCTGCGGCACCTGTGGTTGGTGCAGGGAATGCTGGGACTAGTAGTCCCTGTTGAGTGCCTCACAGAGCTGGTGGCACTGGGGTGAAGAAACCCTGGGACTTGTGTCCCTCCAGGTCGCAGAAGGAAAACAGCAGTGTGCCCAGGCAGCAGCCAGGTGGTTGAACACTGGTGTAGACTCCCACACCGCGGAGGGAAAGGCAGCGATATAAGCACGATGGCTAGTGCCTCCATCTCACTTGCGGCACCTGTGGCGGGAGCAGGGAATGCTGAGACTAGTAGTCCCTGTTGAGCGCCACACGGAGCTGGTGGCACTGGGGTGAAGAAACCCTGGGACTCCTGTCCCTCCAGGTCGCAGAAGGAAAACAGCGGTGTCCCCAGGCAGCAGCAAGGTGGTTGAACACTGGTGCCGACTCCCGTGCCGCGGGGGGAGAGGCAGCGCAATAAGCGCAATGGCTAGCGCCTCCCTCTCACTTGTCTTTGCATTTGTCACCCCGAGTAGGACGGGTATGCTCAGACGTAAGTCTTGTGTTCTTCATGCCACTAGAATCATGCTATTCTGGCTGATGAGGGCTGAAAGCCCGAAACCGGTCCTGGGATGCTTGTTTCCAGTCCAGGGAGGAATTGGCCTGGCAGTTCGGGATGGACTGTTCCCATGGGGCACAGGGTCAAGACTGATTTGCATATGGCTGGGTTGAAACTGGAATGACATGGTGAGCAAAAAAACAATATATTTAGGCCCAGATCTCTGTACTGGGGTGAATGTATGACATTGGTCTGCATTCTGTCCATCAACTATTGTCTTTGCATTTGTCACCCCGAGTGGGCAGGGTATGCTCAGACGTGAGTCCTGTGCTCTCCATGCCACTGGAATCAAGCTATCCTGGCTGATGAGGGCTGAAAGCCCGAAACCGGTCCTAGGAGGCTTGTTTCCAGTCCAGGGAGGACCTGGCTTGGCAGTTCGGGCTGGACTGTTCCCATGGGGCACAGGGTCAAGACTGATTTGCATATGGCTGGGTTTCAAACTAGAATGGCATGGTGAGCAAAAAAACGATGGATTTAGGCCCAGATCTCTGTACTGGGGTGAATGTATGACATTGTTCTGAATTCTGTCCATCAACTGTCCCTTGGCACTGTCCCTAGGCAGCTGAAGGGTGGTTGAACACTGGGGCAGACTTCTGCGCCGCGGCAGGAAATGCAGCGCTATAAGCGCGATGGCTAGCACCTCCCTCTCACTTGTGGCACCTGAGGCGGGAGCAGGGAATGTTGGGACTAGTAGCCCCTATTGAGCGCCTCACGGAGCTGGTGGTGCTGGGGTGAAGAAACCCTGGGACTCCTGTCCCTCCACGTCGCAGAAGGAAAACAGCACAGTCCCCAGGCAGCAGCAAGGTGGTTGAACACTGGTGCAGACTTCTGTGCCTCGGGGGGAGAGGCAGCGCCATAAGCGCGATGTCTAGATCTCCCCCTCACTTGTGGTACCTGTGGCGGGAGCAGGGAATGCTGGGACTAGTAGTTCCTATTGAGCACCTCACGGAGCTGGTGGCGCTGGGGTGAAGAAACCCTGGGACTCCTAACCCTCCAGGTCACGGAAGGAAAACAGTGGTGCCCCCAGGCAGCAGCAAGGTGGTTGAACACTGGTGCAGACTCCAGCACCGCGGTGGCGAGGCAGCCCTATAAGCATGATGGCTAGTGCCTCCCCCTCACTTGCAGCGCCTGTTGTGGGAGGAGGGAATGCTGGGACTAGTACTCCCTGTTGAGCGCCTCACGGAGCTGGTGGCACTGGGGTGAAGAAACCCTGCGACTCCTGTCCCTCCAGGTTGCCGAAGGAAAACAGCGGTGTCCCCAGGCAGCAGCAAGGTGGTTGAACACTGGTGCAGACTCCCGTGCCGCGGGGGGAGAGGCAGCGCTATAAGCGCGATGGTTAGCACCTCCCCCTCACTTGCGGTACCTGTGGTGGGAGCGGGAATGCTGGGACCTGTAGTCCCTATTGAGCGCCCTACTAGCAGGTTGTGGTGGGGTGAAGAAACCCTGGGACTCCTGTCCCTCCAGGTCGCAGAAGGAAAACAGCACTGTCTCCAGGTAGCAGCAAGGTGGTTGAACACTGGTGCAGACTCCTGCGCCACTGGGGGAGAGGCAGCGCCATAAGCGCGATGGATAGGGCCTCCCCCTCACTTGTGGCACCTGTGGCTGGAGCAGGGAATGCTGGGACTAGTAGTCCATATTGAGCGCCTCTTGGAACTGGTGGTGCTGGGGTGAAGAAACCCTGGGACTCCTGTCCCTCCAGGTCACAGAAGGAAAACAGCGGTGCCCCCAGGCAGCAGCAAGGTGGTTGAACTCTGGTGCAGCCTCTAGCACCGCGGGGGTGAGGCAGCTCTATAAGCACGATGGCTAGCGTCTTCCCCTCACTTGCAGCACCTGTGGTGGGAGCAGGGAATGCTGGGACTAGAAGTCCATGTTGAGCGCCTCACGGAGCTGGTGGTGCTGGGGTGAAAAATCCTGGGACCCCTGTCCCTCCACGTCACAGTAGGAAAACAGCAGTGTCCCCAGGCAGCAGCAAGATAGTTGAACACTGGTGCAGACTGGTGCAGACCCCCGTTACTTTATTGATGTATGTAAATATGCTGCATAAAATAAAATGTATGTTTAACTAATTTAAGTAATGTACAGAATCATAGTTCTTGGTAAAATATTTAATAATGAAAAAATATAAATATATATATATTGCTACTTTTTTAACAAATCAATGTGTTTGTATTACGCTTGTTTAGGTAATTTTCTATCAAATCAAATTATTTAATTCAGATTTATTATATATGTATTATAATTAGTTATTGATATTTTGAATATAAAATGTATTAATAATGTGTTTTGGAATTTTATTAGTGTATGTTAATCTGTTATGTAATGTAGTCAATATATTCTTTTTATTAATTTAATATAAATATGAATATTTTACGCTTTTCAACATATCTACGTTTTGTTCTTATTTATATATTTTAATATCTTTTACTGTTAATTAGATTAAAAAGATGTATTAGGTTGGAGTGAGTAAAGTTAATGTCACCCCTTTACTCTTATACACCTCTAAATTGACTTAGATTGTAGTAGGAATAGTAAATGTCACTCTATTAGTGTCCAATACCATCACACAATGGTTTAGATTGGAGTGGCGTAGTAAATGTCACCCCTTTAGTACCCAACACCTTCCCGTAAATGGTTTAGAATGGAGTGGGAATAGTAACTCTTACCCCATTAGTGTCCACCACCTTCCCCTAAGCGGTTTAGATTGGAGTGGAGTAGTAAATCATATCCCTTTAGTGTCCAACACCTTTCCCTAAGTGGTTTAGATTGGAATGGGAAAAGTAAATAGCACCCCTTTAGTGCCCATAACCTACCCCTACATGGTTTATATTGGAGTGGGAATAGTAAATCTTACCCCTTTAGTGTTCAACACCTTCCCCAAAATGGTTAGATTGGTGTGGGAATAGTAAATGTCACCCGTGTAGTTTCATTCCTTTAAGTGGTTTAGATTGGGGTTGGAATAGTAACTCTTAATTGTTTATTGTCCAAAACATTCCCCTATTATTTTTAGATTGTAGTGGAAATAGTAAATCTTACCCTTTTAGTGTCCAGCGCCTTCCCCTAAAGGGTATATATTGAAATATTTGTATTGAAGTGGAATCATATATTTTACAAATAAAAGATATATATTCTTTCAAAACATTGTTTGGCATTTTTTATGTTTACATTATTTGTTCAAGTATGGTACATTTATACATTTTGAATATATACATTTGTCCAACATATGTTTTTAACATCTTTTATATATTTACTCAAGTATATTATAAATGATACTATATTATTAATTTTATTATAGTATGATCTATTTTCTACTTGATATAACTATTTCATATTTCCATTTAACATTTATTGACATTTTTATAACATTTTTAAATCTTTGTAAACCATTTATTAACCATTTTTATTCAACGTCCCATTGTTTATATGGGCAGATAGTCTTTTGTGAGTCATGCTAAGGTGCTGGTAGTTGTCAGATATGGTAATACCTTGTTTAAGGTATCCTATAAGGTTTTGGGGGTAGGGGGTATAGGGTATGTTCGTTGAACTAGTTGTGGCCGTGATAGGTTTGGTTTCTCCTTTTTTTATTTTTTTATTTGCACTTTTTGTTATTTTGTTTAGTAGTGTTTTTTAGTATACTGTGTTAGGCCTAGTTAGAGGTTAGAAGTACTGTATCATTATTTTATACAATATCATGTTATTTAAAGATATTGTTTTCTGTGGGTGGGGATATTATGTCTTTTACAGGTTTACAGATCAGAAGTAGCGTATGGACATTTGGATTCTGACTTTTTTTTCCAAAGAATTTTTTGTTGTTTTTTAATAATCCATTATTTTAAATTTTAGTTTCCTTTTATTGTTAGTGTTTACTGGAGCCTTTCTCTATTTTTTTTTTTATAATTTTTCAGGTTTTTATGGTTCTTTATGATGTTGGATTTCTTTGTTGGATTTAAAATAGACTTCTTTTATTTTTGCATTTTCAAGGGCCTTTTTTTAATGTATTTTTCCAGTTATAGTGGATTTTGTTTTTAACATGGATATGGATGAAGGTCTACAGTTACAAAATAGTACGTTTTACTTACTGAATTATTTTTAAGTGATTAAATGTTCCATTTCACTATTTTACTTGTATGTTGTTTTGACATATGTAGAATCAATATTTCTTCTGTATATCTTGCCCCATAGGTGAAAGGCTGCGTGTGTGGCCAGTAAGCACCAGCACAACAATTTGTAACAATGCACCATCACTGCATTGCTTTACAGTCCATACACTACAGTTGAACCATTGCATAGATGGTTTGATGTACCTACTGCACCCTTGAAAAGCCCGGAGGGCAATGAAGGGCAAACATTCCATTGTCAGATTCAACTGACATTTTCACCCACCACTTATTAAAGTAGCTGCCCGAAGCAATCAATGGCTGCAAGTGCTTGTCCAAAGCCCATTGTATTTTTTTCTAATTCATGAAATAAGTTGTGCCCAGGTAGTCATGCACATATTAAATTACTTCAGCCATAGAACTCATAGAGCAAACAAACACATTCCTATCTGTCACCTACAGGCACAATGGCCCTCCTATCATGTCGAAGAGATAACCCTCACTGACAATTCCTTCATTCAACATGGCTATAGGTAATCAAATTTCAAAGCAGTCATTTGCAGGTAAAATACATGTAAAATGTATGTGCAAAAAACAGAACCAAGCTAAAGGTTTCTGAATCTGATCAAACGAATCTACCACAACAAATTCCATAGCCTCACACATATCCTCCTCACACAAAAATGTAACATTTTCTTTGGCGCTCATGCTATTATGGGTGATCACATGGAGCTCATAGACATAAGACTCTGCAGACGGATTTATGTGGAACAGTGATTCAGGAGATAGTAATATCATTAACGAGGTGTATCGTTTAGAAATAAGATCGCAAAGAAAGATGTTGTGCAAATAAAAAGGCTTAAAAAGAGAGGGCTCTTCCATAGCACTCACACTGACAAGCCAATAACAATATTATTGAGAAAACCGATACAATCACTAAGCCAACCCTTCAGACTTTAACAATCCAAAAGCAGAGGCACAATCCTACATGTGCCATTTCCACCATTGCCACATGAAGCAAAATGGGTTACACTTGTCACCATTAGTTTAATCCTGATCACCCCCATGTTTTGTCTGATACTGGTGGTTACTGACTCTGAAAGTGCCCTCAGCTCTGCTAACCAAGCCCAGGGCCAGTGCTATGTCCCTAAAAGGTATATGGTAATTGGTGTAAACATAATTAGCCTAGACAACCTACCTGTAAGTCCCTAGTATATGGTAGGGCAAGTAGGTGTAAAGACCCTAGTGGACTTGATGCACTTAAGTTTGCATTGCTGTGATGTCTGGTGTCAGGCCTGCCTTGCAAGCTGGTTTTGAAATAAATATGTGAAGTGAAGGGAACTGATTTTGCAATAAGGGGATGTATCTCTAAAACAGTAACAACCTCATAAAGCTTTCGGTGAGAAGAGGAATACTAATTTCCGTAGTTTATTTTTACTATCCCTGATACAAAAAAGCTAGAGCATAATACAAGGTCCCAAACAGAAACACAAGATAATATTGCAGACCTCTTGTTTCCCGTAATTTAAGTTCAGGATTTAGGAGTATGAGAGGTCATTTTTCTTTTTGAAGTTTCTTTTTGTATCTGACAAACTTTCAGAGAGATAGTGTCTTGGAGAAAATTCAAGACCAGGAAGACAAAACAAGCAAAGAAGCCTAAAGTAAGAAATGTAAGAGAATGCAGCAAAGAGTGCCAGGATTTAGAGAAGGTATGTATGGAAAAGAGTGGACACTTAACTGTGTTTCTTTCTTTCCGAGGGTACGGCAATGAGACCATTTTGAAACCATACTTACAGAAGGGAAAGAAGAAGAGGGCATTAATAAGAAATCTTATTCAGCTTCAAGATGGTTACCTATAAAATCTATGAAAACTGACAGCAGAAGGATTCATCCTGAAAGAATATATCGCCACTAAGGGCCTCATTATGATGTCGGGGGAAGTTTCCTCCGCTGACATCATCTCAGTCAAGGGACCGACGGCTTATTAGGATGCGACCAAACACTGCTCGGTTGCATGCCTATACTTTACAATGGAAGCATGTATTGTGGCCAGAATGCATGCTCCCATTGTAAAATAGAAGGTGCAGTTCATCCCTGCACCCAATAGCAGGCACCTTGAGGGGCCTGCCATGGGGTGCAGGGATCAACAGGGGGGCATCATAGGTGCCCCCTCGGCCTCCAAGTGGAGTGGTGCACCCATGGGGGCCCTGCTGGGGACCCCCAAAGTCAAGTTCCAACAGCCTTTCTGTGTCGGAAAGGCCAGTACAGAAAGGCTGCCAAAAACCCAACATCGTAATCCCTCGGGGAGGAAAGAGCCACCCTTGGGATTACTGTCAGCATTCCAACTGGCGAAGGGCTCTCCGAGCCCGTCGGAAGCCAGTCGGAATGACCGGTCGGATTCCTTTCCAACTGCCTCTATTATAATGAGGCAGGTGGAAAGGAATCTGACCAGCACATTGATAAGCTATCGGAAAGGCTCCGATCGATGGTCAGAGCTGTTTCTGACTGCATCGTAATGAGGCACTTAGTAAAAGATTGGAATTCAGAACAAATCAAATAGGTACAGTGCAGTTCAAAGTTGTTGGGCATGCTTTTTCTCTCGCTCAAATTACCAATTGTTAATGTTAATGTTATTGGGATTTGTATAGCGCTCGGCAGCCCCAGCAAAGGGGCGTCCCGGCGCTGCGAGCAGAGCTAAAGACAGAAAAAGAAGAAAGCACCAGAAGGGAAGAGGTGCGGTTACTGAAAGAGGTGGGTTTTGATGGCTTTCCTGAAAGCCAGAAGGTCCTGCATGCCACGGATAGTTTCCGGGAGGCTGTTCCAGAGCTTGGCAGCGAGCAGGCTAAAGGATCGACCGCCCATTCTGGCTAGATTGGTACGGGGAATGACCACCAGATGTTGTCCTTCTGAACGAAGTGACCGCCCAGGAATATATTCTGTCAGGAATTCATGATCTTACTTACGTAAGTTGACAGGAACCAAGAACCAACAGGACCACAGCTCCTGAACCGGTAAGCAATGAGTTTCTGACCTCCAAGAGGCACTTCTCATGTGTTACTGTTTTGGTGATATTAAATGGTTTACACAACTGTCTCGTAAGTTAAGCCTGACTGCTCGTCTGCCAGGCTACCAATGGTTGAGCACATATTAATTTATTGAGAATTGACTGGATCTTTTTTAGAAATGGGATCTCTGGTTAGCTAAGGCGTGTGCCAAAGCCTGGCAGAGACCACCACTCTAGTCAGGGCAAGGGAGTTACATGTCAAAGATAACCCCTGCTCACCCCCTTGGTAGCTTGGCATGAGCAGTCAGGCTTATCCCGGAGGCCATGTGTATAGCATTTGCACACACACATAGCAACAACATCTCAGGCACACCACAAAAGGAACTCCGCACAAGGTTATATCATAAATAGCCTTTCTATTCTCATAACACAGTAGAATAGTAAACACATAATATACATGGTGCCACCTGGCACTAGCTCATCTATTCAAGGGATTATTTTCACCTGACAGGGCCCACTGGAGTACTGTCAGAACCATCACAAAGCGAACTCAGTAAAAGTAATACATCTCATAACCGTACAACCAGTAACCACTGGTAATCACTGTACTTAGCATCAGCCTGTAACATAAACTATATTATGCACAGTATCACATTAGACGCAAATTACATTCTGCGCCAACCTCACCAGCATAAACATATTATGCAATCATCTCATAAGTCTTACCGCATTAGACCCTAACCTCTTAAGTATAACTCACATTAGGGGCATAAATCACAGTGGAGAATAACCTCCCAAGCATAAGCCATATTATGCAAATGACCTCATAATCATAAAAACCACACTTAGAGGTATCTAAACAGGGTGCGTAAATGATACTACATGAATCACATTTCCTAGCACCACATTAATCACATTTAGCACATAGTCTCCCAATGAAGACCATAGTAGAGGCATTAATTACAATAGGCCCTGGTGTCCTATTTACCTCACAGTCCCCACTGGCCACCTGGCCATCTCAAAAGGGGCTCAAAAGCCCTGCGTCCAGAATGTCAGGGCTTCTGCCTAGCAGTGGAGTTCACAGTACGCCACTGCACAAACCTAAATGTAGCGGCTGGCACTAAGTGATACGCAGCTGTGAAGATATGGGGCAAAGGAGTGCATCTCACTCCTATATCAGACATGTCCCCCAAAGAAAACAATGGCCTACACGTTGCAGCTACCCGCTACTTGCTGGCCAGCTGTGAATCTCAAAATGAGGCCTGGCACCACTGTGCCCTCTTATGCAAATGTGCACCAAACGTGCTCGCTGCCCTCTATGAGGCGGGGCAGCGGGGAAAATGGCCTGAGCCCTGCTCTGGGGCTCTTGAACAATAAAACATGTTCTCTTGGTTGGGGTGGCCCGCTCTCTTGTGGGACCACCCAGGCACCAACAATGCGCCTCAATCTGCCCCCGAAACTCTGGGACCCACGGGGGCTCTCTTAGCCATTGTAAAAACTGCCTCCAAGCATTGGAGTGCACTGGCTCTGGAAATAGAAGATGCCCCTCTAGTCGGTGCGGTAACAATCTGCTGCCATGGTCCCTGCCCAGCCCTCACTCACCGGGGTCTGGCACCACTCTGGGTCTCCTCTCCTCCCCCCCTTTCAGGCAGCATTGCTCTCGCAGCGCAGGGAGGATCGCACCTCGGCACCTCCTGACTTCACTTGCTGGCATCTGCGAGGCTCTCCCTCACTCTCGGGAGCCTCGCACAGGCAGGAGCGGTCCTCTTCACCCAGGCCCCCTCCTGGGACCCGGGACTCCGGCACAGCAATTCCGAGAGCAGGGCTTCCCTTCATCACGGGAGCCCCGCACTGTTCTCGTGTCTCCGGCATGCGGGACTTCCTTTCCTCATCGTGCTGCCTGACTTCCGGTTTTCGCCCGAGCAGCAGTGGTGATTCCTTGCCGGTAACGCGGGGTGGGCACCCGCCATGCAAAACAAAAGTATAAGCGGGGTGGGCACCCGCAACACGCCACAATGTGGGGGAATTCCTACGTTGGGGATTCCCTCTAAGAAAATCGCAGCCCAGGGCTGCGTAGCAGAAAATAGACATACTCCTCCTCAGCTGCAGGGAGACAGTGCTTTTAGGGAATAGAGTAAAGCGCTCACAGGGCGCCAAGGAGCCACAGCTCCAGTAGCAGGCAAAGGTCCTTCAGTAAAAAGGCATCAGTCCTTAGGTGAAGAAATTAAGCAAAAGGTCGTCCTGCAGTACAAAAAATAGATCCAGAAGAAAGTTCTTGTAGAGATTAAGGGCAATGCAGGGCCCAGGGAGGCAAGCCCTGCTGGCAGCCCCCCCTTCTTGGACCCAGCAGCAGCACGCCCCAGCAGGAACAGCATCAAATACAGCATACTGAACATTTTCATGGGGTATTTATATTAGCAAATCCCTTTGTGTCACAGCACAGGGCTAGGAGATACCAGTTATGACTTGTTTAGAGGGGTTTTAGAGTACTTTGTTTTGCCCAGCTCCCTCTCCTTTGTCAGGTGGGGGCTCAGTGGTCAGACGCACCACAGGGGGCAGAGCCGGCATTGTGGAGCAAAGGCACAGCCCTATTCAGGTCCCAGATGCAACTCCTCCCTCCCATCTGCATGCAGATGTCTCTCTTCATCACTGGCCTGACTCACCCTGTCTCCTGTAGCCACCCACACCTCTCAGCTCCTGTCAATCACAAGCCAGACATGCAATTCACATCAGGCAGGCAGACACACAGTACACAGAAATGGCCACTTCTAAAAGTGGCATTTCTCTACCAGTCACCACAAATCTGCGCACACCGTTGCACAGCATTTATCCTCATGAGTTCATACATACTAAACTTGGTCCTGCACTCCTCTCATACCATGAATTACCAATGGCACACATATCCCCTATGCATTCCTATGGGAGGGCAGACCAATCTCACCACACACACTCAGAGAGCACATGCACTTTACACTGGGCCACAGTGCTAAAGTGCCCTAGGCCTAATATCACTACCACCATGTCAAAGCTTTAGGCAAAAAGTTCATGAGATAACCTGCCGAAAAGGGCCAAGTCCAACAATCTTCAAACAATCAATCAATCAGGGGGTTTATAGAGTGTGCTATCACCCGTGAGGGTCTCAAGGCGCTGGGGGGAGGAGGGGTATAGCTCCAATGCAACCGAAGAGCCAGGTCTTGAGGTTCTTCCTGAAGGTGTGCAAGGTCGAGGAGCATCTGATGTTAGCTGGGAGCGCATTCAAGGCCTTGGCTGCAATGTAGGAGAAGGCTCTTCTGCCTGCTCAGTCACTGCGGATGCGAGGGGTCTCTGTCAGGGTGAGGTAAACGGAGTGGAGGTTCCTATTGGGTGCGTGGAAGGAGACTCTCTTGTTGAGTTATTTTGGTCTGATGTTGTGGAAGGATTTGTAGGCGTGGGCGAAGAGTTTGAAGATAACTCTCTTCTCAACTGGGTGCCAGTGGAGGTCTCGTAGGTGTTGGGTCATCTGTTCATGCCGTGGGGTCCCGTGACATGTCTGGCTGCAGCTGTGTGGTTTGGAGGGCGTTGCCTTAGTTGAGTCTGCTGCTAATGAGCGCCTGGGTGACGGTCTTTGTGCATTCGGGGGGAATCCATTTGAAGGTCTTATGTAGGATGCGGAGGCAGTTGAAACTGGCAGGCAGACACACAGTACACAGAGGGGTTTGATCTCTGCCCACTTCCAGTCGTCTGGGAAGATGACGGATTTGAAGGAGGCGCTGATGGTCCGTCCTAGTTCGAGTGCGATGGCGGCGGTGGCCCTGTGGTAGATGTGCGGTGGGCAGGGTTCCGTGGGGGCTCCTGAGTGGGTGTTTTCTTCATGGTCATAGAGACGTGTTTGACGGTGGAGGGATTCCAGGTCGTGAGGGTTGGCTTGTTGTCGGTGGTGGGGAGGAGGTGGTGTCCGGTGTCTGTTCTCTGAAGTTGTTGTTATTGGCCTTCATTTTCAGATGGAAGTAGGAGTTGAGCTTGTGGCAAGCATAAAGGTTAGTCAAAGTTTATGGTAAATCAATATAGGGAATTATAATACGGTTCTGTCAATTTCAGCAAAGAGTCTGACATTAAGTCAAGTCTGAGAGCAAAGTGCCTACCAACAATTGGCCCATTTCGCTCATCTCTTTTTTTGGCAACTTGTTGAATATCTTGTGAATAAGCATCTCTCCTCCTACTTGCAGGAACTCAGTCTTCTGGATCTTTTATACTCTGCCTTTAGAGCTTTTCACAGCATTGAAACAGCTTTTGTGATTCTATCAAACTATCACTCACTGGATGCCCAAATGCTGGCTAAGCTGGTTCTTCTTGACCAGTCAGACACATTTGACACTGTCTCACATTTCATCTTGGCTCAAAGACTTTATGAGAAAGACATCCAGGGGAAGGCCCTAGACTGGTTTAAAGACTTCCTGATCAACAGGACCCAAATGGTCTTCCTCAACACCTTTCACTCTAGGATCATGCCTCTGGACAAGGGAGTCCCCATGGATCTTCGGTGAGCCCCACTCTTTTTAACATCTGTGTGGCACCCTTTGCCCAGACAGATAAGCCCTGTAGTTTTGAAATAATATTCTATGCAGGTGATATCCAGCTATTCACCTGTTTTGTGCATACCCCAGACAATGTTATAATAGGTTTATTGACTGCATGAGGAAAATTACCACATGGATGACTCAGAACTGCAGTCTAAAAAAGGATCCGCGCCTTGATGCAGGAGAACGACTAAAAAATGTGGGTTTTGATCTTGATGGGAACTTGTCTATTAGTGATCAGGTTATGTCTACTTGTGCATATTTTGGCACCATGCGCCTGCTTAGAAAAGTATTTCAGTGGCTCCCGTTAAGATCCAGGGCTCAAGCTCTTACAATGAGTCATCAGGGAATGCCTTAGTCTTAGCAACCAATGTGTCAGTCACTCCTCTCCAAACTACAGGTCGTTCAGAATGCAGCTGCCCACCTGGCTTCTAGTTTGGAAATGATCCTTCTCTAAACTCCTTTGTCTCATTTACAAACTCTGGCCAACAAGAGTGTGGTTTACCTATGGAAAAAATTCTCCTACTACTGCCTAGCAGAAACCTTAGATCCAAAGATAAATTGCTATTGAGTTCTTGCTGTATTTGCACTTTAGATCCGGGGAGACGAGCCTTTTCTTACCTTGCCCCTTACTCCTCGAATAAGCATCCCCATCACATTTAGTCCTGTTCTGATTTCAAAAGGTTTAAAAAACATTTGAAACCTTCGCTATTTTGACTTGCTGCTCTGTCCTGACTTTGCTGTGCCAAGATACCACTTCGGGAGTGAGTCATTGCGCTCTATCAAATTCCTCTAACATAACATAACAAAGATATTCTTAGTCCTATGCAAGAGATACACAAGCATGGTTCCACCTTCTAAAGTCAGGGCAAACCAGACTTGGCTTACCTAACGATTGGCCTCCTTATGTAACAGAATACACAGTGAAAATCGCATTTTAAGCATAAGGTGATCGAGTAATTGCACAAATGGACAAATCAGATTTCAAAATGTAATGCAGCATCATCCCTACACCATCTCCTTAAGGAATATTAGTATAGCCCCTTGTTTACCTAATGTCATCGGATATGTTAGTTCAAATCAAATCCTTGACTGTAGCAGCTTCCCCTAGAGTTCTTCAAGAGCAGCACGTCAATAGAGAACATTTCATGATGCTCATTTTTTTTATGTGCCATGAAATTAGAAAAAAAAACAGACATCATGATTGCTTTAGGATTCAAGATGGAGTTTAGGCCTAGTTCATTCATTCAGGTCAAGCACAGGGAAATGCAGTATTGCAAAGTGCAGCGTTTTAATTTTAGTGCAAAAATGCTCATAACATTAGGCACACAATGTTAGCAACCCAGAATCATCATTCTCTCTATAAAGGGTGCAAAACTTTTACATGTGCTTTGGATAGACTTGTCATACATGATTTTACACTGTGACTTTCAAGTGAAGGGGAACAGTCCCCACCTCACATATTCTATTGAGCTCAGAGGAGTAATCTTTGCCTATTCATGTCAGCCTATTATTGCTCCCGGAAGGAAATTCACACCCCTTCACTAGCTGAGCACAGGCTGGAAGAAGCTGTAATCGTAAATTAGCCTCCAGGAACTTCAGGCAGGTAACCAATAATTTTTAAACATCCAACTTCACCACTGAGTTGTATTTTTAATATCTGAAACAAAATTGTTGTTTGATTATTTTTCTAGCTCATTTTATTCCTGAGACACAGTCCTATTTATACATAGGACAACTAAGCCTGCCACGGTGAAAATAGCTTTTAGGGCCTTGTCACCATAAGGATGTTAGTTTTAATTTGCTACTAGCCCCACTTTTAAACAGCATGCACCCTACCATGTGGCCTACAAAGCCTAGACAAGAATGTCTTACTAATATTTAATAAGGAGTTCTTTAGCTGTTGAAAGGGTTACTTTTCATAGGCTGCACTGCAGGTTTTGCACTGCAGCAATGAGGCTACATTGAGAGACCCGTAGCTATGTTTTCCTTATCACCCTACTGAAGAGTACATTAAGTGCCATAGTCCACAGATGACATTTATCTTTCAATGTCATTAGTATGATACTATGCATTGTAAGAGAGTTAACTACACTATTTAAAACACCATTTTAAATTCAGCACACAAGGGTGGTAACCAAACAGAAGGGGATATTTTCTCATATTCCTTCCCCTCTCATTCAGTTCCCAACAGCACCATTACCCTTTACCACCCTTCATCACCCATCCCCAAGTCCTGAGAATTTTCTGGGAATGGTAGATCTCTGAGCTTAGGCTCAATAGCCACAACTATAAACATTGTAAAAAAAAAGCGTGGGTTCTGCTGTGTGAAATAGGATATCTCCAAGTTGCAATTTTTGTTACAGGCCCTAGGCCAAGCCACACAAGTGGGGAACCATTCTTGTCGAGAGGAGAAAAGTGGAAACACTAAATAGTAAAATGTTTGTGTCTTTTCCTTTGGACTTCTCTGCATATGTGACTTCCAAATGTAATTATATCCACACCGGGGATCTAAAGGGATGGGCCCAACTAGGAATGCACTAATCTCTCTATATCGTACAACTCACAATGATGTATGCCTGGTATTGCAACAAAAACAGGACAGGCGAATAAAACAAAACCAAATGTTGTCCTGTGTGTTAACAAGTACATGTGTGATGGAACTGCTAGGGAAGGGATCCTTTTAGGATAAGAATCCTCACTCACCCAAGAGTGACATGTTTCGTCATAGGGTTCCCTCCTCACACTCGGACTGCAAAGTCTATGGTGTGGGCTACGACTCCCCAAATGGGGAGGAGCAGAGGTGTTTCTTTATGAGCGATGAAGTAAGGTCAGTGAGGAACAGAATGCAAGTAAGTGAAAAAGATTATATAGGTATAGTGGTGAGTAAAACTAACTCCAGGGGGCCAAATAAACTTTTTTCCATAGACCACTGGGATAGAGTTAATAATATGACCAGGCTTTTGTAAAATATATATACCCCTGTCAATGATCAACATGTTTCTACCCGTTTATGTTCCTCAAAAGGGTTTCCGGGGATTTGGTCAGGACCAAGAATCATAGTCACTCTGTCTACAATGTGATAAATAAAAGCCATAAACAAACCGTTAAGAGGGGGTCAAAGGGATTCAAAGTTTAAAGACCCATATCTGGTTAGTATCCCCAGCTACACTACATATACAACAAAAGAACACAGGGGGTCTGACAGCCAAAAAATCTGGCTGGGCTGCCAATCCGAACTACACTAGTCTCGGGGTGCCTAAGATACCAGGGAGCAGTATTTAGAGCATGGGTGAAAAATATGTAAAAGAAAAAACAGACATTATATAGGTCATTTTAAAGATTGGTTGGCAAAATCCATACCATTAAGCAATGGGTTACCATCAAAATGACTTGATGATCAGTCCTATCATCTGGCCATACGCAGGTGTAAGTTAGGCTGGTCCCCTGATCATTGGGACATAGAAGCCACACCATTCGTTGCTGGTTTTGGATTTGGTCCTACCAACATAAATGAGCAGCCATCTGATGGCTAATCTTTGATGGTTAATAAATTCTAGTGCAACACACAAAATAGTGAATTAAAATAGGATGATGTGTCCTCCTTATATAAATTTTATTCTACAGCCGAACAACACCTCCTAATTAAAAACTAGAACAGTGCAAGAAAGACAGTCAAACAAATATCTGTCTAATAATGGGCCGACGTGTTTCTGCCTATCGGGCAACCAGTCCCATGGCTTTCATCAGGGCCTCTGCTCTTTAAGTAGTTGCACGTTGAATTAATGGAAGTGCTTCCGAATCAAGTAGACCTGTTCTCTGGTGTTTGGTAGCACTAAGGCAATATGTGTGCCAATAATAGCTGCAACCACATGTGGTAGATGACTCAAACCATATAAGTCACCATTTACATTGGCTAAATTCTACTGCTGTGAAAACTGGATGAAGCTGTTGATGTGTCACTGAAGACAGAACTTCTTGTCGCACATTATTGAAAGTTGGCTGCGAAATTCCACCAGATACTGCCACTATGTATTGGAAGAACCCTGTGGCCACAAAATGTTTTATTGGCAATAATTTCAGAACTGGTGTAATAGAAGTGGGATTTCTGTTGTGAGGCAGTGGTTCTGGTTCCAGCTGATAACATAAATCCAGTATAGTTTGCCTATTCAACATGAACTTCTTAATTATATCCCATCCTTCCATGGTGGCAATGTATAGAAATAGGTGGTACACTTAAGGCTGTCGTCTCCCTACTCTCCTACTCTCACAAGTGTCTGTGTGCATTTCCCTGTCTGCCCAAGAATACTTTGTACTACAGAACAGCCCCATACCCATGCAAATGTCTCAACTTGGACTTGAGAGGGCTGGGCTTGTTGGCCAGTACAACCTTTCATTATATTGTTTGGGGTATTTCTAGTTGAGTAATTGGATTTGTGCTACATTTCTGGGAACTCTTTTTGTCTTCCATCTTACGTCTCCTAAGACTCAGATGATCTCAGCTGACCATGGTTGTTGGCAACACTGAGGAATCCAACAACACCAGGGGAAGTCTGCTTCAATGAGGCCCATTGAAGAGCATGGTGGCCAGTGGAGCAGGCTTTTGGGCTCCTAAAGGCCAGATTTTGTTGTCTGGACAAACCTGGTGGAGCCCTCCTCTGCTCACCGGATAAGGTATGCCAAATCACTGTGGCCTGCTGCATGCTCCACAACATTGCCCTGCAACAGAACATTCCTTACATCACAGAGGAGGGGAGACTATGAAGAGCCACCGGGAGAGGATCGTGCAATGCAAAATGAAGATGATAGTGGTGAAGAGGAAAGAGTTGACTTACGTCAAGATGTCTTTGACAACTTCTTCTCATCAGTGTAAGTATATATTCACATGTTATCATTTTTACCATTACACCAACTATCGATGTGATGATGAGAGAAGTATGTGGTGGTAATTATGATGACAAAAGTATGTGGTGATAATTTGTTAGGAAGCACAAGTTCAGGGAAAATCAGGCCAAAAGAGTTTGTTGATCAAGGTTTGGACACATTGACTAGTGTGTTCATTTACATTGCTTATCTCTGATTGTTTGGTCAAACCTTGTCCTCCAAAAGTTTACTTTGTAATGTATCTATCATGTTTTGTGTGATTGTTACATTTTTGGGTATCTGTGTTAGGTTCATTTACCATCTCATCTTCATTTGGACATTTCAGAGTTGTGACATGTGCAGGTGTACAGTGCTGTTTCCAAGCACAAAGAGAACTTGGATTAATCCTGGGAAACAGAGACACAGGTTTGGCTGCACAAATATTGTACCGCGGTAACTTGCAATGTGATTGAATGGAAGATGTGAAGATTACATTGGACTTGGTCTCTGTTGTGTATTGGCACTAAAGCTATATATGTGCCATCATTAGCTCAACCACATGTGGTAGTGTAGCTACATCATGCTATTCATTTTACTCTCCCTTCACATTGGCAAAATCCTCGTTGTGTTTAAAGTGTATGTAGCTGTTGATGTGTCTCATCATTGTAGGACATACTTCTTGTGGCACACCACTGAAACGTTGTTGTGAGATTCCACCAGAACTGGAACAGTGGATTGAAATGATACGTCGCTACAAAATGTAGTGCTGACATGTTTTTGTCTATTGGTGTTATTGATGTGAGAATCCTTATGTGAGCCAGATCTGACATGAGTCAATGATAATTTACCTTGTCTATCCTCTTGTTTTGGATATATACCCTTCTTCAATATTGGCAAGGTCTGGAACAGGAAATGTGCAAACTGGTACTGAGTATTTGTGTAATGTATGGACTATTATGCTACTGAAAATGTTGACAGACAAGTATTGGTCAAATGGAATAAACATAGTAGTAGATGATTGAATGGCCTGATATTTTTGGGAGTACGGTTTGGTAATTTGAGATAAACCTTACCTGCTAGCAAATGATCAGTGTTTACACAATAATTAGATTTTTGTCATTGTCAAGTTATGATGGAAGAAAACAAATGCATTGATAGAGTTGAGATATATAACACCAGTCTATGAGTTTTTTTTACTTGTAAATGTATTATGCAAAACATAAAAAATTAAGCAGGGTTAAATGAAAAAGCAAAGCAAAAAGTGAGGAAGTCCGTCATTGTTAATTAAACGTTAGTTGGAGGGCCAACATTTTTTAAGTCCAATGTCCAAAATACTACTGGCAGCAAAAATGCAAATCTGTCCAGAAATAGTCCAGTCACAAATTGGAGGAAATTAGGGTTAGTGTTTCTTGCTGGTGGTGGCAGAGATCTTGCCATCCTCACCTTGTGAGATATTGTGTGGATGCCCCCCCCTATGGAGTGGGGGATGCACAGTTGCAGGGCCTGGGTGGGGTGCAGGTGGTTCCTCCGGTGGCAGGGGCTCCCTTCCTTTGACTGTGGCAGATGTAGATGTGCCAGATGTTATAGGCCCACAGAAATGGGTAAATGGCGTATATGTCCTGTAGCACCCCAGTCAGGGAGGGCATATTGGAGTTGTGAGCCTCCATCTGATGATTGAGCTCCTTACGCAACTGGAGCTCAGTGTGCACACGGCCCAACAAGTCTTGGGATTGATGATGAGCTTCCAAGACTTGGTCGATGGAGGTCTAGGTGATGGTGTCCCCAGTGGCCTCACTATGTTGGCCCACAAATTGTCTCCCAAGAGCCCAAACCCTTCTACCCTGTTCCCTTAGCCCAGTGTGCCCTATCCAACTGGTTCCTGGGTGTGCTGGAGCTGGTGGTGCTTGGTCCCAAGATCACCCAGTAATGGGGGCACATGATCGGTGTCACAGTGATAACAACACAGGAAGTGGAGCCTTTGGTTTACTGAGGTGCTACAGCTGGGGTGGGAGGTGTTGTTGTGGGTGCAGTGAATGTCACTGGAGCTTTCTGCCCATATTGACTGGATGGACTAGTCTCCTCATCGTCCTGCATATTTCCAGGAGTTTATTCCTCACTGACGGATTTTCCTGGGCTGGAGTGGAGGTCTCTTCTATGGCAGAATACTGGCCACGTGCTCTACCAGTTGAACATATTGAGACATTGAGAACATTTCTATTAGTAAACGTGTGTATTTTACATTCAAATCTTTTAAGAAAAACAATGTAGATACCTAGAAGACAAAATAGGTAGAGATTATTCTGATGATAGCTTTCAGAAGTATTGCACATGTTATCCTAACTTTTAGCAATTTCAAACAATGCAACTTCAAATAAGCAGGTAATAAGATCTACTGAAATGTTCATGAAGTGATTAGGAAGTAGACCTAAGATCTACTAGCCATTCAGCCCAACACAGTGGAGAGGTGATATGTGGAATTCACAATTCCAAGGCCTAGCTGACTTCAAAACAGACATTTCCACAACTAGAATATATGTTTGGCATCAGTCATCAAGTGAACAGTGCAGAGTCAATTTTTGCAAATACAACTTACATCCGGCATAGTAATTTACCTTACAATGTTGGTGTTGACACAGTTGATTTGTGAAGCTCATTACGTCAATTCGGTTAGTTGAGAACAACAGCAGAATATTCAGAAAACAGCACAAACCATTTTCAGAAGAGAGCATTGAATGGGGAATGACACTTTATCATATTTATTTATTTATTTATTTATAGTGTTTTGTATAGCGCGGACAAGACCCGTGGGTATCAGAGCGCTTAACAGGAAGGAATTGCATATAAAGATAATAAAAGCAATAATAACAACAAGAGCATAGTGAGGTAGAAAGGCAATATACTGTATGGACGCGATTAAATATATATATTCATAATGATTGTGCAATTGTCATTATATGGAGAGCAAGGCTTGGCTTGTTTCATGGTAACAAACCATGCTCGTTGAGGTAGGGTTATAAGGCGATTCAGTGCATATCAAGGATAATAAGTATAAATAAATCAAGTGAGGTAGAAGTTATATATAGTGGTTGAGACAAATAGTTAAAGTTCCACATATATGGGTAAATAAATCAAGTGAGATAGAAGTTAAATAGTATGACTGTGAGATATAGTTCAAATTCAAATTCACACATGTATACGAGGTAGCTGTGAAGTGTCAAGCCTCGGCTTGCACACGGTATCAGTTCATTGTTCGATGATGATCTTTCCATTTTCCATGGAGAGGGCAGCACTCCGTTAGCGTCATTGATCATCCCGGTGATCCTTAAGTTACTCTAAGTAGGGTATTTACTCATCAAGTGGCTCTTCAATTCTCGTTTGAATGTTACTGTATTTTGAATCTTCCTGATGTTTGGAGGGAGTGAGTTCCAGATTCTAGGGGCAGCTCCGGAGAATGCTCTGTTGTAGGTCTTTTTCTTGTGGAAAAAGGCTGGTCGTAATAGCAAATCTTTTGCGCTTCTCGTTGTTCTGTTACCTCCTGAGATCTGAAGTTTCTTGGCTAGGTATCTCGGTGTGTTGTAGTGAACCGCTTTGTGCGTGATACAGGCCATCTTCATTTGAATTCTGGCTTCATAAGGTAGCCAGTGTAGTGCTTTCAGGTGAGGAGAAATGTGATCAAATTTCCTCGTTCCCGTAATGAGTCTCGCCGCTGCGTTGAGGCAGGCTTTTAGCGGTGCTGTGGATGTTTTTGGCAGGCCCGCCAATGTGGTGCAGCCATATTCGATCCTTGAGATGACTAGTGATTGTATAGCCAGTTTTAGGTCTGTCTCAGTGATAAAGGGTTTCAGTTTTCTTAAATAGTTCAGGTGGAAGCGGGCGCTCTTGGCCATTGCGTTAATATGGTTTTTCATGTCGAGGTTCTTATCTAGTGTAATTCCTAGTGATTTGGCTAAGTTAACTAGGGTCGGGGTGCATTTTAGCGCAGTCACCAGTTTAGTCCACTCTATAACTTCAGATTGGCTCCTTGTCGGTGAGATTAGCAGGAATTCGGTTTTCTGGGCGTTTAGTTTCAGATGGTTCATCGTTAGCCATCGCAGAGCACTCTTTAATGTCTTGTTCATTAGGTCGATGTCCTCAAGGGAGGCGATCTTTATGTATAATTGCGTGTCGTCCGCATACATGTGATAGGATACTTGTGATTTTTGAAGGATCTCCGTAAGAGGTTCTACGTATAAGTTGAATAGGGGGATAGCGTAGAGCCTTGCGGGACCCCTATTGCGTTGGGGCTCGGGGAAGAGATTGCTTGGTTAACCAGGAATCGCTGAGTCCTGTTCTGTAGGAAAGAATTAAACCATTTCAGCACGTTTCCAGACAAACCCATCCTGTTTTGTAGTCTGGTCATAAGCACTTCGTGTTTAACCGTATCAAATGCTGATGATAGGTCTAGGAGGATCAGTAGGCAAGATTGATTTCGGTCTAGGGCTTGTAAGGCGTCATCGACAATGTGCAGGATCGCAGTTTCGGTACTGTGCCCTGTTCTGAAACCTGATTGGCAATCATCCAGTAGCGAGAATTTAGCGATGTGTTGACTTAGTTGGCCCTGCACGCATTTCTCAATGAGTTTAGCCAGTAGAGGGATGTTGGTCACTGGTCGATAGTTGTTCGGGTCTGTGGCAACAGCTGTCGGTTTTTTAAGGATGGGCATCACCTGCCCTGTTTTTAGACAGTCAGGGAGGGTTCCTTGTGCAAGTGAGGCGTTTATTATCTCAGTCCAGATCGGAACTAGCGTGTGGCTGATTTCTCTTACACACTTTCCTGGTAATGGGTCTTGAAAGTGGTTGTTCGGTCTAAGTGCCGCCAGCGTTCTGGCGATTTTTTCCTGGTCGTATAGATCAAATGTGTCCCATTTTGCCTTATTTTTAGTTTGGAGGCACTCTGGTGAGAAATTGGACTCATCACTGGATTGAGGTAGTGCCTTAAGGTTAATTGCTGCAATTGTGAGGTCATCTTCAAGCAATTTAGATTTTTCGGTGAAAAATGAGGAGAATTCCTCGCAGCTTATGGGCGTTTTTGTATTCTCTAAAACCGTTTTGGTTAGTTTATTTGACTGTTGTTTTAAGATCTCGAAGAGTTTTCGTGGTCTGTTTATGGCACTGTCCAATTCATCTCTGAAAAATTCTTTTTTGGAGTTGATTATTTTTTTGTTGTATTCTTTTCTTGTTTTTCTGAGCGCTTTCAGCTCCGGGGAGGATGGATGTTGTCTCCACCTCCTTTCGGCCATTCTCAGTTTGCGCCGGTCCTCATTCAATGATTCATTAAACCAAGGATTTCTTGGTTTCTCTGATACTTTTTTCGTTTTTAGGGGCATGGTGTCATTGACGATATTACCAATTGAGGTTATGTAGTGATCGGTCAGCTCATTGACATTTTGCTTGTTGTTGGGTGGCTTCAAGTCTCTCTCACACCTTTTAACCAGTAGTTCAGTGTTAGCCTCCTTTGTGTCTCAGATCAGTTTCTCGAGCTTGCGTGGTTGCACGGTCCTGCCCTTTGTCAATGTAGGTATCGTGAATGATATGATGTGATGGTCAGACCAGTCACATGGGTCTATAGCAAGGATAGAGGTCTCATCCTTTTTTGAGATAATCCAGTCTAAGGTCGCTCCTAGTGAGTGAGTGGGTTGGTTGCAGGCTTGTACAAGTTTTAGCTCATTGAGGAAGTCTTTAAGCGCGTTGACCAATTTATCACCGCCGTCATTCCAATGGAGGTTAAAGTCGCCTAGGAATATATTATTGGCGTCCGAGTTAGAGTTGGTCGTTATATGTATATATATATGTTGAAATCTGTTAGAAAAGAGACAATGAGCAATATGAGATAGCAATAGTCTTTTAAAAACAGAAACAGGATATCCTGGCAGTTGTAGTCATTTCAAAAACAACTTATAAACACTTGCCAAATGGTTTTTAGAACATACATGTGGAAATATGAAGTGGAAATGAGCCAGACACTTACAATATTACACACATATGGGTAATGGGTTATTTGGTGTTGTAACATTTACATACAAAATACCATCATGTAACATGTAATGAATATTGACACCTGTATTCTTAGATGCAGCACAATATATTCTCACAAACAATCTACGTTTTTTGTTACTGATTGTTTGAGATTTCCATGTAATGAAACTATGTGCAGAGCAGAACATCACCAGCTAGCTTCAAAGCAAAGAGGACATTGAGGTTTAGAGAGAGTTTGTAAAGTGTAACATACTGGACTCCACTCCACCAGGTATTCATGTGAAGCCGTCAGTATGGAGGATCTGCAAGACCTTCTCCTTTCAAGCCATGAGTTGTTAGAAGGGCCTGGGAGAACCACTGTCAGTCCTGTTGGCCTCCAGGTGATGCTTGAAGGCCAAGGAAGGTACTCTTCACAACAGGTCATGTCACTTCTTCCTAATTTCCTCCTGTATTTGCAGGTTGTTAGCTATAGCATTCACTCTGTCGACTGTTCTGGTTCACATTTCCATTTACTGCGATAGGGGTGTATATTGGATTTGGGCTCCAAAGAATTGTGACTCTCTTCTTGTGATTTCATCCACCATGAATGACAACTTGCCCTCGGTGCAAAGGGTATTTCTTGTGGCCTGGCATTGTGCAACAAAATAACATCAAAATAAAACAGTGACCATTAGGTACGAAATTCAAAAAGATGAAGGGATAAGTACCAGGAAAAAGAAACAAAAAAATACCTGACAACCGCAAAAAGCTCTGCTGGCAATTGTCATGGTGCAATGGAATGACAAAGGGTCAGGATCTGAAATGTGAAAAGTGTGTTTTATAGTGTGATATGCAGGTGTTTCCATTTGTCCAATAGACATCAGGTGCGTTCTACTAGCATCCATCCAATGGCAACAGTGGTGGTGCACTTTTATGAATGTCCCGCCCCTAGAAGACCCCTAACAAAACTGTAAAATATAAATCTGTGCAACAGGAGCCTGCTGCCCTGGTGGCAATGGAGTAGTCTTCGCCAGCACTGGAGTCTGCCGTGCCGCCGGTAGTATGCATCAACTGCGTCTGGAAACACTCTGTTAACGAAAAAGGCAAATCAGCCTGCATGAATCTAAAAGGGCAAAAGACCATTAACTCGGTGGAGAACTAGAAACCACCACTGAGGGGAGATGGCGGCAATTCCACCAAGATCTAAATCGAGCCCCTAATAAGAGGAGAGAGGCTGAAGGAAGGAGGAGGGATAATTTACTTCCACTCACAGATGATCAGCCTGATTGAGTCAGGTGCATGACTGTGTAATTTAGTGGTTAGTGAAATCAAAATAAGTTTTTTTTGTGCTTTATGTTGGCAGTTGTGGAGCTTTTGAGGAAGATAAACATTTTCCTTCAGATACATTATTATTTTGAAGCTTTCCATATAAAAACACATCTTATGACAATCCAACCTCATCCAAATGTTACAGATAGCCTAATTTTTATGTCAGTTGGAAAGCCTCTGACTGCCGATATGTGAATGTCTCCACCAGAAATGTTGGAGAGACACCCTTCGATGTGTCTCAGCATCTGTAAATGTAAATTTATTGCGACTTATATAGCGCATGTATCACCCGAAGGATTCAAGGCGTTTGCCTTGGGAACCCGTCCTGGCTTTTCCCTGTGAGATAACCCCTACTGGGCATCCCCAAGGTGAAAGCCAGGCATCCCGCAGCGGTTGGGCCGCCGTAGTGGAGATTAAGCAAGCTATTGCCCAGAGTTGCAGCATGGGACTTCATGGTTAGAGTAGGCACTGAGGCGAGAATTATCGAGTCCATGGACATTTTTGGGCTCAGGACCCTGCCGCGTCGGGAATTGAACCCTGGTCCCAGGCCAGACCTCTGCATCAGGGTCTGCCGCTCTAATCAGTGAGCCACACTCCTCCTAAATAGGTGCACTCGTAAAAAATATGTACGATATCAGTATTCTCCACCCCACACCGAAAACATTTCCCATTGCTCAAGCCACCCCATTTCAACATCCTTGCAGGTGTGTGAGACAAACTGAATATCGACTTATAGTGCTGAGCTTTGAATTTGGCTGATACCAGGATTTTCTTGACCATATCTATAGTGTGCTCCATATATTCTCCTTCCCGCACTAACCGCATACTCCATTTACAATTTTGGGCATCCAGATCATCCAGCTGTTTATCCAACAGGCTATTGTACAATAGACCTATTGTAGATGCCCATTTTACAGCCTCGACCAGAGGGTTAGATTTTATCCCACTCTGTTTCTAGTTTTTATATAAGAAGTCTTGTACTTGCAGATATTTCAAGAAATCAGTTTTTTGCAGTGTATATCTATTCGACAGACCTGAGAAAGATGAGAGTCCTTCTTCCTCAAACAGATCCCATATTTGCCTCATGCCCTTGACTCTCCGGCCAATTTCTACACTGGAAGCAGATGAGATCAACGACTCGTACCTCACAATGAGCCAGAACAAGGCTCCTCTCGCTATCCCAGTTATAGTCGGCACTATCTGAATCCCTAGAAATGTCCACTCGCCCAGACCTCCCGCTAAATACACCTCTATCCACACAACCCACACCAACATTGACGTTCCATGTTCTCTATCTTGCATGCTCCTGAACTGTAGAGCAGCAGTACAACACGCCACAGACATTGCTGAAGTTTTACTCGCTTATGAAATAGACATCGTGTTCCTCACAGAATCCTGATTCAATGACCATTCCACCCCCATTCTATACAATCTTGCCCCCCCCAGGTCACAACATCATCAGACAAGATACACCGATCCAAACGGGTGGCGGACTAGCCATCATCCACAAAGTAGGAATACAGCTTACCACACTAAAACCGCCAGAATACCTGACTCTCGAGTACCTGGGCATTGAACTCACAGGCAAAGGCACCACGCCAATCAAATTTCACACCATCTCCCATCCCCCTGGGGAGTGGGCCCTCTTCTCCGAAAAACGAACCGACCTAATAACACGTTGCTTCCTAACAGACACAAAAGACGTGTTCCTGGGTGACCTTAATATCCACTGGAATAAACCAGAAGACTCCACAGTCCAGACCCTCTCCAACCTGCTTGAAATAACCAACCTCAAACAACTCTGCGATGAACCAACACACATCAAAGGAGCACTCTGGATGCGATCATCACCAAAAATGAGCTGATCTCTCTGAAAGTGATTTCTCCCATTGACTGGTCTGACCACCACTTTATACTGTTTAATATTGACTCGGATGTCAGATACCAACCAATACAATCTGACATACCGTCGCATTGGACCAGGAAAATTAAAGAAGTCCCTATAACCAAACTTCAATCGAGGCTTCATGCCCGTCTACAGCCCCAGTTTTCCACTTTGCCGGCTGAGGACCTCACAGCTCACTTTAATTCTACAATGACGGAGGTATTAGATCAAGTAGCGCCACTCAAACTCAAACAACTGAGACCAACCAAATCTAAATCTTGGTTCAACGTGGATCTTAATAACGAAAGTTGACAACTCAGACAATCGGAAAGGACTTAGAGACTAAACCATTCGACTTTACACCTAACTCAACTCAGATTTGCGCGGCTGACCAATAAAAAACACATATTCAGAGGAAAGGCCTCCTACTTCCGCAACCAACTAGACCAGGCGAAGAATAGGCCAAGAGGGCTCTTCAAAATTGTTAAAAGTCAAATAATCAGCACATCCTCACATGAAATCAAAGCCACCAAAGATTGTTGCAAAGAAATTGCATGCTTCTTCACAGATAAAGTAACAAAAATTGGACAATCCTTAATCCAAACCTTAAATCCCCCCTCCCTCTTATCCTGCCACTCCTCAAGCACCATGGACCAAACAGAAAGAGATCATACCAAGGACAACCAAGTCTGCCTTCAACCAAAAATGTATGCTCACTCGTCAGACTTCGATCTCATGTCCGAAATGAGGTCTTCAACATAATTGCAAGCTTAAAGCCCTCTTCCCACACTATGGACCCCCTCCTTTCCACAATAGTAAAACAACTCAATCACATCATTACCCCTTTCTGGACAAAAATCATAAACTCCTCCCTCACATGAGGCTGTGTCCCAGACTACCTTCAACTCGGACAAATCACACCCATACTCAAGAAGCCAGGAGCCGACCCCAACAACCTCTACAACCTCAGATCTATCTCCAACCTCCTGTTGCTAGCTAAACATTGGAGAAGTGCATGTTCCAACAACTCAACAAACTCATTGACGATTTCAACCTCCTCGACACCTTTCCCTGGGGATTCAGGAAAGGTTGTAGCACTGAAACAGCGTGCTAAATATTTCTGTCGGTATCCACAGTGCCATAGATGAAGGCGAAGCCTGTCTCCTTATCCTTATTGACCTATCTGCGGCATTCAACACAATAAATCATCCAGCTTTACTTGAGACTCTGAAGAGGCGCTCTGGCATTAATGGCTTAGTATTAAAATGGTTCACTTCCTTCCTTCAGCACCATTCGCAACAAATTAAAATCAACTCCTGTCTCTCCAGGCCAACACAAGTCACACTTGGGGTCCCGCAAGGATCAGTCCTCTCACCATCCCTCTTCAATCTCTTCATGGAACCCCTGACAATCATTCTGAAACAAGCCGGAGTTAACTACCACTATATGCAGATGACACTCAAGTTTACTACAAAATCAAATCTCCCAGCGACATCCATCACCTCAATGTCACACTAACCAAGATCCAATCTTGGTTCAACACAAATCACTTGAAGCTGAACCCAGACAAAACAGAACTAATACTGTTCTCTCCAAAAAGTAACCACCGACCAATTCAAGACTGGATCAAGAATCTAGATTCCCTAAACTGCTCCCCCATCCTTTCCGACTCAGTTAAGGGGCTAGGCATTACCCTGGACAAGAACTTATCAATGAAATACCACATCAAAAACTCTGCAAAAGGTGCACTTTACTCACTAAAACACCTCAAGAAAATTAAACCTTTCATTACCCAAGATGATCTCAAGACAATAGTACAATCCGTAGTCCTCTCCAAACTGGACTATGGGAACGCCATCCTAACAGGGACACCAAAAGCTCACCTAGCCCCACTAAGGTCAGTCCTCAACATGGCGGTCCGACTCATTTCTGGTGTAAAAAGATTTGATCACATCACACCAGCTCTCTACGCCCTCAACTGGTTTCACATAGAAGGTAGATGTATTTACAACCTGGCCTTTATCACACACAAAACCCTTCACTCACCTTCCCCCAACTACCTTAACAGCAAACTAGTAAAATCAAGAAAAACCAGAACGCTGAGAAGATCCAACTCACTTCTTCTCATCCCTCCCAAAGTGAAAAGGAAAGCCACTGTGTCGATCATTCACTGATAACGTGCCCAGGATGTTGAACTCACTCCCTAGAGACCTCAGATGCAACTCCTCCTTCTCCTGCTTCAAAAGGGACCTGAAACTACATCTACTCAACAAATTCTTTACTGACTACGGTCAACTAACCTTGACTCTGGCTCTGTTAACCTAGTGGACTCCCGAGTCCCCCCTGACTTGATTATCAAGGATTGGTGGCTAATGGACTATGCCAACCACCTACTGTATTTTGTATTCCTCCCCAGCACCGTTTGCCTAACTAATATGTTTTTTGTTGCTTATATCTTTCTTGCCTCCTTAGATTATGCTATATAATGCTACCTTTCTCTCTCACTGTTTTTGCCTAATTATTATGCTTTTGCTTATATATATTTTTTGCTTCCTTATATCATGCTATGTAATGCAACCTTTATCGCATGTGTATATGTAAAGCGCTTTGATACCCACAGGTCAAGCTAGCGCTATATAAACTTTTAAAATAAAATAAATAAAAAAACCTTCATCTCTCCATTCTCAGATCCCAAAACACAGAGGGCAACAATGACGTAGCATTCATAGGAGTATAAAAACGTATTCCCTTCATCTGAAAATATACGCAGTACAGCCTTACAGATCTTGTATGCTGCCACCACAACCTTGAAAGGATTTATTTTTCTAAAACTTGGTTCCAAAATCCCAAATAAACAATTCTAGGATGCTGAGCACAGCAGCATCTGATATATTGATGGTATTTCCGCAGCACTCCTCACTTCCTCCCCTGTTAACAAAATGTGCATGTTTTGCAGGATACAAGCGTAGCAATATAATGTGAAGTTGGGGACTGCCCAACCCCTGTGTTTGCAAGGTAACATCATATATTTAAATGCTATATAGGATTTACCTTGCCCCCACAAAAACCTATCAAATAAAGATTGTAATTTTTGCAGCTGCTGCCATGCCAATTCAAGTGGCACTGCTCTGAAGTAATATATAACTTTGGTATGAAGTTCATTTTGAGAACATTGCACATCCCCACCAATGAAAGATTTAGACACTCAAGACGGTCTAGTTTCTGCTTGATCCCGGCAAGGATGCCCCCGTTAATCTCAACTAGTTCCTGTAGGCACATCCTGATTTTTATCCCCAAGTATGTAGCTTCCTCAGTTACCCTGGCATCCCCTAGACAGGCCTCCTTTGTACATATAATTTGTGTTGTAGTTGGATTGAGCTTATTCCCTGACACCAACCCAAACACATGGGCAAGTTGTTCTATCTTCAGGATGGCTGCCGCCAGATCTGAGGTCATCAGCACAATATCATCCGTGTAAGCTAATACCCAAAACCGATACTGCCCACAGGGTATCGAGCTAATCTTGCCACTTCCTTCCAACATTGTCAAAAAAAGGGTTAATGTACAGGGCAAATAGCAGTGGGGAATATGGGCAGCTCTGCCTTGTCCCCCTGGTTATACAAACTGGATTAGATTATTTGCCCATTACACATATTCTGGCAGTTGGAGACTTATACATAGCTTGAATAGCCTTAATAAAGCCTGGGTCGAACCCCACCTTACGCAATACTGCCCATAAGAAGCTCCAGGAGACACAATCCAACACCTTTTTGGCATCAAGAAGTATCAGACCCAGCCTAGTATGTTGTACATTAGCTAGATCAATCAGAGTCACTACCCTATTTATGTGGTTAACCGTTCCCCTGCCTGGAATGAAACCATGTTGATAAATAGTGACCAGGGGCGTAATTACTCGAGCCAGTTGTGTTGCTAAAATTTTAGCATAAATTTTGCCGTCACAATTTCAAAACAATTTTTGTCTATAGGACCCAGGTAAGGCAGGGGCGTATCTTTTTTTTTAATGACTACAGTGTTGGCTTTGTCCCAAAAAGGTGGAGCCTTCCCATGCTGCGCATCTTGAAAAGTAACAAGCATATCCCCCGTAAGCTCCTGAAACAGAGCACTATAGACCTCGAACAGAAGTTTATTTGGTCCCGCTGCCTTACCCCTACCTAATGAGCGTATTGCCTCTTCCAGCTCCTCCATAGTGATAGGGGTATCCAGCATTGCCTGTTCTTTCTGCCCTAGGCACACCATATCTAAGTTTTGTAAAAAGGCGTTAGAAGCTTGTCATTTCAATTGCTCTGCGTATACAGCTCTTGATAAAATGCATGAAATACATCCAGTATCCCCTCTGTTGTTTCCACTGTATTCCCCCCAGAATCAATCATGGTGGCCTATTCTTTGTGCCGCTTCCTTGGCTCTTAGCCTTTGTGCCAAGCAGCGCACTGTAGCTTCCCCATATTCGCAGGTCTCCTGTTTATATAGCTTGATTTGCTAGCAAGATCCTTGCACCACACTAAATTAATCTTAGCTTTACAACAGGCAATCATAGTTTTCAATAGCTTAATAGCCGAACCTGTAGTTATTTCTTGAATGAGCTTTTCCTCCTCTATCCTGAGATCGTCCAGGAGCCCCTGCATAGTAATTGGGAGTTGTTTCTGTCTAAATTCTTCTTTAGGTCCACTCCACATGCTGATATCTGAATTTAGTTTAGGTTACTTTGCATGTCTGGATTTGCTGCCTTGTACTCCTGTTTTTGCAATCTTTTGACATTCAGATAGATGTTCATTACAACTGAGATAGTGAGAGGCTTGCATTAGGGCAAGATGATTGCATCATCAACTTCGAAAACTTGAAGTAGTATTATCAAGTGCTCATTTTTTTATCCGTTTCTTGATATAGATGGATGCAAAATCGGTGGGCCCTATTCACAAAGGTAAATTTACATCTGTAAATTTACTCACTGGTAAATTTACTACTGCACCCAGAGGTTACTTTACAGTTTTTTGGCTGTTCAAAATTTCAGCATGTAAACTTACTGCTAGGTGCAGACTTATATGTATACACTGTTGGACTTGGCCCTTTTTGGCTAATGTTCCTTAAACTTTTTGCCCTCCTCCTAGACCTTTTTCCTGACATTATGTCACTGACTTAGATGCTTTGGGCACTTTGCCACTGCTGATCAGTGTCAAAGTGCAAGTGCTCCCTGTTATGGTAATTGGTTGTTCATAATTGATATGTTTGTCTTACTAGCAAAATCCCTAGTAAAGTGCACTATGTGTTCCAGGGCTGGTAATGTAAATGCTACTAGTGGGCCTGCAGCACTAACTATACTACCCACACAAGTAGCCCTAATAAGAGATCTCAGGCCTGCCACTGCAGTGCCTGTACACAGTTTGTTAACTGCCTTGTTGTCACGACAAGTGCACCCACTTGCCAGGCTTTACCCTTCCCTTTTTATGCCCATCAGACACCCCTGTAGTAGGCCTAAGGTACCTCCCTGGGCAGGGTGCAGTGTATGTGGAAGGTAGGACATATACTGAGGTGTGTACCATGCCCTGACAGTGAAATACTGCCAAATTCGTTTTCACTGTTGCAAGGCCATCTTGCCCATAGGACAGAATGGGTAACGCTGTGTCGCATGTTTCCAGCATATCTTCCCATAGGCATAAGATGGAGAGATGGAGTTTAGTGTGCATGAACTCAGAATTTAATAACACATCTTTTTGTGAAGATGGTTTTTAAATTGTGTCTTTAGATACCACACTTTTAGAAGTGGCTGGTTTCTTGTCCTAACCATCTGGTGTGCCTCTGCCTGGTTGTGTATTGACTGTCTTGGTTTGGATGTGACAGGGTCAGGGAGGATTAGGGGGAGAGCAACAGGCTGTCCTGCATTTGGTGTGGTGGGAGGAGTAGCCTTTTGATGCAAAGAGGGCTGGCTGCTGCCACACAATAATGGTTCCACCTCCTGCAGAGCGTCTGGGGCCCAGACCCTCACTATCAAAGAAAGAAGGCATGCACTGGCAGGAAGACACCCAGGTCTGGTTTGGACCGGGCTCAGAGGCCCCTGAACACAAAGACTTCAAAGGTATTTAGGGGTATAAATGTGAGAGCTGAAACCCCTGAACTCAACACTGAACTCAAACTGAAAAAGGATTGAAACTACTTTGTGATCAAGAAGAAACTCTGCCAATGAAGAAAAGCTGAAGAGACTGAAGAGAAGGACTGCCCTTGCTGTGTGTTCTGGGGCTGGCCTGCAGTTTGCTGATTTGACTAAGGAGAGGGCAAGGGACTTTGCTGTGTGCCATGTCCCCCTGCTTGAAATTAACTTTGCTGTGTAGGGTGTACTAAAGTAACTTGTCTCCAAGGGCCTGAGGAGAGCTATTCCCCTGTTGTGGAAACTCAGGAACATCAAAGTTTCCAACCGTGTCTCAGCAACGCTTAGTGGGTGTGCTTTTGCATGCCTGAGACTGCCATGTGGTCTGTGGTGCTGTTTACGAGGTGCCCAGTGACCCCATTGCCCCTGAAGCGTGAAACATCGTCCACGCTGCTCCATTGCAGTTTGTGGTCTGAGCCGTCATCGTAACTGAGGATGTGAGTAAGGATCGCCGCCCAAACCACAACGTGCTAAAGGATTTCTTGGAGCTAAGGGGGCAGCAAGGTGAAAAGGATCATGATCATTGTTCACCAAGAGGAATCTGCCCAAGATAGTCAACGAAGGAGAAGGCAGCGCCATAACCTGTCCCGCTACAGCGACGCCTAGCAACGAAGCTGAAATGTCATCGGGCCGCCAAGCAGGATGTCCAACTAGCGGGGGAGAGAGAGAGAGAGGCAGCTCATCCCCCAGCTAAGGCTTAGACTCTGGTTGGGAGCCGTAAGTGTGTGTGGCCTGGGGAGGCGTGCAGGAGGAGTACAGGAGTGTTCTGACCTCACTCAATCTGCACCGCGTTAGACGCACTGAGTCCCCGAGCGGCCCATACCTGCCCAGCAGTACCGGGGCCGCCCCTTTAAGTTTACGACTGTTGACTCTGTTGTTAGGACCTAGTGGTGCCCGACCATGCAGATTGGCTTATAGCATTATTCCTTGCATTACGAACTGCCTTATGCTTGCATAATGAACTGCCTTATTCTTGTATTAAGAACTACATTATTCTTGCATCAAGAACTGCATTACTCTTGCATTAAGAACTGCGTTATTCTTGCATTACGAACTGCATTATTTCTGCTTTACGAACTGCATTAGTACTTGCATTAAGGACTGTCTTATTTCTACATTACGAACCGGATTACGAACTGCATAGCAATGCATTAGGACTGCATTACATCATCGTGAACTGCTCATTAATAACGCAAGAACCTACAAGTGATTGATGGCCTAATAACCGGCCCAGTGAAATATTACGAATACGCATATGCTGGATATTTTTTATCATGTGGTTTCATCGTATTTCTTCTTGATAAAGATACCGCTATTTTCCTAAATCAGAGTGGTGTTCATTTGTGGTGTTATCACTGTGTTACTGGGAGTGTGGTTGCAAATACTTTACACATTGCCTTGGAGATAAGCCTGGCTGCTCGTGCCAAGCTACCTGGGGGTGAGCAGGGGTTATCTAAGAGTGTGTCCCTCCTTTCCCTTACTAGAGGCATGGATCCCTATTTGGACTAAGCTACCTATCTCAGCCATGGGCTGAAAATTCGTTCCGCTCGCTGAATTTGCGGATTTTCCGCGATTTCGCGATCCGCGAATCTCGCGAAATCGCGATAAAATCCGCGAATCAGCGGGGACGAATTTTCAGCCAAGCACTTACAGGGTTACAGCAGCAGGTGCAAAAGTTGAAGCTAACTTTTTGTGACCTTTTACAAATGGGTTACAAAGAAATTAACTTCAACTTGGGCACCTGCTGCTGTAAGCCTGTAAGTGCTTCCTGGAGCCTAGTTGCCTACTTGCAACTATTCTCTGACCCTGCTCTGACCCTTGAAGCAGGGTCAGAGAATAGTTACAAGTAGGCAATGAGGCGCCTGTCACGAAAATTAAACCTCAACAGGAAGCACTGACAGATATAAAAACAAGCATTTGCAATGCAATAGGTCTCGCATTAGGAAAGTTTGAGCTATTGGTCTTGTAAATGACAATTTTTTTTATTTATGTTTTGGTTTGAAAATAGATAAAGTAATAGCTTTGTCATTTACTATGCCAATAGTTATAACTTTCGCAAATGTGACACCTATAGCATTTGTAATGCAACATGTTTTGTATTTACGTGACTTAGATGTATTGATATTACAAATTACAATTAATACTTAAATAAAAGTGATTTTAATTTATAATGGCAATAGCTTAAACTTTTGTAAATAACTTTTGTGAAGATTAATGTCAGTGTATTTTATTGTGACAAAAATCCAAGAACAGAAGTGAAATATTAACATCTTTTTGTGACATTTGTAATGAAGCTTGAAACATTGGGAGAACATATTTGAACCAGTTGTTGTTGAATGGTGCTGCAGATTGATGCTGGGGTGGCGCTGAGTGGTGCTGTGGTGGTGCTGAGTGATACTGGGATGGTGCTGAGTGATGCTGGGGTGGTGCTGAGTGGTGCGGTGGTGGTGTTGAGTAATGCTGTGGTGGTGCTGAGTGATGCTGTGGTGGTGCTGAGTGATGCTATGGTGGTGCTGAGTGGTGCTGTGGTGGTGCTGAGTGATGCTGTGGTGGTGCTGAGTGATGCTGTGGTGGTGCTGAGTGGTGCTGTGGTGGTGCTGAGCGGTGCTGTGGTGGTGCTGAGTGATAATGCGGTGGTGCTGAGTGATGCTGTGGTGGTGATGAGTGGTGCTGTGGTGGTGCTGAGTGATAATGTGGTGGTGCTGAGTGATAATGTGGTGGTGCTGAGTGATGCCGGGGTAGCTCTGAGTGATGATGTGGTGATGCAGATCGCAGAAAGGCACAAAAAGCAGTCTAACAAAGGGCAGAAGGGCACAAAAACAAGGGAAAAACGAGTCTAACAGAGGGCAGAAGGGCACAAAAAACCAGAGGACAGAAGGGCAGAAAAACAAGGGAAAAACGAGTCTAACAGAGGGCAGAAGGGCACAAAAAACGAGTCTAACTGGGGGCAGAAAGGCACAAAAACGAGTCTAACAGAGGGCAGAAGGGCACAAAAAACAAGTCTAACAGAGGGCAGAAGGGCAGAAAAACAAGAGAATAACAGAGGGCAGAAGGGCACAAAAAACGAGTTTAACAGAGGGCAGAATGGCAGAAAAACAAGGGAAAAATAAGTCTAACAGAGGGGAGGGCACAAAAAACGAGTCAAACAGGGGGCAGAAGGGCACAAAAACAAGAGAAAAACGAGTCTAACAGAGGGCAGAAGGGCAGAAAAACAAGGGAAAAATAAGTCTAACAGAGGGCAGAAGGGCACAAAAACGAGTCTAACAGGGGGCAGAATGAATCCCGCCCTGTGTGTTTGTCCACGAAGATGCCACCGTTTTGTGCAATACCTCTACTCAACTGGAGTACTTTCTACTGTCTAATCAGTAAGTGCTCCCTCGTTGGCTAAATGTATAGGGGCAGATTTACAATAACTGGCGCGTCCCCAGGGATGCGCCAGTTATTGTGCACCGCAGCTCCGCCACCCATGGTCCGCCGCATGTACAATGCCGCGCACCATGTGGCAAAAACAGAGCAGATACGTCTTGCATCTGTGCCGTAAAAGCAGCTCCAGCAATGTACAATGTAGCGCACCATGTGGCAAAAACAGTGCAGATGCGTCACTCATCTGTGCCGTAACAGCAGCTCCAGCAATGCTCTGGGGGCCCTCTCTCCCCGATGCTGCGTCAAGCCTTGCACCTGCTTCAAGCAGGCTCAGGGTTTTGATGCAGCATTGGCCTAAAAGTGACTGAGTAAAATCTTGTAAATTTCACTCAGCCACTTTTAGGAGGCGTTTGTGCGCAGGAACGCCCTCCCCTGCGCCGGAACGCCTCCTGATGGCACAGTGCTTTACAACGTAATGCATCTCTCAGATGTGTCACGTTGTTAATACCCAGCACCATGGCGCATCTTTTGTGCTGCCCCTGTGTCACAAAGGTGACGCAACTGCGGCGCAAAAGAGGCGCAAGCGGCTTGTAAATCTGCCCCATAATGCTTTTACTACACTGTAGCTGCGTAAAGGGCCAGAAGATGTGTCTCCAGTGACCATGTGTGCCTGTGCCTGTGTTACAGGCACACATGGTCACTGGAGACACGTCTTCTGGCCCTTTACGCAGCTGCAGTGTAGTAAAATCACTATACATTTACCCAATGAGGGCGCACTTACTGGATTAGCCAGTAGAAAAACTCCAGGGCAAATCGCAAAAAAATCTGCGATTTCGCAGGAAAATTTGCGAATTCGCAGATTTTTTGGGCGATTTCGCAGGGAAATCCGCAAATTCACGGAACGCAAATTCGCAAATTTCACCCATGCTTAGCTTCTAACATACACCATTTTGCAACAGGACATGGAAAAACTGGTTTCATGATTGTAAACTTACTCCTATTTACTTTTTGGATGGAGACAGAGGTATCCACCATTGGAGCAGGTATCGCAGTATTTGAACAAAGTACAGAGTTGTGACTATCAGGATATAGAAATATCAGAAAAAATACAGTGAAACAAAAATACTGTGATGTAGAAATATCATTGTCAAAGATATGGATTTTTTCAGGTAAGTAATTTCGATGTAACGATGTGCTCTTCATTATTTTTTGTATAATTAGTACTATTATTTTAAAAAATAGTTTGCAACTTTAAGTAAATTATAATTTTGTATTCAATTGCTCAAAATAAAAAAAGGCTGGTATCCCAGAATGAGGTTGCCGGGGCCAACTACAGTCCTGTTACCTCCAGTAAGTCCCACACAGCGGGATTGCTCAGATGTCTTTGGAGGCCACACCTCCTTTCTCCACTCTTCTCATAATGCAGCGCATTATATACTGCTAGGTGCAGACTTATATGTGTACACCATTTTGCAACAGGGCATGGAGCTTGGAAGAACAGGATTTATGATTGTAAAATTACTACTATTTAATTTCTGGACGTAGGCAGGGGTATCCACCACTGGGGCAGGTATCTCAGTATTTGGACAAAATAGTTGTACCTATCAGGATATAGAAATATTGCGAAACAAATACAATGAAACTAAAATATTGGGATGCAGAAATATCATTGTCAAAGATGTGGATTTTTTCAGGTAAGCAATATCGATGTTAAGATTTAGCGTTGTTGTTGATAATGTTTTCAATATATACTTGTAAAATATATTGTTTTTTAATTATCTTAATGTGTTTTAGTTCTTGTATTAATTTTATGTGTCATTATTTTTTGTAAAATTGGTAATATTATTTTGAAGCATAGTTTGCAGTTTTAAGTAAATTATAATTTTTCATTCAATTGCTAATAGTAATTTATAATGTCATAGTGGGTTGCCAAGTTTATAAGAGTATAGAGTCCCCGAAACAGTTCTGGATTGCAGAACGCAGAGTTTTTATCTGTTTCCCTGCATGCAAATACACATGCAGGGAAACAGATGAAAACATTGCTCCCACAAGAAGGGAGCTGCCACACGTCACTCTTTCCATAGTATAATGGCTGGCGCCTGGGTGTCGGGCCCCTGGGGCCTAGTCGGCCCTGGGAGGGTGGTCGCTTGGCCTCCCTCCCGTAATAAAAATAAAAAAAGGCTAGGCTCCCAGAATGGGGTTGCCGGGCCCAAAATCGGGGGCCAACTATTGTCCTGTTACCTCCAGTAAGTTCCACACAGTGGGATTGATCAGATATCTTTGGAGGCCACACCTCATGTATCCACTACTCTGCAAATGCAGCGCCTGGACAGTACTGGTTGGGGGAGGAAGTCCACCTCATTCCAGAGGGACCTTAAGGGCCAAGAAATCCTCCTGTAAGTCCTACACAGGGGGATTCCTGAGAGCTAGTCAGAGGTCACGTGCCCTTTCTACTCTACTATGCAAACATGACAATCAAAGAAAGTCACTCAAAATACCAAAGGTTACAGGGAAGTTATAGTTAGGAAATAGCATTTAAAAAAAAACTTAAAAATTCACTGAAAAAAATAAAGGCTACAGAGACATTATAGTTAGGGAAAGGATTAAATAAAAACCTTTGAAATTCACTGAAAAAAACATAAAGGTTACAGGGACATTATAGTTAGGCTCCAGTTTCACTCGTACAAAACCAGTGAATTTCAGCTGTTATAATTATCTGAGGTAATTATAACTTAGACCCCCCAATGTACTGCTTATGACCGCACATATTACATCACTCATGACATGGTAAGTGACATCACTAATGACATCACTAATGACATCCATGAAACACAGCATCACTGAAGCATCCACTCACCCCAAAGAGCCTTCCATACACACACTACACACAACCATTCACAAACCTATTGACAGACCCTTATAGTAGTTACCCACCCACTCATAGTCAGTCACCCAGAGAACTACTCACACACCTAATCACTCGCCCAGTCCATCACACAGCCACTTACTCACCCATGCAGATACAAACACACCCACTCACTTACTCATACTCATACTAACACGTACTCAATCACCTGTACATTCACTGACACAAGCACACACTCACCCATACAGGCACTCTCACATTCACTCACTCACCCATATTGACTCATAGACCCTACATCACTCATCTATACTTCATTTCACATACCCAGTTACTCATCCATATATTATTGAGACATCCATTCACTCACCCACACAGTTATACACACATTTACTGACCCATATAGCCCCTCATACATGCCCTCACTAACCCATATAGCCACTGACTCACCCACTCACTCATCCAGACAGGCAGTCACACACTCCATCACAGAGACAACAATACAGGTATTCAGACAACCAATCACTCACCAATTTAGCCACAAATGTACCATCTTACACACCCATACAGCCACTTAGACACCAACTGGCTGACTGAAACAGACATTCACATGACCAGTCAGTCATTCATATAGTCACTTAGACACATAATCACTCACTTATACAGTAAGTCATACAGCCACTGAATCATCCATACAGGCACTCATACACTCACTAGTTCACCAATACCCTTTGGTATATATATTTAACATTAACAAACTTTTTAATAACACAGTCACTGGATGATATCATCAGTGACGTCACTGAACATTTCATGAGAGATGTAATATGTGAGGTCATAAGGAGTGCATTGTGGGGGCACGAGTTATAGATAGCTCAGGGAACTATATCTGCTGAATTTCACTGGTTTTGTACGAGTGAAACCTGAGCCTAACTAGAAATTCCCTGTAACCTTTTTTTTCAGTGAATATATATATTGTTTTTTGGGAGAAAGTTCAATAAAAGGGACAGTGTTAGAAATGGGGATATCTAGTTGGCAGCAGCTCGTGCTGAGGTCCAAAAGGGGCCCTTCTTCCTAAGTCGGAGTGAGGGGCTACACCCTGTGATAACCCCTGCTCAACCCTGTGGTAAGGTAGCACGAGCAGACAGGCCTATCTCAGAGGCTGTGTAGGAAGCATTTATGGCCATACACAATAACACAGAGAAGTCGCTACAAACAGACACCACAAGCAGTTATAGAAAAATAGTTATCTTTATATAGACTGAACACGAGGCTTAAAATTGCTCAAGGAGCCACAATGCACATAATGACAGATTTACTTCAAAAGCAGTAAAGGCACTCAAAAAGCGAGTGGAACGAACTTAGTTTGAGGCCGGGGTCCATGCGACCCAATGGTGTACAATGTACCTGAGATTTAAAGGGGCACGGCACGCAGCCTCACAAGGAAGCCGCAGTGATGACAGGTGGACTCGCAGCGGCTACAGCTTCCAGCTGTAGCGGTCCATGGCGTGTACTTACGATAATCCTGGGACGGGGCTCAAATATAGGCAAATAGTGGCACACGCCGTTGGTAACAAGATCCTCGTAGTGAGGATTAGTGCGGGCACTCAGCAGCACAGCTCCTCAGCTGCAGTGGCCCACAATAGCTATTGCGATGATTCTCGTAGTACGGCACATGCGGGCACTGAGCGGCACAGCTCCTCAGCTGCAGCAGCCCACAATAGCGATAGCGATAGCGATGATTCTCGTAGGACAGCAAATGCTGGCACTCAGCGGCACAGCTCCTCAGCTGCATCGGCCCACAATAGCGTTAACTATGACTTTAGTAACACAGGCTAATGCGGGCTCTCAGCGGCAACAGCTCCTCAGCTGCGGTGGCCAACAATGGCTATAATAATGACTTTCGTAACACAAGAAAATGCGGGCTCTCAGCGGCAACAGCTCCTCAGCTCTAGCAGCCCACAATAGTTATAACGATGACTTGGGTAACACAGGCAAATGTGGGCTCTCAGCTGCAATAGCACCTCAGCTGCGGCAGCCCAAAATAGCGATGTGATGACTTTCAGCCCACGTTCCCCGCAGTAGAACCAGAGGCTCAGGAATTCTCAACAGAGGCCTCACCTGCGAGTAGAATCCCCTTCAAATAGGAATCCGGACGGCAGATGTCTAATGTCCCTGAGACTTCGGCAGGAGGCAAGCTCAAATCAGGCCCTTGGGTAGTTGCTTCAGCAAGAAGGATGAAAGTTTCAAAGTCCTTTACCTCTAGTTACACGGACAGAGGTTCGTTTTGACATCCAGAAGTAACACTCCCTGTAGGGGTTTCAGCAGAGATCTTTATACCCCCAAAGTCTGTGTTCTCTAAAAGTCACAAATCACTGAACCCAGCCAGAACCAGTTTGGTGTCATCCTGGAGCACTTTGTTTAAAAGGCTGCATCCTGCCTTTCAGAAAGAGGGGGAGGTGGAGCCATCATTCACCTTGCCAGGCACAGTCCAGCTCAGATCAAAATGTCACCCCTCCCCATAATCCACTCCAGATCTCTGTATTCAATTCAGGTCAGACTCAGCCTGCCCTGACCCTCCAAAACCAGACAGCCAATACTCATAACAGCAGAGCACACTGTAAGGTTTAGGCTAGAAAATACCTACTTTCTGAAGTGGTATTTTCAATCACGGAATATAAAAATAATCATCACTTAAAGATGCACTTTCATATTTGGAGCTCCGGCATACTAAATTCGACTTTCCTATCATGTTCCTTGGGTCAATTAGGATTATACCAATTCTTACAGTCAATTTACAATAGGGAGCATTCGCGCTGTGGCTGGCACTGAATGAAAGTGGCATAGCGCCTAGAGTATCTAACACCAGCAAACACAGAGGAGACAAAAGCAAAAAATGGAAGGGAGATCCACGCCAATGGTGCCAAGTCTAACAGACCCTCTTTTTTTAATCGTTTTTGGCCACCACAAGTGTGGCAGGGTATACTCAGACATGAGTCCCTTGCTCACTGCACCACCAGGATTCAAGCAAGCCGGGCCGACGACGGCTGAAATGCCAGTAACCGGAAGCTTGTCTCCTTTCCGGTGAAGAATTGGCTTGGTAGTTTGGTCTGCCCTATTCCCATGAGGCACTGGGTCAGACTAATTTGCATATAGCCAGGTTCTGAACTGGGGTGATGATAGTGAGCTAAATAACGGTGATGGATCAAGCCCTGATCTCTTGACTGGGTAAGAGTGGTCTGCTTAATTCAGGCACTCTGTTCATCACCACCCCCTTTTTTGAATCGTTTTTGGCCACCACAAGTGTGGCAGGGTATACTCAGACATGAGTCCCTTGCTCACTGCACCACCAGGATTCAAGCAAGCCGGGCCGACGACAGCTGAAATGCCAGAAACCGGTCCCCGGAAGCTTGTCTCCTTTCCGGTGAAGAATTGGCTTCGTAGTTTGGTCTGCCCTGTTCCCATGAGGCACTGGGTTAGACTAATTTGCATATAGCCAGGTTCTGAACTGGGGTGATGCAGTGAGCTAAATAACGGTGATGGATCAAGCCCTGATCTCTTGACTGGGTAAGAGTGGTCTGCTTAATTCAGACACTCTGTTCATCACCACCCCCTTTTTTGAATCGAGGTCTAACAGACAGCATGACAGAGGACTTTGTTGTGATGAATGGATGGATGGTTAGGAATTGCCTACGTTCTGGTCCTGTATGCCTTTCCCTGTTTGTCATCGTAGACAAAGATCTCCATCCTAAGTACAGGCTGATAAACTGGGGAACTCTGTTGGCAATGCATGTCAGTACCTGACAAAAGCATCATGATTACCTTGCCGGTACTATGGCCATAGTGCCCCCAGTAACCCTTTGTAAAGATATGGGAGCAGATTTACAAGACCCTTGCGCCTCTTTCACGCTGCTGTTGCATCACTTTTGTGATGCAGCGGTGGCGCAAAAGATGCGCCATGGTGCAGGGTATTTACAACGTGAAGCATCTGGGAGATGCGTCAAGTTGTAAAGCCCTGCGCCATAAGGAGGCGTTCCGGCGCAGTGGGGGGCGTTCCTGCGCAGGAACGCTCCTAAAAGTGGCTGAGTGAAATCTACAAGATTTCACTCAGTCAATTTTAGGCCAATGCTGCGTCAAAACCCTGCACCTGCTTGAAGCAGGCGTAAGGCTTAACGCAGCATTGGACAGAGCGGGCCCCCCAGAGCATTGCTGGAGCTGTGTCGGGCTTGGGATGCAACTCCAGCAATGCGCCGCCTTTACGGCACAGATGCGTCATGCATCTGTGCCATTTTTGCCCCATGGTGCGCCGCATTGTAAGTGCGGCGCACAATTGATGGCGGAGCTGCGCCAGTTATTGTAAATCTGCCCCCAAGTTGTGAGTAAATACCATGCTGCCAGTATTTCAACATGTGCAGTTGCAGCCTTAAAATGAGATGTAGGTGAATTGAATTCCTTGAGAAGATCTATGTAGCAATGACTGCTTCTCTGACCATGACAAAAATGTAGTTTCTCTTCCTGCAACTCCTCTCTCTCTTCAGTATATAACTGTTCCTCAAAATGGGGGACAAAGGTACAAAGCAATTGGATGACAAGGTGAATCAATTTTTTTTGCTGTGTATGTTTCTTTCATATGCAGCTAGCCTGTGAATGGTTGGCTGATGTTGCAATGACTTTCAGTTACTGATGGTTGTAACAGAGTCCTGATTATTCACTGCCTTTTTCCCTATGCAGTAACAAGAGTGTCATATTTGTTTGAAGTGGATTGAAATATGTGATTTGTTACTTTTCAAAAAGTTGTTCAAAATGTCATTATTATATTAAAAAAAAAACACAGAGCTTATAAAAATATAAAAATTATACCTTCCCTCTATGGATTTCTATGAGAGTGTGTTGCAATAAAGTTGCTGACCATGTGTGGTGGCAGGCTTGGAAAGTGTAGATTTGAATTTGTTATGTCAATATTGCTATATTACTAATATTACTTTTGTAGATTTTTCTTTAACTTTTGTGACAAACAGTTGTCTTCCTCTTTTGTGGACGTGGTTTATAATTTGCAAACACCTCTTTAAAACCTAGCTTATATTTCTTTAAACCTTAACCAATTTGCATTACCGCCCACATGTACTACTAAAATGCAGATCTCTATGTAGAGGGATCTCTGCACTCAAGGCGAAGCTCTCTACCCATAAGATCTAGGAGAGGCTACTGTCACTTCAGGATCCTCAGTGTTGTATGCAGGTCCTGTGTGGAAATGTGTTTCTGATTGGTGTCTCAAGTTGTCGAGCATTAACATATTTTATATGGCATCTGAACAAGACCCGTTGCATGATAATTATTTTGGCTCTAACAAGAAAAAGGTACTGTTCCTTTGATAGGTTGAATGCTTACTGTATTGCATCAGCTACTAGAGTAAATCTTCTGAATGTCTAATTTCCTGTAGAATGTTACTATTCATGTGAACTCCATCTAAATGAAAAAAACTGTATGTACTTTAAGTTGATGCAAAGCGTAACAGTAGTCCTATGTTCTCCTATGAGCGAACCTCCAACTCATGAGAACCATGTGCGACTACAAACTGATCACATTTCTTGTGTGCCTTCTCTCTTATACCTATCACCCAGCACCATCTTCGCCATCATTGCTGATCGCTGTCTTAGATATGTTCAGCACTGTTGACCGAGAAGAAGACTCATGGGTTGCACATCGCTCACTCAACAACATTCACATCTACACGTTAGTGGTAACTTGAGTCTGACAATGAGAAAGTACTTTAATGCATACACAAATACTATAAACAAAATGACAAATATTTACAGTATTTACTTTTAGTTTGAGTTACATTTTGGAACCCCGCTTACAGGAGCCTTGCAGATTTAACAGAGTGCAAATTATGTACCAATAAAGAAATGTAACATGGGGCAGCGAACTTTGTCAATGTAGTTTCCTACCATCATCTGCTCCCTTTATCTGGGAGGTACAATGAGATACTTATGCACCAGAAGGCTCTAATTGTAAGAAAACAGCAAAGGTCGTTTATGGGCCTAATGGCAACATGAGGCTTTTCACTATTTAAGGATACATTCTACAGGCGTTATCAAGTAGCTCACTATGTAACACTAGAGGCGTCTTACCTTTGACTCCAAAATTACAAATATTTAAAGCAAGCCGATTGGCTTTACCTTAAAATTGACCATGATCATATCATCTCAGCATAGAGAGACTCATTCAAACAGTTAAGGCAGAACTAAAGTATAAATTGACATTAACATTAACTTTCACTCGCAAAAACAAATAGGTTAGACCTATGGCATCTAATGTAACTTTCCTCCGTGATTCAGTCAGGCCTACAGCCTTGATCATTGGCTCGCCACCATAACCATCTCATGTCTACTGTACAGAGCATTATGTATCAATACAAGCAGCCCTTTGTGGCAGAACCACGCAACTTCTGCCCAATCAAATCTATCAAACAGAAAGATCAACATGTGGGCGGAGCCCAAGTCTCTCTCTCAGCAGTGCTTCAAAAAGCTCTTTTTCTGTTCAGCACATAAGGTCAGGCGGCAGCTGCAATGTCAAGCCAGCCCTAAACACGCTATGACTGGAAAACTGAAGGCAACAGTACAAAGGTTATAGAGGAGGAAAGAAGACAGAAATAAATGACATGCCGAGATTCCGCCTGAGGCTGGCAGCTCCCTCCCGGCTGCTGTGCATGTTTCCACAGTAATAAAAGGCCGTTACCTTGACCGCTGACATGAAGCCATCAGAGCCTTATTTATTGATGAAACTTTCAGCTGCAATCTGCTACAATGAATGCACATCATACAGTTGTCAGCAAAGACAGAGTACAGAAACCATGATCGCCGGTGACATTTCCATCTCGTGATTTATGAAAACAAAATATCTAAAAGTTTGCAGAATGGTGGATAGCAGAAGATTCGTTTTGAAACAGATTGTGTGCAAGATCAGTGTGCTCTTGGCCAGTTCAACTTTCTTATTTTAAAGCTATTTCTTTATTTAAGGCAAATAACTCAGAAGATGCCCGCGAAAAGTTTTATGTAGGACGTGTGCGTTGTTTCGTCGTGTGGTCCTCAACGCATGACAGAGATAAGCCTTCGGCAGCAGACAATTTAACTTCACCTCCTCGGTGACAGCACGGCTAAACGTGGATGTTAATGTTTTTACACAGGACTGAAAAATAACGATGGAGCAGATTCACAAAAGTCTTATTGAGTACAGGAAGTAAAAATGTAAATACATTGGGACTATATACGGAATATTCGTAGACAATTAGTACAAATAGAAACGACAGCACCTTCTTTGCAATTTTTACAAACAGGGAGTTCGACATTTTGAGCCTCTTCACAAAGCCATGGAAGAGTATGTAAAAAGTACTCTTGTGGTACTATTTACTGTATTCATAAATGCTTTGGTGTATCAGTCACAAACCTGTTAGATTATGGGGAGGCTTGAGCGGAGAAGTGTGGCTCACTGGTTAGAAGCTGTTTTGACACGACAAGGGAAACCCAAAAGGAATCACACTAGGGTCCTTGGGCAGTAGACTATTGTACAGAACAGGGGACCCTAGTAATTAAGGATCACATAAATGATAGACATATACTGAATAGTATATATGACCTCTGTCCAGCCGGACAGGTTTTTATTGTGCAATTTTTAGTATTATTCCATATATAAAACAATTATACAAAAGTGGGCACAGCCTGTGACCCACAAAGGACAAGACAGAACAAGTGACAAAACAATCATGTAAAAACGCACAAAAGCGGTCTGTACTCATTCATTGGTTATACAGACTAGATTACAATCATAGCAACCCATTGTTGTTCAATATTAATGAGGTCAAACCAACATATGGTGCAGTGAGGTCGACGACGTTTCGATGCAGTTATGGAATACTTGCATCATCATCAGGACAGAAAATAGTATGTCATGTTTGTCTAGAGACTATATTGCGATCACAGAGCCTCTCGTAATTACTTAGAATGGGTCCATAGGGAAGTAGGAATTCCACACAGCCATAAACAGATGATTACGCTTTTCACGGGGGCTGGAAGAGAAATCAATTTAGCAGTTCCATGCGTATATTCTTCGCGGTTTGAATTTCGTCTTGAATTTGATCACCGCCAGAACCCCCTCGTCCAGCCATCATGCTGCAATAATATATCCCTAAGACGAAATTCAAACCGCGAAGAATATACGCATGGAACTGCTAAATTGATTTCTCATCTGATGATGATGCAAGTATTCCATAACTGCATCGAAACGCCGTCGACCTCACTGCACCATATGTTGGTTTGACCTCATTAATATTGAACAACAATGGGTTGCTATGATTGTAATCTAGTCTGTATAACCAATGAATGAGTACAGACCGCTTTTGTGCGTTTTTACATGATTGTTTTGTCACTTGTTCTGTCTTGTCCTTTGTGGGTCACAGGCTGTGCCCACTTTTGTATAATTGTTTTATATATGGAATAATACTAAAAATTGCACAATAAAAACCTGTCCGGCTGGACAGAGGTCATATATACTATTCAGTATATGTCTATCATTTATGTGATCCTCACTGGTTAGAAGCGGCAGACCCGGAAGCAGAGGTTGGCCCGGGACCAGGGTTCAATTCCCAACGCGGCATGGTCTTGGGTCAATGTCCGCGGACTCGACAATTGTCGCCTTCGTGCCTACACTAACCATGGGTTCCACTATGCAACTCTGGGCAATAGCTTGCTTAATCTCCACAACGGCCCCTTCACCTTGGGGATGCCCAGGAGGGGTTCCCCCATCTCACAGGGAAAGCTAGGAAGGGTTCCCCAACGGTATACAGCGCCAGGACACTCTGAGATGGAGTCACAGTGCGCTTTACAAGTATACACATTTATTTTACATTTAGTAGCTGGGTGGGACATGTATGTGCACCAGCTTTAGGTGAGAATACTTGGTGTTTGATTTTGCAATATTCTTTCCCTTTACAAGTAGCATTTGTAGTATGACACTGAGAAATGAGGTGTTCTGCATGTGCACTCAGTATTAAAGAAGGGGGGGGGGATTTGGGGAGTGGCATTTCATGAACGACATGCATCTCTGCTAACATTGATGCTTTCACATTAAATTGAAAAGGCGCAACCACATTTCTGTCATCTGTTTGCCCAGTCACAATTTGTGCACACTTTTATTTGTGATTTGCACATATGTGCACATTACAATTTTTTATCAGTAGGTGATAAAATGTTTTTGGACATATTCTCAGTTAGACACAACTTAATTCCAGGCACTGTCAGAGACTTTTGTGGGTCCAAGGGCCACTAGCATTGGCATAGCCAATAGGTCTCGCCTTTGGGACCTTATAAGTGTTTAGCCATGCAACAGTTGATGTTGTTGCACAAAGGATATTGTGCTGCATAACTAAATACATATAAGGCCCAAAAGTTGAGAACTATTGGCTATGCCAATGCTTGTTAAACTTGGTAACTCTTTCTGGGCCTTAGTTGCATTACATTAGTACCAATTTAACACTCAGCTACAAAAATAAGCAACAGAAAGATGAACAGTCTAGTTTGCAAAGGTCCTTCCACTGCCCGACATGCCCATTTTTGGTAACTTTTGAACAGTTTGAGCTAGAAACAATTTTTTGTTCAGTTAAAATTATCATGGGCATACTGAAAAGGTAATCATTGACGGCAGACCGCATTGACGGTAATCATCACGGAAATAGGATTACAGTGCCAGGCTGCGCACAGAGCAATGAAGCATAGCCGGAGGTTGCAATGATAGGGTGAGCAGACAAAAAATGTAGACAGGTCCCTGGATGCGGGCACACACTGGGGGTACAGCGGACGGATAAACTAACAGTAGTCACAGTCAGTTCATGTCTGCATGAGGAACAAGTCTACATTGACACACTGACTGGGTATGAAAAATGAGTTGAAACAGAGACATGATTACAGGTGATGGAGGCAGCGATCCCATGCACTGGATATACACTTGGGGCACAGTGATTAAGCAGCACCAAGAGGAATCACAAAGAAGACAATAGGGCACGGGGTATCAACCAGGCCATGAGTTAAGAAGAGGATGGTAAACACCCTTTCAGGGACAGAGGCATGGATCCCATGGACTGGACAGAATGGGAGTGAAGAAGACTGGAGAGCACAGGCAGTCATGCTATAAGGAATCAGGGATACAATGAGCACAGAAGAGGGAGCAAAAACGGCTGATGGTGAGCAGATAATGGGCAGGGTATGGAGGATGGTGGTAAGATACTGAGTGGGGATGCGAGGATAGAGTTTACATACCTAGGGTATGCACTAGAGATGCAGAGTGATCACACACTGGAGGTATGGGTACAGCGACAGGGAGCGTAAAGACACCAGGTGCATTAAGAGTTTGAGGAGATTCTGAGGAACTGACTTGGAAGCTGTGACAGGGGTGGTACAATGACACAGGGGATGGGCACGAAATACTGTATGGAGAGAATATGGAGACAAGATACAGTGAGAAACTGCACAGTAACTGGTGAAGCACAAACAGGGTATGCAGTAGGAACACGAGCAGATAATGGCACAAAAATTGGGGCTGCTGTTATAGACATAGGACGGAGAAACAACAGCTGGTGTAGTAAGGCGCATGTAGCTATCAGAGGGAGAAGAAACACACAGGGGCACAATGTAAATTGCTCACCGAATGAGAGAGTTGCTGCAAGGGGTGCCTACAGAAAAGAGCATGGACATGGGATGCAACAAGTGTTTTTTTAGCAGATAACTGTGCAGAGGGCACTGAAGCAGCGTTTACATTCAGCTGGCACACAATAGGGGTGTAACAAGCAGGTGAACAAAGACACAGGGCTGGACTGAAGGGTTATAGGAAAAGGCAGGGCGCCTGGCGCCCCCAATCGCTCAACTCACTTTCTCCCACCACCGCCTTCAGCCCCGACAACGCCATCTTCCTCAGCTGAGCTTCTCGGTTCCGGGTTTGTGGGCCTGGCCCAGACCAGCCCGGGCATCATAACGAACTCATCAGAAGGAGTGTTGACGCTACCACTAGGCACGGATCCTGGATAAGCTACAGTGGGTGTGCCATGCAAAGGCGAGAACACCTTAAATATCAATGAAAACGGGAATTGAGATAAGATTACGACTTTTAGAAATATTAGTATAACTGTATTCTCAGAAATATTTAAAAATGCATCGTATTCACAAATATTTAAAGTACGCAATTACCAATAGTCTATTAAGCATATACATTGGAGAATTACTTTAGATATATACATAATAAGAGGCTGTACAATTTCACTTTTATTGATACCTACTTGTTGCCTATCGAAGATAGCATTCACTTTAAGTTACGATGATAGCCTCCCCCTTCTTCCGTGTCTATAGAACATTTTTCCGGTTTCTGTGGGAGCAGCTTATTGGATGTAGTGGTTTATTTTTGCCTCCCTGCCTACTATGTGACAGCAGACGTGGTGAGGTTGTTCATCGGCCATTCTCCCTACTTCCTTTAGTGTAGTCAGGGGGTCTTCAACCCTTTCTGTATATAAGAGCTACTTATGTCTAATAAATATTATCCTGAGCTACAGTTCTTACTGTTGTAAAGTGAGCATATCAGGCAATATTACCACAATACCACAGACAGGGCTACCATCAATAATGTAAACAAGCGCCTCGCGCTAAAAGTAAAAAAAAAGACGAGGAGAGGAGGAGGGGGGAGGGGAGAGAGGAGGGTGCCTGCGCCTGTTTCCCTTGCGGGAGCGAGCAGCAACCATCTGTTAATTACAAACAGATGGTTTTGAAAGCTTGCTCCCGCAAGGGAATCGCCAAATTTGCATGCGTTTCCATTAAAAGCAATGCCACACATGCAAGTTTTGGGGCGAAAAAGCAAACCGATTAATAAAGGTCTCATCTAAGCAGCGCATGTGCGCTGCATAGGCGAGACCTATGAACTAATTGTGGGAAATTGACCCAGAGAACCTGGTTTCAATCCCGGCTTCCTAGCTTGATGGGCAGTCTGACTGTAGGCAACTACTTTTCATACTGTGCCTCCTTTTCTATGACCACCACATTTGAGAGTAGCTTGAAATAATTATTTTCAGAATATGCATTGTACAAAAATGTTCCTTGTATATGTTTTAATAGACCATCATTTTGCTTCGACCATAACAGTAAAGGCTTATGTAGGAAGCACAATACAGGAGGCACAAGACAGTTGACTTGCCTCTTGAGTTATTAATAACATGGTTAGGGCAGAAGGTATTTTGTTCACTAATTCTAGTAAAACCACTCAGTGAAGTATTATAATCTGTTGTGCTAAAGTGGAACAATGCAAACTACACTGTTTTTCATTTAAAAGTTTGTATCTCAACTATAAATAAAGTGGCAGCCAACAGCACTTGCAACAGGGAAGGAGGTAGAGGCTGAGCTAAAAGCAGTTCTCAGCCTCGATGGCACAATTATTCCAGATAGGGGCCAAAACAGACAGGAATTGTCAGCAAAGAAGGCCTATGTTTAAGTACGGACTATAATTATAGTAACCTGTGTTGTAAAACATGCTAAGAAAGACATCAGCCTCAATCAGAGCAAATCACATGGGGCCTCTTCAAGGAAAGAGACAATGGTAACTTGCTTTTTCTCGTTCCCCCATTTCCCCAATTGTGCAGCTTCATACAGCAAACAAAATAAAATGCACAATAAACAAAATGCCCATGCATACTGAAATGGAACTGGTTGCCACAGCAAATCCCTCTCCTGCATATTGTTTGGTTAACCAAGGAATGGACGATTGTTTCCTGGTGACAACAACCCTACAATGGGCTGTCTCCTGATTTCATAGCTCATCTACTCATTTTAATTTCTTCTGATCTTGCTAAAATTGAAATGAGACAGAGAGAGCGCTAGGTCTCAAGTGTTGCTTGAGAGCTGTTGCCACTTGGAATGGTAAACAGCTAAGGTATCAAAAACGCCCCCTATAAAGTTGAACTTCTCTTCACAGCAAGTGTGACAACTGAGAAAAAGGTAACTTTTGGTTGGGCATATCGTTTCTTTTAATATGTTGTCATAGAAGCTGTAAGAAAGTGGGTTACTGTTTGAGTCCTTCACAAGTAATAGGTCTGCAACCTTTCATCTATTGAGATCCAAGCATCCCATTGTAGCACTTAACTCTCTCAGGGTAGCAAGGCAGAGCAGTGTAAGGCTTACTCTGTGGAGGTGGTGTAAGCTAGCACCCCAGTCAGGCGGAACACAACAAATAAAACCCAGGGAATCATTTTCCAATCAGGGCTTGTATCTATGTAAAGGAAGAGTATTTTATTTTGCACACACTACTTATGACCACACATTAATTCACAAATAAAAAGAAGTTGGGAGGTGGAAAAATATAAGGTTACATTCTCCTAACATCTCCCTCCCCCAGCAAACCCTCAATACTAAACCTATAATACCCCTGCATATACTAGACATAATGTAATGGGGTGTCGCTATCAAATGTCAGGACTTCTGGCTTTGAAAGAGTGTGACTATAATCATAAAAGCAAAACTATATCATGATAAACCAATGCACTCAGATGCAAATCACAAAAAATCATAGTGTCTTATAATGACATTCATTAATACATGCAATGATTCACTGTTGTTTGTTAATAAAGTAAAGTGTATGTGTTTTTTTCTACTTCTGCACATACTGTCAAACAATCTTATTACTCAAAGCCCCAGCTCCAAAAGTGCTTGAAAACAGCATTCACCTATTATAACCCCTTTTGGATGTTGACACTTGAGTTTATGTGGGGATGCAGCAATCCTAGCAGCCTCCGAACACTGGGTAACAGGTTGGTTCTGCCCCTACCTTCGCTGGAGCATCACAAAAGCAGAATATGCAAATTTTCCAGTGCCCCTGCGGATTCTGGGGCACTGATTTTTCCTGACCCTATTTTGCCTTCTTGGCCCATGGCAGCGAACAAATGTTTTGTTTCCCTTTGTTCTCATGAGAAATTGGTGTCTTCCCTTCTCAATCTGCCCCCTAGGAGGGGCACTAAGGCATGACATTACAGGGCCGGCCACTATCACTTGAAGCAGTTCCTGTGTGTCGGTGTGAAGCAGGCACCTTTGTACACGCTCTCTGACTCTCGAGCGGCAGAAGACACAGCTTCTCCTTTCCGAATGGTAGTCAGTACTGGTAGGGGTCTCCCAGCTGCCAACTCCCCACTTTCCCAAGAAATGGTCACAGGGAGCAGAGGAGGTGCCCATATCACTCCCAGAGGTTTGAACAACACAAGAACTCATGTTCCCATGGGTGAAAAAGAGCCCTACTACCTTATACATCCCATGGAAATTGGGGGTCCCAGGGACACCTGAACCCACAGCACAGCAGTGCTTATCTTTCTTTGCCTTTTCCTTGTGTTTGTATGTCCTCAGTGAGATGGGGATCCCGAGGGCAATCTAATAAAAAGTAAGGGAGGATGCCAGGATGCCACATGTACTCCCTTGCAACTTTCTACCCAGGGCCTTGGCCCTCCCCAGGGAGTTCTTGGAGCTCAGGGAGAAGCACAGTACATCTGTCCAATCCTGGTTGGTCCTCTGGGTGGACTGCTCTTCCTCAGCTCGTTTCTCTGGCCCTGTTAGACCAATGTCCATCAGGAAAACTGCATTTCAGTCTTGGTGGTTTCTTCCAGGATACAGGAGTTTCTGTTTGAGGCCTTCTGGCAACAAAACGTTTCTAAATTGCTAAAGAGATATTTTCATCACTGCTCACCCTCTGATAAGGGAGAACTGAGGGCCTTCCTCCCGCACCATAGGTTATATTGTTGTACCTGTTCTCTGTGTAGTGCCTGTGCTCCCCTCAGCCAGGGTCTCATCCAGCTGGCTCTCATGCAGCATCCATTCAATGCCTGAACTCTTCAAGTCCCACAGCGACCTTTGTTCACGTGCAGGGCACAAGTGTGTTGCCAGAAACCCTGGGGCTACCCGTTGATGAGGGTTACTGCTCTACTGGCTCAGTTCTCAGAAATTGCAGAGGAACCCTTCTCCTCCAGGGTCCCCCAGCGCCCCCTGAGAGTTTGGGAGCAGTGCCACTGGCCCTGGAAAGCTTATTCTATGTAGTCCCATTCAGACAAAATCTAGGGTGCCCCAATACCTAACACAGGAGTCTGGTCTTCTCTAAGGTGCTGTAAATTCAATATTCTCTCTATCTCTTCCTCTGCACATTTCAAAGGTTTTTAAATGAGAGTAGGGAGTTCCAGCAGGTGAGCTATTCTGCCAGTCCTGGGCTGTGATATTATCACTTCACCCGATCCCAATCCTGACGTACAGCATTTTAAAACTTCCAACATGGCAACATGAAGCAATCTGTCAAATGACTTCTCTGAGAGTCTGAAACATGCCTAAATGCAACCTTTTTCTGGTCTCTTCCATCCAAAACTTGTAAAGGGAACCCCCTCTTGTGACTGACTCTAGGGGTCTGGCATAATCCACTTTGTTGTCTTTGGGTTGAGGTTTCCCAGGCCTGATGCAGTATAAGAAGTAATTAGGACATGCTGATTCTATTCCCACCCTCTCTTCTGCCAGAAAAATAGGTGATCACTGTCAAAAAGCACTATTGTGTGGGGAAGCCTTTGATTCTGATGCTGACCAGCAGTGAAATTCCATTCGCCCAGCAGGGCTAACACACATTAAAATCTAATTAGGAGCTGAGCCAGAGAAATCTGATAAATCTTCAAGTGCCAGAAGGAGTGTGGATATGACAACATGTATATAAAATATTTACTTTTTATCCTTGTTAAGCATAAGATTAATGCCCCAACATGGGGCCAGATGTAGGTAATTCTATTTTACCGATTCATAAATACCGAATTTTACCGATTCGGTATTTATGAATCGGTAAAATAGAAGGTGGGAGATGTAGGTAAAATTTAATTTTCAATTACCGAATCGGTAACATTCGGTATTTACCGATTCGGTAAATACCGAATCGGTATTGCCCATTGATTCCTATGGGCCTTGAAGCCCATAGGAATCAATGGGCAATACCGATTCGGTATTTACTGAATCGGTAAATACCGAATCCTGCAAGGGTGCAGGGGGTGTCACTTTGACACCCTCTAGCACCCCAAATACAGGCATGTGTGCCATGTGGAACACAGACTTGCCCAAGGGCAGGTCTGTGTGTCACATGGCACAGGTGTGCATGCACAGATGTGCATGCACACCTGCATTCGGTATTTTACCACCCAATAGGATTGGATGGTAAAATACCGACTCTACAGGGCCTGTGGCACTCTCAGGAGTGCCACCTACATGTGGAATTACCAAATCGGTAAAATTACCGATTCGGTATTTTACAGAATCGGTAAATTTACCGAATCGGTAAATTTACCGATTCTGTAAAATACTGGCCCCTACATGCCGATTCCTAAATACCGGTCGGTACCGGCCGAATTCGGCCGTTACTGACCGGTATTTCCTCTCCTACATCTGGCCCATAGTCCCTTAGCCTAACAATGGCAAAAGTGTACTTTGATCAAGATTCCATCCATAATGTACAATACAGTGACGCTCATAATTTTCAGTGAAGCACCACAGACTATGAATACCCACTAGGCATGGGCGAATTTTGCGAATCTGGCGTTCGCGAATTTTGCGAATTTGCGAACTTGCAATCAGCTAAATCCGCAAATTCTCGCGAATTTGCGGATTTTTTTTGTGTTCGCAAGGGTTTCTGCCAGTTCGCGAGGGTTTGGTACTAGTTCGCAATTGCGAACTTACTTGTCGGCTCGCAACGGTCGAGACTATGTTGTTTCTACGTCCGGTTCATCATCACAGCCTCCCAGCACCCTCTGTTTCACCACTGCCACCCTCTGTTTCACCCATGCCACCCTCTGTTACATCAATGCCACCCTCTGGTTTATCATCACTGTAGATTATGGGGGGGGAAAGCAAGCACACCTGCCCTGCTTCAACTGACATGAATTAATTTGGGGTTAGTTTATTAATGTGTCACTGTTTTAAAATTCCAGGTCTGGCACCTGCTTCCTTATCAGTAATTTGCTTTCTGTTGCAGTGCAATTTTTTTTCCATGACCTTTGTGGCCTACTTGTAGCTATTCTATGAGCCTGTTTTGAGGGTCAGAGCAGGGTCATACAATTGTTGCAACTAGCAACTGAACTCTGCGGGGGCCCCAGTCAGGAAGCACTACAGGGAATGGTTACTAATGATGAGTTTGAACTCTTGCACCTGCCGAGTGCTTTCAGTTTTTCAAAACTCGTTTTTCTGCAATTTCGCGAAATTCGCGTGGTGCGAACACGCGCAAGATCAGATTCGGAAGCTGCGAATTCGTGCGAATATGCGATTTCTTTTTTTGCGGCGTGTTAGTTCGCAAGGTTTTGTGCGTTTTCGCGAGCCGCTTGTAGCGCAAGGCGCGAAGTTACCCTGGCGGTCGTTCAAGGGCGCGGCCATCTTGTTTGCATGAAGTATTTCCGTTTCCGGGCGCGAAGTGTAATCTCGCAAAGTGTGCGGCTCGCCAGTACAATTTCGCGAGTGGTCGCGAGGAACATCTCGCGCGAACTTACCCGCGCGGTCGTGAACGGGCGCGGCCATCTTGTTTCTCATTCATTGCTATGGTTCTGGGCATGCTTCTTGTATCCTCTCTAAATCTCTGCCATCCTTTGCTTGTTTGAAGTTATTTTTGATCTATTTTACTTATTATCTATCCCTCTATTTTTCTAGCTCTAAATTTTTGTGTTTACTGCTACTTTTTGTTAAGTTTAAACTACTTTTTTAAACTCTTTTCTTTTCTTCTCTTCCCTATTCTATTTTCTTTATTCCTTTCCGTCCAGACCATGGTGAAGGGAGCCGGGAAGCATCCCGAGAAGGGGAAGGGTCCCGCACCCCTTGCCCGGCTCCCGTGCGGGCGTTTGAGGGGGGAGCTAGTGATGCCATGGGAGATCTTTAGCACGGAGGAGGTGGGCGCACTAGTGTTCTATGTACAGCGCCACCTCCCCAGGACCATCATGGCAGGCGGCAAGATCGGAGGCGGGTACGGGATGCGGGAGCGCCGGAAGTGGTGGGATAAGGTGTGCCGGGCCATGTACCACCACTCTCGGGTCCGGCGCACCTACAACCAGGCCACCCACCGCTGGACGGATGTCCTGACCCGTGAACGAGATCTGCTCGACCTGCTTGGCCTCGAGATCCCCGGGCTTGGTGAGTAGTAGTAGCTATTTCTTTACTACTCTGTTTTCTCCTGCTGTGTTATTATATTGCAATTTTTTCTTTTTTTTACCAAGAGCAATAATGCTGCTCATTACATTGTAGGTAAATTATATTTCAAAATCTTCTGTGCATTTCAGGCGCACTGCTCTCCTTCTCAGTAGTGTTGCTACTATGCTTATTTGTTTTCGATTTTGTGTTCATTTCATTGGCCTGTGAAATTATGTATGAGTGTAGTTTAAAGAACTGCGTAATGCTACACACTAAGGTTCAGATGTTTAATTACCGACGCATCCCTGCAAAGTAGCAGGGATGCGCCAGTAATTGTGCGCCACGCCACTATCACCCATGGTGCGCCGTATTTACAATGCGGCGCACCATGGGCCCAAAACATCACCAAAGCGTTCTGCATCTGTGCCGTAAGGGCGGCGCATTGCTGGAGTTGCGTCGCAACGATGGCGCAGCTCCATCAATGCTCTGGGGTGCCCTATCTCCTCAATGCTGCGTCAAGCCATACGTCTGCTTCAAGCAGGCGCAGGGTTTAAGTCATGCATCATTGTCGTTAAAGTGAGTGATTGAAATCTTGTAGATTTCCCTCAGCCACTTTTAGGATGTGTTCCTGCGCAGGAACACCCTCCCTTGCGCCGGAACGTCCCCTGATGGCGCAGGGCTTTACAACGTGATTCATCTCCCATATGAGTCACGTTGTTAATATACGCCGCACCATTGCGCCTCTTTTGTGCTGCCGCTGTGTCACAAAAGTCACGCAACAATGGAGCAAAAGAGCCGCAAGGGGCTTCTAAATCAGCCCCTACAGACTCAAGTCCAGTCCTTCCTTTGTACACATGGCGATAAGAAGAAATAGTGGTGGTGGATTGATAGTTTGAGTATTTTAATGACTGGTTAATGTAGTAGGAAACTTTAGTGTTGTCTCTGATCTGCAATCACGATGGACTTTGGCTGTCACTTCGCGTGCTGCGGACTGCTGCCTGCTAATCCTAGGCAAACCTTTTTAGTACTTTGTGTAGTGAGTTACATAAGAAGTTTCCAATTCGACGGTCCGCAAATCAAGCAATACTAATAACGTAGTAGACCACATGAGATTGGTCAATAATATATCCCGTGGAATAGTTGTCTATTTGCTATTTTGCCAAAATATTTTGTTAGTTCTTTTGAAATGTTTGATTTGGTTGACAAATATCATCCATGTTTTCTGTTTTTCTTTCTTTCATGTTGTACCTCAGCTTCCCCCAGGGGCAAGAGGAGGACACAGGAGGAGGAGGAGGGTGCTGTTGAGGATGCAGGCCAGGATCGGGCAGGCAAGGGCTCCTTTGCTGGCCCCAGTAAGTTTTAATTTTAATATAGAGTACTTATTTTTTCCCAGCGTTCCTCATTCGATTTTTTCTAAATCGTCTTTGATATTCTTGTAGACTGGATCTAAATTCTTATCCTGCCTCGACTATGACTCTGTGTGGTATTACTAGATTATTCTTATTAGTCTGTCTGTGTAGCTAACTAAGATTGCACATTTGGCAATTCCATTGGACTCCCATTCTAGTCAGCAATAGCTCTATGCACAGAGTGCAGTCCTCTGGGATTGTCCATAATGTCTTTTCAAGTCTTCTAAATGTTTATGCTTTGACAATTGCCAACAATAAAAAGGTGAATGACCACCAAGAAAGAATAAGATACTACTTTACTTTTGGTTTGGATTGGAGGACAATCCATTCTACTACTGTTGCAGGGACAAATCTGCACAAACAGAACTATGGACACTAAATAATGCATTGCTTAGCTTATCAATTATAATAGGTGCTGTTAGACTTTCCACATACCTCAGTGATAACAGACTTTGTAGTTGAACCCCCAATCTCCTTACTGACTAGATAGTGTGGCAGAGTCATTTAGCTTCCAAAGTCACCGATGATTATGATTATTCCCCAATGATGTCAGAGGCACGGACTCATGCTTGCAAAAATTGCAAAACCTTTAGCTAATCCACTCTAGTCTGGAGGACCAAAAACCACAGAGTCTATTTAAGTTTAAAAGCTTTATTAAAAGTAAACACATTTATTAAAATCAAGTTTGTCATAAAAGTAAACGTTTAACTGAAAATGGAAAAGTGCTTAGTGCTGACGATTAATTGGACACATTTCTTGTGGTCGAGCCGAGCTCTCACCTGGTTTGAACTTGATCCTGCTCGTGTTCTTAGAAGTCAAGCTTCTGTCTGTTAGGAGAAAAAGTGGTGCGTGTTAAAAATAAAAAGCAAGCAATTATCAGTTGTGCCAAAAAGTGCAGCAAGACAACAGCCTTCCCTGGAAAAAGGGACATTTTTACTTTAGAGTAGACAGTCACAAATTATTAAATTGTATACTGTTTTTTTCACATTTTTTTCCTCCTAGACCAAATATTATATAGTAGTGAGTGGTGTATTCTAACATTATTAAATGTACTTTGTAGGTGGAACATCTGGAGGCGGGGCCAGCGCGGAGGTGGTGGCGGCATTGGACGAGGAGGACAACTCTGGGGAGGAGGCGGTGCAAGTGCCGGACAAGGACATGCCTGTGAGGGATAACACGGTGGTGGCGGGCAGAGGTAAGCTATATATTCCTTACTCATTGAGATTGAAGACTGCAGAGTGTGCTTTCTGCACGGGTGTATTATAAATAAACCAGGTAGTAGCCTCCTCTAAATGTACTTCGACTTAGCTGTGAAGTTTTTGGCGAGAAGAATCCCAATCAGATCTGAGATGAACTTGATGGATGGGATGAACGAAAAGCGAAAGAAGGGTGTAAGTAAGTGTGGAAGGACGAGAAATGTAATGATGACTGGCAAAGAAGAATGATATGTGTTTGCTTGGTCCCCGAGGTGGCTGGGAAGGAAAGAATATGGTATGGTGCATGGCTGGGTGAATGATGAAGCAAGGATGGGTGGAAGGAGAACAGCCTGGGAGGGTGAAACAGATACTGTATGTGTGCATATACTTTGAATGGATGGATGCCTGGAGCATGGTACTATCTGACTCTTAGATAGCATATGTGTATCTAGAGAGAGTAGACGGTCACTGGATGAACTAAGTGTTACTTTGAAGAGCACGTAACACCGCACCCGCACGTCCGTTCCAGTGTAGGAAAGGCAAGGAAAAGAAGTTGTAATTTTGTCCAAATACTACCATGAATAGTAGCAGTAGTTTGTATTGCAACTGCAAGCACAGCATATATCCGATTATTACGGTGGACACTCCCTACCTCTCTTAATAACTTTAGTTTAGTAGTAGTACGTCATTCAGGTGTGGGTGTATGTATCACTGTTCACTCAATAATAAGCAAAGCACCTAAAGTCATCCCATATGTCATCAAATACATCCCATGTGAAGTGATAGATAATCAGATTATTTAGCTTATTCATTTTCCTTTTCTAATACTCATTTGCACTGTAGGGTGAAAGCTAAATTAATTAAGCAGTAGCCCCTTTAACAGAGTATTCTCAGTGCCACCCGTAATAGAAAAGTAAGAGCTTCACCACCTGCATGTACTGGACCGGTACAGTAACGCAAGTCTGTCTCACTCACTATGGTGTGCGTCTGTTTTTCTCGGGTGCAAGTTCACAGCACTGGCATTATGCCGGCTTGCATAAGATAACGTACCAATTTTCCTAAACAAGAGAGAAGAAGAAGAATAAGACTGGTGTACTGTCATAGTCGACTGTAATGGAAGTCCATAGTGCTCGTAGAATTTGTTCCTTAAACTCCCACTAATGTTAGAGCAAGGATGAAGAAGTCGGAGGTACATAGATACTGTCCTCAATAGTTATGTACTGTGCTTTCAATTTGCTATTTGTACTGTGACAACTTTCTGCTCAATCATTTTGTGTTAATCTTAAGGAGCATTGGTTACAGACTATGTCTTTCTTTCTTCATATAGTTGCTCCTTCCAAATCCAAGAGACCATCAAGGAGGAGGGAGCTGGCTCGAATGGCCCGGCAACGGAGGCTGGATGCCACTGTCGCTGAATATCGGCGGCTGGTGGCCCTGGAGGAGGAGGAGACGCAGTCTGGTACTACAACAACGTCCACTGGGACAGCTGCATCCTCCTCCGTGCAGGCTGCCAGCCAGCGCAGTGCTCCAGCGGTACGGAGCCGGGCTACCAAAGCCAAACGCCACCGCCAAGCAGCAAAGACAGCAGCTGCCCCCCACAGGATTTGCAAGGCACGCCGGCGCCGCTTATCCCTCAGACTGTCCTACCTGGAGCAGGAGGTCCTGAACTATAAGAACTTGGTGGAGGGCCTCCGCTTCGAACATGCCACCCTCCGTAAGGAGCATGATGCCCTGGCTGCTAAAGTCAACAGCACCCTGCCGTAGTGTCCCTTGCCCCTTTTTAGAGACTTTTGGGGGGTGGGAATTGGGAGTTGGGTTTTTTGGGGACTTTTGAAGGACAATTGTTGGGGTTAGGGAGGGTCTTGCGGGTGATTATTTTGTTAGGGCTATAAAAACATACTTTTTGAAACTTTATCTGACCATACCTGTTTTTTACTGCTTTTGAGTCTTGTGGGTGGGGGTTTAACAGTAAGTTTGTTTTCCTGAATAGTCCTAGGACTTTAGTAGTACTACCGTCAATCTCTCGTCTCTCCTAATACTCCATTATACTACCTCCAACCAAACGCTTATCTTACCTGTAATTTCTGTTTGAAAGTAGGGCTAGCTCCACGGGAAATGGCGATTAAGGTTGCAATCCAGGGCGGCTGAAATTTCCTCATCATTACGGTGGTACTAGTGGTGTGACACAGTGGCAGTTGCATGGCTATGGAAAAAAAGAAAATGAAACCTGGTTTGTCCTTACTGTAGCATTACAACGGTACGATAGAGAATATAGCAAGTGACAGTACACTAGACTACAACAGTGCCACAATGTAGCCTAACAAATGGTAAAGTATTGATAGTATAACTTGTACTTGTGTAGGATTTCTTTCACATTGGCTACTACTACAAGAAATAGTACTGAAGCTGAGTAAGTCTAGAATATATCCTCGGATTCCTTCACCAGCCTGTTGCTATGACCTTATCCTCCCAAGCAAGTGTGTGGAATTATTGATGTCATGTCACACATCAAGCAAAACTACACAACCCGGGGGAAGAGGGTTAGGGTTTGTTAAATGGATGGGAATGGGGGTTTCTTTTTGGTTATGTTTTGTTGAGAGAAAAAAAAAAAAGCACAGCATGGACAAACAATAGTTGAACATAAAGAAATTTTTGGGTACAAAGCTAACCATAAATCTTTTACGTGACATAAAGGAAGTGCATGCACTACTGAATGCATTGTTACAGAAAAGTAAGTAGTACTTTCGACAACCGTGAATGACAGAATGCGACAGTACACAGGGCTACATTAAATTAGAAGTAAAACCTATAGAATGGCTGTAGGGATCAATTTAGAAGCAGAGAGAGATCCAAGAAATGCAGTCACACACACTCATTGAAGAAAAGAATGGATACTGTATCTGTATTGTTGTAGTTGTCCTGTTGAATTTGGTAAGTAAGTTGCATGCAGCAAACAATTCCTCTTATTAGCGGCACTCCTCCATTCCAGCTGACGCTTCGTCCATCAATGTTGGTGACCAGAAGACACCCTGTCCACTGCCTGCCTGGCGGATGCTGAATTGCGGCTCGCTAATGTGAAGCCTGACTCCATCCTTTTTTCCCTATTGCACAGACTGAAACCCGGCCTGTAATTATTGAACGAAAAACTGCACTGATAAATAACTATAAGGTATGTACGCTGTGTAGTGCAAAAAGTCACACTTTGATTTTCCTAATAGACAGTACAACATTTTTGAAAGTGCTTACTCTGTCTGAGTCACCTTTTGAAGGATTAATAAGTATGGGCAAATTAATTTAGCGGATCTTTCCCCTCAAGCTAGGTGTACTGTAAACTGTGTTTTAGAACAAAATTAGACCTTCCCAGCAGTGCTTCCACCCAGACCCTTACTAAAGCCAGTTGCAAAAATGTAGAAGACCCCCAATCAGATCTCAAAAAACGAGGCCTAGCAGAAAACTGGTGACAAAACGTACTTCGAAAGTAAAAGTAGGCCCAAATACCCCCTTACCCACCCTGGATTGTATTCAAACCACTTGCAAGCAATCCATAGCCAGCATTGCTCCAAGACTCGAAAACCCCCCCACCCAAACACATGCAATAGAAATACTGCTAACCCTAACAAGCTCTAAGTTAAGAATAGTGGCAGAGGCTTTGTTTAACTATGCCAAATCCCCCCTTTCCCACCATGGATTTTCTTCAAATGACTTGCAACCAAAATTACACATTCTCACGAGTGCTCTAAGACCCCAGAACTCAGTTGCAAAAATCTAGAACACCCCAAAACACATGCAATCCTGCTGCTAGGGCTAACCCTAAGGAACCCTAAGTTACAAAAACCACTTCTATCCGGTATTAGACCTTCCCTGGATTGTCCCAAGAACCGCCAACCCACCCGCCAAAAAGCACAACACCCCCAAACAGCCCAAAAGAAAAATCTCATACTTACAATATTTCTCGGCCTTCGGTCCAAACGCGCTGTGCAGCTAGGCCATAACTCCAGTTTTCCACCACGGATTTCCTGAAAAGCAAATGCAATCAAGATTAGAGTGTCCCAGCAGTGCTCCCAAACCCCGAAACTCACCCACAAACAGCCGGAACCCCCCCAAAGAGCACCTCAAAGGCAAGCAAGTCAGCAAAAACACAAAAAAATTCCGCCTCCGATTTGGTCCAAACCACTTTTATCGGGTATTTGAGCTTCCCAGCAATGGCCCCAGAGCCGCCAACCCAGGAGAAAACGAGTAGAAGACCCCAAACAGCCAAAGAGCAAAAGTACAAAAATGGGGACTTAGTCATTTTTTTGCCAATTTCCCAAATCACTCCGCGCGCGCTCGCAGCTAGGCCCTAACTCCCCTCTGCCACCATGGATTTGCTTCAAACCTCTTGCAAACTAAAGTATCCATAGCCAGCAGTGCTCCGACCTCAAAACTCACCCACAAACACCAGGAAGCCCCCCAAACAGGCCCCCGAAAACGCTACATTGAGCAAAATGTCAGAAATAGCAAAAAATAAATCTGCGTGGATTTTGTCCCAACAACTTCTATCCGGTATTAGACCTTCCCAGGAATGCCCCAAGACCCGCCAACCACCCGCCAAAAAGCACAACACCCCCAAACAGCCCAAAAGCAAAATCTCATACTTACAATATTTCTCGGCCTTCGGTCCAAACGCGCTGTGCAGCTAGGCCATAACCGCAGTTTACCACCACGGATTTCCTGAAAAGCAAATGCAATCAAGATTAGAGTGTCCCAGCAGTGCTCCCAGACCCCGAAACTCACCCACAAACAGCCGGAACCCCCCCAAAGAGCACCTCAAAGGCAAGCAAGTCAGCAAAAACACAAACAAATTTCCGCCTCTGATTTGGTCCAAACCACTTTTATCCGGTATTAGAGCTTCCCAGCAATGGCCCCAGAGCTGTCAACTCACCCGCAAAGAAGTAGAACACCCCCACAAGTGCTGAGTCTTTCTTCATTGGGCGTAAACCAGCCCTCTGCTTTGATTGAAATAGGAGTCTGGAGGAGGAGGATAGAGGAGCATGATCTTCTGAACTTGTGAACCTGAGGAATGCAGACTGCGGCACCTTCAAATCAATAAGCAAACAAGTGAAGACAGTTCTGCTGATGGGCTTGTTTTTGTGATTAAGTGATTAAAGTTTGAATTATATTAACTGTGCACAACAAAGAAAGACAGACACACAGGAATAAAAGTGAATAAGGACGAAAAAGAAAGTTATTGATTCATTGTCTCATTTTCAGGGCTCGGTGTCACGGTCCACGAATAAGAATAAGGCTTTGTCATCATACTCTGCGAATTCGGGCAGGGTGAGCTCAGTGTCACCTGACAGAGAAGAAATTCCCTCATCTATGTTGCTGTCCACCTCGTCTTCATCCGGTGTGCTTTCTCGTACTCTGTAATCTGGTGGTATGAGGTGCTGATTCATCTTGATCATTGTTAACCTCTCCACATTTTTGGGCGAGAGGCGGCTCCGTTTGGAAGTTACAATGCCACCAGCAGCACTGAAAACACGTTCAGAAGACATGCTTGCGAGTGGGCAAGACAAGTAGTTTAAAGCCAGGTTGGAGAGCTGTGGCCACAATTCTTTTTCCCATGCCAATACGCCAATGGGTCAGCATTAACATAGACCTCTGTTGAGTCATTCAGATAGTCCTTCACCATCGACTCAAGGTCCTCCTTCAAGGTTCCTCCACTTTGCTTAGCTGTTGCTGTGACCTTTTGAGAACCAAACCCAAGCCGAGCTAGCCAATCCTCTTCAGCCTCCAATGTTACTGTTGTGTCTGGTGCAGATGATCCGGTTGCTGGTGTCTTTAATGGCTGAGAGGTCACTTGTGCTGCAGCCACAGGTGCAGAAGTGGATTGTTTTGACTGAGGATGGCCTGCTGATGCTGATGTACTGCCTTTTCCTTCAATTTTCTGCCGTTCTCTTTCAAACCTCTTGGCTGAGAAGGCTAGCCACTGTTTGTACTTTGTAACATCTTCATCAGCAAAAGGAAAGAATGCTCGGCCTGCCAGCGCCTTTTTGTAGCGTGGATCCAGAATAGTAGCACAAATGTAATGCTGGTTTGAGTGGATCATTTTAAGACATTCATCACCTTGTAGGCGCTCTAATAATTTCTCAGCCAAAACAAAAGGGTCTTGGTTTTTTTCATCTTTTTGAAACACAGAACACACCTCCTTCAGTTGGTGCTCCAGCATGTACAACAATAGGATAGCTTTTCCCAAATTACAGTCCTCCTTGCTGACTGCACGCGTGAAGACCTCAAAAGGACGAAGCATGCGTGTCAGGCTTTTAACTATGTCCCATTGTGCCGCACCCATCCTCAGGTCCTCCTTCTGAGCTGTACCCTGTGTTAAGAAATAGTGATCGAGTACCGTATACTGCTCATACAGACGCTCAAGCATGTAGAAGGTTGAGTTCCAACGTGTTGCCACCTCCTGGATGAGTGCTTTCACTGGCATTCGATGTTCATATAGCAGGCTCCTCAGATGCTTCCGGGCCTTAAAAGAATGGCTGAAATGCTTGCACATTTTTCGGCAGGTGTCCACTACCCCGTACGCTGCACTGTCTTTATCACTCAAGAATTTTTTGACAACCAGGTTTATACAGTGCGCCAAACACGGCACTCTGAAATAGTCACCCAGCTCCATGGCCTTAACTACATTGGCGCCATTATCCGTGGAAACATAACCAATCTGGTGTTTTTTTGGGGACAGCCAGTCAAAGACCTTTGTGTTAAACTCATCCAAAATGTTTTCTGCTGTGTGACGTTTCTCCAAACCAAACATGGCTAGTGTTGCATGTTTCCGAGCAGCTTTAAAAACTTGGTCCGGGTCAACACCTGCGTTTAGCTTTGCTTTAACCCCTGAAATAGAGACCCAGTGTGCAGTGATGCACATGTAATCAGCGCCTGCGCCACTGGTCCACATGTCTGTTGTCAGATGTATAGTGTGAACAGCACTCTTCTGCAAAGCTGCCCCAATCACCTCCAGAACATCTTGATGTAGTGCTGGAACCGCAACTCGGGCAAAATAGAACCGGCTAGGAACCTTCCATTTAGAGCAGAGCGCTGCCACTAATTCTAGAAAACCAACCCCTTCTACAAAAGAAATAGGGAGAAGGTCCAGAGCTAGCATTTTAGCCAGCTTAGTGTTATACAGACGCGTCAGTGGGTGGTTGCGTTCATATTGCGCTTCTGTAAACAACATCTTTTTAATGTTGCCCTGGACCAAGCATTTACGGGATAATGATGATGATGATATCTTCGACCCAGTTACGCTCGCTGATTAACTTTTTCGCATTGGTGTCTCACTCTCTCCCACACTCTTAGTGTGGCTCACATGGGGTGTGCTGCTGACAGGGGTACTGGGTGTAAGAGAAGTGTTTGACACGTCTTCTTCCTCCTCGTCATCATCAGATGAAAAATCAATGTTTTCATTACGTGCAATTAGGGCTTCCTTGATCGCCTGTAGGTGCGCAAACCATTGAACAGTGTGCTGTCTCTTAAGATGACCTCTCTGGCCTCCGGTACCATAGTTGGCACCAAACTTACCACGACTAACTGCAACCTTACAAATGCTACAAATGGCGAAGTTTTCCCTTTTTGGGCAAACACTAAAGAAGTCCCAAGCTGGGGACTTGAATTGTCTGTGGGGGCCGGAGGAGGCGGCGATACTGTTGGCGGTGGTCTTGCTGCTAATGCCAGATGAAGTGGAGGATGTGGACTGCCGAACTTTAGTACGTTGTGCACTTTCACCACCACTAATTGAGGTCGAGGTGGATGGAGGTCCCTTCTTTCAAGGAAGAAATATGGAAGCGGTAGGTGTTGGTGTACTAGTTAACTCCAATGATTGTTGTGTTTCCATTGCCTCCTCGTCGACATCATCATCACGCTCAGCAGCTTCTCGGGCTAGGGTCAAAATGTCTCTTTGCTGCATGCCCGCTGGGGCTGCAGTGACCTTTATGATGACTGGTTCGTCGTCGTGAGAGGCTTCATCAGCAGCAGTATCCGCCACTTCTTGTTGAGCCTCATCACACTCCATAACTATGAGTTTTTCGACGACCTTCCTTTTACGCTTAAGTACCTTTGTCAGATCATGGTGTGCCTCACTCTGAGACGGCTGTGATGGTTCCCAATCTTCATCCAGATCATCAGAAGGAGGTGGGCTTGAAGAAGATGTAGACACCCCCCTTGATATTTTCCTTGCTAGGGATGTGGAAGACAATGAATGATCATCAGGAGGAGTGGCTTCCTCAAATGATACCTCGGTTTGATTGTCAATTTCCTGATGTGCCCCTACTTCGGGAGGAACAACTATTGTGGGCACTTGTGACCCTCCATGCACCTCTGCTTGCGTATCTCCTTGCGCTGCCTCTCCTTCCACATGTACTTGGGCTTGTACCTGCACATGTGGTTGTTGTTGCGGCTGTGGTTGTTCAACACTTGTCAGATGAGTTACAACAACCTGTGTTGATTCAGGGACATTGCTGCTACTTTCTTGCGATGAGCCAACATCACTGGTCGATGGTGATTGAAGAAGCACACTGACTGCCTCTGCAGCACTCAAGGGCTTGGACTTAAGTTGGCGTGGTGGTGGTGGTGGCGGCACTGAGCCCAATGGAGCGGGGGTGCTGCTCCCAGCTTGGTCCCCAGCAGATCCCGCTGCTGCTGCAGGCATACTTTTTTTTTTACTCCCAAAAAACGTGGCGGCCGGCACACCAGCCTCCTTGGTAACTTGCTTCTTCTGCTCCTTACTGGCAACTTTCTTGCTAGAGGAGCTACGGGGAACACTTTTTGGGGCCATCTTCTTCAGAGCAGGTCAGAACAGCAGGCCGCAGTTGCACGAGTTGCAGAGTTGTCTGTGGCCAGACGTGACGTCGCGTGATGTTATGCTGCACACACACACCGCTGCAGGACTTCTTCCTGGCACTGGTGGTTCTCTTGAGTCTTGTGCACCTAAAAGCAATGGAAGACAGAGGAACATCAGTTCAGTTATACACCCCAAAAAAATCGAAAAAACACAGAAAAATCAGCACAATCCCATGCCCTCCATGATGTTTAAATTCAAGACACCCCACAGAAAGTCTAGGCACATGCACCACTCACTATCCCTGGTGAAAAGGCCACAACAACAGGCCAAAAAAACGAAAATCACAGATAAATCAGCACAATCCCAAACCATCCAGGCCCTCCATGATGTTAAAATTCAAGACACCCCACAGAAAGATTAGGCCCATGCAACACTCACTACCCCTGGGCATAAAGGTTGAAAACTAGGCACAATGGTTGCAGGCCTAACAACACTGACTGCATTCAAAATGGCCACTTGCCTCCCAGCACATGGACTGCCTGTACCAGCACTCAAAATGGCCCCCACCCACATGGCCTGTCCCCATGAACACCCCAAAAAATCGAAAAACACAGAAAAATCAGCACAATCCCAAGCCATCTAGGCCCTCCATGATGTTTAAATTCAAGACACCCCACAGAAAGACTAGGCCCATGCAACACTCACTACCCCTGATGAAAAGGCCACAACAACAGGCCAAAAAAACGAAAATCACAGAAAAATCAGCACAATCACAAACCATCCAGGCCCTCCATGATGTTTAAATTCAAGACACCCCACAGAAAGACTAGGGACATGCAACACTCACTACCCCTGGGCATAAAGGTTGAAAAGTAGGCAAAATGGTTGCAGGCCTAACAACACTGACTGCATTCAAAATGGTCACTTGCCTCCCAGCACATGGCCTGCCTGTACCAGCACTCAAAATGGCCCCCACCCACATGGCCTGTCCCCGTGAACACCCCAAAAAATCGAAAAACACAGAAAAATCAGCACAATCCCAAGCCATCCAGGCCCTCCATGATGTTTAAATTCAAGACACCCCACAGAAAGACTAGGCCCATGCAACACTCACTACCCCTGGTGAAAAGGCCACAACAACAGGCCAAAAAAACGAAAATCACAGAAAAATCAGCACAATCCCAAACCATCCAGGCCCTCCATGATGTTTAAATTCAAGACACCCCACAGAAAGACTAGGCCCATGCAACACTCACTACCCCTGGGCATAAAGGTTGAAAAGTAGGCAAAATGGTTGCAGGCCTAACAACACAGACTGCATTCAAAATGGCCACTTGCCTCCCAGCACATGGCCTGCCTGTACCAGCACTCAAAATGGCCCCCACCCACATGGCCTGTCCCCATGAACACCCCAAAAAATCGAAAAACACAGAAAAATCAGCACAATCCCAAAGCATCCAGGCCCTCCATGATGTTTAAATTCAAGACACCCCACAGAAAGACTAGGCCCATGCAACACTCACTACCCCTGGTGAAAAGGCCACAACAACAGGCCAAAAAAAACGAAAATCACTGAAAAATCAGCACAATCCCAAGCCATCCAGCCCCTCCATGATGTTTAAATTCAAAACACCCCACAGAAAGACTCAGTGCACCCACCACTGAGTACCCCTGGGCAAAAGGCCCCAAACAGCCCAAAAATTGAAAATTCCAAAATTGTAGTTGCAGCAACTGTAATGCCCCAAACAAACTTACTTGTGAAATTTCTAATCCAAAAGTGATCCAAAGAAAGTCAAAAAGGCCTCAAATACAAATATCCAGCAGCATCCACAAAAAGTAATCCTTCCAGCTCCAGATCCAAATGAAAAGTGACCAGGAGATGGACAAAGCACTGGGAGGAGCCTGCTGGACAGGAACAGGAAGTTGAAGACTGTGGGGCACTTCCTTCCTCCCACCCCCCCCAACCCCCAAAATGGACTCCTCGCAAAAAAAGTGCAGGCAAATGTCAACCTGAGGAGTTATTCAGATAAAAATCATCATTTCCAGAAGGTTTATGCTGCTTGCTGGTGGATTTCTTGTGCAGAATTGCAAATTTTGTATTTTCGCGAGTGCGAGATTGTTGCTGCTCGCCGCATCTACAAGCTCGCAACTGCGAAGTCCCGCGATACGTGATCACGGCGTACTCGCGTTGACAAACTCTCGCTGTGCAAGTTGGCAAGCCGCGATTACGTAATCGCGCTCGCCAAATTCCCGCGGGATCCCGCAGCAAGATCCAAAATGGCGCAGCACTCGCAAAATATCAAGAAAAACAACTCGTCAAATGCTGAATGACGGTAAGTAAACGCCGCGCGCCGCAAAATCTTATCACCAAGAAAAAAAAATGCGCTGAGTGCGAGTTTGCGGATTTTCGGTAAATTCGCGAGCGTTCGCGGATTGCGAATTTTACCGAAAATCCGCAAAATCCGCGAGCGTAACGGATTTTGCGCCCATGCTTAATACCCACTCACATTATACCACAACACCAATAAATGAAGGGTCCCTCCTGCAACAAACCCATCTGCACACAGATCAGGCTGAGAGGGATTATAGTCCATCTCGCTCAGCCTACACACATCCCCACAACTGCGCACATGGGTTCACATGCAGGCAACCCTGAGCCTCTTTCCACAGCTGCACAGCAGCGGACCATGTTTTCAATGGAGGGGAATGGTGGTTAGCTCTCCCAATCCAATTGATCAGGCATTACAGTGAGTAAGACTCAGTTTGTGAGCCTGACTCATGGCAAAAGTCCAAAAACAGGGTAGTCTGAATATCAAAAATCCATGAGGTTAGAAGGGTCAGAATTAATTATCCCGCAGAGGCAATGAAGACACCTGTGGTTGAATATGCTTAAAACAGTTAATCCACACCTCTGTGGCTGTGAATCTGTAGATGTATACACGTAGAAATAATCATAATTAATATTGCATTTATTGCAAATTTTTGCATGCTATAAATTTGTAGTACATTTTCACTTGCACTGGAGAAAGTAGTTTTCTGCGCCAATGAAGGCCTTTTCAACCTGTTAAAAAATGCCATTTGTACTGCTTTTGCAGCAAGATTCTTGCGCAAATCGATATTGGAGAAGGCGCCTGATTACAGAGTTCCCAGTAAAGTGGGCTTGCACCCATAGCAGTCTTCCTCCAGGTGCCCAATACGCTAAACTGAGGGTCATGTGTGAGGCACACAGCTTTATCTTTAAATAATAGACGATAATAGCAATCTAGTAAAAAAATAATAGTGGGTTTTTGGTTCCATTTTTCATACAGCTGCCAGAGAGTATGCAATATACACCTTCACTAATCAGTGGACAGTAATGTGATGTCTTTTATGCAATTACAGCTACAATTTAGATACACTCTGTACCGAATTGATAAAATATTTTGTTTCACTGCATTGCCTAATTTTGTTACTGCTGTTTTCAAATTCCGTGAACTTGTTAGAATTTTCTACAATAACAGTTTTCATAAAGAATGAGGAAAATGGGTAGTAAGAATCTGTATTACTAAGTAAAGGAAGAACAACAAATGAGCTCTAGCAAAGGTGAGTAATCTAGAGGCTAAGAAGTGAAGAGCAGGTTTCAAAGAGGAATTTGGGGCTAACCCTTTGTAGCTTGGGTTTAAGCAATAGTCTTCTTTCAGAGCAACTGCAATAAAGTATTTAAACAACACTAAAACCACTTTTAAGTCAAACAACGAAACAGTTTTTCTCCCAAACCATTTTAGTGAAAAGAAGAAACATTTATTCAGGAACAATTGGTTAAGGCAGGGACGTCTTATGGATTTTGGGGGTCCTGGGCCAAACATATTTTGGGGGCCCTTGTTCTGAACAACTTTGAGTTTATGATCCAGTTTCAACTATTTCATGCCCTCTTAGGCCAGTTCACTGCCAGTGCACAGGCACACTGGTTCGAATATCTAAATGTGTTTACATCTAATATTCAGGGCCAGTGATGTGTGTTTTCAATATTGTAACACAGCAGCACCTCACTAATATTACTGCAAATAATCTCTGTTACCCACCTCCCATTTCTCATATGTGAAGGAAGGTTTTGATCTAAAAGAAACTTTTTTATGGATGTTGCGAGGAACATAAAAATGTCTGTAATAGACTCTTTCACATTACTCATATTAAAATAAATAAAAGGAAAACTCTATTGACAACAATCTGTTTGAAATTTATTCAAGGTCAACAGAGCAAGACTCTCTCGGGGGGCCCCCTGAAATGCTGGGGCCCAAGGCCAAAACTCACTTTCCCCATGCCTTAAAATGTCTCTGGGTTAAGTGGATTAAGAATTATGGGTCTTTGGAAAAAATGTCAAAAATCATCTTTACAATGTTGTAGTGTTTTGTGAGTAAGAGATGATGGGACCCTTTTGGTTCCTTATGAACTGCCTAGAAGTGTGTGGGTGTACGTGATAGGCTTTGTCATGTAAAATGTTCAGTTAATGGTTACACGCTGAGGAATAAAGATGTGCAATACTAAGCCCTGTGTGTGACGTGATCGTTTGCATGTGCCCAGGCTGGGGAGGACCCTCCAACTTGCAACGAGATAGGGGATTACATGTACTCTGTTATAAAATATCTAAATAAATGATTTGATGGGTGAAGGAGTGAAAAAAATGATAAAGATAACACATGGCGGTGAAGTGACATACTGTTAAATCAAAGAGGTGCTAAACATCAAGTTCAATCCATTGGCAAATGTCAATTACGAAAAATATGTTTTCAGTCAAGAAAGACAGAGATCCATATTCTCAAGTAAGTGGCGGAGAGAGCCGTTAGCCTTCTTGGCTGGACACCTACCTGTACATAAACAAACCATGGCATTTTGCTTTTTCCACGTGTGTTGCACAAGGCAGCACATATGGAAAAAGCAAAAACGAGGAGAAATAAAGCATTACTCCTCGTTTTGCCACCTTAAGACCAGATTTTTCCTGGTCTTAAGTTTGGGCGCTACCTCCTATTTACGCTGCACTTGTGAATAGGAGGTAGCGTCAAACTCAATGAATGTTGTGGTGGAATACCCACTGCAACACCCACTGCTCGCCCCTTAGATGCTAAAAACAGCATGAAGGGGGCCCTATTCACAAGGCAGCGTTAAGCCACGTTAAGCCACTTAACGTGGCTTAACGCTGCCTTGGGAATCGGGCTCAGCCCCTATCGGCACAACAATGTCACTGAAAGTGACGTTTTGATGGCGATGGGGCCTTGGGAATATGCACCAGAAAGTTGATGAAACAATCAACAAATTTGCAGAAAGATTTGATATGCCTACCAAACATTGTAGATCCAACGGGGCAGATATACGTGGAAGTGCCACAGCACGGCAACGCAAGCCCTTTGGCTGCGCCACGCTGCATCACTTCCAAAGCACAGGAATGCGACATATTTACAATAATATGTCACATTCCTGTGCTCTATCCTGCGCTGGTGCACAAACAGCTGCCATGCGACAGAGCAGGTATCCATGAACCATGGTGCAAGGATGCCTACGATTTGGGGAGATTGTTTTTGTGCAGGAAGGGGTACCTTCCTGCACAAAAACAATTATCACAGGCATTTTCCTCTTTCAAAGCGTGCTGTAGAATGCAGCATGCATTGAAAGAGGAAAAAAGAGAAGAAATGAAAACATTTCTCCTCGTTATGCCTCCCAACGCCTCCCCAGGGGAGGCATAGCATTCACACGCATTTCCAGATTTACAATTCCTCCTAAATCTAGACATTTGTCTTGTTCCATGGGTGTTGCGTGGGAATACCCACAGCAACACCCATGGAACGCCCCTTTCACGCAAATTGCTGCGTGTAAAGGGGCCTTATTTACAAGGACAGGAAAAGCAACGCAGGGTGGCTTTTCCTGTCCTTGTCAATTTGGAGCAGTAAAATACGCCATCAGTACATCACAAAAGTGTATTACTGGTGGCGTAGGGGTTTGTAAATACCCGCAAAGAGTTTAATGATGAAGAAGCTATTCAACTAAGAGTCATAGATGGTTGCCTTCCTGATTCCTTCAGATGACCAATGCTGAGAGAAACGCTGAGCCTAGAGCGAGTGCTAATGGCTCCAAGAGCTGAGGAACATGCTGACAAACAAGCTGCTGACATGGGGGCTGGATGCGCCCAAAGTGAATCAATCTTGAATAGGACAAGCAGGCTGAGACATAAAGTTAAAGGACACAAAGAAATGCCCCCAAATAAGATAAGTTGTGCTTCAGATGTGGGGTTTCCTTTTCATATGGCGGTAAATGTCCCGAAATTGCTCAAACATTCAAACATTCAAACAGCCACCACAACATTCCAGACATGCTCACAAGGCCAAGCGACAGCATCACCTGAGGTAAATAAACACTAAATGAAGTAGGACATTGTATAAATCTTCATCTAAAAGTTCTTATGTATCTTTGTTGAATGACAGTGATGAAAATGGATGTGGTTTACCTCACAGAAACATGCTTATGTCGGACTGGCTGCATGCAAGTCAAAGAAAAGTCAACAAGCAAAATCCCAAAAGTCATTCAAACATTGTTCTAAGATTACACTAAAGGTGAACTGTTGATTAATACCTTTTATTATTGACAGTAGTGCTTCGATAAACATTATGCCTGAGGAGAAATATTGCAAAATGTCTCCAGTGCTACATCTCAAACTGTCAAAGACTGAAGTGTACCCATGGTCTGCATCGAAACTATTGAAAAGTCAAGATTCATTTCTAGCAACCATGAAACACAAGAAAACACAGTGACGGCACTAACTTGTGTATTGCAAGGTACGTCATCAAGGGCTTTTTTACTCAGTTTCAATATTACTTCTGACATGGGACTGATATCTGTGAACTACAACAGGAATGCACATCAGGAGATAGTGAATCAGTTTCTGTCATTATTTCATGATTTAGGAAAGCTGAGAACAATAAAGGTGCAACTTCATATAAATTATGACATCTGTCCTGTTGCTCAGAGACACTGTCAAATTGCATTTCATTTACAAGAAGTTGTTGAAAAAGAACTTGAGTCACTCCTAAAGTATGATATTATTGGCTGTTTTACTGGCCCTACGCCATGGGTTTTCAACTATGTGGTAGTGCCCAAAAAGGACCGTGGGGGTGCCATGTGCCTTTGTGTTGATATGTGCCAAGCTAACCAGGCAATTGAACAAGAACGACATTCAGGTCCACACATTGCCGATATCATCACACAGCTGAATGGTGACAAAGTATTTCCTCGCCTCGATCTGAACAGAGGGTATCACCAACTCGAACGGGAAAAAAAGTTGCAGGTACATTACTACCTTTTCGACTCATGTTGGTTTATTTAGATATAAAAGTCATAGTTTCAGTGGTTTCAGAATTTTTTTAGGGTGCCATTTTCATGTAACACAGCCAGTAAACATGCTTTCACTTAAAGTGATGACATACTGGTTTTTGGGACCACACGAAAGGAACATGATAAAGTTCTTCCACAAGTGGGTCGAATACTTGGGGATGCAGGTCTCACTTTAAAAGCAGAACAGTTCTTCAGTCATATCTTTTCTGATTGGGAATAACTCCAGATCCAAACAAAGTACAGGCCTTGTAATCCTCTTCTCCCCCACAAGATGTAACTATGCTGCTATACTTCCTTGGCATGGCCAATTACTGCTCAAGGTGTATAGGTGATTTTGCCAATGTGAGTGCCTCATGGAGAGACTTAATAAAACAAAATGTTCCATGTTGATGATCACATGATTGTGAAAAAAGCTTCAAGAAAGCATGCAATTAAGGACGCCACTGAAGTGGCATACTTTGATCTGAAATTGCAGACGGAAGTTGTTGATGCAAGCTCAGTGGGGTTGGGTGCCATCCTTGCTCAGCACCAAGATGCATTGTGGCTGTTGGAGAACCGGGCCTTATGGGCCTGGCAGCGCAGGGCACGCCTTAAATCCCCGAGTTCACCTGCCTTGTCGAACAGAGACACGAGGCACTACCATCTTTCTTCATGTATCGGATCCATGCCTCGTTAAAGGCAATGGGGCCAACACCATGTTTAGAATAGAGCTCATAAGTGGGAGTTCCAACCGGAGGAATCGGACATAAGTCCTCGAGTCGGGAATCCCTATTACAACCAAAACAACAAAACTTCCTAAATTTGCTAAAACCAGGCATCTTAAATTCACTGGTCTGTTTACCAACTTCAAGGGGTTAAAGCAAATAACACAGCACAAACGTACTCACCCCTTGGCTTCAGCTATTGCAATGGTCGAATAACAAAACTCAAAACAAAACAAAGAAGTGGGCGCTACCCACGAATACTTAACTAAGTGGTCTCTCACGCCAACAGAGTTCCGTCTAACGTCTCGCCATACCAGTCATCACCAAAGGACCAAGGCAGGGCGGCAGTCAAGGCAGCAGTCGTCAGCAGCCGTCGGAAAGGAGTAGCCGCGCTGCAAAAGACCTTCGTTCCACTTCGACATACAGGGGTCGCTTGACGTGGTTCGCGAATCCTCCAGAATTTTCTTGCGAGGCTTCTCACGACCCTCGGGCTGAACTGCTACCACTGAAGCCGCCCCACATTGAGCGCCAGTTGGAGAACCGGGCCTTATGGGCCTGGCGGCGCAGGGCACGCCTTAAATCCCCGAGTTCACCTGCCTTGTCGAACAGAGACACGAGGCACTCTGTTGGGCGTAGAAAACCAGGTTTATTAGCTGCAGCTAAGCACAGTTGTCCCAGAAGTACATACAGCGTATATTCTGAGGAGACTGCCACTTTAGTCCATGGCGCACAATCTTGTATAGCACACATATTTACAACGTTTACTCCCTGTACATACAAAGCAAGCCAATAGGAAAAGTTGGAAAACAAGCTATCAGGTGTCCCAAATACGCCCCTCTTTCAGACCCCGTGTGTCACCCCTCCCCACAAATTAATCAGTGCTAGTACGGACAATCCAATTTGCAGGTGGCAGGACGTATTTGTGTGCCTCAAAGGATAGTTGTGTAACAAGAGAATACAAGGAGAGAATAGCGAAGGACAGTTGGATAAGATAATGTAAGGAAAGAATAGAAGAAGCCAAATAGTCAGTCGAGACAGGGATCAATCAACCCAGACTTGGATTCGTGAACTCGGCCAGACCCTGACATCGGTTTCGTAAACAAGGGCAGGGGGTTACTTTTTAACAGAAGAGACACGTAGCAGCTGAGAAAAGCAAAAACACTCCGTTCACCGTGCTGACTGAGTGAGGGCAACACAAAATGGCAACGAAACACAAAACGACGGCTGAATATGGGACTAAGTCGGAAACCAAAGAACCTCAGACCCTCCTTTTGCCATTACTCTGGCAAAACCCAAAGGACTCAAGTTAATCTGAGTCGATGTCATTGGCCATGAGGTCGTCGAGCTGTTGCTGTAACATCATTTTAATGTTCTCTGTTTTCTGTGACACAGGCCTTGGGACAAGCATGGTGGCACAAAGACCGCAGATGGCAGGGCCACACTGTAAACAGAGACAACAAGAGAAAATGATGGCCAAAACCATTCCAAGGAAGGTTAGTATCTCCATCCCCAAGTGAACAGTAGTCTCCAAAACCATCCTATCACAGACCAATCTCCTGTGTCCTGATGTATAGACTCAGAAATTGCAAGCAACTTAGAGATGGCTTGGTATACCGTAGGCAGCGAAACAAAAGGGGATGATGGACGGAGCGTTTGAGCAAATCAAACACTCACCCCAGGTCAACTGATCTGGGTTTAATCCATCACCATTCTTTAGCCCACTCAGCCACCCCAGTTCAGACATGGCCATATGCAAATCAGTCTGACCCTGTGCCTCATGGGAACAGTCCAGCCCGAACTGCCAAGCCATGTCTTCCCTGGACCGGAGACAAGCATCCTGGGACCGGTTTCGGATTCATAATCCTCATCAGCCAGGCTATCTTGAATCCAGTGGCCAAGTGAGCAAGGGACTCACGTCTGAGCATACTCTGCCAACTTAGGACGAACAAAGCGAAGCAAAAGGGGATGAAAAAGCAAAACAAAAGGGGATACCGTAGGGGCATTATCAGGAATATAAATGCAGCAACTAGACCCGATCAATTTACAGACTCCTCCACGATCTGCAAGGACAATGTCTAGAACCATCCGGTTCTGCAAAGTCATAAGGCGATCTGCCTGAAGCTTGGCTGTCAGATTACTCAAGGCTCCAGAAGTTACATTTATGGTAGCCTCAACAACACAAACTAGTTGTCTGATGTCTCTGCTGTTGGCCATTGGGCCCCAGAAAGGAAGTAACCCTTTAATAAAGTCACCTCCTTTTGTGTGGATGGTACAGACATTTGCGCGATTGCTTGAATTCGTTCTGGGGTCAATCGTCTTCCCTCCTTCGACAAGAGATGACCTAAATAGGTAACCTCTTGGCGGCAATATTGCAACTTAGAGGGTGACACCTTGTGATGTAGGTCAGACAAATGACGCAACAGTGAAACAGTCACATCCTTACAAACATCCTCTGAATCAGCAGCAACTAACAAATCGTCCACATACTAAATCAGGGTAGCACCTGGGGGCGAAGTGAAAGCATCGAGCTGAGATTTCAAAGCCTGACCATAAATGGAGGGACTCTCATAATAGCCTTGAGGTGCACGTTTGAATCGAAAACTTCGGCCTCCGAGAGAGAAGCCAAAAATATCCCTACTTTCCTCAGCAATAGGAATGCTGAAGAAAGCATTTTGAGATCAATAACCGAGAAGCATGCTGCTGAAGTGGGTATCACAGTGAGCAAGGCAGTGATATCTGGGATAACAGGAAACTGGGGAACGACAATTTTGTTGACCTCCCGAATATCGATCACAAAGCGATATACAGGAGGCTGAGAAGGATCAGTGCGTTTAAGAACAGGTAGAACAGGACAGTTACAAACATTGCCTCTCGTTTCTTCGACCACACCCTTCTAAACCAGATCATAGATAATAACCAACAAAGCTCGTTCACCATCATTAGAAATTTTATACTGAGGAATGCGTGGCAATTTAACATTAGGCTTAAAAGTAACCATGTAAGGCGGAATCTGGAGCAGACCAACATCATTCGGACCCGTAGCCCAAAGCGTAGCAGGAAGAGAATGCAATTCAGGAGGGAATTGGTCCTTAGATAAATACATAGGAGAAACCAATTTCTCACCTAAGGTAAGAAGCACACCAGAGGGGGAACAATACAATGTTGCATGAAGACGTTTCAACAAGTCCAAACTCAACAAATTCTCGCCGCAACCAGTCGTCAAAATAAGCGGAGCCTCCAAATCGTAAGGACCAATCGAAAGAGGCAAATGACAAGAAACCGGGTTAGTAACCGGGGCGCCAAAAAATCCTACAGAAACGTTGGTTAGGCCAGACAAAGGTGCCCCAGGGAGTTTGGAGTGAATGATAGAACTTCTCATTGCACCAGTATCCAAAAGAAATGGCTCTGAAACACCCAATGCAACAACTTCAAGATAAGGCCCATTCTGATCCACTGGAACTGATACGACTCCCTTACTTTGTCCATGGCTGTCCTAACTAGTGTGAAAATCCTGAGCCTCACCCTCAACACAGTAATCGTCATTGTAATATTGCGCAGACTGAGTATTCTGCTGATCAAAATAATTCAAAGAATTCTGAGGGAGAAAGTAACGCTGTCCTTGAGACAACGCACCTCGCCCGCTACCTCTAGGTACTGATTGAAAACCACCACGGCCTCGCGACCCTGGGACTTCACCATTACGCTGCAATAAAACCGGAGAGCTATTCTTAAAATGACCTTACTCTTTAAATAGGCACATTGATTAGGACCTAGCAAAGGTCGGGGAACAAAAGGGTCAGGTTTTTGTAACAACCTCAGAGGCTGGGGAGGCTGTTGAAACTGGCGCTGGGCAGAATGAGGGGGATAAGCCTGTTGCAAAAGAACCTTCATTTTTAATTCCTTAGTCTTCTTCTCGATTTTATCTTTCTCTTTCTTATCCCTATTCTCGTAATATTGAGCAGTAGCTAATATCTGTGCAGAGGAAGAAACAGCCCACAAACGTTCTGAGTCTTTCAGCTTATGTGATAATTCTGGAAGTAAATTAAATACAAATTTATCCACAAATAATCGCTGTCCACCTTCAGTACTCATATCTTGACCATTGTGGTCGATAAAAGTCTCCTCAAAACGAGTAAAGAAATCGGAAACACTCTCATCTTTCTTCTGCTTGCAAGCAGCTAGCTTATCCCAGTTAACACGTAAGGCAGGCATCATCGTTTTCTTAAAGTGATGATTCTACCAGGCAATTGTGCAATCAAATCATCTGGCTTAGCACCACCCACTTGTGCTGCATCTGCGGCAGTTATAGCGGCTCAATTACCACCTAAAGCTTGGTCGTGGTCCTCCCTAGGAATCCGAGCCCACAACGCTTGTGGAACTACATTCCCCATCAGCATATCAATATCGGCCAAATTCATAATACACGAATCAACAGTCTGGGACAGCTCTTTATAATATCCAGCAGGATTTTTATGAGGGTCCGGTAAAGACTGTTTGAGCGCTAAAACTTCAGATCGTTTCCAAGGGACATGTACCCATATACGCTGAAAATGAGCAGGGACACGCAGAATATTGCCTGCCTATGGAACCTTCTCTCTCCATACTGGAGGAACTTCCCTCATAGGATAATGTTTCATTTTCTGTCTAACTGCAGAATCAGGTACAAGAATAGTCTGAGAAGAAAATAAAGACCTGAAAGCGACAAGTGTCCTTATAGCGTCCTCAACTTCGGAACCCACAATAAGTCCCTTATCAAATTTAGCCTGTATATCTAACAGACCCTGGGGAGCTAAATCTAACTCCATTTTCTCCCATCCTTTGACAAGAGTATCACACATGACATTGAAAACATATCTCTGCGTGGGCGCATTCCACTGGAGAAAGGTAGTCAGGATATCAGGCACACTATACTGTGGACCACTCATGATCCATTTATGAGCAAGAGAATCCAACGCAACTCATTCATCAAAATCTGGGATTTGACTACGGGATTGCCTTCGAGACAGAGCAGGAGTCAACGAAAAAGACCCAAAGAAGGGAGAGAAAAGACCAGAAACAGTATCGACCAACCGGTTGCAAACTGGGGGAGAATCTGACAATAGGACTGGAGACAAAGTATTAAACAAAGGAGGAGAAGGGCTAACCGTTACAAGAGGAACCGAGGGTAAAGGAGACTGGGGTACAGAAGTTGGTGGCAAAGGAGGCAGGGCTGGCAATGCAGGAAGGGGCAATTGTGGAAGAGCCGGACCAACTGGCTGAACAACAGGTTGCTGGACAGGTGGCAACAATTAGGGTGCATTAGCTCCAGGTACATAAGGTGGAGGCAATTTCAACAAATGTGACATTTAGGGATCTTCGTCAAGATCCTTACTCTGAGGAGAAGTAGGCAAAACAGGGTAGCATCTATCTATTGCCAACGAAGTTGTCTGTCTGAGACTTCAATCGCTCGATCAGTCTCATTGTCTTTGAACTGCTGGGCAGCCTGTATGATCGTCATATCCTTCCCTTTTCTATCTCTTTTTGCCTGCTTAATTTCTCTCTGCTTGGCTTCTTTACGCCAAAGGCAGAAAGGGTCAAACATTGCCGCCGGACTTTCTTTTGAACAAGATTATTTCTAAATTGTCTAATATATCAGGCTCAAAGCTACCATTTTGTGGCCACTGCAAAACACCATCTTTCTTCATGTATCGGATCCATGCCTCGTTAAAGGCAATGGGGCCAACACCATGTTTAGAATAGAGCTCATAAGTGGGAGTTCCAACCGGAGGAATCGGACATGAGTCCTCGAGTCGGGAATCCCTATTACAACCAAAACAACAAAACTTCCTAAATTTGCTAAAACCAAGCATCTTAAATTCACTGGTCTGTTTACCAACTTCAAGGGGTTAAAGCAAATAACACAGCACAAACGTACTCACCCCTTGGCTTCAGCTATTGCAATGGTCGAATAACAAAACTCAAAACAAAACAAAGAAGTGGGCGCTACCCACGAATACTTAACTAAGTGGTCTCTCACGCCAACAGAGTTCCGTCTAACGTCTCGCCATACCAGTCATCACCAAAGGACCAAGGCAGGGCGGCAGTCAAGGCAGCAGTCGTCAGCAGCCGTCGGAAAGGAGTAGCCGCGCTGCAAAAGACCTTCGTTCCACTTCGACATACAGGGGTCGCTTGACGTGGTTCGCGAATCCTCCAGAATTTTCTTGCGAGGCTTCTCACGACCCTCGGGCTGAACCACTACCACTGAAGCCGCCCCACGGGGGCGCCAGTTGGAGAACCGGGCCTTATGGGCCTGGCGGCGCAGGGCATGCCTTAAATCCCCGAGTTCACCTGCCTTGTCGAACAGAGACACGAGGCACTCTGTTGGGCGTAGAAAACCAGGTTTATTAGCTGCAGCTAAGCACAGTTGTCCCAGAAGTACATACAGCGTATATTCTGAGGAGACTGCCACTTTAGTCCGTGGCGCACAATCTTTTATAGCACAAATATTTACAACGTTTACTCCCTGTACATACAAAGCAAGCCAATAGGAAAAGTTGAAAAACAAGCTATCAGGTGTCCTAAATACGCCCCTCTTTCAGACCCCGTGTGTCACCCCTCCCCACAAATTAATCAGTGCTAGTACCAACAATCCAATTTGCAGGTGGCAGGACGTATTTGTGTGCCTCAAAGGATAGTTGTGTAACAAGAGAATACAAGGAGAGAATAGCGAAGGCCAGTTGGATAAGATAATGTTAGGAAAGAATAGAAGAAGCCAAATAGTCATTCGAGACAGGGATCAATCAACCCAGACATGTATTAGTGAACTCGGCCAGACCCTGACATCGGTTTCATAAACAAGGGCAGGGGGTTACTTTTTAACAGAAGAGACACGTAGCAGCTGAGAAAAGCAAAAACACTCCGTTCGCCGTGCTGCCTGAGTGAGGGCAACACAAAATCGCGACGAAACACAAAATGGGGGCTGAATACAGGACGAAGTCAGAAACCAAAGAACCTCACTAATGCTACTTGGAGTTTGTCATTTTCGAAACATGCCTATTCACAATCTGAAAACGAAAGCCTTGCCGTGGCGTGGGCTTGTGAACCTTTTCATGTGTTCCTGTATGGAAACATTTCACAGCTGTCACCGACCATTAAGCATTGCTCATTTTTCGGCAATCCTAAAGTCAAGATGCCTGACTTGCGATTGCAGGAGTATGATTATACTATTGTGGATCGTCCAAGAAAAGAGCAAAACCCTGCTGACTACTTCTCACATGTATAAATACAGTGTCATGGGACTACTTTTAAAGTAGCAGATGCTTATGTTAACTTTATCGTGAAATCCAGTACACCTGCAGCCATATTGGTGGAACAAGTCAGTGCTGCCTCAAGCATTGACAGAGATCTACTAATACTCATAGACATTATTACCCATCAGTTGTGGCAAAACCATTCACAACCTCTTCATGATGAACGTGAATACCTGAAATTTAAAAATGTGCTAGAAGGGTGAGGCAAGGGCCTGTGACTGGGAAGAGCCCAAAACATAGGGATAAGGGGCAAAGCACCCAGAATTCTAAGCGCTAAATATTGTTTAAAATACGTTTTTAGCCAATTCTGCATTGGACACCCACACAAGTAAGGTATCATTTTACTAGGGAGACTGAGGGGAACGCTTTAGGGTAGGACATTTGTGCTGGGATGGTGATTCCACACACAAATATGTGGAAAATGTGTTTTTTTCTGCTATTTTTGAGGTTTGCAAGGAATGTTGGGTAGGAAAACATTAGGGGATCCGCGCAAGCCATACCTCACTGGACTCTGATGAGTGTCTAGTTTTCAGAAATGTGTGGGTTTGGTAGTTTCTGAAGATGGCTGCGGAGTCCGGTGCCAAAAACCCAGGTGACTCCCCTTGCAAAACAAGGTTGTTTTCTGATAGGTCATTTTGATGCTGCCTCAATGCCTTTTGGGCCCTTGCCTGTCGCGGGTACTCGACCCACCCACGCGAGTGAGATGCCAATTTTATCGGGGGACCCAGGGGAATGCTGGGTGGTAGGAAATTTGTGTATTTACACAGATTCCAGAACTTTCCCACACAGAAATTTGAGAAGAAAGTGCTTTTTTCAGCTAAATTTGAGATTTGTAGGAGATTCTGGGTAGGAAAATGTTGGAGGACCCACACAAGCTATACCTCACTGGACCCCCCCAGGTGTCTAGTTTTCAGTCATGTGTGGGTTTGGTAGGTTTCCCAAGATGGACGCTGAGCACGGGGCCAAAAACCCAGGTGACCCCCCATTCAAAACCAGGTTGTTTTCTGAAACGTCATTTTGATGTCGCCTCAATACGTTTTGGGCCCTTGCCTGTTGCGGGTACTTGACCCACCCACACGAGGGAGGACCATTTTTATCTGCAAACCTGGGGGAACGCTCGGTGGTAGGAAATTTGTAGATCCATGCAGATTCCAGTACCTTCCCATCCTGAAATTGAGAAAAAGTGCTTCTTTCAGCTATATTTGAGGCTTGCAGGGGATTCTGGGTAAGAAACTTTGGGGGGTTCACGCAAGCCATACCTCGCTGCACTCCCCCAGGTGTCTAGTTTTCAGAAATGTGTGGGTTTGGTAGATTTCCAAAGATGGCCGCCAAGCCAGGGGACGAAAACCCAGGTGACCCCCCTTGCAAAATCAGGTTGTTTTGAGATAGGCAATTTTGATGTTATCTCAATATGTTTTGGATCCTTGCATGTCACGGGTACTTGACCCACCCATGCAAGTGAGATACCATTGATCGGGAGACTTGGGAGAATGCTAGGTGGTAGGAAATTTCAGTCAGCCCAGTAATCCCACAACTTTCCCACACACAAATTTGAGAAAAATTAGTTTTTTTCAGCAACATTTGAGGTTTGCAGGGAATTCTGGGTAGAAAAACTTTGGGGCCTTCATGCAAGCCATACCTCCCTGGACTCCCCTGGGTGTCTAGTTTGTAGAAATATGTAGGTTTGGTAGGTTTCCTAAGATGGCCGCCGAGCACAGAGCCAAAAACCCAGATGACCCCCTATGTAAAACCAGGTTGTTTTGTGATAGGTAATTTTGATGTCGCCTCAATATGTTTGGGCCCTTGCCTGTCGCGAGTACTTGACCCACCAACGCAAGTGAGGTACCATTTTTATTGGGAGACCTGGGGAGAATGCTGGGTGGTAGGAAAATTATGCTTTTTCTTTCACCAGAATATTATGACACAATAATGCAAGGAAAATGAGTGACTATAGTCACATTTTGAGGTTTGCATGGCATTGTGAGAAAAAAAAATGTGTTCCATGAGAGGCACACCACCCAGAACTACCCATTTTTTATGCCATATAGAAATATCTAAAGTTTTTAAATTTTCCCTAGAGATAGACTACACCTTAGCACAGAAAGTCAGATGAGACAAATATGACTGCCTATCCATCTGCTCCTCATGTACACACACATACTGGCAGGATTTGGCAGGAGGGTGAGTGAAAGGTTCAAAATGTAGATTTTATTAACTAGAGATTTCACAAAAAGGAAATGCTCCGTTAATAAATAAAAGGTTAAGAACTCGAACCAATGACTCACAGCTCGTGAGCTGTAAAGCCACAACAATGCACCAACCTCTTTACAGGCCATTCACACACCTTTCATACTTGACACACACCTTCACATCACTGGAGTCAAGCTATACTGCCTGAAGAGGGGTGAAACCCCGAAACTGGTCCTAGGATGCTTGAGTCTGGTCCAGGGAAGACATGGCCTGGCAGTTCAGTCTAGACTGTTCCCATGTGGCACAGGGTCAAGACTGATTTGCATTTGGCTACGTCTGAACTGGGGTGGCGTGGTGAACAAAATAATGATGGATTCAACCCAGATCTGTGACATTGGGGTGAATTATTGACAATGTTTAACATTCCGTCCATCATCTTTTTGTGTTGCATTTTAACCCTAAATGGGATGGGTATGCCCAGACGTTGGTCCCGTGCTCACTTCGCCACTGGAGTCAAGCTATCCTGGCTGAAGAGGGGTGAAACCCCAAAACCGGTCCTAGGATGCTTGATTCTGGTCCAGGGAAGACATGGCCTGGCAGTTCGGTCTGGACTGTTCCCATGAGGCACAGGGTCAAGACTGATTTGCATATGGCTATGTCTGAACTGGGGTGGCGTGGGGAGCAAAATAACAATGGATTAAACCCAGATCTGTGACTGGGGGTGAATGTTTGACAATGTTCAACATTCCGTCTATCATCTTTTTGTGTTACACTTTCACATCCCCAGCTGCGGCCCCAGCACATTACAATACTTGCATCCACAGGCAATGTGGAGACAATGTACACACAGGCAGAGAGAGACAGAAAAGACAAATATTACTTCAAAATGAACAATTCCTTAAGTACTCTCACATGCTAGTTGGATTTGGCACAAGGTTGAGTGAAGGTTCAGAGCGCAAAATTATATTAACAAGAGATTTCACAAAAAGGAAATGCACTGTTAATATTTAAAAGGTTAACAGCCTGAATCAGTGATCACAGCCCGTGAGCTGTAAAGCCACGGCAAGGCACCAACCTCTTTACAGGCCATTCACACACCTTTCATACATGACACACAAGACCATTCACACCGCCAGCCATAGGCCGTGCACATTACAACATTCACATCAACAGACAGTGCCATTCAAGGGCCCATCACTTTCATAAGCCCACATGACTGACACAGCAATCACACTGGCTGGGGGTTGAAGAATGTCCACAGTGGCGTTTGACTAGCAGTGTGTTTAATGACCAGCAGCAAGTCACTACTCACATACTGCCAGCCAAATGACAGCCCACACACACCACCAGCCCAGCACCAGCCCACTGACACTGCCAGCCTGCGCATACTGCCAGCCAAGCGCCAGCCCAGGCACACTGCCAGACAAGAGCCAGCCCACGCATACCGCCAGCCAAGTGCCAGCTCACATTGCCAGCCAAGCACCAGCCCCCACACACTGCAAGCCAAGCACCAGTCCACGCACACCGCCAGCCAAGCGCCAGTCCACGCACACCGTCAGCCAAGGGCCAGTCACTGCACACCATCATCAAATTTGTTTTTAACAAGAAAGAAAACACAAACCAATTGCAACTAGATAATAACTACAAAAACAAAAGCAGTAACTAAAGACATCGTTCTAATGCCAACCGTGAAACTGAACAACAACTCTATAAAATAATACAGACCAGGCAGTACACTATCAGAGTCATGGTTGCTTCAAAAAACTCTGTTAAGTGTGATACAATCTGAAACATGTGCGCACACACAGCCCAGGATTAGAAGGACAATCAGCACAGTGCATACGACTCTCATTCCACATACCTCTTCGCAAACAGACTCTACATCTCTTACAGGGATTGTTTTTTTTGGACTTGGGAGGAATTAAATCATAAAAGTGGCGATCTTTCAATACAGCCACATCCTCCACCGCTCCAACTCTAGGAACACTTGCCTGTTCCACTACAACAAGGCTGCCTATCACAAACTCTTGAAACTGAACAAAAGTCATCTTTGACGCAGGAGAACACTCCTTGAACACAACTAAAGCATTAAAAGTTGTAAATTGAAAAGATGGGTGGGCAACTACTTATAGCAAATGTAAGCCTTACGAACTGCAGTGTAATGTTCCAACCTCTAATCTACTCTATCAACACCACCCATGTGCTCTTTGTAGTCTACAATGCACACAGGTTTGTGCACTTCAGCAACCTGACCCCAAACAGACACAGGTGAAGTACTCTCATTATGGATGGTAGTCAGCATGTACACATCCCTCCTGTCCACAAATGTCACAGCTAGCAGTTCCTCACTACGCAAGGCACTGCACTGTCCCCTCTGAAGCTTTTTGCAAACAAGCTCTTTTGGGTAAACTTTACGGTTACAGCGGATTGTGCCACAAGCAAAAGTGTCCTCTTTGAGCAATTCCTTTAACAATTGCACAGCAGTGTAGAAGTTATCAAGATACAAATGGTGACCTCTGTTAAACAGCCCTCTAGCAAGTTCCCACACAATTTTCTATGAAACTCCAAAAGTAGACGAACAACCAGGGGGGGTCGATAGTGGAATCCCCACCAGTGTACACGCGAAAATTATAGACATATCCTATCCTACTCTCAGACAAAATAAACATCTTAATTCCATAACATGCCCTCTTGCTAGGAATGTACTACCTAAAACCCTGACCGCCCTTGAATAGGGCCAACGACTCATCAACAGCTATTTCTTTCCCTGGAGTATAAATCTCTGAAAATTGATCTACAATGATATCAAGAACAGGCGAATCTTAAAAAGACGGTCACAGTGAGGGTGATCTTGTGGCAATGTCAAAGCATTATCAACAAAATGTAGCATCCGAAGCAAAAGTAAATGCTGATCACAACTCATAATTGCAGGAAATATGGCCATTTCCATCAAGGGACTGGTTGACAAATAAGAAGCCAGGGAAGGCTTCCTTATCAAGCCCATCAAAACAGTCAAACCCCAAAACTTCTTCATCTCATACAGATTTGTGCGAGTCCACCGGGTAGCTCTAGAGCAGGGCCTAACTCTGGCACTGTTGTCCCTTAAAAACTGTTCAGCGTACAAATTAGTCTGCTCAAAAATCTCAGCCAAAACTACATCATCCATAGACAACTGAAAAAAATGTATAGGCAAAATATTTCCACAGTCCACTCTACACCCTGCATCACCACTAAAGGCAGGCAACACCGGCTGCACCATGTTTGGATCAACCCAGAGTCCAGCACTTTCAGTAGGAATCCTTGCAGCCTCGGGCTGCAATCCAGATGTCTCCTGCTGCACCATCGACACATCAGGGTCCTCCTGTAAAATAGACACTTCATCCGCACTAAGAGTAGCTTCATTATCAGATGATTCTTCATGGACAGAAAATTCAATGCCAGAATCTTGCTCTTCCTCCTCTCCCTCAGACACACTGTCAGTCTCATAATCCTGCTCAGAGGAAGATTCAAAAAGAGCAGTAATTCTATGCAAGCCTTAATCCTTACTAATAAAGGTAACTTGTCAAAAAAGTTAACAACAACAAAATCTTTGTAAAATAAGTAATAACAAAAATGTGGCTTTATCACAAAGACCTATATACTCTAAAACTATACCACTCACTTGCCAGAATCAGCCAGACTCACCACCACCTACTCTGCAGAAACACAGCAAGGATCAACAATATCCCACTAAAAAATAAAAAATAAAACAAAATTACACATAAGACAATGCAAAACACATTGAAAGAATTTCATGCTCAAAACACTAACTAAATATGCTGCCATTATGACACAACTTACAAACAAATTCATTCATGCATGAAAATAATACTCATTTGGAGTAAACACAACAAAAAAAAATGTTCTTACCAAATAAAGGCAACTACGCAAAAACTGCAGAACAACCAGTGGCGAAACCGCAAACTAAAATCAAAAGCTGTGCACTAGAATAAAAAGGAGAAATAAAACATTACAAGCACATATGCAAATAATGCAGCAGTCCACACAATCCACCAGCCAAGCTAAGGGGTAGGTAGGCCTAAGAATATAAGGCTGATCTCCTGCCAAGAGGGGCAGAAATAGCCAAAATATTCAGACCCGCAAAATTGGGAGAAAATCTTGCTCAAGAGGCCCCTCCCCAACACCAAAATTTAAAAAACCCTGGTGTCTAGTGGCTTCTGCCCACTTGGGAACAGATGGGAACTGCTGATCTGCCGCCCAAAGAGGGCAGAAATGGCCACAATCATCCTCCAATAAAGGGGAGCGACCGTTGTTCAAGGGGCCACTCCCCAACATAAAATAAAAAATCCCTGGTGGCCTAGAGGCCACACCAAAAAATAAATCAGCCGATCTGCCCAAGAAAATGCCAAAATAATGCTCCCAAAGGGGAGCGACCCTTGCCCAAGGGGGCAATCCCCACAAACAAATCCCTGGCGGTCTAGTGGGCCCGATTTGTTTTTAAAAAATGGCAGAATCTGCCCCCTGTGGGGGGGCAGACACAGCCAAAAACATTGCCCCGAAAGGGGAACGGCCCTTGCCCAAGGGGCCACTAACCACAAATAAATCCCTGGTGGTCTAATGGGCCCAATTTTTTTTTTTTAAATGGCGAGATCTGCCACCTGGGGGAAGACAAAGCCAAAAACATTGCCTAAGGGGCCATTCCCCACAAGCAAATCCCTGGTGGTCTAGTGGGCCCGATTTGTTTTAAAAAAATGGTGAGATCTGCCCCCCTGGGGGGCAGACACAGCCAAAAACATTGCCCCCAAAGGGGAGTGACCCTTGCCCAAGGGGTCACTCCCCTCAAATAAATCCTTGGTGGTCTAGGGGGTTTGATTTTTTTTAAATTGGGGAGATCTGCCCCCAGGGAGGCAGACGCCCAAAAACATTGCCCCCAAAGGGGAGCGATCCTTGCCCAAGGGGCCACTCCCCACAAATAAATCCCTGGTGGTCTAGTGGGCCCGTTTATAAAAAATGGTGAGTACTACCACCCAGGGGGGCAGACACAGCCAAAAAACATTCCCCCCAAAAGAGGAGCGACAGTTGCCTAAGGGGCCACTCTTTGCAAACAGTTTTTCACTTTCAAAATAAAAATGTTAAAAATTCCCTAGTGTCTAGTGTGCATTTCTGCTGCACAATCGCACAATCGTGCAGCAGGAATGCTCAAAAGAGGCATTGGGTGAAAGGAAAACCCTTTCCTTTCCCCTGATACATCTTTTTGTAAAATGCTTCCCTCCCCGATGGAGAAACTCACATCCAGTTTAAATGATGCGCTGGAAGCAAATGGCTTCCAGCTCGTCTGGAATCCTCTAATGATGTCAGCGCGACTTGTGCACTGACGTCATTAGATGACGTGGAGTGGGGGTTGGGGGGAGGCAGGGGAAGGGCTTCCCCTACCTTACCCAAAGGGAGCGGCTTGAAGGGCGGCCCACGGGGGGAGCGCCATGGCTTAGCCTGTGAGTGGGTGCTAGGATGGCCGGAAGCCTACAGCAGACGACTCCCGTCCGTCTGACGCACAGAAATGGGTATGACCATAAAGTAACTATTAGTAACTTTTCTGTTGTTTGTAGGGACCTTCCCCACCAGAGCAGAGATCTCTATGTAGAAAAATATAGAGAACATTATTAACGTTTACTATTTTTTTTAAAATAGCAGAAATGTATTTAATTGTAGATACTAATAAGTTGAGCTAATCAAATAAGCATTACCTACTCAAATTATAATTGTTACATTTTAAAATAATGTAATTGTTTTATTTAAATTTATAAATATTCGTTTTTAACAACAATTTAGCCCTTACTAACCATTTTACATCTACTTTGAAACAAACGTGGCTAAACTGTATGTTTTTAAATATTTTCTTTCATTTTTATTTAAAAATTATACTTAAAGATTTGATTATTTTTTAGATAACTGTATTAATACATTTCAAAAATAATTGAAATTATGAAATGTTAAATACACTTAATTTTTATCAATGTAATCTTAAATAAACATATATAATTTAAATGTCAAATTAACTTCATGAATTGAACATTAATTCCTATAGGCTGTTGGTTTAATTCCCTGTCTTCGTTAATTTTTATGGGAGTGTGTTGCAGAACTATTGCTAGGCCATGTGTGGTGCTTGAATTACTTCAAGGCTTTACTGGAGTACAGGTAATCCCATTGTGACACTGTCAGGGATGTAGTAAGTTTAAAAGTATATTTTGGATATTGCAATGCTCATACGCTTCTGTGGGTGGGTGTTTTGTGTTAGCATATCTCTTCTAGAACCCTGTTAAAAAGTCTCTTGATCCCACATATTTGCTAGTAACTATTCCTCATTTTCCAAATACTATCCCAGGTCACTTCCATATTTACTACTAAACCCTATACCTGCTTGTGCTCAGATCTCCTCCAACGTGGTAGAGATATCCATACAGAAAAGAAGGGAGAGGCGGAAGAGGTGATTGCTATCAGTAGGTTTGTGAATTGGATTGTGTAGTAAGTAAACAGCACTACTGGAGTACTACTTTATGTACTACAGAATGTAGTTTGAGAATAGAGCACTACGTGGCATGCAATAATTTATTATGCCAACTTCTGTTGATCCATCAACTAATTTCAAATAGTGCATGCATAACAGTGCATCGTAAAATAACAGCATTAGAAAATAAGGAAAGCTGCACAGGCCAGAAATGCATTCTCATAAAACGTGTATAATAAATATTCTTTTATCTCATCAGGGAATGGGCGACTGAAGATTAGACGGTAGTTATAATAGAAGATCTAATGCATAAAATAGAACAATGCATTGGAAAAGAGGCGCAGCTTAACCACTAGCCTTTACCGTATTTGCAATTTTATAGCAGACATATAACTTGCATATTGAGAGGTGTTACATTTTAAGTTGTAAAGATGATTGAAAATCAAATTTATACCTCAAAATAAATACCTTGTTGAACAATTTCTTTTTATTGAACCACTTTTAATTTTTATATCCCATTTTCCTCTGCAGTTATTGCTCTCTATTTTTTACAATACACGTCTTGAATGTTATATGACACCATATATTTTGAATTCAGATGCATTGTCTGCATATATATTGTGATATGTTCCTTTCACTTGGCTAGCTGGTGCAGTATTGTTTATCAGCATTGTCAGATATGAATTGGCACTATGTTCAAAGAGTAATCCATGCATTCAATGTGGGTGATATTGAGGTAGTTTTACCGTTCTACTGTGAAATATTTCAAGGATTAGCTGTGGCTTGCTTAATTAGTGTGTGCATGGTGTTTGTGTTGTGATGGGCTGGGACATACAGTAGGTAGTTACTACGTCAGACTAATTTTTGCAAAAATGTATTTTGTGAAACCATGATATCCTATCTTAGGAAAAAGCCTGAGTTGTTATGAACTGTGTTGATAGTGACAAATAATCAAGTAACGATATCTAATGACAATAATGTGCTCCTTGCACAGGCAGGACATGGACCAAGAGCAATGGCTAACAACATGTATTAGAAAAACTTCAGAACACGTCAAAGCTCTATAACAGCAGAAGGATTCTTCACTCCACATCCCTTTTGGATGAGTTATATTTTTTAGAACCCGAAACCATCTAGATTGATTGAAGATGTACAGAGTACATTTGCTATTAATGTCAAAAAATGTTTTGGAACTGACAGGCCTTGGTATTAAATAACCTACAGTGTGCACTTCCTGAACCCTGCTGTGCTCTAGGTCCAGAGTGCATGTGGCTTAGCTAGATTTCAAAGCCTGTGCATGTGCAATATGATCTGTCCCAGAAGCCTGGAAAGGGGCAGCAGTTGCATGGCTACCTCAGTTACACTGTCAACTCATACCAGCTTTATATATTATGTGTAGTGCAATTGTTTAAAATAAGTGAAATCTTTTTTATGATTTAGTGAAAAAGCAAACCTCATATAAAAATTCAAAGGACTCGTCCATAATTGCAAATGTGATATTCTGTGGATAGAGTCAGGACCATCACAGACAGTCACACCTATGTTTAGCAGTGTAATACCCACTTGAGACATTAGAAGATGACCATGTGAGGTTAATACACAATTTCCTCGGTGCCAGTCTGCACCTGGCCCATGCCCATGTCTGAAAATAAGATGGGGGAATTTACTGATGTTTGACACTATCTCTGGTAGCTCGCGTACCATATTACACAAATATATGCAAATGCTGTTACATCATTGTGCTGCAGAAATACTAATTCCAGTACGTAGTATAGGATCATGATGGCATGATAATTGCAAACAAATCCAACAAAACTTGAGGAATGACCATACGATCCCATCTTTCCAATAGTGAACACAAGTGTGTTATAGAAATACCTTATGTTGTGGGGGGTATGCTTGCAACAAGGAGATGTGGCTGCAGTTTGAACAACTCAACAGTGATGTGCACACATTCCAGTCTACTTTCTCAGTGGGGGAGGCGAGGGTGATGGTGTGGGAGCGAAGAGGAGGAAAAGGGAGCAGAAGGTTCATGTTTGGGTTTAGCACTTCCAGCGCAAGCATGTAATGGTATATTAGGCAGAGGTATCATCACTGTCAGGGGAACCCTGAAGAGTGAACTCAGTGAAGAGGAGTTTGTCCCATACGACCTCAATGGGTCTCCTACTCACTCCCCGCACCTCCTCACGCCGGAGTACTGTAGCCTCTGCCTCACCCCATTTTATGGTTGCGGGCTGCCAATGTACTATACTCGAGGGCGTCGTGGTCTTCCAGTGCACCACTATCGTTCGTTGAGCCATCAGCAGCATGAAATCAATGAAACGATTAGTAACACCACCCATCTTTCAGTGCTTTTAAAGACCCTGTAGACAGCTAGCCACCTGGCCCCGATCCTGATGGGCAGTGGATTGGGTTATTACTGTACAGACCTCTGCCCGAAGCATGTTAGCACTCGGACATGTCCAGAACATGTGCACCCTGTCCACTGTGGGCGCGCGACAGGGAGTGCGATCAAGGGATACTGCAGGTTATATTTTGTGTCATTTGACCGATGTGAGGTAGGCTCTGTGTAATATGTTGTTTTGGATTTACTGAAAGTAGGCTTGCGGGAGACCTTTCATGGGTACTTCTCCCTGCCACTCATGACAATTTACTTCTTGAGTAAGCAAACAAGATTGTTGTAGGTCTCTGTCTTTCACTGATCACATTTTGCCACCTACTGCAATTGAACACCCATACATAACAGAAGCTTATACAGACCAAGGTATGCAATTATAATTGAAGAAATTGCATTTATAAATTTTTTTTTTTAAAATAATCTAACAGTTATCCAAAAAGACTACCTAGTTTGAATGTTAATCTTTTACATAGATCAATAACTTAATCAGTTGATTTTCATTAATGCAACATACCTAGCTTTGTCACATTAAATACGGAGTATGTAGTGTTCACAATTACTAAATAAATACGTCTAATTTGCGGTGTAGTTTCGATCTCAAATGGCAATTTGAGAATTGCAAATTGCAAATGTTCCAGTTATTGAGGACCTCACAGCTTAATAATGTGAGTCAGAAGCATTGCAGTAGAGACTTTGACAGGGGCACACTTCACAGTCACTGGATTACAATCCAAACAAAATGTAATGTTTAAAAAAGCCAGAAGTCACAGGAAGTAGTGGAAAGAAAGAGAAATAGGTAATGCAGAGACTAGAACTTGAATCCTGGTGGAAGAGTGTGTGGCCTGAAAATGACTAACTTTTTGGAAAGGCGAAGCAACCAGAAAACAGATATGGAAGTGCATTCAAGTTATATAATTGCTGTAGGATTTGCCGACAGGAGGGTGTGAAATTCCACAAACATTAGTATGACTTAAGGTTCAGAACCGAAGACTGAATTGCACCAGGAGGCTTATAGCAGGAGCAAGAGACGAACAACCCACCACTGAGTCACACCATCACCATAAGAAGAATTAATAGAATCAACGTTGCAGCCACGGTTGGTGACATACTATCTGCTGTGGGCTAATCAATTCAAAGAAAAATTACAATTAAATTATAAGCCCTTATCAACCTGCCAATAAAACATACTAAGTAACATTTCTACAAAAAGTCTAGAAACACAAACAAATGTACAACGTTGCATGTTGAATCTAATAAACCTCACTCACAATGCATCACAAGGAATGTGGTCCTTGTAGAATGAGGCATGCCATTAAAGCCAAATCATAAATAGAACATCAACCTAATCGGGAAAATGTAAAGTCATCTTTTATACGCTGCTCACATATTGGATTGATTTGTCACTATTCATAAAACTGAACGTGCACACTTAAATGGGAATAACTCACGTTAATATTGAGATATTATGTTTATAAAACAAGGATGAATGACAATAAACATGCTGTGTACGCTAATGGAGCGATTTACCCAGAGATTACCCAGAGAATAAAGGGCTAGACTGAGGGACAATATTCGGACCAGGAAGACATCAGTAACAATTACTTCAATAAATGCACAAGCAACAGCAGAAGAACACATTTTGCAACCAAGACAAGCATTTTAGAGAGCCCTTCCACCAACTTACAAATCTTCAATCACAGTTCCTTAGTCAACAACCACTCACTCAATCCCACAAATGTATGGAAACAGTGAAACACATCAGCTATTAATCAGATAGCACCGGTCTACCAAACAAGAGCTTCATCAAATGTTACCAAAGGTACCAAATGCTCTATTACCTACCGGTAATCTTCATTACTCCGGGTCCCGTTGTCCTCGTCCCATTCAATGACAATGTAGAGATATCCATCTCCCGACAGAAAAAAAGCCAAGAAGAATGCTGGGACCCTAATACTGCCCCTCCCACTGGGAGTACATGAGCAGTACTTACCCAGCATTCCGCCTGTAAAACCAAGCTCAAACAGGAAGGCCGGCCGCCCGGGTGGGATGGAGGGGCGTATGAATGGGATGAGGACAACAGGACCCGGAGTAATGAAGATTACCGGGAAGTAATAGAGCATTACACCCAGGTCCCTTATGTCCTCGTCCCATTCAATAACAATGTGGAGCATACCAAAGCAGAAAAAACGGAAACCGGCCTTCTGAACCCACAAACGCACTCAGGAAACCACAACAAACGCAGCAACCCAAAGTAACGCGAGAAAGAGGGACTGCAGGAAGGAACTGGACCGCAACCCAGAACAGGACTGCAGGGACAAGACATGGAAAGGAGACAACCAAGAAAAAAAACTGAAGGCCAGGGCCACAACAAGGAAGCCCAAAAACCAGACAAACCGAAGGCAGGGCAACAAGGGCAAAGACCCAAAGGATATGGCCAAGGGACCCACCGTACAAGACAGCCCAGCCCAGAACCAGCAGGAAGGCAGGCAGGACCCGGCAGCCGCAGAGACATCAAACGACCCGGTCCCCGGAGATGACAGAGGAGGAAGCCAACCTAACCCCGCAGAGGAGGCCCAGGAACCAGGAAAGAAACGCCAGCACCACCAGGGCCACCAAATGACAACCACCACGCACCCAACCCCGAGGGAGGAGCCGCCGCAAGAGGCCAGGCCAAAAAGAGAGGGAAGGCGACCAGAAACCCCAGGAGGTCATAAAAACCCACAGGGAAGGGGGCCGCAAGCCGAACCAGGACAGCCCTCAAACCCAGATCAGCAGGGGCAGAGGACGTGAATCTAAAAGACCACAGGCCAGAGAAGCCCCCAGGAAGAACCAGCAGTGGACCAAACAACAGAGAGGCCAACAAAAAACTGGAAACGAACAAGCCGGAACCAGAGAGGCCCAGCAAGGGAGGGAACAGGGCCACTGGCCACAACCCCAAAAACCCACAACCCCAGAGGGATGGAAAACAAGACAGGGTGCAAAACCCAGGGCAACGAGAACCCCCGGCAGCCCCAAAATAGGAAACAACCAGGCAAGAAACTGCCAAACAACAGAGGGCAGAAAAAACATGCACCAGCATAGCGGAGGACCGCACAGGCACCCAACACCCTGGCCAAGCCCACAGCAAGGGCAGGAGCAGCGGAAAAGCCCCAAGGTGCACAGCCCACAGGCCCGAAACCCACCAGCCAACGCCGGAGAGGAGCCAAGAAAACAGGCCAAGAAACAGCCCAACAAACGTGAAGGAACCAGGAAGTCAGGACCAGAGCCAAGCAACCCGCCCACGCAGGCCCCACCAGACCCAGGAAATAGCACAGGCAGTCCAAAGGCAGAAGCAAGGGCAGGAGGGAAATAAGAGACCCCCAGCACATCCCCGCCGGACCACACAGAAGGCTGGAAGACACCAACAGAGAAACCGACGAGCGGCAACGGGAGGAAGCAGATAAGCCAGAGGGCCAACCAGTAGCAAACCCCGGACAACCCGCATCCACAAGGGAGGATGCCCCAGAGGCCAAGACGAACACCACAGAACCACAGCTCAACAATAGAAGGGGGGGGACAAACACCCACACTCGGAGCAGAGCACGCAGAAGCAAATGGAGACAGGAGAGAGCCAGGACATCGGCACCAGGAACAACCGGGAATCCCTGGCAAACACACCCCACAGCCGGCAGAGAAGGGACCTCCCAGCCAGCCAACCAAAGAGGCACCACCAGAGGCCATGCAACACCAGCAGGAAGCCGTCAGGACAGGAGCAACAGGAGGCAACCCCAGAAACGCCAACCCAGAAGCCCCGAACACCAGGACCCCACACAGGCCCGGACAAGGCAACAGAAAGAGGGGCAACGAAGAAGGAGCACCGGGGCAACCCCAACAGCCCAGAACGGAGACACCAGGACCAGGGAGAGAAACGGACATCCAACCCAGGAGAAACAAGCCCAGGAAGAGTAACGACAGCAGGAGCAGGCCCAGAAGGACACACCAGGACAGGGCTCAACACCATCGAAGTCACCCGCCAGGTCAGTCAGAGAGAGCTCAGGCAAGGACGCAGGGCCGAAGAAAGTGACCAACAGGCGCCAGAAACACACAGGAGCCAGAAAGCCCCAGAAGACCCTAGCCAGGGACCCAAGAAGGGGACCAGACAAGACCAGGACCCCCACTGAGGAAGCAAACGCCCCCGGAGCCCAGACAGAACCCCAACCTCAGCACTGAAGAGGGGAAATAGGGGCCAGAGCCCAGGGCAGGGCAACTGCGAAAGACAGCCAGGCCCAAACAGCAGAAGCACGAACCCCCAGGGACCAAACAGCCGCCACAGGGGAACACCCGGGGGAGGGGCGTGCAAAGAAAAGGAAGAGCAGGAGCCCAAACCAGACCAAGCGGCACCGAGGGCCAAACCAGGAGCAGCAGCCAGGACCCCTCAAAGTAAGCCAAAGACACAGGCAACAGAGCAGAGGTGCAGCAAAAGCAGGGAACACGAGGACAATGCCAAGGAAACCCCAGAAGACAGCAACAGAGC